>NW_028136201.1:0-656214 GCF_964662115.1 Mustela nivalis | reverse complement strand
ATGCACATGCTCTTTTGCACTGATATATCTGTAGCCCCATGTTGCTACTTGCCTAGTTCCACAGGTGGGTCGCTGATATGTCTCTGTGGATGGATCTTGTGTTGGAAACCCTCCATATCTAACCAGCCCTAGTGGTTTGTTCTTCAGTTGGCTCTATGGACACATCTACCTTTGCTTTTGTAGACTGGGTGGAAGGTAGTGTCCCTCCCTCCCCGAACAGAGTGGGTTAGGATATCTGGAGAGTGCCTAGCCAAAGTGTCCCCGGGACAGAAGGGGTTTGGGCTGTGTCTAGAGAAGCTACGTGTCGGAATGGCTCTCTTGTCGTGTTGGGAGGACCTCGGTCTCCTCTGATCGTGTTTGCAAGGTCTATGGACTCTTGGGGCTGGCCCCTCTGCACACATGATGTGGAGGGAAGAACGGGGCTGCAGCCACATTGGGGTCCAAAGCCAGCCACAACAGATGCTCAAGTACGGACATGAGCCCTGGAGCCTGTCCTCTCCATGCGTGGCCAGTGCCATGCACATTAGTGAGGTCTCAAGCCTCTGGCAGATGTGCAACATGCAGCACCACTCTGGAAAATAGCTTGGCAGAGGAGATAGATGTCCATTGGAAGCTGGAGGAAGTCTGCCCGTTAGCGGGTTGTTACTCGTGGCCTTGGAGGCCAAGTCCCCAGGGCCTCTGATCTGTCAGGGCCTCTTCCTCCAGCTGTGCCAACCCTGGGATCCCTCAAAGAGAACGTCTCGCCCTCCGACAGAGATCACCCAAGCGGATTCGAGGTGCCAAAAACAGGATCCACGTGTCTGCCCGACATGGTCTCGGGGTTTCAACACTGCTCCTCGTCTTCTTGAGGGCCAGCTTCAGGAAGTGCCGGGAGACCACTTGCAACGTCAGGACAGCAATGTCTGGAATAGCCACAGAGAGCTGCGCCGATGATCCGCTGCCTTTGATAGGCTCCAGTCAGGACTCCGCCCTTGACTAGTGTGGGGGTTTTGTGCATTCCTCAAACCTCTGTGCTCAGAAAACAGCGCCCAGGAAGTTCTAGGGCACCCTCTGTGGAGGCCCCCTGCCCACCTGTCTCCTCGTGCTGCAAGCCACCCCGGGGACAAGCCTAGCCACGAGAGCCACCAACTCCCTGGCCGGGGAGATACCCTCGAGCCTCCAGAAGATGCGATTCCTCTCTTTCTGCATATGCCGTTTCTTGACCGAAAGCCACTGGTTCCCCCGGGAAGGAAGCACAAGCACACGCTCTGACCCGCACACAACCCTACCATTGGGAAATGCTCTGGGACTGCCGTCAGTCCTGCAAAAATGACTCCCTTCGCCGCCTCTTTCTACTGGGTTCTACTTGTCTCCGTGGGGTTCACCTCATGGAATTGCAGAGCCGAGTGAGCCAAAAGGCAAAGGGTGCGTCATTTGGTTCTCTGTGTCCCTTTTCCTTTTGGGCCGCTGGTTGGCTGTCGGGTTGCTTGGTAGTTGCCCGGCCGATTCGATAACTGGCCGTCTCTGGGAATCCACTGAAGCGGTCGACTG
The DNA here is from genome assembly GCF_964662115.1 of Mustela nivalis. Lineage (NCBI taxonomy): Eukaryota > Metazoa > Chordata > Mammalia > Carnivora > Mustelidae > Mustela > Mustela nivalis. Next base: position 654,684 of record NW_028136201.1, on the reverse strand, counting down.
ATGGCAAATTCCATCTCATCTTCCTTTTAACCACAGATGGGACCACCACATTGTAAGCGGAGTTAGGTATATTGTATACACACACACACTCACCCACACACACACCCACACACACACACATGCACACACACACCAACACACACCAGCTTCAGAGGAGAGGCAACTTGGCCCTTCCGGTTTCCATTCTGCTTTGAATTGATCTGAATTTCTCCATCTGCTTCTCAGGTTCCTGCAGCTGGCTTCTCCTCCTAGGTCATTATTAAGTAGGGCTCTCCATGGAGAGCTCAAGTCTCTCTGGCTACGCCCTGCCAAGAGCAGGGAAGAATAGGAACACCAGGTGTAGCCTGTGGAAACGCAAAGTGATGGAGTCATCATAGCACAGACTATTTCTCTCTGGCAAAACTAGGGAGGCCTGAATCCATCTCAGACGCCGGAGAGCGTTGATTCCTTTAGACCAGGACATGGTAGCATCTCCACTGGACTCAATCACTGCACGTTCACACGTCCCATGCCTTTCCTCCGAACGTGGGGCACCCTTATCCCCACAGGCAGCTAAGGCTGGGGACCAATCCATTCCACATCCCTGGCGATGGCTGGCTCGAAATCTTTCTCTTACATGCCTCCTATCTCAGCTGTCTGATCTCAGTGTCCGGGATGGATCCAAAGGGAAGTGTTGCTTCCAGAGCTGCCTGGGACCTGCCTGGGTGTCTTTGGAAATGGAATCCCCAATTGCGGAGGGCACAGAGACACCAAGCCAGGTGGGTGACCAATCCCAATTGGCTGGGGAAGGTGAAGATACCAGGGCAATGAGCATATAATGTTTTGATTCAAGTAATACAAAAATCAGCAAACATAAAAACAAAGGGGAGAAAAGGAAAGCTGTCCAATGAAACATGACCGACGTACCGATAAAGACACAGTACACGTAAGCAGTGGAAAGAAAGATCGAAAGCCATGTGATGCAATAGAAGGGAACTTAATTACGAGGCTGGTCTTGGGTTGCCAAAGGGGACTCGCGTCCCACACACACATGTCAAAATCTGAAACAAGGGTGGAAAGGCCTTCACTGGGTCCAGTCCTAGACACTGTCCCAGATGGGGTGCATTATCGAAGGACCAAGACTGAGGCAAAGAGAAAGCTATGAAAAGCTTTATACTATGCAGAGCATTAGAAGTCAGACCGACCGGCCAGGGGAACGAGACAGAGATGAAGTGTACATTATGCAATGCTTTATTCAATGCTCAGCATCGGAAGTCAGACTGACCGGCGAGGGCCGCCTCCGAAGAGGACGACCCCGCCCCGATCTAACAGGCTGGATTTATAGAGCATAACCGCAGACCTCAAGGCTCTTGGCTTCTGTGGTTAGGGCGTTTACTGCCAGAACCGATTCCAGGAACTGATCGCAGGAACCATTGGGGCATTGATTCCCGGAATGAAGTCCGTGGATGAAAATAACAGTATGGCTACCTAGGCAATTTGGAGTCGCTCTGGCTAAGCAGGCCCTAAGAGTTAAACAGGTTTGAACATTCAATCGGCCCTAACAGTCCCCAGAGTCTCAACCGCACTGGTCGATGTCAGGGCTGTCATCCTGGAGACAAGCTGGCGGGAGTGGGAGAGGCACATTCCATGCAGAGGAGGGTGGGGCGGGCACATCCACCTGCCCAGGTGCAGCTCTCGGCTCAGGTGGTCCTGAAGTCCTGCTGAACACCTCTTCTCCCAAAGTTCGGAACCACTGAAGGCAGGGCTTCACTTCGACAGCAGCTGTCCAAGTGATTGGGGGTGGGCCATCCTAGGCTTTGATCAGTCGCACGCTCCCAGGTCCTGCCCAGTCGAGCGGCCAGTGCTCTGGGACCCGAGGTACTGCAGCGGCATGGCTCCCACCAGCAAATCAAGGAGTAAGTTCCCCTCAGAGGCCCTGCTCCCCGCTTGTTTTCCCCAAAGTCCCCTGTTACTTTCCGGGCTTCAGGACATTAAGAGGGGCACATGCTGGAAGGTTCTGATCCACAGAGGATTGGGGGAACGGGATCGAGAGAGGCTTGCCCATGGCCGCCGTCAGAAGCAAAACTGAAGTCGGTGGCCAGGAGTCCCAACTAGAGTCCCGCTTGGGAAAATAGGCAAGCTAGATCTCAGGGGGTAGAGTATGGGTCGAGGTTCGGCACCTCGTTCAGGTGGAAGTGACAAAAATGGAACTTTCACCTCCAACGCGGCAGCACTCGGCGGGATGTACTGTCGGATTTTTCCTGGCTGTTTCTTAGGAGCAGTGGGGTCCTCTTTGCTCCTCCTCAGGTGCTTTCCTCCCTCACTCCCCCCGCGGGTCTCCTCATTCATTGGCATGCCATCACATGGCTCAGGACTGGTTGGTATCTCCCTAGTTCCTGGACTATCACCCGTTCCCACGGGCAGAGGGCAGGGTGCCAGGGCCCCTATCGAGCAGGCTCTCCAGTGAATTCGTGTGTGGATAAGGGACAATAATCTCCGGCCTGGGAATGGGTGGACAGGGCAGAAAGGGAAGAGCTGAGGCGGCACAGCCACTTCGCATGGCTAGGCAAGCCTTCCTACTCCAGTGGCCATTTTCCCTGCAACAGGCACACTCCCACCTGGATCCCGACGGAGGCGGCTTCTTTTGAGGCCATGGCAGAAAGAGGCTCTGCAGGCCTTGTTCCAGCAGAACCGGTACCCTGGCATCACCACCAGAGAACGTCTGGCCCAAGAGCTAGACATTGCCGAGTCCAGGATCCAGGTAGGCTTGAGCTTCTCTTTCATTCTCCCTGGGGCACAAGTTGTGGACACTAGGTGGCTGAAGCCAGTGTATGTCAATCTCCATATCCAGCTGGGAGCTCAGTTGCTTTGGGTTCTCTTTGGGCGTTCCCGGGCACCCCATGCCCTTTGACGACATTGCAAGTGATTCGGTCTAAGAACACGGGGACCACTGGTTGGCATGGCCCGGGCACACCAACGGGTCAACACATCCAGGCCGACTTCCCTTAGAAATCATTTGCCCAGACTTATCGTGTGGCCCACACAAAACTCTCTGAGACTTTAGGTATGAGGGACACAAAGGAATGGAAGATACGGAGGCAGCCAGATGATAGACATAGAGATAGAGGCAGAGGATGTACATTCAGATACAGATACAGATAGATCCAGTTCACCAGTGCTGCCTGAACGTCAGTTCCTCTTTTGCCACTTAGGTTTGGTTCCAGAATGAGCGCACGAGACAGCTCAGGCGGAGCCGATTGGCACCTGCAAACTCCCAAGTGGAAGGGCCATCGTGTGGACAGGAACAGCCTGCAGCTTGGACTCCAGGTGAGTCCCCAGCCTACCAAACGCGTCTCTTCTGGAGCTTCTTCTTCACGCAGGAACGGGTCTGCGTGGGCTTTTCAAGTGTTTGGCAAGAGGGCTTCGGAAAGTAACCCACGTTACCTTGTTGGGTTCCCAGCGATGGACACTGTGTTTATACCGCCTCTTGGGCGAGTGCATTCTTTCTGGACAGAAAGGCTTTGAGTATTCTTGTCCTAAAAGTGCCAGGAAGGACAGAGTCCTTTTCTTGGGTCACCTCAGGCTTGAGAGGCAAGTGCTGGCTTGTGTGGGTGGCTCCATGCTGACCTCATGGACTCAGGGAAGGTGAAGATATTAGGAAAATGTAAAAGCAGAAGCAAACACACACACACACACACACTCACTCCCATTCTCACACACACCCACACTTTCACACACACACAGGCACACACGGACACCAACTTCCCTTTCCACACCGATGTGCCTTGGCTCCCAACCCTTCTTTCTACCTCTTTTCTCTTTTCAGAACGTTTCCCAAAGGATGGCAGGAGAAAACGGACCGCCATTTCTCCATGCCAAACCAGTCTCCTCCTTCAAGCCTTTGAGACGAACCCATTTCCCTGCATTTCCACCAGAGAACACCTGGCCAGACTCACAGGACTCCCGGAATCCCGCATTCAGGTACATTTGTGGAGGGTGTCTGTGAACTGCTGAATGTGCAGGGGAGAGTGGCCCCTGAGACATTCCTAGAGAAACGTGGGCTCGTTGGGGTTATCCACGTGTCCCAGTGCGTGGACACTAGGGGGAGAGCATGGACCTTGCAAGGGATGGACTGCACATAAGCAGAATGTGTCAGCCGAAATGGGGATAGTAGGGGAGAACATGAAGGTGAGGTGGCAGTGCCCGTGTGTGTAGAAATGGTGCGTGGACATGAGTGGGGAAACGGAAAAGTTGCCACCTCTCTTTAGGTCATGCAAAGTGTCAGTGCTTCAAAGGCTTGGGGGCGCTCTCCATGTGGCCCCCAGCATTTCCTGAGTGTGTGTGGGCTTGCCTACCTGTGAGTGGACACGTGGTCTTCAGTGTCCTGGGACTCAGCACCCCCCCCAAGGCGGGAATGGATCCTGCTCACAAGCCACACCTTTTCTGGATAACCTAATCATCTAGGATTATCGGCCCTCGGATTCTTGGCCTGGTGGGGGAGAGGTCCCAGGGGAGGCCCAGTTGAGCAGGCTTGGTCTCCCTGAGCTCCAGAGAGACAGGTTTCTAGTTAAGTACATGGAAACAGCTTTATGGTCAATGGAAGTAGACTCTCCGCAAGGCACTCCTTTGGGGCCAGAGCCCGTGAGCCTTTTTTAAGGAGGCATGTATGGGCCTGGAGCCTGACAAGTCTTGTCACTGTAAAGAGGGGAGGCTCAGCGTGCTCGTTCCTGAGAACCCCCATCTCCTCCAGCCAGCGGAGGAGACAGAGAGGCAAGTCAAACGCGGGTGTGGTTGATTTGGACTCCTGGCGGTCCATGACTTCCCCTGGGGACCAACACCTGTGCCTGTAGACGGAGTGTGTCGATGTGAGGCCAGTTCAGCACTTGGGCTGAAGGCCTCCAAGGCAGAGGAGGTGGTTTGCCCTTGGGGTCACACGAATCGGACACTGGGGGTCAAATGCTGAGGGACGCTTGGAGGACTTGGAGTAGGCTGGACAAGGAGGGCAGGTGGTCATCGAAGTCTTGGTCCCAAGACTCAAGGAATGGCTGGTCAGGAAGCTGCAATGGGCAAACAATGAGAGCGCTAGGCAGGGACCAGGCAGAGCACTTCAGAGAGGAGTTAAGCAAAGCAGAGCATAGCAGAACTGAGCGGCTGCCATTGCATCCAGTCAAGTGGGAATCCCGTCCAGACCAGGTGTCCACAGTTGCCTCGACTTGCCCCTACTTCACAAGGACCAGGTGAAAGGAGTGAACCGAGCTGCCCTGAGATTCAGAGCAACAGACCTGGCCTTCTCCCGGAGAGATCCCACACAGGGGAAGGGGCAAGCCAAAGTGGTATCTGTCACTTCTGATTCTCATGTCCGCAACCCCTCTTCTCTGTCCCAGGTCTGGTTCCAGAACAGAAGAGCTCGGCACCCAGGGCAGAGCAGAAGTGGCCCTGCGAATGACCGGGCGGCAAACCAGGAAGCCAGTCCTCACCTGACCATTCCAGGGGACCCAGGCCCCCAGCCCGGTGTCCTCGGATGCTCTCAGCTTCTGGCTCCTTCCAATCCTCTGGGAAGCATGCAGGCTTTTGGGGCAGCGACCCTTCCTGTCCTCTCCATGGGCTTTGCCCCCCTGGTTTCTTGTGGGGGCCCTGTGAGCCAGGCCGTGGGGGCCACTATGGCCCCGCATACCCAAGCCAGGCAGGGAGGAAGCAACTCTCCCACTCCTCAAGCCATGAGGAACCATTCCATGATGGGACCGACTCAGGGAGTGTGCCTTTCAGCTCGCCACACCCGTCTTTGTCCCCTGACGCAAGGGGAATGCCAGCGGCAACAGGAGCACCCTGGCTTGGCACCCGTGCTCTTCCACGGCTATCCCCTGCCTCCAGATGACAATCCTTGCCAACCAGTGCAGGAGGCAGGGCCCATGGGTAGTCACTATGCCCCGCAGTGGTTGGGGGAGCGGTCCCGACTTCTCGTGAGCACAGGACAGGCTCCGGATGCAGCAGCTGGGCAGCCTGCACACGCTGAGATCCCTGGCTGGCGGTGGCAGGCACCCCCTGCTGCTGGGCTGCCGAGTGCACTGGACCCACAGCTCCCACCTTCTGCAGAAGCCTCACGTTTCTTAGAGGAGTTTCTATCAGCCACAGAGAGGGAGGAAGACACACAGCCTTTTCCGAGTGGGCATCTGTGGCAAGGGGAGGCTCCGGGACCCTTGGAAGCACCCCTCAGTGAGGAAGAGTTTTCGTCCCTGCTGGCCATGCTGCACGATTCCACGTGGCCTCACGCCTAGGACCAGGGAGGCCTCGGCTTCCCCACTCCCCATTCATTCAGACTTCCTTTTCTGAGAGGCAGTCCATTACAGGACAGCAAGGACGAGGAACAGGAAGCAAGGTCCATGCTCCAGAGGAAGACCGAGGCCCAAAGGAGCAACTGCCTCTTGGAAGGACAGAAGGGTGTTCCTCCCATCCCCGTGGACGGAGCTCCATGGCATTCCCGATCGTCATCAATCGACTCAAGGCACCTGAAGGCATTAAGGACCCTGGGCTCTTTATACACTCCCCGACACCTGAGTGACCACTGGCAGGACACACACCGGCCATCCTCCCTGCCATCACCCTAGACTCTGGCGCCAGGGAAACCCTGGCCCTGGCAGCGAACCCAAGCAAGGAAGAGAAGTTAGAGGACACCTCCCCCATGCCTTTGCCTCCTGATGAAGTGGAACATCCAATCTGCAGAAGCTGACCGTGTAGACCAACACAGCGTGCTACATATCTCCCCTGAGGGGGCCCAGGGAGGCCAAGCCATCCGGGCTGGGAGGGCTCGGAACCGGCCAAACGGGAAACAACCGCAGGCCCCCATGGCCCAGAGATCCTCTCCCAGCCAAAGTCCAGAATGCCCTGTGGACTTTGCCTGGCTTATTGCCCTGGAGCCTTTCCAGGGGACACAGCATGACAGTTCCGAGGGCAACCGTCAGACTCAGAAGGCATTCCAGAAGTGAGAGGACCAATGTGGTTCTTTCCAGAACCTTTGCACTTCTTTTTTTTCCCTGTCTCTGGTTGGTGTCTATCGGCGTGCCTCACTATGTACAATGTACTCTCGCTTCTCAGGAAGAAGGACGATATTCCCTGTCAGCGTCTTTGTGATCTTCCTTTGGTGGGGTCACTCCTCTCCCTTGCGAAAGGGAACTTTGAGGAAAACCATCCTGGATTTTCAAGGTCCATGGGACACTCCATTGACATAATAAACCTATCTTTGTCTCCCCACTACGGTGTCTGGTCGTGATTCATCCCGTTCCCCGAACGTCCGGGCATGCTTGCCCATCCTCAGAGCCTGGCGATGCTTTGTGGCCCGGGGATGGACTGTGGAAGCCATCGGCATGCCCACGTGTAGCTGAGAGCTTCTGGCACAGAGAAACCCAAGAGGCTGCACCAACACTTCCTAGCAGTCTTCCCACTCCGCCTGCATGGATGGTGCCTTCTGTGCAAGCAATCTTCCAAGGGATGTAGGTGGAGCGCAAGTGGAAGTCGTTTCCCACTCATTGTACCTGACCCCACTCTTCTCAGCGGAGGCCAAATTTACACGTAGGGAACATCATGGAGGGCAGGCAATGAATCACCGCCCCCCCACCTTGCTTTTTGCCCCTGTCCTTCCTCCTTTTCTCTCTTTCCCTTTCTTCAGATCTCAGCCTATCGTTCCCTCTCCCTCTATCTCATTTTCTTTCACACATGGACACCTACAGATGTCCACACAGTCTCACGAAAATGCTTATGCTTCTGAGAGTATGGGTACAGAACCTCTGGTGGAAAGGATGTGGTCAAAACCTTTTGTAGACTAAGGTGGGCATCGCCGGGTTATTTCCTCAGTTTTTTCTTCTGTCCCTACCTCTTTCCCATGTGCCCTGGGAAATGAGAGGTTGTGGATTTGGTTTCTTGAGTCCACCCCTAAATCCATGGCCAACACGTATGGGTTCCAAGTTGCAAGGAACCAAAGTAGTCTGACCTTGGTCACTTCCACCCAACTCGATCTCTGTCAGTATGCACATGCTCTTTTGCACTGATATATCTGTAGCCCCATGTTGCTACTTGCCTAGTTCCACATGTGGGTCGCTGATATGTCTCTGTGGATGGATCTTGTGTTGGAAACCCTCCATATCTAACCAGCCCTAGTGGTTTGTTCTTCAGTTGGCTCTATGGACACATCTACCTTTGCTTTTGTAGACTGGGTGGAAGGTAGTGTCCCTCCCTCCCCGAACAGAGTGGGTTAGGATATCTGGAGAGTGCCTAGCCAAAGTGTCCCCGGGACAGAAGGGGTTTGGGCTGTGTCTAGAGAAGCTACGTGTCGGAATGGCTCTCTTGTCGTGTTGGGAGGACCTCGGTCTCCTCTGATCGTGTTTGCAAGGTCTATGGACTCTTGGGGCTGGCCCCTCTGCACACATGATGTGGAGGGAAGAACGGGGCTGCAGCCACATTGGGGTCCAAAGCCAGCCACAACAGATGCTCAAGTACGGACATGAGCCCTGGAGCCTGTCCTCTCCATGCGTGGCCAGTGCCATGCACATCAGTGAGGTCTCAAGCCTCTGGCAGATGTGCAACATGCAGCACCACTCTGGAAAATAGCTTGGCAGAGGAGATAGATGTCCATTGGAAGCTGGAGGAAGTCTGCCCGTTAGCGGGTTGTTACTCGTGGCCTTGGAGGCCAAGTCCCCAGGGCCTCTGATCTTTCAGGGCCTCTTCCTCCAGCTGTGCCAACCCTGGGATCCCTCAAAGAGAACGTCTCGCCCTGCGACAGAGATCACCCAAGCGGATTCGAGGTGCCAAAAACAGGATCCACGTGTCTGCGGGACATGGTCTCAGGGTTTCAACACTGCTCCTCGTCTTCTTGAGGGCCAGCTTCAGGAAGTGCCGGGAGACCACTTGCAACATCAGGACAGCAATGTCTGGAAAAGCCACAGAGAGCTGCGCCGATGATCCGCTGCCTTTGATAGGCTCCAGTCAGGACTCCGCCCTTGACTAGTGTGGGGGGTTTCTGCATTCCTCAAACCTCTGTGCTCAGAAAACAGCGCCCAGGAAGTTCTAGGGCACCCTCTGTGGAGGCCCCCTGCCCACCTGTCTCCTCGTGCTGCAAGCCACCCCGGGGATAAGCCTAGCCACGAGAGCAACCAACTCCCTGGCCGGGGAGATACCCTGGAGCCTCCAGAAGATGCGATTCCTCTCTTTCGGCAGATGCCGTTTCTTGACCGAAAGCCACTGGTTCCCCCGTGAAGGAAGCACAAGCACACGCTCTGACCCGCACACAACCCTACCATTAGGAAATGCTCTGGGACTGCCTTCAGTCCTGCAAAAATGACTCCCTTCGCCGCCTCTTTCTACTGTGTTCTACTTGTCTTTGTGGGGTTCACCTCATGGAATTGCAGAGCCGAGTGAGCCAAAAGGCAAAGGGTACGTCATTTGGTTCTCTGTGTCCCATTTCCTTTTGGGCCGCTGGTTGGCTGTCGGGTTGCTTGGTAGTTGCCCGGCCGATTCGATAACTGGCCGTCTCTGGGAATCCACTGAAGCGGTCGACTGATGGCACATTCCATCTCATCTTCCTTTTAACCACAGATGGGACCACCACAATGTAAGCGGAGTTAGGTATATTGTATACACACACACACTCACCCACACACACACCCACACACACACACATGCACACACACACCAACACACACCAGCTTCAGAGGAGAGGCAACTTGGCCCTTCCGGTTTCCATTCTGCTTTGAATTGATCTGAATTTCTCCATCTGCTTCTCAGGATCCTGTAGCTGGCTTCTCCTCCTAGGTCATTATTAAGTAGGGCTCTCCATGGAGAGCTCAAGTCTCTCTGGCTACGCCCTGCCAAGAGCAGGGAAGAATAGGAACACCAGGTGTAGCCTGTGGAAACGCAAAGTGATGGAGTCATCATAGCACAGACTATTTCTCTCTGGCAAAACTAGGGAGGCCTGAATCCGTCTCAGACGCCGGAGAGCGTTGATTCCCTTAGACCAGGACATGGTAGCATCTCCACTGGACTCAATCACTGCACGTTCACACGTCCCATGCCTTTCCTCCGAACGTGGGGCACCCTTGTCCCCACAGGCAGCTAAGGCTGTGGACCAATCCATTCCACATCCATGGCGATGGCTGGCTCGAAATCTTTCTCTTACATGCCTCCTATCTCAGCTGTCTGATCTCAGTGTCCTGGATGGATCCAAAGGAAGTGTTGCTTCCAGAGCTGCCTGGGACCTGCCTGGGTGTCTTTGGAAACAGAATCCCCAATTGCGGAGGGCACAGAGACACCAATCCAGGTGGGTGACCAATCCCCATTGGCCGGGGAAGGTGAAGATACCAGGGCAATGAGCATATAATGTTTTGATTCAAGTAATACAAAAATCAGCAAACATAAAAACAAAGGGGAGAAAAGGAAAGCTGTCCAATGAAACATGACCGACGTACCGATAAAGACACAGTACACGTAAGCAGTGGAAAGAAAGATTGAAAGCCATGTGATGCAATAGAAGGGAACTTAATTACGTGGCCGGTCTTGGGTTGCCATAGGGGACTCGCATCCCACACACACATGTCACAATCTGAAACAAGGTGGAAAGGCCTTCACCGGGTCCAGTCCTAGACACATTCCCAGATGGGGTGCATTATCGATGGACCAAGACTGAGGCAAAGAGAAAGCTATGAAAAGCTTTATACTATGCAGAGCATTAGAAGTCAGACCGACCGGCCAGGGGAACGAGACAGAGATGAAGTGTACGTTATGCAATGCTTTATTCAATGCTCAGCATCGGAAGTCAGACTGACCGGCGAGGGCAGCCTTTGAAGAGGACGACCCCGCCCCGATCTAACAGGCTGGATTTATAGAGCATAACCGCAGACCTCAAGGCTCTTGGCTTCTGTGGTTAGGGCGTTTACTGCCAGAACCGATTCCAGGAACTGATCGCAGGAACCATTGGGGCATTGATTCCCGGAATGAAGTCCGTGGATGAAAATAACAGTATGGCTACCTAGGCAATTTGGAGTCGCTCTGGCTAAGCAGGCCCTAATAGTTAAACAGGTTTGAACATTAAATCGGCCCTAACAGTCCCCAGAGTCTCAACCGCACTGGTCGATATCAGGGCTGTCATCCTGGAGACAAGCTGGCGGGAGTGGGAGAGGCACATTCCATGCAGAGGAGGGTGGGGCGGGCACATCCACCTGCCCAGGTGCAGCTCTCGGCTCAGGTGGTCCTGAAGTCCTGCTGAACACCTCTTCTCCCAAAGTTCGGAACCACTGAAGGCAGGGCTTCACTTCGACAGCAGCTGTCCAAGTGATTGGGGGTGGGCCATCCTAGGCTTTGATCAGTCGCACGCTTCCAGGTCCTGCCCAGTCGAGCGGCCAGTGCTCTGGGACCCGAGGTACTGCAGCGGCATGGCTCCCACCAGCAAATCAAGGAGTAAGTTCCCCTCAGAGGCCCTGCTCCCCGCTTGTTTTCCCCAAAGTCCCCTGTTACTTTCCGGGCTTCAGGACATTAAGAGGGGCACATGCTGGAAGGTTCTGATCCACAGAGGATTGGGGGAAGGGGATCGAGAGAGGCTTGCCCATGGCCGCCGTTAGAAGCAAAACTGAAGTCGGTGGCCAGGAGTCCCAACTAGAGTCCCGCTTGGGAAAATAGGCAAGCTAGATCTCAGGGGGTAGAGTATGGGTCGAGGTTCGGTACCTCGTTCAGGTGGAAGTGACAAAAATGGAACTTTCACCTCCAACGCGGCAGCACTCGGCGGGATGTACTGTCGGATATTTCCTGGCTGTTTCTTAGGAGCAGTGGGGTCCTCTTTGCTCCTCCTCAGGTGCTTTCCTCCCTCACTCCCCCCGCGGGTCTCCTCATTCATTGGCATGCCATCACATGGCTCAGGACTCGTTGGTATCTCCCTAGTCCCTGGACTATCACCCGTTCCCACGGGCAGAGGGCAGGGTGCCAGGGCCCCTATCGAGCAGGCTCTCCAGTGAATTCGTGTGTGGATAAGGGACAATAATCTCCGGCCTGGGAATGGGTGGACAGGGCAGAAAGGGAAGAGCTGAGGCGGCACAGCCACTTCGCATGGCTAGGCAAGCCTTCCTACTCCAGTGGCCATTTTCCCTGCAACAGGCACACTCCCACCAGGATCCCGACGGAGGCGGCTTCTTTTGAGGCCATGGCAGAAAGAGGCTCTGCAGGCCTTGTTCCAGCAGAACCGGTACCCTGGCATCACCACCAGAGAACGACTGGCCCAAGAGCTAGACATTGCCGAGTCCAGGATCCAGGTAGGCTTGAGCTTCTCTTTCATTCTCCCTGGGGCACAAGTTGTGGACACTAGGTGGCTGAAGCCAGTGTATGTCAATCTCCATATCCAGCTGGGAGCTCAGTTGCTTTGGGTTCTCTTTGGGCATTCCCGGGCACCCCATGCCCTTTGACGACATTGCAAGTGATTCGGTCTAAGAACACGGGGACCACTGGTTGGCATGGCCCGGGCACACCAACGGGTCAACACATCCAGGCTGACTTCCCTTAGAAATCATTTGCCCAGACTTATCGTGTGGCCCACACAAAACTCTCTGAGACTTTAGGTATGAGGGACACAAAGGAATGGAAGATACGGAGGCAGCCAGATGATAGACATAGAGATAGAGGCAGAGGATGTACATTCAGATACCGATACAGATAGATCCAGTTCACCAGTGCTGCCTGAACGTCAGTTCCTCTTTTGCCACTTAGGTTTGGTTCCAGAATGAGCGCACGAGACAGCTCAGGCGGAGCCGATTGGCACCTGCAAACTCCCAAGTGGAAGGGCCATCGTGTGGACAGGAACAGCCTGCAGCTTGGACTCCAGGTGAGTCCCCAGCCTACCAAACGGGTCTCTTCTGGAGCTTCTCCTTCACGCAGGAACGGGTCTGCGTGGGCTTGTCAAGTGTTTGGCAAGAGGGCTTCAGAAAGGAACCCACGTTACCTTGTTGGGTTCCCAGCGATGGACACTGTGTTTATACCGCCTCTTGGGCGAGTGCATTCTTTCTGGACAGAAAGGCTTTGAGTATTCTCGTCCTAAAAGTGCCAGGAAGGACAGAGTCCTTTTCTTGGGTCACCTCAGGCTTGAGAGGCAAGTGCTGGCTTGTGTGGGTGGCTCCATGCTGACCTCATGGACTCAGGGAGGGTGAATATATTAGGAAAATGTAAAAGCAGAAGCAAACACACACACACACACACACACACACACTCACTCCCATTCACACACACAACCACACTTTCACACACACACAGTCACACACGGACACCAACTTCCCTTTCCACACCGATGTGCCTTGGCTCCCAACCCTTCTTTCTACCTCTTTTCTCTTTTCAGAACGTTTCCCAAAGGAGGGCAGGAGAAAACGGACCGCCATTTCTCCATGCCAAACCAGTCTCCTCCTTCATGCCTTTGAGACGAACCCATTTGCCTGCATTTCCACCAGAGAACACCTGGCCAGACTCACAGGACTCCCGGAATCCCGCATTCAGGTACATTTGCGGAGGGTGTATGTGAACTGCTGAATGTGCAGGGGAGAGTGGCCCCTGAGACATTCCTAGAGAAACGTGGGCTCGTTGGGGTTATCCACGTGTCCCAGTGCGTGGACAGTAGGGAGAGAGCATGGACTTTGCAAGGGATGGACGGCACATAAGCAGAATGTGTCAGCCGAAATGGGGATAGTAGGGAAGAACATGAAGGTGAGATGGCAGTGCCCGTGTGTGTAGAAATGGTGCGTGGACATGAGTGGGGAAACGGAAAAGTTGCCACCTCTCTTTAGGTCATGCAAAGTGTCAGTGCTTCAAAGGCTTGGGGGCGCTCTCCATGTGGCCCCCAGCATTTCCTGAGTGTGTGTGGGCTTGCCTACCTGTGAGTGGACACGTGGTCTTCAGTGTCCTGGGACTCAGCACCCCCCCCAAGGCGGGAATGGATCCTGCTCACAAGCCACACCTTTTCTGGATAACCTAATCATCTAGGATTATCGGCCCTCGGATTCTTGGCCTGGTGGGGGAGAGGTCCCAGGGGAGGCCCAGTTGAGCAGGCTTGGTCTCCCTGAGCTCCAGAGAGACAGGTTTCTAGTTAAGTACATGGAAACAGCTTTATGGTCAATGGAAGTAGACTCTCCGCAAGGCACTCCTTTGGGGCCAGAGCCCGTGAGCCTTTTTTAAGGAGGCATGTATGGGCCTGGAGCCTGACAAGTCTTGTCACTGTAAAGAGGGGAGGCTCAGCGTGCTCGTTCCTGAGAACCCCCATCTCCTCCAGCCAGCGGAGGAGACAGAGAGGCAAGTCAAACGCGGGTGTGTTTGATTTGGACTCCTGGCGATCTATGACATCCCCTGGGGGCCCAAGACCTGTGCCTGTAGACGGAGTGTGTCGATGTGAGGCCAGTTCAGCACTTGGGCTGAAGGCCTCCAAGGCAGAGGAGGTGGTTTGCCCTTGGGGTCACACGAATCGGACACTGGGGTTCAAATGCTGAGGGACGCTTGGAGGACTTGGAGTAGGCTGGGCAAGGAGGGCAGGTGGTCATCGAAGTCTTGGTCCCAAGACTCAAGGAATGGCTGGTCAGGAAGCTGCAATGGGCAAACAAAGAGAGCGCTAGGCAGGGACCAGGCAGAGCACTACAGAGGGGAGTTAAGCAAAGCAGAGCATAGCAGAACTGAGTGGCTGCCATTGCATCCAGTCAAGTGGGAATCCCGTCCAGACAAGGTGTCCACAGTTGCCTGGGACTTGCCCCTACTTCACAAGGACCAGGTGAAAGGATTGAACCGAGCTGCCCTGAGATTCAGAGCAACAGACATGGCCTTCTCCCGGAGAGATCCCACACAGGGGAAGGGGCAAGCCAAAGTGGTATCTGTCACTTCTGATTCTCATGTCCGCAACCCCTCTCTCTGTCCCAGGTCTGGTTCCAGAACAGAAGAGCTCGGCACCCAGGGCAGAGCAGAAGTGGCCCTGCCAATGACCGGGCGGCAAACCAGGAAGCCAGTCCTCACCTGACCATTCCAGGGGACCCAGGCCCCCAGCCCGGTGTCCTCGGATGCTCTCAGCTTCTGGCTCCTTCCAATCCTCTGGGAAGCATGCAGGCTTTTGGGGCAGCGACCCTTCCTGTCCTCTCCATGGGCTTTGCCCCCCTGGTTTCTTGTGGGGGCCCTGTGAGCCAGGCCGTGGGGGCCACTATGGCCCCGCATACCCAAGCCTGGCAGGGAGGAAGCAACTCTCCCACTCCTCAAGCCATGAGGAACCATTCCATGATGGGACCGACTCAGGGAGTGTGCTTTTCAGCTCGCCACACCCGTCTTTGTCCCTTGACGCAAGGGGAATGCCAGCGGCAACAGGAGCACCCTGGCTTGGCACCCGTGCCCTTCCACGGCTATCCCCTGCCTCCAGATGACAATCCTTGCCAACCAGTGCAGGAGGCAGGGCCCATGGGTAGTCACTATGCCCCGCAGTGGTTGGGGGAGCAGTCCTGAATTCTCGTGAGCACAGGACAGGCTCCGGATGCAGCAGCTGGGCAGCCTGCACACGCTGAGATCCCTGGCTGGCGGTGGCAGGCACCCCCTGCTGCTGGGCTCCCTAGTGCACTGGACCCACAGCTCCCACCTTCTGCAGAAGCCTCACGTTTCTTAGAGGAGCATCTATCAGCCACAGAGAGGGAGGAAGACACACAGCCTTTTCCGAGTGGGCATCTGTGGCAAGGGGAGGCTCCGGGGCCCTTGGAAGCACCCCTCAGTGAGGAAGAGTTTTCGTCCCTGCTGGCCATGCTGCACGATTCCACGTGGCCTCACGCCTAGGACCAGGGAGGCCTCGGCTTCCCCACTCCCCATTCATTCAGACTTCCTTTTCTGAGAGGCAGTCCATTACAGGACAGCAAGGACGAGGAACAGGAAGCAAGGTCCATGCTCCAGAGGAAGACCGAGGCCCAAAGGAGCAACTGCCTCTTGGAAGGACAGAAGGGTGTTCCTCCCAGCCCCGTGGACGGAGCTCCATGGCATTCCCGATCGTCATTAATCGACTCAAGGCACCTGAAGGCATTAAGGACCCTGGGCTCTTTATACACTCCCCGACACCTGAGTGACCACTGGCAGGACACACACAGGCCATCCTCCCTGCCATCACCCTAGACTCTGGCACCAGGGAAACCCTGGCCCTGGCAGCGTACCTAAGCAAGGAAGAGAAGTTAGAGGACACCTCCCCCATGCTTTGCCTCCTGATGAGTGGAACATCCAATCTGCAGAAGCTGACCGTGTAGACCAACACAGCGTGCTACATATCTCCCCTGAGGGGGCCCAGGGAGGCCAAGCCATCCCGGCTGGGAGGGCTCGGAACCGGCCAAACGGGAAACAACCGCAGGCCCCCATGGCCCAGAGATCCTCTCCCAGCCAAAGTCCAGAATGCCCTGTGGACTTTGCCTGGCTTATTGCCCTGGAGCCTTTCCAGGGGACACAGCATGACAGTTCCGAGGGCAACCGTCAGTCTCAGAAGGCATGCCAGAATTGAGGGGACCAATGTGGTTCTTTCCAAACCTTTGCACTTCTTTTTTTTCCCTGTCTCTGGTTGGTGTCTATCGGCGTGCCTCACTATGTACAATGTACTCTCGCTTCTCAGGAAGAAGGACGATATTCCCTCTTCAGCGTCTTTGTAATCTTCCTTTGGCGGGGTCACTCCTCTCCCTTGCGAAAGGGAACTTTGAGGAAAACCATCCTGGATTTTCAAGGTCCATGGGACACTCCATTGACATAATAAACCTATCTTTGTCTCCCCACTACGGTGTCTGGTCGTGATTCATTCTGTTCCCCGAACGTTCGGGCATGCTTGCCCATCCTCAGAGCCTGGCGATGTTTTGTGGCCCGGGGATGGACTGTGGAAGCCATCGGCATGCCCACGTGTAGCTGAGAGCTTCTGGCACAGAGAAACCCAAGAGGCTGCACCAACACTTCCTAGCAGTCTTCCCACTCTGCCTGCATGGGTGGTGCCTTCTGTGCAAGCAATCTTCCAAGGGATGTAGGTGGAGCGCAAGTGGAAGTCGTTCCCCACTCATTGTACCTGACCCCACTCTTCTCAGCGGAGGCCAAATTCACACGTAGGGAACATCATGGAGGGCAGGCAATGAATCACCGCCCCCCCACCTAGCTTTTTTTTGCCCCTGTCCTACCTCCTTTTCTCTCTTTCCCTTTCTTCAGATCTCAGCCTATCGTTCCCTCTCCCTCTATCTCATTTTCTTTCACACATGGACACCTACAGATGTCCACACAGTCTCACGATAATGCTTATGCTTCTGAGAGTATGGGTACAGAACCTCTGGTGGAAAGGATGTGGTCAAAACCTTTTGTAGACTAAGGTGGGCATCGCCGGGTTATTTCCTCAGTTTTGTCTTCTGTCCCTACCTCTTTCCCATGTGCCCTGGGAAATGAGAGGTTGTGGATTTGGTTTCTTGAGTCCACCCCTAAATCCATGGCCATCACGTATGGGTTTCAAGTTGCAAGGAACCAATGTAGTCTGACCTTGGTCACTTCCACCCAACTCGATCTCTGTCAGTATCCACATGCTCTTTTGCACTGATATATCTGTAGCCCCATGTTGCTACTTGCCTAGTTCCACAGGTGGGTCGCTGATATGTCTCTGTGGATGGATCTTGTGTTGGAAACCCTCCATATCTCACCAGCCCTAGTGGTTTGTTCTTCAGTTGGCTCTATGGACACATCTACCTTTGCTTTTGTAGACTGGGTGGAAGGTAGTGTCCCTCCCTCCCCGAACAGAGTGGGTTAGGATATCTGGAGAGTGCCTAGCCAAAGTGTCCTCGGGATAGACGGGGTTTGGGCTGTGTCTAGAGAAGCTACGTGTCAGAATGGCTCTCTTGTCGTGTTGGGAGGACCTCGGTCTCCTCTGATCGTGTTTGCAAGGTCTATGGACTCTTGGGGCTGGCCCCTCTGCACACATGATGTGGAGGGAAAAACGGGGCTGCAGCCACATTGGGGTCCAAAGCCAGCCACAACAGATGCTCAAGTACGGTCATGAGCCCTGGAGCATGTCCTCTCCATGCGTGGCCAGTGCCATGCACATCAGTGAGGTCTCAAGCCTCTGGCAGATGTGCAACATGCAGCACCACTCTGGAAAATAGCTTGGCAGAGGAGATAGATGTCCATTGGAAGCTGGAGGAAGTCTGCCCGTTAGCGGGTTGTTACTCGTGGCCTTGGAGGCCAAGTCCCCAGGGCCTCTGATCTGTCAGGGCCTCTTCCTCCAGCTGTGCCAACCCTGGGATCCCTCAAAGAGAACGTCTCGCCCTGCGACAGAGATCACCCAAGCGGATTCGAGGTGCCAAAAACAGGATCCACGTGTCTGCGGGACATGGTCTCGGGGTTTCAACACTGCTCCTTGTGTTCTTGAGGGCCAGCTTCAGGAAGTGCCGGGAGACCACTTGCAACGTCAGGACAGCAATGTCTGGAAAAGCCACAGAGAGCTGCGCCGATGATCCGCTGCCTTTGATAGGCTCCAGTCAGGACTCCGCCCTTGACTAGTGTGGGGGGTTTGTGCATTCCTCAAACCTCTGTGCTCAGAAAATAGCGCCCAGGAAGTTCTAGGGCACCCTCTGTGGAGGCCCCCTGCCCACCTGTCTCCTCGTGCTGCAAGCCACCCCGGGGACAAGCCTAGCCACGAGAGCCACCAACTCCCTGGCCGGGGAGATACCCTCGAGCCTCCAGAAGATGCGATTCCTCTCTTTCTGCAGATGCCGTTTCTTGACCGAAAGCCACTGGTTCCCCCGGGAAGGAAGCACAAGCACACGCTCTGACCCGCACACAACCCTACCATTAGGAAATGCTCTGGGACTGCCTTCAGTCCTGCAAAAATGACTCCCTTCGCCTCCTCTTTCTACTGGGTTCTACTTGTCTCCGTGTGGTTCACCTCATGGAATTGCAGAGCCGAGTGAGCCAAAAGGCAAAGGGTACGTCATTTGGTTCTCTGTGTCCCATTTCCTTTTGGGCCGCTGGTTGGCTGTCGGTTTGCTTGGTAGTTGCCCGGCCGATTCGATAACTGGCCGTCTCTGGGAATCCACTGAAGTGGTCGACTGATGGCACATTCCATCTCATCTTCCTTTTAACCACAGATGGGACCACCACAATGTAAGCGGAGTTAGGTATATTGTATACACACACACACTCACCCACACACACACCCACACACACACACATGCACACACACACCAACACACACCAGCTTCAGAGGAGAGGCAACTTGGCCCTTCCGGTTTCCATTCTGCTTTGAATTGATCTGAATTTCTCCATCTGCTTCTCAGGATCCTGCAGCTGGCTTCTCCTCCTAGGTCATTATTAGGTAGGGCTCTCCATGGAGAGCTCAAGTCTCTCTGGCTACGCCCTGCCAAGAGCAGGGAAGAATAGGAACACCAGGTGTAGCCTGTGGAAACGCAAAGTGATGGAGTCATCATAGCACAGACTATTTCTCTCTGGCAAAACTAGGGAGGCCTGAATTCGTCTCAGACGCCGGAGAGCGTTGATTCCCTTAGACCAGGACATGGTAGCATCTCCACTGGACTCAATCACTGCACGTTCACACGTCCCATGCCTTTCCTCCGAACGTGGGGCACCCTTGTCCCCACAGGCAGCTAAGGCTGTGGACCAATCCATTCCACATCCATGGCGATGGCTGGCTCGAAATCTTTCTCTTACATGCCTCCTATCTCAGCTGTCTGATCTCCGTGTCCTGGATGGATCCAAAGGATGTGTTGCTTCCAGAGCTGCCTGGGACCTGCCTGGGTGTCTTTGGAAACGGAATCCCCAATTGCGGAGGGCACAGAGACACCAAGCCAGGTGGGTGACCCATCCCCATTGGCCGGGGAAGGTGAAGATACCAGGGCAATGAGCATATAATGTTTTGATTCAAGTAATACAAAAATCAGCAAACATAAAAACAAAGGGGAGAAAAGGAAAGCTGTCCAATAAAACATGACCCACGTACCGATAAAGACACAGTACACATAAGCAGTGGAAAGAAATATCGAAAGCCATGTGATGCAATAGAAGGGAACTTAATTACGAGGCTGGTCTTGGGTTGCCAAAGGGGACTCGCGTCCCACACACACATGTCACAATCTGAAACAAGGGTGGAAAGGCCTTCACTGGGTCCAGTCCTAGACACAGTCCCAGATGGGACATTATCGAAGGACCAAAACTGAGGCAAAGAGAAAGCTATGAAAAGCTTTATACTATGCAGAGCATTAGAAGTCAGACCGACCGGCCAGGGGAACGAGACAGAGACGAAGTGTACGTTATGCAATGCTTTATTCAATGCTCAGCATCGGAAGTCAGACTGACCGGCGAGGGCCGCCTCCGAAGAGGACGACCCCGCCCCGATCTAACAGGCTGGATTTATAGAGCATAACCGCAGACCTCAAGGCTCTTGGCTTCTGTGGTTAGGGCGTTTACTGCCAGAACCGATTCCAGGAACTGATCGCAGGAACCATTGGGGCATTGATTCCCGGAATGAAGTCCGTGGATGAAAATAACAGTATGGCTACCTAGGCAATTTGGAGTCGCTCTGGCTAAGCAGGCCCTAATAGTTAAACAGGTTTGAACATTCAATCGGCCCTAACAGTCCCCAGAGTCTCAACCGCACTGGTCGATGTCAGGGCTGTCATCCTGGAGACAAGCTGGCAGGAGTGGGAGAGGCACTTTCCATGCAGAGGAGGGTGGGGCGGGCACATCCACCTGCCCAGGTGCAGCTCTCGGCTCAGGTGGTCCTGAAGTCCTGCTGAACACCTCTTCTCCCAAAGTTCGGAACCACTGAAGGCAGGGCTTCACTTCGACAGCAGCTGTCCAAGTGATTGGGGGTGGGCCATCCTAGGCTTTGATCAGTCGCACGCTCCCAGGTCCTGCCCAGTCGAGCGGCCAGTGCTCTGGGACCCGAGGTACTGCAGCGGCATGGCTCCCACCAGCAAATCAAGGAGTAAGTTCCCCTCAGAGGCCCTGCTCCCCGCTTGTTTTCCCCAAAGTCCCCTGTTACTTTCCGGGCTTCAGGACATTAAGAGGGGCACATGCTGGAAGGTTCTGATCCACAGAGGATTGGGGGAAGGGGATCGAGAGAGGCTTGCCCATGGCCGCCGTCAGAAGCAAAACTGAAGTCGGTGGCCAGGAGTCCCAACTAGAGTCCCGCTTGGGAAAATAGGCAAGCTAGATCTCAGGGGGTAGAGTATGGGTCGAGGTTCGGCACCTCGTTCAGGTGGAAGTGACAAAAATGGAACTTTCACCTCCAACGCGGCAGCACTCGGCGGGATGTACTGTCGGATTTTTCCTGGCTGTTTCTTAGGAGCAGTGGGGTCCTCTTTGCTCCTCCTCAGGTGCTTTCCTCCCTCACTCCCCCTGCGGGTCTCCTCATTCATTGGCATGCCATCACATGGCTCAGGACTGGTTGGTATTTCCCTAGTCCCTGGACTATCACCCGTTCCCACGGGCAGAGGGCAGGGTGCCAGGGCCCCTATCGAGCAGGCTCTCCAGTGAATTCGTGTGTGGATAAGGGACAATTATCTCCGGCCTGGGAATGGGTGGACAGGGCAGAAAGGGAAGAGCTGAGGCGGCACAGCCACTTCGCATGGCTAGGCAATCCTTCCTACTCCAGTGGCCATTTTCCCTGCAACAGGCACACTCCCACCAGGATCCCGACGGAGGCGGCTTCTTTTGAGGCCATGGCAGAAAGAGGCTCTGCAGGCCTTGTTCCAGCAGAACCGGTACCCTGGCATCACCACCAGAGAACGACTGGCCCAAGAGCTAGACATTGCCGAGTCCAGGATCCAGGTAGGATTGAGCTTCTCTTTCATTCTCCCTGGGGCACAAGTTGTGGACACTAGGTGGCTGAAGCCAGTGTATGTCCATCTCCATATCCAGCTGGGAGCTCAGTTGCTTTGGGTTCTCTTTGGGCATTCCCGGGGACCCCATGCCCTTTGACGACATTGAAGGCATTCGGTCTAAGAACACGGGGACCACTGGTTGGCATTGTCCGGGCACACCAACGGGTCAACACATCCAGGCCGACTTCTCTTAGAAATCATTTGCCCAGACTTATCGTGTGGCCCACACAAAACTCTCTGAGACTTTAGGTATGAGGGACACAAAGAAATGGAAGATACGGAGGCAGCCAGATGATAGACATAGAGATAGAGGCAGATGATGTACATTCAGATACAGATAGAGATAGATCCAGTTCACCAGTGCTGCCTGAACGTCAGTTCCTCTTTTGCCACTTAGGTTTGGTTCCAGAATGAGCGCACGAGACAGCTCAGGCGGAGCCGATTGGCACCTGCAAGCTACCAAGTGGAAGGGCCATCGTGTGGACAGGAACAGCCTGCAGCTTGGACTCCAGGTGAGTCCCCAGCCTACCAAACGGGTCTCTTCTGGAGCTTCTCCTTCACGCAGGAACGGGTCTGCGTGGGCTTGTCAAGGGTTTGGCAAGAGGGCTTCGGAAAGGAACCCACGTTACCTTGTTGGGTTCCCAGCGATGGACACTGTGTTTATACCGACTCTTGGGCGAGTGCATTCTTTCTGGACAGAAAGGCTGTGAGTATTCTCGTCCTAAAAGTGCCAGGAAGGACAGAGTCCTTTTCTTGGGTCACCTCAGGCTTGAGAGGCACGTGCTGGCTTGTGTGTGTGGCTCCATGCTTATCTCATGGACTCAGGGATGGTGAAGATATTAGGAAAATGTAAAAGCAGAAGCAATCACACACACACACACACACTCCAATTCACACACACACCCACACTTTCACACACACACAGGCACACACGGACACCAACTTCCCTTTCCACACCGATGTGCCTTGGCTCCCAACCCTTCTTTCTCCCTCTTTTCTCTTTTCAGAACGTTTCCCAAAGGAGGGCAGGAGAAAACGGACCGCCATTTCTCCATGCCAAACCAGTCTCCTCCTTCAAGCCTTTGAGACGAACCCATTTCCCTGCATTTCCACCAGAGAACACCTGGCCAGACTCAGAGGACTCCCGGAATCCCGCATTCAGGTACATTTGCGGAGGGTGTATGTGAACTGCTGAAAGTGCAGGGGAGAGTGGCCCCTGAGACATTCCTAGAGAAACGTGGGCTCGTTGGGGTTATCCACGTGTCCCAGTGCGTGGGCAGTAGGGGGAGAGCATGGACCTTGCAAGGGATGGACTGCACATAAGCAGAATGTGTCAGCCGAAATGGGGATAGTAGGGGAGAACATGAAGGTGAGGTGGCAGTGCCCGTGTGTGTAGAAATGGTGCGTGGACATGAGTGGCTAAACGGAAAACTTGCCACCTCTCTTTAGGTCATGCAAAGTGTCAGTGCTTCAAAGGCTTGGGGGCGCTCTACATGTGGCCCCCAGCATTTCCTGAGTGTGTGTGGGCTTGCCTACCTGTGAGTGGACACGTGGTCTTCAGTGTCCTGGGACTCAGCACCCCCCCCCAAGGCGGGAATGGATCCTGCTCACAAGCCACACCTTTTCTGGATAACCTAATCATCTAGGATTATCGGCCCTCGGATTCTTGGCCTGGTGGGGGAGAGGTCCCAGGGGAGGCCCAGTTGAGCAGGCTTGGTCTCCCTGAGCTCCAGAGAGACAGGTTTCTAGTTAAGTACATGGAAACAGCTTTATGGTCAATGGAAGTAGACTCTCCGCAAGGCACTCCTTTGGGGCCAGAGCCCGTGAGCCTTTTTTAAGGAGGCATGTATGGGCCTGGAGCCTGACAAGTCTTGTCACTGTAAAGAGGGGAGGCTCAGCGTGCTCGTTCCTGAGAACCCCCATCTCCTCCAGCCAGCGGAGGAGACAGAGAGGCAAGTCAAACGCGGGTGTGGTTGATTTGGACTCCTGGCGGTCTATGACTTCCCCTGGGGGCCCAAGACCTGTGCCTGTAGACGGAGTGTGTCGATGTGAGGCCAGTTCAGCACTTGGGCTGAAGGCCTCCAAGGCAGAGGAGTTGGTTTGCCCATGGGGTCACACGAATCGGACACTGGGGGTCAAATGCTGAGGGACGCTTGGAGGAATTGGAGTAGGCTGGGCAAGGAGGGCAGGTGGTCATCGAAGTCTTGGTCCCAAGACTCAAGGAATGGCTGGTCAGGAAGCTGCAATGGGCAAACATAGAGAGCGCTAGGCAGGGACCAGGCAGAGCACTACAGAGGGGAGTTAAGCAAAGCAGAGCATAGCAGAACTGAGCGGCTGCCATTGCATCCAGTCAAGTAGGAATCCCGTCCAGACCAGGTGTCTCGACTTGCCCCTACTTCACAAGGACCAGGTGAAAGGAGTGAACCGAGCTGCCCTGAGATTCAGAGCAACAGACCTTGCCTTCTCCCGGAGAGATCCCACACAGGGGAAGGGGCAAGCCAAAATGGTATCTGTCACTTCTGATTCTCATGTCCACAACCCCTCTTCTCTGTCCCAGGTCTGGTTCCAGAACAGAAGAGCTCGGCACCCAGGGCAGAGCAGAAGTGGCCCTGCGAATGACCGGGCGGCAAACCAGGAAGCCAGTCCTCACCTGACCATTCCAGGGGACCCAGGCCCCCAGCCCGGTGTCCTCGGATGCACTCAGCTTCTGGCTCCTTCCAATCCTCTGGGAAGCATGCAGGCTTGGGGCAGCGACACTTCCTGTCCTCTCCATGAGCTTTGCCCCACTGGTTTCTTGTGGGGGCCCTGTGAGCCAGGCCGTGGGGGCCACTATGGCCCCGCGTACCCAAGCCTGGCAGGGAGGAAGCAACTCTCCCACTCCTCAAGCCATGAGGAACCATTCCATGATTGGACCTACTCAGGGAGTGTGCCTTTCAGCTCGCCACACCCGTCTTTGTCCCCTGACACAAGGGGAATGCCAGCGGCAACAGGAGCACCCTGGCTTGGCACCCGTGCTCTTCCACGGCTATCCCCTGCCTCCAGATGACAATCCTTGCCAACCAGTGCAGGAGGCAGGGCCCATGGGTAGTCACTATGCCCCGCAGTGGTTGGGGGAGCGGTCCCGACTTCTCGTGAGCACAGGACAGGCTCCGGATGCAGCAGCTGGGCAGCCTGCACACGCTGAGATCCCTGGCTGGCGGTGGCAGGCACCCCCTGCTGCTGGGCTCCCTAGTGCACTGGACCCACAGCTCCCACCTTCTGCAGAAGCCTCACGTTTCTTAGAGGAGTTTCTATCAGCCACAGAGAGGGAGGAAGACACACAGCCTTTTCCGAGTGGGCATCTGTGGCAAGGGGAGGCTCCGGGACCCTTGGAAGCACCCCTCAGTGAGGAAGAGTTTTCGTCCCTGCTGGCCATTCTGCACGATTCCACGTGGCCTCACGCCTAGGACCAGGGAGGCCTCGGCTTCCCCACTCCCCATACATTCAGACTTCCTTTTCTGAGAGGCAGTCCATTACAGGACAGCAAGGACGAGGAACAGGAAGCAAGGTCCATGCTCTAGAGGAAGACCGAGGCCCAAAGGAGCAACTGCCTCTTGGAAGGACAGAAGGGTGTTCCTCCCAGCCTCGTGGACGGAGCTCCATGGCATTCCCGATCGTCATCAATCGACTCAAGGCACCTGAAGGCATTAAGGACCCTGGGCTCTTTATACACTCCCCGACACCTGAGTGACCACTGGCAGGACACACACCGGCCATCCTCCCTGCCATCACCCTAGACTCTGGCGCCAGGGAAACCCTGGCCCTGGCAGCGAACCCAAGAAAGGAAGAGAAGTTAGAGGACACCTCCCCCATGCCTTTGCCTCCTGATGAAGTGGAACATCCAATCTGCAGAAGCTGACCGTGTAGACCAACACAGCGTGCTACATATCTCCCCTGAGGGGGCCCAGGGAGGCCAAGCCATCCGGGCTGGGAGGGCTCGGAACCGGCCAAACGGGAAACAACCGCAGGCCCCCATGGCCCAGAGATCCTCTCCCAGCCAAAGTCCAGAATGCCCTGTGGACTTTGCCTGGCTTATTGCCCTGGAGCCTTTCCAGGGGACACAGCATGACAGTTCCGAGGACAAGCGTCAGTCTCAGAAGGCTTTCCAGAAATGAGGGGACCAATGTGGTTCTTTCCAAACACTAGCACTTCTTTTTTTTCCCTGTCTCTGGTTGGTGTCTATCGGCATGCCTCACTATGTACAATGTACTCTCGCTTCTCAGGAAGAAGGACGATATTCCCTGTCAGCGTCTTTGTGATCTTCCTTTGGCGGGGTCACTCCTCTCCCTTGCGAAAGGGAACTTTGAGGAAAACCATCCTGGATTTTCAAGGTCCATGGGACACTCCATTGACATAATAAACCTATCTTTGTCTCCCCACTACGGTGTCTGGTCGTGATTCATCCCGTTCCCCGAACGTTAGGGCATGCTTGCCCATCCTCAGAGCCTGGCGATGCTTTGTGGCCCGGGGATGGACTGTGGAATCCATCGGTATGCCCACGTGTAGCTGAGAGCTTCTGGCACAAAGAAACCCAAGAGGCTGCACCAACACTTCCTAGCAGTCTTCCCACTCCGCCTGCATGGATGGTGCCTTCTGTGCGAGCAATCTTCCAAGGGATGTAGATGGAGCCCAAGTGGAAGTCGTTCCCCACTCATTGTACCTGACCCCACTCTTCTCAGCGGAGGCCAAATTCACACGTAGGGAACATCATGGAGGGCAGGCAATGAATCACCGCCCCCCCCACCTTGCTTTTTGCCCCTGTCCTTCCTCCTTTTCTCTCTTTCCCTTTCTTCAGATCTCAGCCTATCGTTCCCTCTCCCTCTATCTCATTTTCTTTCACACATGGACACCTACAGATGTCCACACAGTCTCACGATAATGCTTATGCTTCTGAGAGTATGGGTACAGAACCTCTGGTGGAAAGGATGTGGTCAAAACCTTTTGTAGACTAAGGTGGGCATCGCCGGGTTACTTCCTCAGTTTTTTCTTCTGTCCCTACCTTTTTCCCATGTGCCTTGGTAAATGAGAGGTTGTGGATTTGATTTCTTGAGTCCACCCCTAAATCCCTGGCCAACACGTATGGGTTTCAAGTTGCAAGGAACCAAAGTAGTCTGACCTTGTTCACTTCCACCCAACTCGATCTCTGTCAGTATCCACATGCTCTTTTGCACTGATATATCTGTAGCCCCATGTTGCTACTTGCCTAGTTCCACAGGTGGGTCGCTGATATGTCTCTGTGGATGGAGCTTGTGTTGGAAACCCTCCATATCTCACCAGCCCTAGTGGTTTGTTCTTCAGTTGGCTCTATGGACACATCTACCTTTGCTTTTGTAGACTGGGTGGAAGGTAGTGTCCCTCCCTCCCCGAACAGAGTGGGTTAGGATATCTGGAGAGTGCCTAGCCAAAGTGTCCTCGGGACAGACGGGGTTTGGGCTGTGTCTAGAGAAGCTAAGTGTCGGAATGGCTCTCTTGTCATGTTGGGAGGACCTCGGTCTCCTCTGATCGTGTTTGCAAGGTCTATGGACTCTTGGGGCTGGCCCCTCTGCACACATTATGTGGAGGGAAGAACGGGGCTGCAGCCACATTGGGATCCAAAGCCAGCCACAACAGATGCTCAAGTACGGACATGAGCCCTGGAGCCTGTCCTCTCCATGCGTGGCCAGTGCCATGCACATCAGTGAGGTCTCAAGCCTCTGGCAGATGTGCAACATGCAGCACCACTCTGGAAAATAGCTTGGCAGAGGAGATAGATGTCCATTGGAAGCTGGAGGAAGTCTGCCCGTTAGCGGGTTGTTACTCGTGGCCTTCGAGGCCAAGTCCCCAGGGCCTCTGATCTGTCAGGGCCTCTTCCTCCAGCTGTGCCAACCCTGGGATCCCTCAAAGAGAACGTCTCGCCCTGCGACAGAGATCACCCAAGCGGATTCGAGGTGCCAAAAACAGGATCCACGTGTCTGCGGGACATGGTCTCGGGGTTTCAACACTGCTCCTCGTATTCTTGAGGGTCAGCTTCAGGAAGTGCCGGGAGACCACTTGCAACGTCAGGACAGCAATGTCTGGAAAAGCCACAGAGAGCTGCGGCGATGATCCACTGCCTTTGATAGGCTCCAGTCAGGACTCCGCCCTTGACTAGTGTGGGGGGTTTCTGCATTCCTCAAACCTCTGTGCTCAGAAAACAGCGCCCAGGAAGTTCTAGGGCACCCTCTGTGGAGGCCCCCTGCCCACCTGTCTCCTTGTGCTGCAAGCCACCCTGGGGACAATCCTAGCCACGACAGCCACCAACTCCCTGGCCGGGAGATACCCTCGAGCTTCCAGAAGATGCGATTCCTCTCTTTCTGCAGATGCCGTTTCTTGACCGAAAGCCACTGGTTCCCCCGGGAAGGAAGCACAAGCACACGCTCTGACCCGCACACAACCCTACCATTAGGAAATGCTCTGGGACTGCCGTCAGTCCTGCAAAAATGACTCCTTTCGCCGCCTCTTTCTACTGGGTTCTACTTGTCTCTGTGTGGTTCACCTCATGGAATTGCAGAGCCGAGTGAGCCAAAAGGCAAAGGGTGCGTCATTTGGTTCTCTGTGTCCCATTTTTTTTTGGGCCGCTGGTTGGCTGTCTGGTTGCTTGGTAGTTGTTCGGCCGATACGATAACTGGCCGTCTCTGGGAATCCACTGAAGCGGTCGACTGATGGCACATTCCATCTCATCTTCCTTTTAACCACAGATGGGACCACCACAATGTAAGCGGAGTTAGGTATATTGTATACACACACACACTCACCCACACACACACCCACACACACACACATGCACACACACACCAACACAGACCAGCTTCAGAGGAGAGGCAACTTGGCCCTTCCGGTTTCCATTCTGCTTTGAATTGATCTAAATTTCTCCATCTGCTTCTCAGGTTCCTGCAGCTGGCTTCTCCTCCTAGGTCATTATTAAGTAGGGCTCTCTATGGAGAGCTCAAGCCTCTCTGGCTACGCCCTGCCAAGAGCAGGGAAGAATAGGAACACCCGGTGTAGCCTGTGGAAACGCAAAGTGATGGAGTCATCATAGCACAGACTATTTCTCTCTGGCAAAACTAGGGAGGCCTGAATCCGTCTCAGACGCCGGAGAGCGTTGATTCCCTTAGACCAGGACATGGTAGCATCTCCACTGGACTCAATCACTGCACGTTCACACGTCCCATGCCTTTCCTCCGAACGTGGGGCACCCTTGTCCCCACAGGCAGCTAAGGCTGTGGACCAATCCATTCCACATCCATGGCGATGGCTGGCTCGAAAACTTTCTCTTACATGCCTCCTATCTCAGCTGTCTGATCTCAGTGTCCTGGATGGATCCAAAGGGAAGTGTTGCTTCCAGAGCTGCCTGGGACCTGCCTGGGTGTCTTTGGAAACGGAATCCCCAATTGCGGAGGGCACAGAGACACCAATCCAGGTGGGTGACCAATCCCAATTGGCCGGGGAAGGTGAAGATACCAGGGCAATGAGCATATAATGTTTGGATTCAAGTAATACAAAAATCAGCAAACATAAAAACAAAGGGGAGAAAAGGAAAGCTGTCCAATGAAACATGACCGACGAACCGATAAAGACACAGTACACGTAAGCAGTGGAAAGAAAGATCGAAAGCCATGTGATGCAATAGAAGGGAACTTAATTACGAGGCTGGTCTTGGGTTGCCAAAGGGGACTCGCGTCCCACACACACATGTCACAATCTGAAACAAGGGTGGAAAGGCCTTCACCGGGTCCAGTCCTAGACACAGTCCCAGATGGGACATTATCGAAGGACCAAAACTGAGGCAAAGAGAAAGCTATGAAAAGCTTTATACTATGCAGAGCATTAGAAGTCAGACCGACCGGCCAGGGGAACGAGACAGAGACGAAGTGTACGTTATGCAATGCTTTATTCAATGCTCAGCATCGGAAGTCAGACTGACCGGCGAGGGCCGCCTCCGAAGAGGACGACCCCGCCCCGATCTAACAGGCTGGATTTATAGAGCATAACCGCAGACCTCAAGGCTCTTGGCTTCTGTGGTTAGGGCGTTTACTGCCAGAACCGATTCCAGGAACTGATCGCAGGAACCATTGGGGCATTGATTCCCGGAATGAAGTCCGTGGATGAAAATAACAGTATGGCTACCTAGGCAATTTGGAGTCGCTCTGGCTAAGCAGGCCCTAATAGTTAAACAGGTTTGAACATTCAATCGGCCCTAACAGTCCCCAGAGTCTCAACCGCACTGGTCGATGTCAGGGCTGTCATCCTGGAGACAAGCTGGCAGGAGTGGGAGAGGCACTTTCCATGCAGAGGAGGGTGGGGCGGGCACATCCACCTGCCCAGGTGCAGCTCTCGGCTCAGGTGGTCCTGAAGTCCTGCTGAACACCTCTTCTCCCAAAGTTCGGAACCACTGAAGGCAGGGCTTCACTTCGACAGCAGCTGTCCAAGTGATTGGGGGTGGGCCATCCTAGGCTTTGATCAGTCGCACGCTCCCAGGTCCTGCCCAGTCGAGCGGCCAGTGCTCTGGGACCCGAGGTACTGCAGCGGCATGGCTCCCACCAGCAAATCAAGGAGTAAGTTCCCCTCAGAGGCCCTGCTCCCCGCTTGTTTTCCCCAAAGTCCCCTGTTACTTTCCGGGCTTCAGGACATTAAGAGGGGCACATGCTGGAAGGTTCTGATCCACAGAGGATTGGGGGAAGGGGATCGAGAGAGGCTTGCCCATGGCCGCCGTCAGAAACATAACTGAAGTCGGTGGCCAGGAGTCCCAACTAGAGTCCCGCTTGGGAAAATAGGCAAGCTAGATCTCAGGGGGTAGAGTATGGGTCGAGTTTCGGCACCTCGTTCAGGTGGAAGTGACAAAAATGGAACTTTCACCTCCAACGCGGCAGCACTCGGCGGGATGTACTGTCGGATTTTTCCTGGCTGTTTCTTAGGAGCATTGGGGTCCTCTTTGCTCCTCCTCAGGTGCTTTCCTCCCTCAATCCCCCCGCGGGTCTCCTCATTCATTGGCATGCCATCACATGGCTCAGGACTGGTTGGTATCTCCCTAGTCCCTGGACTATCACCCGTTCCCACAGGCAGAGGGTAGGGTGCCAAGGCCCCTATCGAGCAGGCTCTCCAGTGAATTCGTGTGTGGATAAGGGACAATAATCTCCGGCCTGGGAATGGGTGGACAGGGCAGAAAGGGAAGAGCTGAGGCGGCACAGCCACTTCGCATGCCTAGGCAATCCTTCCTACTCCAGTGGCCATTTTCCCTGCAACAGGCACACTCCCACCAGGATCCCGACGGAGGCGGCTTCTTTTGAGGCCATGGCAGAAAGAGGCTCTGCAGGCCTTGTTCCAGGAGAACCGGTACCCTGGCATCACCACCAGAGAACGACTGGCCCAAGAGCTAGACATTGCCGAGTCCAGGATCCAGGTAGGCTTGAGCTTCTCTTTCATTCTCCCTGGGGCACAAGTTGTGGACACTATGTGGCTGAAGCCAGTGTATGTCAATCTCCATATAAAGCTGGGAGCTCAGTTGCTTTGGGTCCTCTTTGGGCATTCCCGGGGACCCCATGCCCTTTGACGACATTGAAGGCATTCGGTCTAAGAACACGGGGACCACTGGTTGGCATTGCCCGGGCACACCAACGGGTCAACACATCCAGGCCGACTTCCCTTAGAAATCATTTGCCCAGACTTATCGTGTGGACCACCCAAAACTCTCTGAGACTTTAGGTATGAGGGACACAAAAAAATGGAAGATACGGAGGCAGCCAGATGATAGACATAGAGATAGAGGCAGATGATGTACATTCAGATACAGATACAGATAGATCCCGTTCACCAGTGCTGCCTGAACGTCAGTTCCTCTTTTGCCACTTAGGTTTGGTTCCAGAATGAGCGCACGAGACAGCTCAGGCGGAGCCGATTGGCACCTGCAAACTCCCAAGTGGAAGGGCCATCGTGTGGACAGGAACAGCCTGCAGCTTGGACTCCAGGTGAGTCCCCAGCCTACCAAACGGGTCTCTTCTGGAGCTTCTCCTTCACGCAGGAACGGGTCTGCGTGGGCTTGTCAAGTGTTTGGCAAGAGGGCTTCGGAAAGGAACCCACGTTACCTTGTTGGGTTC
Source organism: Mustela nivalis (assembly GCF_964662115.1). Taxonomy (NCBI): domain Eukaryota; kingdom Metazoa; phylum Chordata; class Mammalia; order Carnivora; family Mustelidae; genus Mustela; species Mustela nivalis. Next base: position 622,679 of record NW_028136201.1, on the reverse strand, counting down.
CCAGCGATGGACACTGTGTTTATACCGCCTCTTGGGAGAGTGCATTCTTTCTGGACAGAAAGGCTTTGAGTATTCTTGTCCTAAAAGTGCCAGGAAGGACAGAGTCCTTTTCTTGGGTCACCTCAGGCTTGAGAGGCAAGTGCTGGCTTGTGTGGGTGGCTCCATGCTGACCTCATGGACTCAGGGAAGGTGAAGATATTAGGAAAATGTAAAAGCAGAAGCAAACACACACACACACACACACACTCCCATTCACACACCCACCCACACTTTCACACACACACAGGCACCCACGGACACCAACTTTCCTTCCACACCGATGTGCCTTGGCTCCCAACCCTTCTTTCTACCTCTTTTCTCTTTTCAGAACGTTTCCCAAAGGAGGGCAGGAGAAAACGGACCGCCATTTCTCCATGCCAAACCAGTCTCCTCCTTCAAGCCTTTGAGACGAACCCATTTCCCTGCATTTCCACCAGAGAACACCTGGCCAGACTCACAGGACTCCCGGAATCCCGCATTCAGGTACATTTGCGGAGGGTGTCTGTGAACTGCTGAATGTGCAGGGGAGAGTGGCCCCTGAGACATTCCTAGAGAAACGTGGGCTCGTTGGGGTTATCCACGTGTCCCAGTGCGTGGGCAGTAGGGGGAGAGCATGGACCTTGCAAGGGAGGGACTGCACATAAGCAGAATGTGTCAGCCGAAATGGGGATAGTAGGGGAGAACATGAAGGTGAGGTGGCAGTGCCCATGTGTGTAGAAATGGTGCGTGGACATGAGTGGGAAAACGGAAAAGTTGCCACCTCTCTTTAGGTCATGCAAAGTGTCAGTGCTTCAAAGGCTTGGGGGCGCTCTCCATGTGGCCCCCAGCATTTCCTGAGTGTGTGTGGGCTTGCCTACCTGTGAGTGGACACGTGGTCTTCAGTGTCCTAGGACTCAGCACCCCCCCCAAGGCGGGAATGGATCCTGCTCACAAGCCACACCTTTTCTGGATAACCTAATCATCTAGGATTATCGGCCATCGTATTCTTGGCCTGGTGGGGGAGAGGTCCCAGGGGAGGCCCAGTTGAGCAGGCTTGGTCTCCCTGAGCTCCAGAGAGACAGGTTTCTAGTTAAGTACATGGAAACAGCTTTATGGTCAATGGAAGTAGACTCTCCGCAAGGCACTCCTTTGGGGCCAGAGCCCGTGAGCCTTTTTTAAGGAGGCATGTATGGGCCTGGAGCCTGACAAGTCTTGTCACTGTAAAGAGGGGAGGCTCAGCGTGCTCGTTCCTGAGAACCCCCATCTCCTCCAGCCAGCGGAGGAGACAGAGAGGCAAGTCAAACGCGGGTGTGGTTGATTTGGACTCCTGGCGGTCTATGACTTCCCCTGGGGGCCCAAGACCTGTGCCTGTAGACGGAGTGTGTCGATGTGAGGCCAGTTCAGGACTTGGGCTGAAGGCCTCCAAGGCCGAGGAGGTGGTTTGCCCTTGGGGTCACACGAATCGGACACTGGGGGTCAAATGCTGAGGGACGCTTGGAGGACTTGGAGTAGGCTGGGCAAGGAGGGCAGGTGGTCATCGAAGTCTTGGTCCCAAGACTCAAGGAATGGCTGGTCAGGAAGCTGCAATGGCAAACAAAGAGAGCGCTAGGCAGGGACCAGGCAGAGCACTACAGAGGGGAATTAAGCAAAGCAGAGCATAGCAGAACTGAGCGGCTGCCATTGCATCCAGTCAAGTGGGAATCCCGTCCAGACCAGGTGTCCACAGTTGCCTGGGACTTGCCCCTACTTCACAAGGACCAGGTGAAAGGAGTGAACCGAGCTGCCCTGAGATTCAGAGCAACAGACCTGGCCTTCTCCCGGAGAGATCCCACACAGGGGAAGGGGCAAGCCAAAGTGGTATCTGTCACTTCTGATTCTCATGTCCGCAACCCCTCTTCTCTGTCCCAGGTCTGGTTCCAGAACAGAAGAGCTCGGCACCCAGGGCAGAGCAGAAGTGGCCCTGCGAATGACCGGGCGGCAAACCAGGAAGCCAGTCCTCACCTGACCATTCCAGGGGACCCAGGCCCCCAGCCCGGTGTCCTCGGATGCTCTCAGCTTCTGGCTCCTTCCAATCCTCTGGGAAGCATGCAGACTTTTGGGGCAGCGACCCTTCCTGTCCTCTCCATGGGCTTTGCCCCCCTGGTTTCTTGTGGGGGCCCTGTGAGCCAGGCCGTGGGGGCCACTATGGCCCCGCATACCCAAGCCAGGCAGGGAGGAAGCAACTCTCCCACTCCTCAAGCCATGAGGAACCATTCCATGATGGGACCGACTCAGGGAGTGTGCCTTTCAGCTCGCCACACCCGTCTTTGTCCCTGACGCAAGGGGAATGCCAGCGGCAACAGGAGCACCCTGGCTTGGCACCCGTGCCCTTCCACGGCTATCCCCTGCCTCCAGATGACAATCCTTGCCAACCAGTGCAGGAGGCAGGGCCCATGGGTAGTCACTATGCCCCGCAGTGGTTGGGGGAGCGGTCCCGACTTCTCGTGAGCACAGGACAGGCTCCGGATGCAGCAGCTGGGCAGCCTGCACACGCTGAGATCCCTGGCTGGCGGTGGCAGGCACCCCCTGCTGCTGGGCTCCCTAGTGCACTGGACCCACAGCTCCCACCTTCTGCAGAAGCCTCACGTTTCTTAGAGGAGCTTCTATCAGCCACAGAGAGGGAGGAAGACACACAGCCTTTTCCGAGTGGGCATCTGTGGCAAGGGGAGGCTCCGGGACCCTTGGAAGCACCCCTCAGTGAGGAAGAGTTTTCGTCCCTGCTGGCCATGCTGCACGATTCCACGTGGCCTCACGCCTAGGACCAGGGAGGCCTCGGCTTCACCACTCCCCATTCATTCAGACTTCCTTTTCTGAGAGGCAGTCCATTACAGGACAGCAAGGACGAGGAACAGGAAGCAAGGTCCATGCTCCAGAGGAAGACCGAGGCCCAAAGGAGCAACTGCCTCTTGGAAGGACAGAAGGGTGTTCCTCCCAGCCCCGTGGACGGAGCTCCATGGCATTCCCGATCGTCATCAATCGACTCAAGGCACCTGAAAGCATTAAGGACCCTGGGCTCTTTATACACTCCCCGACACCTGAGTGACCACTGGCAGGACACACACCGGCCATCCTCCCTGCCATCACCCTAGACTCTGGCGCCAGGGAAACCCTGGCCCTGGCAGCGAACCCAAGCAAGGAAGAGAAGTTAGAGGACACCTCCCCCATGCCTTTGCCTCCTGATGAAGTGGAACATCCAATCTGCAGAAGCTGACCGTGTAGACCAACACAGCGTGCTACATATCTCCCCTGAGGGGGCCCAGGGAGGCCAAGCCATCCGGGCTGTGAGGGCTCGGAACCGGCCAAACGGGAAACAACCGCAGGCCCCCATGGCCCAGAGATCCTCTCCCAGCCAAAGTCCAGAATGCCCTGTGGACTTTGCCTGGCTTATTGCCCTGGAGCCTTTCCAGGGGACACAGCATGACAGTTCCGAGGGCAACCGTCAGACTCAGAGGTCATTCCAGAAGTGAGAGGACCAATGTGGTTCTTTCCAGAACCTTTGCACTTCTTTTTTTCCCCTGTCTCTGGTTGGTGTCTATCGGCGTGCCTCACTATGTACAATGTACTCTCGCTTCTCAGGAAGAAGGACGATATTCCCTGTCAGCGTCTTTGTGATCTTCCTTTGGCGGGGTCACTCCTCTCCCTTGCGAAAGGGAACTTTGAGGAAAACCATCCTGGATTTTCAAGGTCCATGGGACACTCCATTGACATAATAAACCTATCTTTGTCTCCCCACTACGGTGTCTGGTCGTGATTCATCCCGTTCCCCGAACGTCCGGGCATGCTTGCCCATCCTCAGAGCCTGGCGATGCTTTGTGGCCCGGGGATGGACTGTGGAAGCCATCGGCATGCCCACGTGTAGCTGAGAGCTTCTGGCACAGAGAAACCCAAGAGGCTGCACCAACACTTCCTAGCAGTCTTCCCACTCCGCCTGAATGGATGGTGCCTTCTGTGCAAGCAATCTTCCAAGGGATGTAGGTGGAGCGCAAGTGGAAGTCGTTTCCCACTCATTGTACCTGACCCCACTCTTCTCAGCGGAGGCCAAATTCACACGTAGGGAACATCATGGAGGGCAGGCAATGAATCACCGCCCCCCCACCTTGCTTTTTGCCCCTGTCCTTCCTCCTTTTCTCTCTTTCCCTTTCTTCAGATCTCAGCCTATCGTTCCCTCTCCCTCTATCTCATTTTCTTTCACACATGGACACCTACAGATGTCCACACAGTCTCACGATAATGCTTATGCTTCTGAGAGTATGGGTACAGAACCTCTGGTGGAAAGGATGTGGTCAAAACCTTTTGTAGACTAAGGTGGGCATCGCCGGGTTATTTCCTCAGTTTTTTCTTCTGTCCCTACCTCTTTCCCATGTGCCCTGGGAAATGAGAGGTTGTGGATTTGGTTTCTTGAGTCCACCCCTAAATCCATGGCCAACACGTATGGGTTCCAAGTTGCAAGGAACCAAAGTAGTCTGACCTTGGTCACTTCCACCCAACTCGATCTCTGTCAGTATGCACATGCTCTTTTGCACTGATATATCTGTAGCCCCATGTTGCTACTTGCCTAGTTCCACAGGTGGGTCGCTGATATGTCTCTGTGGATGGATCTTGTGTTGGAAACCCTCCATATCTAACCAGCCCTAGTGGTTTGTTCTTCAGTTGGCTCTATGGGCACATCTACCTTTGCTTTTGTAGACTGGGTGGAAGGTAGTGTCCCTCCCTCCCCGAACAGAGTGGGTTAGGATATCTGGAGAGTGCCTAGCCAAAGTGTCCCCGGGACAGAAGGGGTTTGGGCTGTGTCTAGAGAAGCTACGTGTCGGAATGGCTCTCTTGTCGTGTTGGGAGGACCTCGGTCTCCTCTGATCGTGTTTGCAAGGTCTATGGACTCTTGGGGCTGGCCCCTCTGCACACATGATGTGGAGGGAAGAACGGGGCTGCAGCCACATTGGGATCCAAAGCCAGCCACAACAGATGCTCAAGTACGGACATGAGCCCTGGAGCCTGTCCTCTCCATGCGTGGCCAGTGCCATGCACATTAGTGAGGTCTCAAGCCTCTGGCAGATGTGCAACATGCAGCACCACTCTGGAAAATAGCTTGGCAGAGGAGATAGATGTCCATTGGAAGCTGGAGGAAGTCTGCCCGTTAGCGGGTTGTTACTCGTGGCCTTGGAGGCCAAGTCCCCAGGGCCTCTGATCTGTCAGTGCCTCTTCCTCCAGCTGTGCCACCCCTGGGATCCCTCAAAGAGAACGTCTCGCCCTCCGACAGAGATCACCCAAGCGGATTCGAGGTGCCAAAAACAGGATCCACGTGTCTTCCCGACATGGTCTCGGGGTTTCAACACTGCTCCTCGTCTTCTTGAGGGCCAGCTTCAGGAAGTGCCAGGAGACCACTTGCAACGTCAGGACAGCAATGTCTGGAAAAGCCACAGAGAGCTGCGCCGATGATCCGCTGCCTTTGATAGGCTCCAGTCAGGACTCCGCCCTTGACTAGTGTGGGGGTTTTGTGCATTCCTCAAACCTCTGTGCTCAGAAAACAGCGCCCAGGAAGTTCTAGGGCACCCTCTGTGGAGGCCCCCTGCCCACCTGTCTCCTCGTGCTGCAAGCCACCCCGGGGACAAGCCTAGCCACGAGAGCCACCAACTCCCTGGCCGGGGAGATACCCTCGAGCCTCCAGAAGATGCGATTCCTCTCTTTCGGCAGATGCCGTTTCTTGACCGAAAGCCACTGGTTCCCCCGGGAAGGAAGCACAAGCACACGCTCTGACCCGCACACAACCCTACCATTAGGAAATGCTCTGGGACTGCCTTCAGTCCTGCAAAAATGACTCCCTTCGCCGCCTCTTTCTACTGGGTTCTACTTGTCTCCGTGGGGTTCACCTCATGGAATTGCAGAGCCGAGTGAGCCAAAAGGCAAAGGGTACGTCATTTGGTTCTCTGTGTCCCATTTCCTTTTGGGCCGCTGGTTGGCTGTCGGGTTGCTTGGTAGTTGCCCGGCCGATTCGATAACTGGCCGTCTCTGGGAATCCACTGAAGCGGTCGACTGATGGCACATTCCATCTCATCTTCCTTTTAACCACAGATGGGACCACCACAATGTAAGCGGAGTTAGGTATATTGTATACACACACACACTCACCCACACACACACCCACACACACACACATGCACACACACACCAACACACACCAGCTTCAGAGGAGAGGCAACTTGGCCCTTCCGGTTTCCATTCTGCTTTGAATTGATCTGAATTTCTCCATCTGCTTCTCAGGATCCTGTAGCTGGCTTCTCCTCCTAGGTCATTATTAAGTAGGGCTCTCCATGGAGAGCTCAAGTCTCTCTGGCTACGCCCTGCCAAGAGCAGGGAAGAATAGGAACACCCGGTGTAGCCTGTGGAAACGCAAAGTGATGGAGTCATCATAGCACAGACTATTTCTCTCTGGCAAAACTAGGGAGGCCTGAATCCGTCTCAGACGCCGGAGAGCGTTGATTCCCTTAGACCAGGACATGGTAGCATCTCCACTGGACTCAATCACTGCACGTTCACACGTCCCATGCCTTTCCTCCGAACGTGGGGCACCCTTGTCCCCACAGGCAGCTAAGGCTGTGGACCAATCCATTCCACATCCATGGCGATGGCTGGCTCGAAATCTTTCTCTTACATGCCTCCTATCTCAGCTGTCTGATCTCAGTGTCCTGGATGGATCCAAAGGAAGTGTTGCTTCCAGAGCTGCCTGGGACCTGCCTGGGTGTCTTTGGAAACAGAATCCCCAATTGCGGAGGGCACAGAGACACCAATCCAGGTGGGTGACCAATCCCCATTGGCCGGGGAAGGTGAAGATACCAGGGCAATGAGCATATAATGTTTTGATTCAAGTAATACAAAAATCAGCAAACATAAAAACAAAGGGGAGAAAAGGAAAGCTGTCCAATGAAACATGACCGACGTACCGATAAAGACACAGTACACGTAAGCAGTGGAAAGAAAGATCGAAAGCCATGTGATGCAATAGAAGGGAACTTAATTACGTGGCCGGTCTTGGGTTGCCATAGGGGACTCGCATCCCACACACACATGTCACAATCTGAAACAAGGTGGAAAGGCCTTCACCGGGTCCAGTCCTAGACACATTCCCAGATGGGGTGCATTATCGATGGACCAAGACTGAGGCAAAGAGAAAGCTATGAAAAGCTTTATACTATGCAGAGCATTAGAAGTCAGACCGACCGGCCAGGGGAACGAGACAGAGATGAAGTGTACGTTATGCAATGCTTTATTCAATGCTCAGCATCGGAAGTCAGACTGACCGGCGAGGGCCGCCTTTGAAGAGGACGACCCCGCCCCGATCTAACAGGCTGGATTTATAGAGCATAACCGCAGACCTCAAGGCTCTTGGCTTCTGTGGTTAGGGCGTTTACTGCCAGAACCGATTCCAGGAACTGATCGCAGGAACCATTGGGGCATTGATTCCCGGAATGAAGTCCGTGGATGAAAATAACAGTATGGCTACCTAGGCAATTTGGAGTCGCTCTGGCTAAGCAGGCCCTAATAGTTAAACAGGTTTGAACATTAAATCGGCCCTAACAGTCCCCAGAGTCTCAACCGCACTGGTCGATATCAGGGCTGTCATCCTGGAGACAAGCTGTCGGGAGTGGGAGAGGCACATTCCATGCAGAGGAGGGTGGGGCGGGCACATCCACCTGCCCAGGTGCAGCTCTCGGCTCAGGTGGTCCTGAAGTCCTGCTGAACACCTCTTCTCCCAAAGTTCGGAACCACTGAAGGCAGGGCTTCACTTCGACAGCAGCTGTCCAAGTGATTGGGGGTGGGCCATCCTAGGCTTTGATCAGTCGCACGCTTCCAGGTCCTGCCCAGTCGAGCGGCCAGTGCTCTGGGACCCGAGGTACTGCAGTGGCATGGCTCCCACCAGCAAATCAAGGAGTAAGTTCCCCTCAGAGGCCCTGCTCCCCGCTTGTTTTCCCCAAAGTCCCCTGTTACTTTCCGGGCTTCAGGACATTAAGAGGGGCACATGCTGGAAGGTTCTGATCCACAGAGGATTGGGGGAAGGGGATCGAGAGAGGCTTGCCCATGGCCGCCGTCAGAAGCAAAACTGAAGTCGGTGGCCAGGAGTCCCAACTAGAGTCCCGCTTGGGAAAATAGGCAAGCTAGATCTCAGGGGGTAGAGTATGGGTCGAGGTTCGGCACCTCGTTCAGGTGGAAGTGACAAAAATGGAACTTTCACCTCCAACGCGGCAGCACTCGGCGGGATGTACTGTCGGATTTTTCCTGGCTGTTTCTTAGGAGCAGTGGGGTCCTCTTTGCTCCTCCTCAGGTGCTTTCCTCCCTCACTCCCCCCGCGGGTCTCCTCATTCATTGGCATGCCATCACATGGCTCAGGACTGGTTGGTATCTCCCTAGTCCCTGGACTATCACCCGTTCCCACGGGCAGAGGGCAGGGTGCCAGGGCCCCCATCGAGCAGGCTCTCCAGTGAATTTGTGTGTGGATAAGGGACAATAATCTCCGGCCTGGGAATGGGTGGACAGGGCAGAAAGGGAAGAGCTGAGGCGGCACAGCCACTTCGCATGGCTAGGCAAGCCTTCCTACTCCAGTGGCCATTTTCCCTGCAACAGGCACACTCCCACCAGGATCCCGACGGAGGCGGCTTCTTTTGAGGCCATGGCAGAAAGAGGCTCTGCAGGCCTTGTTCCAGCAGAACCGGTACCCTGGCATCACCACCAGAGAACGACTGGCCCAAGAGCTAGACATTGCCGAGTCCAGGATCCAGGTAGGCTTGAGCTTCTCTTTCTTTCTCCCTGGGGCACAAGTTGTGGACACTAGGTGGCTGAAGCCAGTGTATGTCAATCTCCATATCCAGCTGGGAGCTCAGTTGCTTTGGGTTCTCTTTGGGCATTCCCGGGCACCCCATGCCCTTTGACGACATTGCAAGTGATTCGGTCTAAGAACACGGGGACCACTGGTTGGCATGGCCCGGGCACACCAACGGGTCAACACATCCAGGCCGACTTCCCTTAGAAATCATTTGCCCAGACTTATCGTGTGGCCCACACAAAACTCTCTGAGACTTTAGGTATGAGGGACACAAAGGAATGGAAGATACGGAGGCAGCCAGATGATAGACATAGAGATAGAGGCAGAGGATGTACATTCAGATACAGATACAGATAGATCCAGTTCACCAGTGCTGCCTGAACGTCAGTTCCTCTTTTGCCACTTAGGTTTGGTTCCAGAATGAGCGCACGAGACAGCTCAGGCGGAGCCGATTGGCACCTGCAGACTCCCAAGTGGAAGGGCCATCGTGTGGACAGGAACAGCCTGCAGCTTGGACTCCAGGTGAGTCCCCAGCCTACCAAACGGGTCTCTTCTGGAGCTTCTCCTTCACGCAGGAACGGGTCTGCGTGGGCTTGTCAAGTGTTTGGCAAGAGGGCTTCAGAAAGGAACCCACGTTACCTTGTTGGGTTCCCAGCGATGGACACTGTGTTTATACCGCCTCTTGGGCGAGTGCATTCTTTCTGGACAGAAAGGCTTTGAGTATTCTTGTCCTAAAAGTGCCAGGAAGGACAGAGTCCTTTTCTTGGGTCACCTCAGGCTTGAGAGGCAAGTGCTGGCTTGTGTGGGTGGCTCCATGCTGACCTCATGGACTCAGGGAAGGTGAAGATATTAGGAAAATGTAAAAGCAGAAGCAAACACACACACACACACACTCCCATTCACACACACACCCACACTTTCACACACACACAGGCACACACGGACACCAACTTCCCTTTCCACACCGATGTGCCTTGGCTCCCAACCCTTCTTTCTACCTCTTTTCGCTTTTCAGAACGTTTCCCAAAGGAGGGCAGGAGAAAACGGACCGCCATTTCTCCATGCCAAACCAGTCTCCTCCTTCAAGCCTTTGAGACGAACCCATTTCCCTGCATTTCCACCAGAGAACACCTGGCCAGACTCACAGGACTCCCGGAATCCCGCATTCAGGTACATTTGCGGAGGGTGTCTGTGAACTGCTGAATGTGCAGGGGAGAGTGGCCCCTGAGACATTCCTAGAGAAACGTGGGCTCGTTGGGGTTATCCACGTGTCCCAGTGCGTGGACACTAGGGGGAGAGCATGGACCTTGCAAGGGATGGACTGCACATAAGCAGAATGTGTCAGCCGAAATGGGGATAGTAGGGGAGAACATGAAGGTGAGGTGGCAGTGCCCGTGTGTGTAGAAATGGTGCGTGGACATGAGTGGGGAAACGGAAAAGTTGCCACCTCTCTTTAGGTCATGCAAAGTGTCAGTGCTTCAAAGGCTTGGGGGCGCTCTCCATGTGGCCCCCAGCATTTCCTGAGTGTGTGTGGGCTTGCCTACCTGTGAGTGGACACGTGGTCTTCAGTGTCCTGGGACTCAGCACCCCCCCCAAGGCGGGAATGGATCCTGCTCACAAGCCACACCTTTTCTGGATAACCTAATCATCTAGGATTATCGGCCCTCGGATTCTTGGCCTGGTGGGGGAGAGGTCCCAGGGGAGGCCCAGTTGAGCAGGCTTGGTCTCCCTGAGCTCCAGAGAGACAGGTTTCTAGTTAAGTACATGGAAACAGCTTTATGGTCAATGGAAGTAAACTCTCCGCAAGGCACTCCTTTGGGGCCAGAGCCCGTGAGCCTTTTTTAAGGAGGCATGTATGGGCCTGGAGCCTGACAAGTCTTGTCACTGTAAAGAGGGGAGGCTCAGCGTGCTCGTTCCTGAGAACCCCCATCTCCTCCAGCCAGCGGAGGAGACAGAGAGGCAAGTCAAACGCGGGTGTGGTTGATTTGGACTCCTGGCGGTCCATGACTTCCCCTGGGGCCCAACACCTGTGCCTGTAGACGGAGTGTGTCGATGTGAGGCCAGTTCAGCACTTGGGCTGAAGGCCTCCAAGGTAGAGGAGGGGTTTGCCCTTGGGGTCACACGAATCGGACACTGGGGGTCAAATGCTGAGGGACGCTTGGAGGACTTGGAGTAGGATGGGCAAGGAGGGCAGGTGGTCATCGAAGTCTTGGTCCCAAGACTCAAGGAATGGCTGGTCAGGAAGCTGCAATGGGCAAACAATGAGAGCGCTAGGCAGGGACCAGGCAGAGCACTTCAGAGAGGAGTTAAGCAAAGCAGAGCATAGCAGAACTGAGCGGCTGCCATTGCATCCAGTCAAGTGGGAATCCCGTCCAGACCAGGTGTCCACAGTTGCCTGGGACTTGCCCCTACTTCACAAGGACCAGGTGAAAGGAGTGAACCAAGCTTCCCTGAGATTGAGAGCAACAGACCTGGCCTTCTCCCGGAGCGATCCCACACAGGGGAAGGGGCAAGCCAAAGTGGTATCTGTCACTTCTGATTCTCATGTCCGCAACCCCTCTTCTCTGTCCCAGGTCTGGTTCCAGAACAGAAGAGCTCGGCACCCAGGGCAGAGCAGAAGTGGCCCTGCGAATGACCGGGCGGCAAACCAGGAAGCCAGTCCTCACCTGACCATTCCAGGGGACCCAGGCCCCCAGCCCGGTGTCCTCGGATGCTCTCAGCTTCTGGCTCCTTCCAATCCTCTGGGAAGCATGCAGGCTTTTGGGGCAGCGACCCTTCCTGTCCTCTCCATGGGCTTTGCCCCCCTGGTTTCTTGTGGGGGCCCTGTGAGCCAGGCCGTGGGGGCCACTATGGCCCCGCATACCCAAGCCAGGCAGGGAGGAAGCAACTCTCCCACTCCTCAAGCCATGAGGAACCATTCCATGATGGGACCGACTCAGGGAGTGTGCCTTTCAGCTCGCCACACCCGTCTTTGTCCCCTGACACAAGGGGAATACCAGCGGCAACAGGAGCACCCTGGCTTGGCACCCGTGCCCTTCCACGGCTATCCCCTGCCTCCAGATGACAATCCTTGCCAACCAGTGCAGGAGGCAGGGCCCATGGGTAGTCACTATGCCCCGCAGTGGTTGGGGGAGCGGTCCCGACTTCTCGTGAGCACAGGACAGGCTCCGGATGCAGCAGCTGGGCAGCCTGCACACGCTGAGATCCCTGGCTGGCGGTGGCAGGCACCCCCTGCTGCTGGGCTCCCTAGTGCACTGGACCCACAGCTCCCACCTTCTGCAGAAGCCTCACGTTTCTTAGAGGAGCTTCTATCAGCCACAGAGAGGGAGGAAGACACACAGCCTTTTCCGAGTGGGCATCTGTGGCAAGGGGAGGCTCCGGGACCCTTGGAAGCACCCCTCAGTGAGGAAGAGTTTTCGTCCCTGCTGGCCATGCTGCACGATTCCACGTGGCCTCACGCCTAGGACCAGGGAGGCCTCGGCTTCGCCACTCCCCATTCATTCAGACTTCCTTTTCTGAGAGGCAGTCCATTACAGGACAGCAAGGACGAGGAACAGGAAGCAAGGTCCATGCTCCAGAGGAAGACCGAGGCCCAAAGGAGCAACTGCCTCTTGGAAGGACAGAAGGGTGTTCCTCCCAGCCTCGTGGACGGAGCTCCATGGCATTCCCGATCGTCATCAATCGACTCAAGGCACCTGAAAGCATTAAGGACCCTGGGCTCTTTATACACTCCCCGACACCTGAGTGACCACTGGCAGGACACACACCGGCCATCCTCCCTGCCATCACCCTAGACTCTGGCGCCAGGGAAACCCTGGCCCTGGCAGCGAACCCAAGCAAGGAAGAGAAGTTAGAGGACACCTCCCCCATGCCTTTGCCTCCTGATGAAGTGGAACATCCAATCTGCAGAAGCTGACCGTGTAGACCAACACAGCGTGCTACATATCTCCCCTGAAGGGGCCCAGGGAGGCCAAGCCATCCGGGCTGTGAGGGCTCGGAACCGGCCAAACGGGAAACAACCGCAGGCCCCCATGGCCCATAGATCCTCTCCCAGCCAAAGTCCAGAATGCCCTGTGGACTTTGCCTGGCTTATTGCCCTGGAGCCTTTCCAGGGGACACAGCATGACAGTTCCGAGGGCAACCGTCAGACTCAGAAGGCATTCCAGAAGTGAGAGGACCAATGTGGTTCTTTCCAGAACCTTTGCACTTCTTTTTTTTCCCTGTCTCTGGTTGGTGTCTATCGGCGTGCCTCACTATGTACAATGTACTCTCGCTTCTCAGGAAGAAGGACGATATTCCCTGTCAGCGTCTTTGTGATCTTCCTTTGGTGGGGTCACTCCTCTCCCTTGCGAAAGGGAACTTTGAGGAAAACCATCCTGGATTTTCAAGGTCCATGGGACACTCCATTGACATAATAAACCTATCTTTGTCTCCCCACTACGGTGTCTGGTCGTGATTCATCCCGTTCCCCGAACGTCCGGGCATGCTTGCCCATCCTCAGAGCCTGGCGATGCTTTGTGGCCCGGGGATGGACTGTGGAAGCCATCGGCATGCCCACGTGTAGCTGAGAGCTTCTGGCACAGAGAAACCCAAGAGGCTGCACCAACACTTCCTAGCAGTCTTCCCACTCCGCCTGCATGGATGGTGCCTTCTGTGCAAGCAATCTTCCAAGGGATGTAGGTGGAGCGCAAGTGGAAGTCGTTCCCCACTCATTGTACCTGACCCCACTCTTCTCAGCGGAGGCCAAATTAACACGTAGGGAACATCATGGAGGGCAGGCAATGAATCACCGCCCCCCCACCTTGCTTTTTGCCCCTGTCCTTCCTCCTTTTCTCTCTTTCCCTTTCTTCAGATCTCAGCCTATCGTTCCCTCTCCCTCTATCTCATTTTCTTTCACACATGGACACCTACAGATGTCCACACAGTCTCACGATAATGCTTCTGCTTCTGAGAGTATGGGTACAGAACCTCTGGTGGAAAGGATGTGGTCAAAACCTTTTGTAGACTAAGGTGGGCATCGCCGGGTTATTTCCTCAGTTTTTTCTTCTGTCCCTACCTCTTTCCCATGTGCCCTGGGAAATGAGAGGTTGTGGATTTGGTTTCTTGAGTCCACCCCTAAATCCATGGCCAACACGTATGGGTTCCAAGTTGCAAGGAACCAAAGTAGTCTGACCTTGGTCACTTCCACCCAACTCGATCTCTGTCAGTATCCACATGCTCTTTTGCACTGATATATCTGTAGCCCCATGTTGCTACTTGCCTAGTTCCACAGGTGGGTCGCTGATATGTCTCTGTGGATGGATCTTGTGTTGGAAACCCTCCATATCTAACCAGCCCTAGTGGTTTGTTCTTCAGTTGGCTCTATGGACACATCTACCTTTGCTTTTGTAGACTGGGTGGAAGGTAGTGTCCCTCCCTCCCCGAACAGAGTGGGTTAGGATATCTGGAGAGTGCCTAGCCAAAGTGTCCCCGGGACAGAAGGGGTTTGGGCTGTGTCTAGAGAAGCTACGTGTCGGAATGGCTCTCTTGTCGTGTTGGGAGGACCTCGGTCTCCTCTGATCGTGTTTGCAAGGTCTATGGACTCTTGGGGCTGGCCCCTCTGCACACATGATGTGGAGGGAAGAACGGGGCTGCAGCCACATTGGGGTCCAAAGCCAGCCACAACAGATGCTCAAGTACGGACATGAGCCCTGGAGCCTGTCCTCTCCATGCGTGGCCAGTGCCATGCACATTAGTGAGGTCTCAAGCCTCTGGCAGATGTGCAACATGCAGCACCACTCTGGAAAATAGCTTGGCAGAGGAGATAGATGTCCATTGGAAGCTGGAGGAAGTCTGCCCGTTAGCGGGTTGTTACTCGTGGCCTTGGAGGCCAAGTCCCCAGGGCCTCTGATCTGTCAGGGCCTCTTCCTCCAGCTGTGCCAACCCTGGGATCCCTCAAAGAGAACGTCTCGCCCTCCGACAGAGATCACCCAAGCGGATTCGAGGTGCCAAAAACAGGATCCACGTGTCTGCCCGACATGGTCTCGGGGTTTCAACACTGCTCCTCGTCTTCTTGAGGGCCAGCTTCAGTAAGTGCCAGGAGACCACTTGCAACGTCAGGACAGCAATGTCTGGAAAAGCCACAGAGAGCTGCGCCGATGATCCGCTGCCTTTGATAGGCTCCAGTCAGGACTCCGCCCTTGACTAGTGTGGGGGTTTTGTGCATTCCTCAAACCTCTGTGCTCAGAAAACAGCGCCCAGGAAGTTCTAGGGCACCCTCTGTGGAGGCCCCCTGCCCACCTGTCTCCTCGTGCTGCAAGCCACCCCGGGGACAAGCCTAGCCACGAGAGCCACCAACTCCCTGGCCGGGGAGATACCCTCGAGCCTCCAGAAGATGCGATTCCTCTCTTTCTGCATATGCCGTTTCTTGACCGAAAGCCACTGGTTCCCCCGGGAAGGAAGCACAAGCACACGCTCTGACCCGCACACAACCCTACCATTGGGAAATGCTCTGGGACTGCCGTCAGTCCTGCAAAAATGACTCCCTTCGCCGCCTCTTTCTACTGGGTTCTACTTGTCTCCGTGGGGTTCACCTCATGGAATTGCAGAGCCGAGTGAGCCAAAAGGCAAAGGGTGCGTCATTTGGTTCTCTGTGTCCCTTTTCCTTTTGGGCCGCTGGTTGGCTGTCGGGTTGCTTGGTAGTTGCCCGGCCGATTCGATAACTGGCCGTCTCTGGGAATCCACTGAAGCGGTCGACTGATGGCAAATTCCATCTCATCTTCCTTTTAACCACAGATGGGACCACCACATTGTAAGCGGAGTTAGGTATATTGTATACACACACACACTCACCCACACACACACCCACACACACACACATGCACACACACACCAACACACACCAGCTTCAGAGGAGAGGCAACTTGGCCCTTCCGGTTTCCATTCTGCTTTGAATTGATCTGAATTTCTCCATCTGCTTCTCAGGTTCCTGCAGCTGGCTTCTCCTCCTAGGTCATTATTAAGTAGGGCTCTCCATGGAGAGCTCAAGTCTCTCTGGCTACGCCCTGCCAAGAGCAGGGAAGAATAGGAACACCAGGTGTAGCCTGTGGAAACGCAAAGTGATGGAGTCATCATAGCACAGACTATTTCTCTCTGGCAAAACTAGGGAGGCCTGAATCCATCTCAGACGCCGGAGAGCGTTGATTCCTTTAGACCAGGACATGGTAGCATCTCCACTGGACTCAATCACTGCACGTTCACACGTCCCATGCCTTTCCTCCGAACGTGGGGCACCCTTGTCCCCACAGGCAGCTAAGGCTGGGGACCAATCCATTCCACATCCCTGGCGATGGCTGGCTCGAAATCTTTCTCTTACATGCCTCCTATCTCAGCTGTCTGATCTCAGTGTCCTGGATGGATCCAAAGGGAAGTGTTGCTTCCAGAGCTGCCTGGGACCTGCCTGGGTGTCTTTGGAAATGGAATCCCCAATTGCGGAGGGCACAGAGACACCAAGCCAGGTGGGTGACCAATCCCAATTGGCTGGGGAAGGTGAAGATACCAGGGCAATGAGCATATAATGTTTTGATTCAAGTAATACAAAAATCAGCAAACATAAAAACAAAGGGGAGAAAAGGAAAGCTGTCCAATGAAACATGACCGACGTACCGATAAAGACACAGTACACGTAAGCAGTGGAAAGAAAGATCGAAAGCCATGTGATGCAATAGAAGGGAACTTAATTACGAGGCTGGTCTTGGGTTGCCAAAGGGGACTCGCGTCCCACACACACATGTCACAATCTGAAACAAGGGTGGAAAGGCCTTCACTGGGTCCAGTCCTAGACACAGTCCCAGATGGGGTGCATTATCGAAGGACCAAGACTGAGGCAAAGAGAAAGCTATGAAAAGCTTTATACTATGCAGAGCATTAGAAGTCAGACCGACCGGCCAGGGGAACGAGACAGAGATGAAGTGTACGTTATGCAATGCTTTATTCAATGCTCAGCATCGGAAGTCAGACTGACCGGCGAGGGCCGCCTCCGAAGAGGACGACCCCGCCCCGATCTAACAGGCTGGATTTATAGAGCATAACCGCAGACCTCAAGGCTCTTGGCTTCTGTGGTTAGGGCGTTTACTGCCAGAACCGATTCCAGGAACTGATCGCAGGAACCATTGGGGCATTGATTCCCGGAATGAAGTCCGTGGATGAAAATAACAGTATGGCTACCTAGGCAATTTGGAGTCACTCTGGCTAAGCAGGCCCTAATAGTTAAACAGGTTTGAACATTCAATCGGCCCTAACAGTCCCCAGAGTCTCAACCGCACTGGTCGATGTCAGGGCTGTCATCCTGGAGACAAGCTGGCGGGAGTGGGAGAGGCACATTCCATGCAGAGGAGGGTGGGGCGGGCACATCCACCTGCCCAGGTGCAGCTCTCGGCTCAGGTGGTCCTGAAGTCCTGCTGAACACCTCTTCTCCCAAAGTTCGGAACCACTGAAGGCAGGGCTTCACTTCGACAGCAGCTGTCCAAGTGATTGGGGGTGGGCCATCCTAGGCTTTGATCAGTCGCACGCTCCCAGGTCCTGCCCAGTCGAGCGGCCAGTGCTCTGGGACCCGAGGTACTGCAGCGGCATGGCTCCCACCAGCAAATCAAGGAGTAAGTTCCCCTCAGAGGCCCTGCTCCCCGCTTGTTTTCCCCAAAGTCCCCTGTTACTTTCCGGGCTTCAGGACATTAAGAGGGGCACATGCTGGAAGGTTCTGATCCACAGAGGATTGGGGGAAGGGGATCGAGAGAGGCTTGCCCATGGCCGCCGTCAGAAGCAAAACTGAAGTCGGTGGCCAGGAGTCCCAACTAGAGTCCCGCTTGGGAAAATAGGCAAGCTAGATCTCAGGGGGTAGAGTATGGGTCGAGGTTCGGCACCTCGTTCAGGTGGAAGTGACAAAAATGGAACTTTCACCTCCAACGCGGCAGCACTCGGCGGGATGTACTGTCGGATTTTTCCTGGCTGTTTCTTAGGAGCAGTGGGGTCCTCTTTGCTCCTCCTCAGGTGCTTTCCTCCCTCACTCCCCCCGTGGGTCTCCTCATTCATTGGCATGCCATCACATGGCTCAGGACTGGTTGGTATCTCCCTAGTCCCTGGACTATCACCCGTTCCCACGGGCAGAGGGCAGGGTGCCAGGGCCCCCATCGAGCAGGCTCTCCAGTGAATTCGTGTGTGGATAAGGGACAATAATCTCCGGCCTGGGAATGGGTGGACAGGGCAGAAAGGGAAGAGCTGAGGCGGCACAGCCACTTCGCATGGCTAGGCAAGCCTTCCTACTCCAGTGGCCATTTTCCCTGCAACAGGCACACTCCCACCAGGATCCCGACGGAGGCGGCTTCTTTTGAGGCCATGGCAGAAAGAGGCTCTGCAGGCCTTGTTCCAGCAGAACCGGTACCCTGGCATCACCACCAGAGAACGACTGGCCCAAGAGCTAGACATTCCCGAGTCCAGGATCCAGGTAGGCTTGAGCTTCTCTTTCATTCTCCCTGGGGCACAAGTTGTGGACACTAGGTGGCTGAAGCCAGTGTATGTCAATCTCCATATCCAGCTGGGAGCTCAGTTGCTTTGGGTTCTCTTTGGCAATTCCCGGGCACCCCATGCCCTTTGACGACATTGCAAGTGATTCGGTCTAAGAACACGGGGACCACTGGTTGGCATGGCCCGGGCACACCAACGGGTCAACACATCCAGGCCGACTTCCCTTAGAAATCATTTGCCCAGACTTATCGTGTGGCCCACACAAAACTCTCTGAGACTTTAGGTATGAGGGACACAAAGGAATGGAAGATACGGAGGCAGCCAGATGATAGAAATAGAGATAGAGGCAGAGGATGTACATTCAGATACAGATACAGATAGATCCAGTTCACCAGTGCTGCCTGAACGTCAGTTCCTCTTTTGCCACTTAGGTTTGGTTCCAGAATGAGCGCACGAGACAGCTCAGGCGGAGCCGATTGGCACCTGCAAACTCCCAAGTGGAAGGGCCATCGTGTGGACAGGAACAGCCTGCAGCTTGGACTCCAGGTGAGTCCCCAGCCTACCAAACGGGTCTCTTCTGGAGCTTCTCCTTCACGCAGGAACGGGTCTGCGTGGGCTTGTCAAGTGTTTGGCAAGAGGGCTTCAGAAAGGAACCCACGTTACCTTGTTGGGTTCCCAGCGATGGACACTGTGTTTATACCGCCTCTTGGGCGAGTGCATTCTTTCTGGACAGAAAGGCTTTGAGTATTCTTGTCCTAAAAGTGCCAGGAAGGACAGAGTCCTTTTCTTGTGTCACCTCAGGCTTGAGAGGCAAGTGCTGGCTTGTGTGGGTGGTTCCATGCTGACCTCATGGACTCAGGGAAGGTGAAGATATTAGGAAAATGTAAAAGCAGAAGCAAACACACACACACACACACACACACTCCCATTCACACACACACCCACACTTTCACACACACACAGGCACACACGGACACCAACTTCCCTTTCCACACCGATGTGCCTTGGCTCCCAACCCTTCTTTCTACCTCTTTTCTCTTTTCAGAACGTTTCCCAAAGGAGGGCAGGAGAAAACGGACCGCCATTTCTCCATGCCAAACCAGTCTCCTCCTTCAAGCCTTTGAGACGAACCCATTTCCCTGCATTTCCACCAGAGTACACCTGGCCAGACTCACAGGACTCCCGGAATCCCGCATTCAGGTACATTTGCGGAGGGTGTCTGTGAACTGCTGAATGTGCAGGGGAGAGTGGCCCCTGAGACATTCCTAGAGAAACGTGGGCTCGTTGGGGTTATCCACGTGTCCCAGTGCGTGGACACTAGGGGGAGAGCATGGACCTTGCAAGGGATGGACTGCACATAAGCAGAATGTGTCAGCCGAAATGGGGATAGTAGGGGAGAACATGAAGGTGAGGTGGCAGTGCCCGTGTGTGTAGAAATGGTGCGTGGACATGAGTGGGGAAACGGAAAAGTTGCCACCTCTCTTTAGGTCATGCAAAGTGTCAGTGCTTCAAAGGCTTGGGGGCGCTCTCCATGTGGCCCCCAGCATTTCCTGAGTGTGTGTGGGCTTGCCTACCTGTGAGTGGACACGTGGTCTTCAGTGTCCTGGGACTCAGCACCCCCCCCCCAAGGCGGGAATGGATCCTGCTCACAAGCCACACCTTTTCTGGATAACCTAATCATCTAGGATTATCAGCCCTCGGATTCTTGGCCTGGTGGGGGAGAGGTCCTAGGGGAGGCCCAGTTGAGCAGGCTTGGTCTCCCTGAGCTCCAGAGAGACAGGTTTCTAGTTAAGTACATGGAAACAGCTTTATGGTCAATGGAAGTAAACTCTCCGCAAGGCACTCCTTTGGGGCCAGAGCCCGTGAGCCTTTTTTAAGGAGGCATGTATGGGCCTGGAGCCTGACAAGTCTTGTCACTGTAAAGAGGGGAGGCTCAGCGTGCTCGTTCCTGAGAACCCCCATCTCCTCCAGCCAGCGGAGGAGACAGAGAGGCAAGTCAAACGCGGGTGTGGTTGATTTGGACTCCTGGCGGTCTATGACTTCCCCTGGGGGCCCAACACCTGTGCCTGTAGACGGAGTGTGTCGATGTGAGGCCAGTTCAGCACTTGGGCTGAAGGCCTCCAAGGTAGAGGAGGGGTTTGCCCTTGGGGTCACACGAATCGGACACTGGGGGTCAAATGCTGAGGGACGCTTGGAGGACTTGGAGTAGGCTGGGCAAGGAGGGCAGGTGGTCATCGAAGTCTTGGTCCCAAGGCTCAAGGAATGGTTGGTCAGGAAGCTGCAATGGGCAAACAATGAGAGCGCTAGGCAGGGACCAGGCAGAGCACTACAGAGAGGAGTTAAGCAAAGCAGAGCATAGCAGAACTGAGCGGCTGCCATTGCATCCAGTCAAGTGGGAATCCCGTCCAGACCAGGTGTCCACAGTTGCCTGGGACTTGCCCCTACTTCACAAGGACCAGGTGAAAGGAGTGAACCGAGCTGCCCTGAGATTCAGAGCAACAGACCTGGCCTTCTCCCGGAGAGATCCCACACAGGGGAAGGGGCAAGCCAAAGTGGTATCTGTCACTTCTGATTCTCATGTCCGCAACCCCTCTTCTCTGTCCCAGGTCTGGTTCCAGAACAGAAGAGCTTGGCACCCAGGGCAGAGCAGAAGTGGCCCTGCGAATGACCGGGCGGCAAACCAGGAAGCCAGTCCTCACCTGACCATTCCAGGGGACCCAGGCCCCCAGCCCGGTGTCCTCGGATGCTCTCAGCTTCTGGCTCCTTCCAATCCTCTGGGAAGCATGCAGGCTTTTGGGGCAGCGACCCTTCCTGTCCTCTCCATGGGCTTTGCCCCCCTGGTTTCTTGTGGGGGCCCTGTGAGCCAGGCCTTGGGGGCCACTATGGCCCCGCATACCCAAGCCTGGCAGGGAGGAAGCAACTCTCCCACTCCTCAAGCCATGAGGAACCATTCCATGATGGGACCGACTCAGGGAGTGTGCCTTTCAGCTCGCCACACCCGTCTTTGTCCCCTGACACAAGGGGAATACCAGCGGCAACAGGAGCACCCTGGCTTGGCACCCGTGCCCTTCCACGGCTATCCCCTGCCTCCAGATGACAATCCTTGCCAACCAGTGCAGGAGGCAGGGCCCATGGGTAGTCACTATGCCCCGCAGTGGTTGGGGGAGCGGTCCCGACTTCTCGTGAGCACAGGACAGGCTCCGGATGCAGCAGCTGGGCAGCCTGCACACGCTGAGATCCCTGGCTGGCGGTGGCAGGCACCCCCTGCTGCTGGGCTCCCTAGTGCACTGGACCCACAGCTCCCACCTTCTGCAGAAGCCTCACGTTTCTTAGAGGAGCTTCTATCAGCCACAGAGAGGGAGGAAGACACACAGCCTTTTCCGAGTGGGCATCTGTGGCAAGGGGAGGCTCCGGGACCCTTGGAAGCACCCCTCAGTGAGGAAGAGTTTTCGTCCCTGCTGGCCATGCTGCACGATTCCACGTGGCCTCACGCCTAGGACCAGGGAGGCCTCGGCTTCGCCACTCCCCATTCATTCAGACTTCCTTTTCTGAGAGGCAGTCCATTACAGGACAGCAAGGACGAGGAACAGGAAGCAAGTTCCATGCTCCAGAGGAAGACCGAGGCCCAAAGGAGCAACTGCCTCTTGGAAGGACAGAAGGGTGTTCCTCCCAGCCTCGTGGACAGAGCTCCATGGCATTCCCGATCGTCATCAATCGACTCAAGGCACCTGAAAGCATTAAGGACCCTGGGCTCTTTATACACTCCCCGACACCTGAGTGACCACTGGCAGGACACACACCGGCCATCCTCCCTGCCATCACCCTAGACTCTGGCGCCAGGGAAACCCTGGCCCTGGCAGCGAACCTAAGCAAGGAAGAGAAGTTAGAGGACACCTCCCCCATGCCTTTGCCTCCTGATGAAGTGGAACATCCAATCTGCAGAAGCTGACCGTGTAGACCAACACAGCGTGCTACATATCTCCCCTGAGGGGGCCCAGGGAGGCCAAGCCATCCGGGCTGTGAGGGCTCGGAACCGGCCAAACGGGAAACAACCGCAGGCCCCCATGGCCCAGAGATCCTCTCCCAGCCAAAGTCCAGAATGCCCTGTGGACTTTGCCTGGCTTATTGCCCTGGAGCCTTTCCAGGGGACACAGCATGACAGTTCCGAGGGCAACCGTCAGACTCAGAAGGCATTCCAGAAGTGAGAGGACCAATGTGGTTCTTTCCAGAACCTTTGCACTTCTTTTTTTCCCCTGTCTCTGGTTGGTGTCTATCGGCGTGCCTCACTATGTACAATGTACTCTCGCTTCTCAGGAAGAAGGACGATATTCCCTGTCAGCGTCTTTGTGATCTTCCTTTGGCGGGGTCACTCCTCTCCCTTGCGAAAGGGAACTTTGAGGAAAACCATCCTGGATTTTCAAGGTCCATGGGACACTCCATTGACATAATAAACCTATCTTTGTCTCCCCACTACGGTGTCTGGTCGTGATTCATCCCGTTCCCCGAACGTCCGGGCATGCTTGCCCATCCTCAGAGCCTGGCGATGCTTTGTGGCCCGGGGATGGACTGTGGAAGCCATCGGCATGCCCACGTGTAGCTGAGAGCTTCTGGCACAGAGAAACCCAAGAGGCTGCACCAACACTTCCTAGCAGTCTTCCCATTCCGCCTGAATGGATGGTGCCTTCTGTGCAAGCAATCTTCCAAGGGATGTAGGTGGAGCGCAAGTGGAAGTCGTTTCCCACTCATTGTACCTGACCCCACTCTTCTCAGCGGAGGCCAAATTCACACGTAGGGAACATCATGGAGGGCAGGCAATGAATCACCGTCCCCCCACCTTGCTTTTTGCCCCTGTCCTTCCTCCTTTTCTCTCTTTCCCTTTCTTCAGATCTCAGCCTATCGTTCCCTCTCCCTCTATCTCATTTTCTTTCACACATGGACACCTACAGATGTCCACACAGTCTCACGATAATGCTTATGCTTCTGAGAATATGGGTACAGAACCTCTGGTGGAAAGGATGTGGTCAAAACCTTTTGTAGACTAAGGTGGGCATCGCCGGGTTATTTCCTCAGTTTTTTCTTCTGTCCCTACCTCTTTCCCATGTGCCCTGGGAAATGAGAGGTTGTGGATTTGGTTTCTTGAGTCCACCCCTAAATCCCTGGCCAACACGTATGGGTTCCAAGTTGCAAGGAACCAAAGTAGTCTGACCTTGGTCACTTCCACCCAACTCGATCTCTGTCAGTATGCACATGCTCTTTTGCACTGATATATCTGTAGCCCCATGTTGCTACTTGCCTAGTTCCACAGGTGTGTCGCTGATATGTCTCTGTGGATGGATCTTGTGTTGGAAACCCTCCATATCTAACCAGCCCTAGTGGTTTGTTCTTCAGTTGGCTCTATGGACACATCTACCTTTGCTTTTGTAGACTGGGTGGAAGGTAGTGTCCCTCCCTCCCCGAACAGAGTGGGTTAGGATATCTGGAGAGTGCCTAGCCAAAGTGTCCCCGGGACAGAAGGGGTTTGGGCTGTGTCTAGAGAAGCTACGTGTCGGAATGGCTCTCTTGTCGTGTTGGGAGGACCTCGGTCTCCTCTGATCGTGTTTGCAAGGTCTATGGACTCTTGGGGCTGGCCCCTCTGCACACATGATGTGGAGGGAAGAACGGGGCTGCAGCCACATTGGGATCCAAAGCCAGCCACAACAGATGCTCAAGTACGGACATGAGCCCTGGAGCCTGTCCTCTCCATGCGTGGCCAGTGCCATGCACATTAGTGAGGTCTCAAGCCTCTGGCAGATGTGCAACATGCAGCACCACTCTGGAAAATAGCTTGGCAGAGGAGATAGATGTCCATTGGAAGCTGGAGGAAGTCTGCCCGTTAGCGGGTTGTTACTCGTGGCCTTGGAGGCCAAGTCCCCAGGGCCTCTGATCTGTCAGGGCCTCTTCCTCCAGCTGTGCCACCCCTGGGATCCCTCAAAGAGAACGTCTCGCCCTCCGACAGAGATCACCCAAGCGGATTCGAGGTGCCAAAAACAGGATCCACGTGTCTGCCCGACATGGTCTCGGGGTTTCAACACTGCTCCTCGTCTTCTTGAGGGCCAGCTTCAGTAAGTGCCAGGAGACCACTTGCAACGTCAGGACAGCAATGTCTGGAAAAGCCACAGAGAGCTGCGCCGATGATCCGCTGCCTTTGATAGGCTCCAGTCAGGACTCCGCCCTTGACTAGTGTGGGGGTTTTGTGCATTCCTCAAACCTCTGTGCTCAGAAAACAGCGCCCAGGAAGTTCTAGGGCACCCTCTGTGGAGGCCCCCTGCCCACCTGTCTCCTCGTGCTGCAAGCCACCCCGGGGACAAGCCTAGCCACGAGAGCCACCAACTCCCTGGCCGGGGAGATACCCTCGAGCCTCCAGAAGATGCGATTCCTCTCTTTCTGCATATGCCGTTTCTTGACCGAAAGCCACTGGTTCCCCCGGGAAGGAAGCACAAGCACACGCTCTGACCCGCACACAACCCTACCATTGGGAAATGCTCTGGGACTGCCGTCAGTCCTGCAAAAATGACTCCCTTCGCCGCCTCTTTCTACTGGGTTCTACTTGTCTCCGTGGGGTTCACCTCATGGAATTGCAGAGCCGAGTGAGCCAAAAGGCAAAGGGTGCGTCATTTGGTTCTCTGTGTCCCTTTTCCTTTTGGGCCGCTGGTTGGCTGTCGGGTTGCTTGGTAGTTGCCCGGCCGATTCGATAACTGGCCGTCTCTGGGAATCCACTGAAGCGGTCGACTGATGGCAAATTCCATCTCATCTTCCTTTTAACCACAGATGGGACCACCACATTGTAAGCGGAGTTAGGTATATTGTATACACACACACACTCACCCACACACACACCCACACACACACACATGCACACACACACCAACACACACCAGCTTCAGAGGAGAGGCAACTTGGCCCTTCCGGTTTCCATTCTGCTTTGAATTGATCTGAATTTCTCCATCTGCTTCTCAGGTTCCTGCAGCTGGCTTCTCCTCCTAGGTCATTATTAAGTAGGGCTCTCCATGGAGAGCTCAAGTCTCTCTGGCTACGCCCTGCCAAGAGCAGGGAAGAATAGGAACACCAGGTGTAGCCTGTGGAAACGCAAAGTGATGGAGTCATCATAGCACAGACTATTTCTCTCTGGCAAAACTAGGGAGGCCTGAATCCATCTCAGACGCCGGAGAGCGTTGATTCCTTTAGACCAGGACATGGTAGCATCTCCACTGGACTCAATCACTGCACGTTCACACGTCCCATGCCTTTCCTCCGAACGTGGGGCACCCTTATCCCCACAGGCAGCTAAGGCTGGGGACCAATCCATTCCACATCCCTGGCGATGGCTGGCTCGAAATCTTTCTCTTACATGCCTCCTATCTCAGCTGTCTGATCTCAGTGTCCGGGATGGATCCAAAGGGAAGTGTTGCTTCCAGAGCTGCCTGGGACCTGCCTGGGTGTCTTTGGAAATGGAATCCCCAATTGCGGAGGGCACAGAGACACCAAGCCAGGTGGGTGACCAATCCCAATTGGCTGGGGAAGGTGAAGATACCAGGGCAATGAGCATATGATGTTTTGATTCAAGTAATACAAAAATCAGCAAACATAAAAACAAAGGGGAGAAAAGGAAAGCTGTCCAATGAAACATGACCGACGTACCGATAAAGACACAGTACACGTAAGCAGTGGAAAGAAAGATCGAAAGCCATGTGATGCAATAGAAGGGAACTTAATTACGAGGCTGGTCTTGGTTTGCCAAAGGGGACTCGCGTCCCACACACACATGTCAAAATCTGAAACAAGGGTGGAAAGGCCTTCACTGGGTCCAGTCCTAGACACAGTCCCAGATGGGGTGCATTATCGAAGGACCAAGACTGAGGCAAAGAGAAAGCTATGAAAAGCTTTATACTATGCAGAGCATTAGAAGTCAGACCGACCGGCCAGGGGAACGAGACAGAGATGAAGTGTACATTATGCAATGCTTTATTCAATGCTCAGCATCGGAAGTCAGACTGACCGGCGAGGGCCGCCTCCGAAGAGGACGACCCCGCCCCGATCTAACAGGCTGGATTTATAGAGCATAACCGCAGACCTCAAGGCTCTTGGCTTCTGTGGTTAGGGCGTTTACTGCCAGAACCGATTCCAGGAACTGATCGCAGGAACCATTGGGGCATTGATTCCCGGAATGAAGTCCGTGGATGAAAATAACAGTATGGCTACCTAGGCAATTTGGAGTCGCTCTGGCTAAGCAGGCCCTAATAGTTAAACAGGTTTGAACATTCAATCGGCCCTAACAGTCCCCAGAGTCTCAACCGCACTGGTCGATGTCAGGGCTGTCATCCTGGAGACAAGCTGGCGGGAGTGGGAGAGGCACATTCCATGCAGAGGAGGGTGGGGCGGGCACATCCACCTGCCCAGGTGCAGCTCTCGGCTCAGGTGGTCCTGAAGTCCTGCTCAACACCTCTTCTCCCAAAGTTCGGAACCACTGAAGGCAGGGCTTCACTTCGACAGCAGCTGTCCAAGTGATTGGGGGTGGGCCATCCTAGGCTTTGATCAGTCGCACGCTCCCAGGTCCTGCCCAGTCGAGCGGCCAGTGCTCTGGGACCCGAGGTACTGCAGCGGCATGGCTCCCACCAGCAAATCAAGGAGTAAGTTCCCCTCAGAGGCCCTGCTCCCCGCTTGTTTTCCCCAAAGTCCCCTGTTACTTTCCGGGCTTCAGGACATTAAGAGGGGCACATGCTGGAAGGTTCTGATCCACAGAGGATTGGGGGAAGGGGATCGAGAGAGGCTTGCCCATGGCCGCCGTCAGAAGCAAAACTGAAGTCGGTGGCCAGGTGTCCCAACTAGAGTCCCGCTTGGGAAAATAGGCAAGCTAGATCTCAGGGGGTAGAGTATGGGTCGTGGTTCGGCACCTCGTTCAGGTGAAGTGACAAAAATGGAACTTTCACCTCCAACGCGGCAGCACTCGGCGGGATGTACTTTCGGATTTTTCCTGGCTGTTTCTTAGGAGCAGTGGGGTCCTCTTTGCTCCTCCTCAGGTGCTTTCCTCCCTCACTCCCCCCGCGGGTCTCCTCATTCATTGGCATGCCATCACATGGCTCAGGACTGGTTGGTATCTCCCTAGTCCCTGGACTATCACCCGTTCCCACGGGCAGAGGGCAGGGTGCCAGGGCCCCTATCGAGCAGGCTCTCCAGTGAATTTGTGTGTGGATAAGGGACAATAATCTCCGGCCTGGGAATGGGTGGACAGGGCAGAAAGGGAAGAGCTGAGGCGGCACAGCCACTTCGCATGGCTAGGCAAGCCTTCCTACTCCAGTGGCCATTTTCCCTGCAACAGGCACACTCCCACCAGGATCCCGACGGAGGCGGCTTCTTTTGAGGCCATGGCAGAAAGAGGCTCTGCAGGCCTTGTTCCAGCAGAACCGGTACCCTGGCATCACCACCAGAGAACGACTGGCCCAAGAGCTAGACATTGCCGAGTCCAGGATCCAGGTAGGCTTGAGCTTCTCTTTCTTTCTCCCTGGGGCACAAGTTGTGGACACTAGGTGGCTGAAGCCAGTGTATGTCAATCTCCATATCCAGCTGGGAGCTCAGTTGCTTTGGGTTCTCTTTGGGCATTCCCGGGCACCCCAAGCCCTTTGACGACATTGCAAGTGATTCGGTCTAAGAACACGGGGACCACTGGTTGGCATGGCCCGGGCACACCAACGGGTCAACACATCCAGGCCGACTTCCCTTAGAAATCATTTGCCCAGACTTATCGTGTGGCCCACACAAAACTCTCTGAGACTTTAGGTATGAGGGACACAAAGGAATGGAAGATACGGAGGCAGCCAGATGATAGACATAGAGATAGAGGCAGAGGATGTACATTCAGATACAGATACAGATAGATCCAGTTCACCAGTGCTGCCTGAACGTCAGTTCCTCTTTTGCCACTTAGGTTTGGTTCCAGAATGAGCGCACGAGACAGCTCAGGCGGAGCCGATTGGCACCTGCAAACTCCCAAGTGGAAGGGCCATCGTGTGGACAGGAACAGCCTGCAGCTTGGACTCCAGGTGAGTCCCCAGCCTACCAAACGGGTCTCTTCTGGAGCTTCTCCTTCACGCAGGAACGGGTCTGCGTGGGCTTGTCAAGTGTTTGGCAAGAGGGCTTCAGAAAGGAACCCACGTTACCTTGTTGGGTTCCCAGCGATGGACACTGTGTTTATACCGCCTCTTGGGCGAGTGCATTCTTTCTGGACAGAAAGGCTTTGAGTATTCTTGTCCTAAAAGTGCCAGGAAGGACAGAGTCCTTTTCTTGGGTCACCTCAGGCTTGAGAGGCAAGTGCTGGCTTGTGTGGGTGGCTCCATGCTGACCTCATGGACTCAGGGAAGGTGAAGATATTAGGAAAATGTAAAAGCAGAAGCAAACACACACACACACACACACACTCCCATTCACACACACACCCACACTTTCACACACACACAGGCACACACGGACACCAACTTCCCTTTCCACACCGATGTGCCTTGGCTCCCAACCCTTCTTTCTACCTCTTTTCGCTTTTCAGAACGTTTCCCAAAGGAGGGCAGGAGAAAACGGACCGACATTTCTCCATGCCAAACCAGTCTCCTCCTTCAAGCCTTTGAGACGAACCCATTTCCCTGCATTTCCACCAGAGAACACCTGGCCAGACTCACAGGACTCCCGGAATCCCGCATTCAGGTACATTTGCGGAGGGTGTCTGTGAACTGCTGAATGTGCAGGGGAGAGTGGCCCCTGAGACATTCCTAGAGAAACGTGAGCTCGTTGGGGTTATCCACGTGTCCCAGTGCGTGGACAGTAGGGGGAGAGCATGGACCTTGCAAGGGATGGACTACACATAAGCAGAATGTGTCAGCCGAAATGGGGATAGTAGGGGAGAACATGAAGGTGAGGTGGCAGTGCCCGTGTGTGTAGAAATGGTGCGTGGACATGAGTGGGGAAACGGAAAAGTTGCCACCTCTCTTTAGGTCATGCAAAGTGTCAGTGCTTCAAAGGCTTGGGGGCGCTCTCCATGTGGCCCCCAGCATTTCCTGAGTGTGTGTGGGCTTGCCTACCTGTGAGTGGACACGTGGTCTTCAGTGTCCTGGGACTCAGCACCCCCCCCAAGGCGGGAATGGATCCTGCTCACAAGCCACACCTTTTCTGGATAACCTAATCATCTAGGATTATCGGCCCTCGGATTCTTGGCCTGGTGGGGGAGAGGTCCCAGGGGAGGCCCAGTTGAGCAGGCTTGGTCTCCCTGAGCTCCAGAGAGACAGGTTTCTAGTTAAGTACATGGAAACAGCTTTATGGTCAATGGAAGTAGACTCTCCGCAAGGCACTCCTTTGGGGCCAGAGCCCGTGAGCCTTTTTTAAGGAGGCATGTATGGGCCTGGAGCCTGACAAGTCTTGTCACTGTAAAGAGGGGAGGCTCAGCGTGCTCGTTCCTGAGAACCCCCATCTCCTCCAGCCAGCGGAGGAGACAGAGAGGCAAGTCAAACGCGGGTGTGGTTGATTTGGACTCCTGGCGGTCCATGACTTCCCCTGGGGCCCAACACCTGTGCCTGTAGACGGAGTGTGTCGATGTGAGGCCAGTTCAGCACTTGGGCTGAAGGCCTCCAAGGCAGAGGAGGTGGTTTGCCCTTGGGGTCACACGAATCGTACACTGGGGGTCAAATGCTGAGGGACGCTTGGAGGACTTGGAGTAGGCTGGGCAAGGAGGGCAGGTGGTCATCGAAGTCTTGGTCCCAAGACTCAAGGAATGGCTGGTCAGGAAGCTGCAATGGGCAAACAATGAGAGCGCTAGGCAGGGACCAGGCAGAGCACTTCAGAGAGGAGTTAAGCAAAGCAGAGCATAGCAGAACTGAGCGGCTGCCATTGCATCCAGTCAAGTGGGAATCCCGTCCAGACCAGGTGTCCACAGTTGCCTGGGACTTGCCCCTACTTCACAAGGACCAGGTGAAAGGAGTGAACCGAGCTTCCCTGAGATTGAGAGCATCAGACCTGGCCTTCTCCCGGAGAGATCCCACACAGGGGAAGGGGCAAGCCAAAGTGGTATCTGTCACTTCTGATTCTCATGTCCGCAACCCCTCTTCTCTGTCCCAGGTCTGGTTCCAGAACAGAAGAGCTCGGCACCCAGGGCAGAGCAGAAGTGGCCCTGCGAATGACCGGGCGGCAAACCAGGAAGCCAGTCCTCACCTGACCATTCCAGGGGACCCAGGCCCCCAGCCCGGTGTCCTCGGATGCTCTCAGCTTCTGGCTCCTTCCAATCCTCTGGGAAGCATGCAGGCTTTTGGGGCAGCGACCCTTCCTGTCCT
The DNA here is from genome assembly GCF_964662115.1 of Mustela nivalis. Classification (NCBI taxonomy): domain Eukaryota; kingdom Metazoa; phylum Chordata; class Mammalia; order Carnivora; family Mustelidae; genus Mustela; species Mustela nivalis. Next base: position 591,965 of record NW_028136201.1, on the reverse strand, counting down.
CTCCATGGGCTTTGCCCCCCTGGTTTCTTGTGGGGGCCCTGTGAGCCAGGCCGTGGGGGCCACTATGGCCCCGCATACCCAAGCCAGGCAGGGAGGAAGCAACTCTCCCACTCCTCAAGCCATGAGGAACCATTCCATGATGGGACCGACTCAGGGAGTGTGCCTTTCAGCTCGCCACACCCGTCTTTGTCCCCTGACGCAAGGGGAATACCAGCGGCAACAGGAGCACCCTGGCTTGGCACCCGTGCCCTTCCACGGCTATCCCCTGCCTCCAGATGACAATCCTTGCCAACCAGTGCAGGAGGCAGGGCCCATGGGTAGTCACTATGCCCCGCAGTGGTTGGGGGAGCGGTCCCGACTTCTCGTGAGCACAGGACAGGCTCCGGATGCAGCAGCTGGGCAGCCTGCACACGCTGAGATCCCTGGCTGGCGGTGGCAGGCACCCCCTGCTGCTGGGCTCCCTAGTGCACTGGACCCACAGCTCCCACCTTCTGCAGAAGCCTCACGTTTCTTAGAGGAGCTTCTATCAGCCACAGAGAGGGAGGAAGACACACAGCCTTTTCCGAGTGGGCATCTGTGGCAAGGGGAGGCTCCGGGACCCTTGGAAGCACCCCTCAGTGAGGAAGAGTTTTCGTCCCTGCTGGCCATGCTGCACGATTCCACGTGGCCTCACGCCTAGGACCAGGGAGGCCTCGGCTTCCCCACTCCCCATTCATTCAGACTTCCTTTTCTGAGAGGCAGTCCATTACAGGACAGCAAGGACGAGGAACAGGAAGCAAGGTCCATGCTCCAGAGGAAGACCGAGGCCCAAAGGAGCAACTGCCTCTTGGAAGGACAGAAGGGTGTTCCTCCCAGCCTCGTGGACGGAGCTCCATGGCATTCCCGATCGTCATCAATCGACTCAAGGCACCTGAAAGCATTAAGGACCCTGGGCTCTTTATACACTCCCCGACACCTGAGTGACCACTGGCAGGACACACACCGGCCATCCTCCCTGCCATCACCCTAGACTCTGGCGCCAGGGAAACCCTGGCCCTGGCAGCGAACCCAAGCAAGGAAGAGAAGTTAGAGGACACCTCCCCCATGCCTTTGCCTCCTGATGAAGTGGAACATCCAATCTGCAGAAGCTGACCGTGTAGACCAACACAGCGTGCTACATATCTCCCCTGAAGGGGCCCAGGGAGGCCAAGCCATCCGGGCTGTGAGGGCTCGGAACCGGCCAAACGGGAAACAACCGCAGGCCCCCATGGCCCAGAGATCCTCTCCCAGCCAAAGTCCAGAATGCCCTGTGGACTTTGCCTGGCTTATTGCCCTGGAGCCTTTCCAGGGGACACAGCATGACAGTTCCGAGGGCAACCGTCAGACTCAGAAGGCATTCCAGAAGTGAGAGGACCAATGTGGTTCTTTCCAGAACCTTTGCACTTCTTTTTTTTCCCTGTCTCTGGTTGGTGTCTATCGGCGTGCCTCACTATGTACAATGTACTCTCGCTTCTCAGGAAGAAGGACGATATTCCCTGTCAGCGTCTTTGTGATCTTCCTTTGGTGGGGTCACTCCTCTCCCTTGCGAAAGGGAACTTTGAGGAAAACCATCCTGGATTTTCAAGGTCCATGGGACACTCCATTGACATAATAAACCTATCTTTGTCTCCCCACTACGGTGTCTGGTCGTGATTCATCCCGTTCCCCGAACGTCCGGGCATGCTTGCCCATCCTCAGAGCCTGGCGATGCTTTGTGGCCCGGGGATGGACTGTGGAAGCCATCGGCATGCCCACGTGTAGCTGAGAGCTTCTGGCACAGAGAAACCCAAGAGGCTGCACCAACACTTCCTAGCAGTCTTCCCACTCCGCCTGCATGGATGGTGCCTTCTGTGCAAGCAATCTTCCAAGGGATGTAGGTGGAGCGCAAGTGGAAGTCGTTTCCCACTCATTGTACCTGACCCCACTCTTCTCAGCGGAGGCCAAATTCACACGTAGGGAACATCATGGAGGGCAGGCAATGAATCACCGCCCCCCCACCTTGCTTTTTGCCCCTGTCCTTCCTCCTTTTCTCTCTTTCCCTTTCTTCAGATCTCAGCCTATCGTTCCCTCTCCCTCTATCTCATTTTCTTTCACACATGGACACCTACAGATGTCCACACAGTCTCACGAAAATGCTTATGCTTCTGAGAGTATGGGTACAGAACCTCTGGTGGAAAGGATGTGGTCAAAACCTTTTGTAGACTAAGGTGGGCATCGCCGGGTTATTTCCTCAGTTTTTTCTTCTGTCCCTACCTCTTTCCCATGTGCCCTGGGAAATGAGAGGTTGTGGATTTGGTTTCTTGAGTCCACCCCTAAATCCATGGCCAACACGTATGGGTTCCAAGTTGCAAGGAACCAAAGTAGTCTGACCTTGGTCACTTCCACCCAACTCGATCTCTGTCAGTATCCACATGCTCTTTTGCACTGATATATCTGTAGCCCCATGTTGCTACTTGCCTAGTTCCACAGGTGGGTCGCTGATATGTCTCTGTGGATGGATCTTGTGTTGGAAACCCTCCATATCTAACCAGCCCTAGTGGTTTGTTCTTCAGTTGGCTCTATGGACACATCTACCTTTGCTTTTGTATACTGGGTGGAAGGTAGTGTCCCTCCCTCCCCGAACAGAGTGGGTTAGGATATCTGGAGAGTGCCTAGCCAAAGTGTCCCCGGGACAGATGGGGTTTGGGCTGTGTCTAGAGAAGCTACGTGTCGGAATGGCTCTCTTGTCGTGTTGGGAGGACCTCGGTCTCCTCTGATCGTGTTTGCAAGGTCTATGGACTCTTGGGGCTGGCCCCTCTGCACACATGATGTGGAGGGAAGAACGGGGCTGCAGCCACATTGGGGTCCAAAGCCAGCCAGAACAGATGCTCAAGTACGGACATGAGCCCTGGAGCCTGTCCTCTCCATGCGTGGCCAGTGCCATGCACATTAGTGAGGTCTCAAGCCTCTGGCAGATGTGCAACATGCAGCACCACTCTGGAAAATAGCTTGGCAGAGGAGATAGATGTCCATTGGAAGCTGGAGGAAGTCTGCCCGTTAGCGGGTTGTTACTCGTGGCCTTGGAGGCCAAGTCCCCAGGGCCTCTGATCTGTCAGGGCCTCTTCCTCCAGCTGTGCCACCCCTGGGATCCCTCAAAGAGAACGTCTCGCCCTCCGACAGAGATCACCCAAGCGGATTCGAGGTGCCAAAAACAGGATCCACGTGTCTGCCCGACATGGTCTCGGGGTTTCAACACTGCTCCTCGTCTTCTTGAGGGCCAGCTTCAGGAAGTGCCGTGAGACCACTTGCAATGTCAGGACAGCAATGTCTGGAAAAGCCACAGAGAGCTGCGCCGATGATCCGCTGCCTTTGATAGGCTCCAGTCAGGACTCCGCCCTTGACTAGTGTGGGGGTTTTGTGCATTCCTCAAACCTCTGTGCTCAGAAAACAGCGCCCAGGATGTTCTAGGGCACCCTCTGTGGAGGCCCCCTGCCCACCTGTCTCCTCGTGCTGCAAGCCACCCCGGGGACAAGCCTAGCCACGAGAGCCACCAACTCCCTGGCCGGGGAGATACCCTCGAGCCTCCAGAAGATGCGATTCCTCTCTTTCTGCATATGCCGTTTCTTGACCGAAAGCCACTGGTTCCCCCGGGAAGGAAGCACAAGCACACGCTCTGACCCGCACACAACCCTACCATTGGGAAATGCTCTGGGACTGCCGTCAGTCCTGCAAAAATGACTCCCTTCGCCGCCTCTTTCTACTGGGTTCTACTTGTCTCCGTGGGGTTCACCTCATGGAATTGCAGAGCCGAGTGAGCCAAAAGGCAAAGGGTGCGTCATTTGGTTCTCTGTGTCCCTTTTCCTTTTGGGCCGTTGGTTGGCTGTCGGGTTGCTTGGTAGTTGCCCGGCCGATTCGATAACTGGCCGTCTCTGGGAATCCACTGAAGCGGTCGACTGATGGCAAATTCCATCTCATCTTCCTTTTAACCACAGATGGGACCACCACATTGTAAGCGGAGTTAGGTATATTGTATACACACACACACTCACCCACACACACACCCACACACACACACATGCACACACACACCAACACACACCAGCTTCAGAGGAGAGGCAACTTGGCCCTTCCGGTTTCCATTCTGCTTTGAATTGATCTGAATTTCTCCATCTGCTTCTCAGGTTCCTGCAGCTGGCTTCTCCTCCTAGGTCATTATTAAGTAGGGCTCTCCATGGAGAGCTCAAGTCTCTCTGGCTACGCCCTGCCAAGAGCAGGGAAGAATAGGAACACCAGGTGTAGCCTGTGGAAACGCAAAGTGATGGAGTCATCATAGCACAGACTATTTCTCTCTGGCAAAACGAGGGAGGCCTGAATCCATCTCAGACGCCGGAGAGCGTTGATTCCTTTAGACCAGGACATGGTAGCATCTCCACTGGACTCAATCACTGCACGTTCACACGTCCCATGCCTTTCCTCCGAACGTGGGGCACCCTTGTCCCCACAGGCAGCTAAGGCTGGGGACCAATCCATTCCACATCCCTGGCGATGGCTGGCTCGAAATCTTTCTCTTACATGCCTCCTATCTCAGCTGTCTGATCTCAGTGTCCGGGATGGATCCAAAGGGAAGTGTTGCTTCCAGAGCTGCCTGGGACCTGCCTGGGTGTCTTTGGAAATGGAATCCCCAATTGCGGAGGGCACAGAGACACCAAGCCAGGTGGGTGACCAATCCCAATTGGCTGGGGAAGGTGAAGATACCAGGGCAATGAGCATATAATGTTTTGATTCAAGTAATACAAAAATCAGCAAACATAAAAACAAAGGGGAGAAAAGGAAAGCTGTCCAATGAAACATGACCGACGTACCGATAAAGACACAGTACACGTAAGCAGTGGAAAGAAAGATCGAAAGCCATGTGATGCAATAGAAGGGAACTTAATTACGAGGCTGGTCTTGGGTTGCCAAAGGGGACTCGCGTCCCACACACACATGTCACAATCTGAAACAAGGGTGGAAAGGCCTTCACTGGGTCCAGTCCTAGACACAGTCCCAGATGGGGTGCATTATCGAAGGACCAAGACTGAGGCAAAGAGAAAGCTATGAAAAGCTTTATACTATGCAGAGCATTAGAAGTCAGACCGACCGGCCAGGGGAACGAGACAGAGATGAAGTGTACGTTATGCAATGCTTTATTCAATGCTCAGCATCGGAAGTCAGACTGACCGGCGAGGGCCGCCTCCGAAGAGGACGACCCCGCCCCGATCTAACAGGCTGGATTTATAGAGCATAACCGCAGACCTCAAGGCTCTTGGCTTCTGTGGTTAGGGCGTTTACTGCCAGAACCGATTCCAGGAACTGATCGCAGGAACCATTGGGGCATTGATTCCCGGAATGAAGTCCGTGGATGAAAATAACAGTATGGCTACCTAGGCAATTTGGAGTCGCTCTGGCTAAGCAGGCCCTAAGAGTTAAACAGGTTTGAACATTCAATCGGCCCTAACAGTCCCCAGAGTCTCAACCGCACTGGTCGATGTCAGGGCTGTCATCCTGGAGACAAGCTGGCGGGAGTGGGAGAGGCACATTCCATGCAGAGGAGGGTGGGGCGGGCACATCCACCTGCCCAGGTGCAGCTCTCGGCTCAGGTGGTCCTGAAGTCCTGCTGAACACCTCTTCTCCCAAAGTTCGGAACCACTGAAGGCAGGGCTTCACTTCGACAGCAGCTGTCCAAGTGATTGGGGGTGGGCCATCCTAGGCTTTGATCAGTCGCACGCTCCCAGGTCCTGCCCAGTCGAGCGGCCAGTGCTCTGGGACCCGAGGTACTGCAGCGGCATGGCTCCCACCAGCAAATCAAGGAGTAAGTTCCCCTCAGAGGCCCTGCTCCCCGCTTGTTTTCCCCAAAGTCCCCTGTTACTTTCCGGGCTTCAGGACATTAAGAGGGGCACATGCTGGAAGGTTCTGATCCACAGAGGATTGGGGGAAGGGGATCGAGAGAGGCTTGCCCATGGCCGCCGTCAGAAGCAAAACTGAAGTCGGTGGCCAGGAGTCCCAACTAGAGTCCCGCTTGGGAAAATAGGCAAGCTAGATCTCAGGGGGTAGAGTATGGGTCGAGGTTCGGCACCTCGTTCAGGTGGAAGTGACAAAAATGGAACTTTCACCTCCAACGCGGCAGCACTCGGCGGGATGTACTGTCGGATTTTTCCTGGCTGTTTCTTAGGAGCAGTGGGGTCCTCTTTGCTCCTCCTCAGGTGCTTTCCTCCCTCACTCCCCCCGCGGGTCTCCTCATTCATTGGCATGCCATCACATGGCTCAGGACTGGTTGGTATCTCCCTAGTTCCTGGACTATCACCCGTTCCCACGGGCAGAGGGCAGGGTGCCAGGGCCCCTATCGAGCAGGCTCTCCAGTGAATTCGTGTGTGGATAAGGGACAATAATCTCCGGCCTGGGAATGGGTGGACAGGGCAGAAAGGGAAGAGCTGAGGCGGCACAGCCACTTCGCATGGCTAGGCAAGCCTTCCTACTCCGGTGGCCATTTTCCCTGCAACAGGCACACTCCCACCAGGATCCCGACGGAGGCGGCTTCTTTTGAGGCCATGGCAGAAAGAGGCTCTGCAGGCCTTGTTCCAGCAGAACCGGTACCCTGGCATCACCACCAGAGAACGACTGGCCCAAGAGCTAGACATTGCCGAGTCCAGGATCCAGGTAGGCTTGAGCTTCTCTTTCATTCTCCCTGGGGCACAAGTTGTGGACACTAGGTGGCTGAAGCCAGTGTATGTCAATCTCCATATCCAGCTGGGAGCTCAGTTGCTTTGGGTTCTCTTTGGGCTTTCCCGGGCACCCCATGCCCTTTGACGACATTGCAAGTGATTCGGTCTAAGAACACGGGGACCACTGGTTGGCATGGCCCGGGCACACCAACGGGTCAACACATCCAGGCCGACTTCCCTTAGAAATCATTTGCCCAGACTTATCGTGTGGCCCACACAAAACTCTCTGAGACTTTAGGTATGAGGGACACAAAGGAATGGAAGATACGGAGGCAGCCAGATGATAGACATAGAGATAGAGGCAGAGGATGTACATTCAGATACAGATACAGATAGATCCAGTTCACCAGTGCTGCCTGAACGTCAGTTCCTCTTTTGCCACTTAGGTTTGGTTCCAGAATGAGCGCACGAGACAGCTCAGGCGGAGCCGATTGGCACCTGCAAACTCCCAAGTGGAAGGGCCATCGTGTGGACAGGAACAGCCTGCAGCTTGGACTCCAGGTGAGTCCCCAGCCTACCAAACGGGTCTCTTCTGGAGCTTCTCCTTCACGCAGGAACGGGTCTGCGTGGGCTTGTCAAGTGTTTGGCAAGAGGGCTTCAGAAAGGAACCCACGTTACCTTGTTGGGTTCCCAGCGATGGACACTGTGTTTATACCGCCTCTTGGGCGAGTGCATTCTTTCTGGACAGAAAGGCTTTGAGTATTCTTGTCCTAAAAGTGCCAGGAAGGACAGAGTCCTTTTCTTGGGTCACCTCAGGCTTGAGAGGCAAGTGCTGGCTTGTGTGGGTGGCTCCATGCTGACCTCATGGACTCAGGGAAGGTGAAGATATTAGGAAAATGTAAAAGCAGAAGCAAACACACACACACACACACACACACACACTCCCATTCACACACACACCCACACTTTCACACACACACAGGCACACACGGACACCAACTTCCCTTTCCACACCGATGTGCCTTGGCTCCCAACCCTTCTTTCTACCTCTTTTCTCTTTTCAGAACGTTTCCCAAAGGAGGGCAGGAGAAAACGGACCGCCATTTCTCCATGCCAAACCAGTCTCCTCCTTCAAGCCTTTGAGACAAACCCATTTCCCTGCATTTCCACCAGAGAACACCTGGCCAGACTCACAGGACTCCCGGAATCCCGCATTCAGGTACATTTGCGGAGGGTGTCTGTGAACTGCTGAATATGCAGGGGAGAGTGGCCCCTGAGACATTCCTAGAGAAACGTGGGCTCGTTGGGGTTATCCAGGTGTCCCAGTGCGTGGACAGTAGGGGGAGAGCATGGACCTTGCAAGGGATGGACTGCACATAAGCAGAATGTGTCAGCCGAAATGGGGATAGTAGGGGAGAACATGAAGGTGACGTGGCAGTGCCCGTGTGTGTAGAAATGGTGCGTGGACATGAGTGGGGAAACGGAAAAGTTGCCACCTCTCTTTAGGTCATGCAAAGTGTCAGTGCTTCAAAGGCTTGGGGGCGCTCTCCATGTGGCCCCCAGCATTTCCTGAGTGTGTGTGGGCTTGCCTACCTGTGAGTGGACACGTGGTCTTCAGTGTCCTGGGACTCAGCCCCCCCCCCCAAGGCGGGAATGGATCCTGCTTACAAGCCACACCTTTTCTGGATAATCTAATCATCTAGGATTATCGGCCCTCGGATTCTTGGCCTGGTGGGGGAGAGGTCCCAGGGGAGGCCCAGTTGAGCAGGCTTGGTCTCCCTGAGCTCCAGAGAGACAGGTTTCTAGTTAAGTACATGGAAACAGCTTTATGGTCAATGGAAGTAGACTCTCCGCAAGGCACTCCTTTGGGGCCAGAGCCCGTGAGCCTTTTTTAAGGAGGCATGTATGGGCCTGGAGCCTGACAAGTCTTGTCACTGTAAAGAGGGGAGGCTCAGCGTGCTCGTTCCTGAGAACCCCCATCTCCTCCAGCCAGCGGAGGAGACAGAGAGGCAAGTCAAACGCGGGTGTGGTTGATTTGGACTCCTGGCGGTCCATGACATCCCCTGGGGCCCAACACCTGTGCCTGTAGACGGAGTGTGTCGATGTGAGGCCAGTTCAGCACTTGGGCTGAAGGCCTCCAAGGCAGAGGAGGTGGTTTGCCCTTGGGGTCACACGAATCGGACACTGGGGGTCAAATGCTGAGGGACGCTTGGAGGACTTGGAGTAGGCTGGGCAAGGAGGGCAGGTGGTCATCGAAGTCTTGGTCCCAAGACTCAAGGAATGGCTGGTCAGGAAGCTGCAATGGGCAAACAATGAGAACGCTAGGCAGGGACCAGGCAGAGCACTTCAGAGAGGAGTTAAGCAAAGCAGAGCATAGCAGAACTGAGCGGCTGCCATTGCATCCAGTCAAGTGGGAATCCCGTCCAGACCAGGTGTCCACAGTTGCCTGGGACTTGCCCCTACTTCACAAGGACCAGGTGAAAGGAGTAAACCGAGCTGCCCTGAGATTCAGAGCAACAGACCTGGCCTTCTCCCGGAGAGATCCCACACAGGGGAAGGGGCAAGCCAAAGTGGTATCTGTCACTTCTGATTCTCATGTCCGCAACCCCTCTTCTCTGTCCCAGGTCTGGTTCCAGAACAGAAGAGCTCGGCACCCAGGGCAGAGCAGAAGTGGCCCTGCGAATGACCGGGCGGCAAACCAGGAAGCCAGTCCTCACCTGACCATTCCAGGGGACCCAGGCCCCCAGCCCGGTGTCCTCGGATGCTCTCAGCTTCTGGCTCCTTCCAATCCTCTGGGAAGCATGCAGGCTTTTGGGGCAGCGACCCTTCCTGTCCTCTCCATGGGCTTTGCCCCCCTGGTTTCTTGTGGGGGCCCTGTGAGCCAGGCCGTGGGGGCCACTATGGCCCCGCATACCCAAGCCAGGCAGGGAGGAAGCAACTCTCCCACTCCTCAAGCCATGAGGAACCATTCCATGATGGGACCGACTCAGGGAGTGTGCCTTTCAGCTCGCCACACCCGTCTTTGTCCCCTGACGCAAGGGGAATACCAGCGGCAACAGGAGCACCCTGGCTTGGCACCCGTGCCCTTCCACGGCTATCCCCTGCCTCCAGATGACAATCCTTGCCAACCAGTGCAGGAGGCAGGGCCCATGGGTAGTCACTATGCCCCGCAGTGGTTGGGGGAGCGGTCCCGACTTCTCGTGAGCACAGGACAGGCTCCGGATGCAGCAGCTGGGCAGCCTGCACACGCTGAGATCCCTGGCTGGCGGTGGCAGGCACCCCCTGCTGCTGGGCTCCCTAGTGCACTGGACCCACAGCTCCCACCTTCTGCAGAAGCCTCACGTTTCTTAGAGGAGCTTCTATCAGCCACAGAGAGGGAGGAAGACACACAGCCTTTTCCGAGTGGGCATCTGTGGCAAGGGGAGGCTCCGGGACCCTTGGAAGCACCCCTCAGTGAGGAAGAGTTTTCGTCCCTGCTGGCCATGCTGCACGATTCCACGTGGCCTCACGCCTAGGACCAGGGAGGCCTCGGCTTCCCCACTCCCCATTCATTCAGACTTCCTTTTCTGAGAGGCAGTCCATTACAGGACAGCAAGGACGAGGAACAGGAAGCAAGGTCCATGCTCCAGAGGAAGACCGAGGCCCAAAGGAGCAACTGCCTCTTGGAAGGACAGAAGGGTGTTCCTCCCAGCCTCGTGGACGGAGCTCCATGGCATTCCCGATCGTCATCAATCGACTCAAGGCACCTGAAGGCATTAAGGACCCTGGGCTCTTTATACACTCCCCGACACCTGAGTGACCACTGGCAGGACACACACCGGCCATCCTCCCTGCCATCACCCTAGACTCTGGCGCCAGGGAAACCCTGGCCCTGGCAGCGAACCCAAGCAAGGAAGAGAAGTTAGAGGACACCTCCCCCATGCCTTTGCCTCCTGATGAAGTGGAACATCCAATCTGCAGAAGCTGACCGTGTAGACCAACACAGCGTGCTACATATCTCCCCTGAGGGGGCCCAGGGAGGCCAAGCCATCCGGGCTGGGAGGGCTCGGAACCGGCCAAACGGGAAACAACCGCAGGCCCCCATGGCCCAGAGATCCTCTCCCAGCCAAAGTCCAGAATGCCCTGTGGACTTTGCCTGGCTTATTGCCCTGGAGCCTTTCCAGGGGACACAGCATGACAGTTCCGAGGGCAACCGTCAGACTCAGAAGGCATTCCAGAAGTGAGAGGACCAATGTGGTTCTTTCCAGAACCTTTGCACTTCTTTTTTTTCCCTGTCTCTGGTTGGTGTCTATCGGCGTGCCTCACTATGTACAATGTACTCTCGCTTCTCAGGAAGAAGGACGATATTCCCTGTCAGCGTCTTTGTGATCTTCCTTTGGCGGGGTCACTCCTCTCCCTTGCGAAAGGGAACTTTGAGGAAAACCATCCTGGATTTTCAAGGTCCATGGGACACTCCATTGACATAATAAACCTATCTTTGTCTCCCCACTACGGTGTCTGGTCGTGATTCATCCCGTTCCCCGAACGTCCGGGCATGCTTGCCCATCCTCAGAGCCTGGCGATGCTTTGTGGCCCGGGGATGGACTGTGGAAGCCATCGGCATGCCCACGTGTAGCTGAGAGCTTCTGGCACAGAGAAACCCAAGAGGCTGCACCAACACTTCCTAGCAGTCTTCCCACTCCGCCTGCATGGATGGTGCCTTCTGTGCAAGCAATCTTCCAAGGGATGTAGGTGGAGCGCAAGTGGAAGTCGTTCCCCACTCATTGTACCTGACCCCACTCTTCTCAGCGGAGGCCAAATTCACACGTAGGGAACATCATGGAGGGCAGGCAATGAATCACCGCCCCCCCACCTTGCTTTTTGCCCCTGTCCTACCACCTTTTCTCTCTTTCCCTTTCTTCAGATCTCAGCCTATCGTTCCCTCTCCCTCTATCTCATTTTCTTTCACACATGGACACCTACAGATGTCCACACAGTCTCACGATAATGCTTATGCTTCTGAGAGTATGGGTACAGAACCTCTGGTGGAAAGGATGTGGTCAAAACCTTTTGTAGACTAAGGTGGGCATCGCCGGGTTATTTCCTCAGATTTTTCTTCTGTCCCTACCTCTTTCCCATGTGCCCTGGGAAATGAGAGGTTGTGGATTTGGTTTCTTGAGTCCACCCATAAATCCATGGCCAACACGTATGGGTTCCAAGTTGCAAGGAACCAAAGTAGTCTGACCTTGGTCACTTCCACCCAACTCGATCTCTGTCAGTATCCACATGCTCTTTTGCACTGATATATCTGTAGCCCCATGTTGCTACTTGCCTAGTTCCACAGGTGGGTCGCTGATATGTCTCTGTGGATGGATCTTGTGTTGGAAACCCTCCATATCTAACCAGCCCTAGTGGTTTGTTCTTCAGTTGGCTCTATGGACACATCTACCTTTGCTTTTGTAGACTGGGTGGAAGGTAGTGTCCCTCCCTCCCCGAACAGAGTGGGTTAGGATATCTGGAGAGTGCCTCGCCAAAGTGTCCCCGGGACAGAAGGGGTTTGGGCTGTGTCTAGAGAAGCTACGTGTCGGAATGGCTCTCTTGTCGTGTTGGGAGGACCTCGGTCTCCTCTGATCGTGTTTGCAAGGTCTATGGACTCTTGGGGCTGGCCCCTCTGCACACATGATGTGGAGGGAAGAACGGGGCTGCAGCCACATTGGGGTCCAAAGCCAGCCACAACAGATGCTCAAGTACGGACATGAGCCCTGGAGCCTGTCCTCTCCATGCGTGGCCAGTGCCATGCACATTAGTGAGGTCTCAAGCCTCTGGCAGATGTGCAACATGCAGCACCACTCTGGAAAATAGCTTGGCAGAGGAGATAGATGTCCATTGGAAGCTGGAGGAAGTCTGCCCGTTAGCGGGTTGTTACTCGTGGCCTTGGAGGCCAAGTCCCCAGGGCCTCTGATCTGTCAGGGCCTCTTCCTCCAGCTGTGCCACCCCTGGGATCCCTCAAAGAGAACGTCTCGCCCTCCGACAGAGATCACCCAAGCGGATTCGAGGTTCCAAAAACAGGATCCACGTGTCTGCGGGACATGGTCTCGGGGTTTCAACACTGCTCCTCGTCTTCTTGAGGGCCAGCTTCAGGAAGTGCCGGGAGACCAGGACAGCAATGTCTGGAAAAGCCACAGAGAGCTGCGCCGATGATCCGCTGCCTTTGATAGGCTCCAGTCAGGACTCCGCCCTTGACTAGTGTGGGGGGTTTCTGCATTCCTCAAACCTCTGTGCTCAGAAAACAGCGCCCAGGAAGTTCTAGGGCACCCTCTGTGGAGGCCCCCTGCCCACCTGTCTCCTCGTGCTGCAAGCCACCCCGGGGATAAGCCTAGCCACGAGAGCAACCAACTCCCTGGCCGGGGAGATACCCTGGAGCCTCCAGAAGATGCGATTCCTCTCTTTCGGCAGATGCCGTTTCTTGACCGAAAGCCACTGGTTCCCCCGTGAAGGAAGCACAAGCACACGCTCTGACCCGCACACAACCCTACCATTGGGAAATGCTCTGGGACTGCCTTCAGTCCTGCAAAAATGACTCCCTTCGCCGCCTCTTTCTACTGTGTTCTACTTGTCTTTGTGGGGTTCACCTCATGGAATTGCAGAGCCGAGTGAGCCAAAAGGCAAAGGGTACGTCATTTGGTTCTCTGTGTCCCATTTCCTTTTGGGCCGCTGGTTGGCTGTCGGGTTGCTTGGTAGTTGCCCGGCCGATTCGATAACTGGCCGTCTCTGGGAATCCACTGAAGCGGTCGACTGATGGCACATTCCATCTCATCTTCCTTTTAACCACAGATGGGACCACCACAATGTAAGCGGAGTTAGGTATATTGTATACACACACACACTCACCCACACACACACCCACACACACACACATGCACACACACACCAACACACACCAGCTTCAGAGGAGAGGCAACTTGGCCCTTCCGGTTTCCATTCTGCTTTGAATTGATCTGAATTTCTCCATCTGCTTCTCAGGATCCTGTAGCTGGCTTCTCCTCCTAGGTCATTATTAAGTAGGGCTCTCCATGGAGAGCTCAAGTCTCTCTGGCTACGCCCTGCCAAGAGCAGGGAAGAATAGGAACACCAGGTGTAGCCTGTGGAAACGCAAAGTGATGGAGTCATCATAGCACAGACTATTTCTCTCTGGCAAAACTAGGGAGGCCTGAATCCGTCTCAGACGCCGGAGAGCGTTGATTCCCTTAGACCAGGACATGGTAGCATCTCCACTGGACTCAATCACTGCACGTTCACACGTCCCATGCCTTTCCTCCGAACGTGGGGCACACTTGTCCCCACAGGCAGCTAAGGCTGTGGACCAATCCATTCCACATCCATGGCGATGGCTGGCTCGAAATCTTTCTCTTACATGCCTCCTATCTCAGCTGTCTGATCTCAGTGTCCTGGATGGATCCAAAGGAAGTGTTGCTTCCAGAGCTGCCTGGGACCTGCCTGGGTGTCTTTGGAAACAGAATCCCCAATTGCGGAGGGCACAGAGACACCAATCCAGGTGGGTGACCAATCCCCATTGGCCGGGGAAGGTGAAGATACCAGGGCAATGAGCATATAATGTTTTGATTCAAGTAATACAAAAATCAGCAAACATAAAAACAAAGGGGAGAAAAGGAAAGCTGTCCAATGAAACATGACCGACGTACCGATAAAGACACAGTACACGTAAGCAGTGGAAAGAAAGATTGAAAGCCATGTGATGCAATAGAAGGGAACTTAATTACGTGGCCGGTCTTGGGTTGCCATAGGGGACTCGCGTCCCACACACACATGTCACAATCTGAAACAAGGTGGAAAGGCCTTCACCGGGTCCAGTCCTAGACACATTCCCAGATGGGGTGCATTATCGATGGACCAAGACTGAGGCAAAGAGAAAGCTATGAAAAGCTTTATACTATGCAGAGCATTAGAAGTCAGACCGACCGGCCAGGGGAACGAGACAGAGATGAAGTGTACGTTATGCAATGCTTTATTAAATGCTCAGCATCGGAAGTCAGACTGACCGGCGAGGGCCGCCTTTGAAGAGGACGACCCCGCCCCGATCTAACAGGCTGGATTTATAGAGCATAACCGCAGACCTCAAGGCTCTTGGCTTCTGTGGTTAGGGCGTTTACTGCCAGAACCGATTCCAGGAACTGATCGCAGGAACCATTGGGGCATTGATTCCCGGAATGAAGTCCGTGGATGAAAATAACAGTATGGCTACCTAGGCAATTTGGAGTCGCTCTGGCTAAGCAGGCCCTAATATTTAAACAGGTTTGAACATTAAATCGGCCCTAACAGTCCCCAGAGTCTCAACCGCACTGGTCGATGTCAGGGCTGTCATCCTGGAGACAAGCTGGCGGGAGTGGGAGAGGCACATTCCATGCAGAGGAGGGTGGGGCGGGCACATCCACCTGCCCAGGTGCAGCTCTCGGCTCAGGTGGTCCTGAAGTCCTGCTGAACACCTCTTCTCCCAAAGTTCGGAACCACTGAAGGCAGGGCTTCACTTCGACAGCAGCTGTCCAAGTGATTGGGGGTGGGCCATCCTAGGCTTTGATCAGTCGCACGCTTCCAGGTCCTGCCCAGTCGAGCGGCCAGTGCTCTGGGACCCGAGGTACTGCAGCGGCATGGCTCCCACCAGCAAATCAAGGAGTAAGTTCCCCTCAGAGGCCCTGCTCCCCGCTTGTTTTCCCCAAAGTCCCCTGTTACTTTCCGGGCTTCAGGACATTAAGAGGGGCACATGCTGGAAGGTTCTGATCCACAGAGGATTGGGGGAAGGGGATCGAGAGAGGCTTGCCCATGGCCGCCGTTAGAAGCAAAACTGAAGTCGGTGGCCAGGAGTCCCAACTAGAGTCCCGCTTGGGAAAATAGGCAAGCTAGATCTCAGGGGGTAGAGTATGGGTCGAGGTTCGGTACCTCGTTCAGGTGGAAGTGACAAAAATGGAACTTTCACCTCCAACGCGGCAGCACTCGGCGGGATGTACTGTCGGATATTTCCTGGCTGTTTCTTAGGAGCAGTGGGGTCCTCTTTGCTCCTCCTCAGGTGCTTTCCTCCCTCACTCCCCCCGCGGGTCTCCTCATTCATTGGCATGCCATCACATGGCTCAGGAATCGTTGGTATCTCCCTAGTCCCTGGACTATCACCCGTTCCCACGGGCAGAGGGCAGGGTGCCAGGGCCCCTATCGAGCAGGCTCTCCAGTGAATTCGTGTGTGGATAAGGGACAATAATCTCCGGCCTGGGAATGGGTGGACAGGGCAGAAAGGGAAGAGCTGAGGCGGCACAGCCACTTCGCATGGCTAGGCAAGCCTTCCTACTCCAGTGGCCATTTTCCCTGCAACAGGCACACTCCCACCAGGATCCCGACGGAGGCGGCTTCTTTTGAGGCCATGGCAGAAAGAGGCTCTGCAGGCCTTGTTCCAGCAGAACCGGTACCCTGGCATCACCACCAGAGAACGACTGGCCCAAGAGCTAGACATTGCCGAGTCCAGGATCCAGGTAGGCTTGAGCTTCTCTTTCTTTCTCCCTGGGGCACAAGTTGTGGACACTAGGTGGCTGAAGCCAGTGTATGTCAATCTCCATATCCAGCTGGGAGCTCAGTTGCTTTGGGTTCTCTTTGGGCATTCCCGGGCACCCCATGCCCTTTGACGACATTGCAAGTGATTCGGTCTAAGAACACGGGGACCACTGGTTGGCATGGCCCGGGCACACCAATGGGTCAACACATCCAGGCCGACTTCCCTTAGAAATCATTTGCCCAGACTTATCGTGTGGCCCACACAAAACTCTCTGAGACTTTAGGTATGAGGGACACAAAGGAATGGAAGATACGGAGGCAGCCAGATGATAGACATAGAGATAGAGGCAGAGGATGTACATTCAGATACAGATACAGATAGATCCAGTTCACCAGTGCTGCCTGAACGTCAGTTCCTCTTTTGCCACTTAGGTTTGGTTCCAGAATGAGCGCACGAGACAGCTCAGGCGGAGCCGATTGGCACCTGCAAACTCCCAAGTGGAAGGGCCATCGTGTGGACAGGAACAGCCTGCAGCTTGGACTCCAGGTGAGTCCCCAGCCTACCAAACGGGTCTCTTCTGGAGCTTCTCCTTCACGCAGGAACGGGTCTGCGTGGGCTTGTCAAGTGTTTGGCAAGAGGGCTTCAGAAAGGAACCCACGTTACCTTGTTGGGTTCCCAGCGATGGACACTGTGTTTATACCGACTCTTGGGAGAGTGCATTCTTTCTGGACAGAAAGGCTTTGAGTATTCTCGTCCTAAAAGTGCCAGGAAGGACAGAGTCCTTTTCTTGGGTCACCTCAGGCTTGAGAGGCAAGTGCTGGCTTGTGTGGGTGGCTCCATGCTGACCTCATGGACTCAGGGATGGTGAATATATTAGGAAAATGTAAAAGCAGAAGCAAACACACACACACACACACACACACACTCACTCCCATTCACACACACAACCACACTTTCACACACACACAGTCACACACGGACACCAACTTCCCTTTCCACACCGATGTGCCTTGGCTCCCAACCCTTCTTTCTACCTCTTTTCTCTTTTCAGAACGTTTCCCAAAGGAGGGCAGGAGAAAACGGACCGCCATTTCTCCATGCCAAACCAGTCTCCTCCTTCATGCCTTTGAGACGAACCCATTTGCCTGCATTTCCACCAGAGAACACCTGGCCAGACTCACAGGACTCCCGGAATCCCGCATTCAGGTACATTTGCGGAGGGTGTATGTGAACTGCTGAATGTGCAGGGGAGAGTGGCCCCTGAGACATTCCTAGAGAAACGTGGGCTCGTTGGGGTTATCCACGTGTCCCAGTGCGTGGACACTAGGGAGAGAGCATGGACTTTGCAAGGGATGGACGGCACATAAGCAGAATGTGTCAGCCGAAATGGGGATAGTAGGGAAGAACATGAAGGTGAGATGGCAGTGCCCGTGTGTGTAGAAATGGTGCGTGGACATGAGTGGGGAAACGGAAAAGTTGCCACCTCTCTTTAGGTCATGCAAAGTGTCAGTGCTTCAAAGGCTTGGGGGCGCTCTCCATGTGGCCCCCAGCATTTCCTGAGTGTGTGTGGGCTTGCCTACCTGTGAGTGGACACGTGGTCTTCAGTGTCCTGGGACTCAGCACCCCCCCCCAAGGCGGGAATGGATCCTGCTCACAAGCCACACCTTTTCTGGATAACCTAATCATCTAGGATTATCGGCCCTCGGATTCTTGGCCTGGTGGGGGAGAGGTCCCAGGGGAGGCCCAGTTGAGCAGGCTTGGTCTCCCTGAGCTCCAGAGAGACAGGTTTCTAGTTAAGTACATGGAAACAGCTTTATGGTCAATGGAAGTAGACTCTCCGCAAGGCACTCCTTTGGGGCCAGAGCCCGTGAGCCTTTTTTAAGGAGGCATGTATGGGCCTGGAGCCTGACAAGTCTTGTCACTGTAAAGAGGGGAGGCTCAGCGTGCTCGTTCCTGAGAACCCCCATCTCCTCCAGCCAGCGGAGGAGACAGAGAGGCAAGTCAAACTCGGGTGTGTTTGATTTGGACTCCTGGCGATCTATGACATCCCCTGGGGGCTCAAGACCTGTGCCTGTAGACGGAGTGTGTCGATGTGAGGCCAGTTCAGCACTTGGGCTGAAGGCCTCCAAGGCAGAGGAGGTGGTTTGCCCTTGGGGTCACACGAATCGGACACTGGGGGTCAAATGCTGAGGGACGCTTGGAGGACTTGGAGTAGGCTGGGCAAGGAGGGCAGGTGGTCATCGAAGTCTTGGTCCCAAGACTCAAGGAATGGCCTGTCAGGAAGCTGCAATGGGCAAACAAAGAGAGCGCTAGGCAGGGACCAGGCAGAGCACTACAGACGGGAGTTAAGCAAAGCAGAGCATAGCAGAACTGAGTGGCTGCCATTGCATCCAGTCAAGTGGGAATCCCGTCCAGACCAGGTGTCCACAGTTGCCTGGGACTTGCCCCTACTTCACAAGGACCAGGTGAAAGGATTGAACCGAGCTGCCCTGAGATTCAGAGCAACAGACATGGCCTTCTCCCGGAGAGATCCCACACAGGGGAAGGGGCAAGCCAAAGTGGTATCTGTCACTTCTGATTCTCATGTCCGCAACCCCTCTCTCTGTCCCAGGTCTGGTTCCAGAACAGAAGAGCTCGGCACCCAGGGCAGAGCAGAAGTGGCCCTGCCAATGACCGGGCGGCAAACCAGGAAGCCAGTCCTCACCTGACCATTCCAGGGGACCCAGGCCCCCAGCCCGGTGTCCTCGGATGCTCTCAGCTTCTGGCTCCTTCCAATCCTCTGGGAAGCATGCAGGCTTTTGGGGCAGCGACCCTTCCTGTCCTCTCCATGGGCTTTGCCCCCCTGGTTTCTTGTGGGGGCCCTGTGAGCCAGGCCGTGGGGGCCACTATGGCCCCGCATACCCAAGCCTGGCAGGGAGGAAGCAACTCTCCCACTCCTCAAGCCATGAGGAACCATTCCATGATGGGACCGACTCAGGGAGTGTGCTTTTCAGCTCGCCACACCCGTCTTTGTCCCCTGACGCAAGGGGAATGCCAGCGGCAACAGGAGCACCCTGGCTTGGCACCCGTGCCCTTCCACGGCTATCCCCTGCCTCCAGATGACAATCCTTGCCACCCAGTGCAGGAGGCAGGGCCCATGGGTAGTCACTATGCCCCGCAGTGGTTGGGGGAGCAGTCCTGAATTCTCGTGAGCACAGGACAGGCTCCGGATGCAGCAGCTGGGCAGCCTGCACACGCTGAGATCCCTGGCTGGCGGTGGCAGGCACCCCCTGCTGCTGGGCTCCCTAGTGCACTGGACCCACAGCTCCCACCTTCTGCAGAAGCCTCACGTTTCTTAGAGGAGCATCTATCAGCCACAGAGAGGGAGGAAGACACACAGCCTTTTCCGAGTGGGCATCTGTGGCAAGGGGAGGCTCCGGGGCCCTTGGAAGCACCCCTCAGTGAGGAAGAGTTTTCGTCCCTGCTGGCCATGCTGCACGATTCCACGTGGCCTCACACCTAGGACCTAGGACCTAGGCCTCGGCTTCCCCACTCCCCATACATTCAGACTTCCTTTTCTGAGAGGCAGTCCATTACAGGACAGCAAGGACGAGGAACAGGAAGCAAGGTCCATGCTCCAGAGGAAGACCGAGGCCCAAAGGAGCAACTGCCTCTTGGAAGGACAGAAGGGTGTTCCTCCCAGCCCCGTGGACGGAGCTCCATGGCATTCCCGATCGTCATTAATCGACTCAAGGCACCTGAAGGCATTAAGGACCCTGGGCTCTTTATACACTCCCCGACACCTGAGTGACCACTGGCAGGACACACACAGGCCATCCTCCCTGCCATCACCCTAGACTCTGGCACCAGGGAAACCCTGGCCCTGGCAGCGTACCTAAGCAAGGAAGAGAAGTTAGAGGACACCTCCCCCATGCTTTGCCTCCTGATGAAGTGGAACATCCAATCTGCAGAAGCTGACCGTGTAGACCAACACAGCGTGCTACATATCTCCCCTGAGGGGGCCCAGGGAGGCCAAGCCATCCGGGCTGGGAGGGCTCGGAACCGGCCAAACGGGAAACAACCGCAGGCCCCCATGGCCCAGAGATCCTCTCCCAGCCAAAGTCCAGAATGCCCTGTGGACTTTGCCTGGCTTATTGCCCTGGAGCCTTTCCAGGGGACACAGCATGACAGTTCCGAGGGCAACCGTCAGTCTCAGAAGGCATGCCAGAATTGAGGGGACCAATGTGGTTCTTTCCAAACCTTTGCACTTCTTTTTTTTCCCTGTCTCTGGTTGGTGTCTATCGGCGTGCCTCACTATGTACAATGTACTCTCGCTTCTCAGGAAGAAGGACGATATTCCCTCTTCAGCGTCTTTGTAATCTTCCTTTGGCGGGGTCACTCCTCTCCCTTGCGAAAGGGAACTTTGAGGAAAACCATCCTGGATTTTCAAGGTCCATGGGACACTCCATTGACATAATAAACCTATCTTTGTCTCCCCACTACGGTGTCTGGTCGTGATTCATTCTGTTCCCCGAACGTTCGGGCATGCTTGCCCATCCTCAGAGCCTGGCGATGCTTTGTGGCCCGGGGATGGACTGTGGAAGCCATCGGCATGCCCACGTGTAGCTGAGAGCTTCTGGCACAGAGAAACCCAAGAGGCTGCACCAACACTTCCTAGCAGTCTTCCCACTCTGCCTGCATGGGTGGTGCCTTCTGTGCAAGCAATCTTCCAAGGGATGTAGGTGGAGCGCAAGTGGAAGTCGTTCCCCACTCATTGTACCTGACCCCACTCTTCTCAGCGGAGGCCAAATTCACACGTAGGGAACATCATGGAGGGCAGGCAATGAATCACCGCCCCCCCACCTAGCTTTTTTTTGCCCCTGTCCTACCTCCTTTTCTCTCTTTCCCTTTCTTCAGATCTCAGCCTATCGTTCCCTCTCCTCTATCTCATTTTCTTTCACACATGGACACCTACAGATGTCCACACAGTCTCACGATAATGCTTACGCTTCTGAGAGTATGGGTACAGAACCTCTGGTGGAAAGGATGTGGTCAAAACCTTTTGTAGACTAAGGTGGGCATCGCCGGGTTATTTCCTCAGTTTTGTCTTCTGTCCCTACCTCTTTCCCATGTGCCCTGGGAAATGAGAGTTTGTGGATTTGGTTTCTTGAGTCCACCCCTAAATCCATGGCCATCACGTATGGGTTTCAAGTTGCAAGGAACCAATGTAGTCTGACCTTGGTCACTTCCACCCAACTCGATCTCTGTCAGTATCCACATGCTCTTTTGCACTGATATATCTGTAGCCCCATGTTGCTACTTGCCTAGTTCCACAGGTGGGTCGCTGATATGTCTCTGTGGATGGATCTTGTGTTGGAAACCCTCCATATCTCACCAGCCCTAGTGGTTTGTTCTTCAGTTGGCCTATGGACACATCTACCTTTGCTTTTGTAGACTGGGTGGAAGGTAGTGTCCCTCCCTCCCCGAACAGAGTGGGTTAGGATATCTGGAGAGTGCCTAGCCAAAGTGTCCTCGGGATAGACGGGGTTTGGGCTGTGTCTAGAGAAGCTACGTGTCAGAATGGCTCTCTTGTCGTGTTGGGAGGACCTCGGTCTCCTCTGATCGTGTTTGCAAGGTCTATGGACTCTTGGGCCTGGCCCCTCTGCACACATGATGTGGAGGGAAGAACGGGGCTGCAGCCACATTGGGGTCCAAAGCCAGCCACAACAGATGCTCAAGTACGGACATGAGCCCTGGAGCATGTCCTCTCCATGCGTGGCCAGTGCCATGCACATCAGTGAGGTCTCAAGCCTCTGGCAGATGTGCAACATGCAGCACCACTCTGGAAAATAGCTTGGCAGAGGAGATAGATGTCCATTGGAAGCTGGAGGAAGTCTGCCCGTTAGCGGGTTGTTACTCGTGGCCTTGGAGGCCAAGTCCCCAGGGCCTCTGATCTGTCAGGGCCTCTTCCTCCAGCTGTGCCAACCCTGGGATCCCTCAAAGAGAACGTCTCGCCCTGCGACAGAGATCACCCAAGCGGATTCGAGGTGCCAAAAACAGGATCCACGTGTCTGCGGGACATGGTCTCGGGGTTTCAACACTGCTCCTCGTCTTCTTGAGGGCCAGCTTCAGGAAGTGCCGGGAGACCACTTGCAACGTCAGGACAGCAATGTCTGGAAAAGCCACAGAGAGCTGCGCCGATGATCCGCTGCCTTTGATAGGCTCCAGTCAGGACTCCGCCCTTGACTAGTGTGGGGGGTTTCTGCATTCCTCAAACCTCTGTGCTCAGAAAACAGCGCCCAGGAAGTTCTAGGGCACCCTCTGTGGAGGCCCCCTGCCCACCTGTCTCCTCGTGCTGCAAGCCACCCCGGGGACAAGCCTAGCCACGAGAGCCACCAACTCCCTGGCCGGGGAGATACCCTCGAGCCTCCAGAAGATGCGATTCCTCTCTTTCTGCAGATGCCGTTTCTTGACCGAAAGCCACTGGTTCCCCCGGGAAGGAAGCACAAGCACACGCTCTGACCTGCACACAACCCTACCATTAGGAAATGCTCTGGGACTGCCTTCAGTCCTGCAAAAATGACTCCCTTCGCCTCCTCTTTCTACTGGGTTCTACTTGTCTCCGTGTGGTTCACCTCATGGAATTGCAGAGCCGAGTGAGCCAAAAGGCAAAGGGTACGTCATTTGGTTCTCTGTGTCCCATTTCCTTTTGGGCCGCTGGTTGGCTGTCGGGTTGCTTGGTAGTTGCCCGGCCGATTCGATAACTGGCCGTCTCTGGGAATCCACTGAAGCGGTCGACTGATGGCACATTCCATCTCATCTTCCTTTTAACCACAGATGGGACCACCACAATGTAAGCGGAGTTAGGTATATTGTATACACACACACACTCACCCACACACACACCCACACACACACACATGCACACACACACCAACACACACCAGCTTCAGAGGAGAGGCAACTTGGCCCTTCCGGTTTCCATTCTGCTTTGAATTGATCTGAATTTCTCCATCTGCTTCTCAGGATCCTGCAGCTGGCTTCTACTCCTAGGTCATTATTAGGTAGGGCTCTCCATGGAGAGCTCAAGTCTCTCTGGCTACGCCCTGCCAAGAGCAGGGAAGAATAGGAACACCAGGTGTAGCCTGTGGAAACGCAAAGTGATGGAGTCATCATAGCACAGACTATTTCTCTCTGGCAAAACTAGGGAGGCCTGAATCCGTCTCAGACGCCGGAGAGCGTTGATTCCCTTAGACCAGGACATGGTAGCATCTCCACTGGACTCAATCACTGCACGTTCACACGTCCCATGCCTTTCCTCCGAACGTGGGGCACCCTTGTCCCCACAGGCAGCTAAGGCTGTGGACCAATCCATTCCACATCCATGGCGATGGCTGGCTCGAAATCTTTCTCTTACATGCCTCCTATCTCAGCTGTCTGATCTCCGTGTCCTGGATGGATCCAAAGGAAGTGTTGCTTCCAGAGCTGCCTGGGACCTGCCTGGGTGTCTTTGGAAACGGAATCCCCAATTGCGGAGGGCACAGAGACACCAAGCCAGGTGGGTGACCCATCCCCATTGGCCGGGGAAGGTGAAGATACCAGGGCAATGAGCATATAATGTTTTGATTCAAGTAATACAAAAATCAGCAAACATAAAAACAAAGGGGAGAAAAGGAAAGCTGTCCAATAAAACATGACCCACGTACCGATAAAGACACAGTACACATAAGCAGTGGAAAGAAATATCGAAAGCCATGTGATGCAATAGAAGGGAACTTAATTACGAGGCTGGTCTTGGGTTGCCAAAGGGGACTCGCGTCCCACACACACATGTCACAATCTGAAACAAGGGTGGAAAGGCCTTCACCGGGTCCAGTCCTAGACACAGTCCCAGATGGGACATTATCGAAGGACCAAAACTGAGGCAAAGAGAAAGCTATGAAAAGCTTTATACTATGCAGAGCATTAGAAGTCAGACCGACCGGCCAGGGGAACGAGACAGAGACGAAGTGTACGTTATGCAATGCTTTATTCAATGCTCAGCATCGGAAGTCAGACTGACCGGCGAGGGCCGCCTCCGAAGAGGACGACCCCGCCCCGATCTAACAGGCTGGATTTATAGAGCATAACCGCAGACCTCAAGGCTCTTGGCTTCTGTGGTTAGGGCGTTTACTGCCAGAACCGATTCCAGGAACTGATCGCAGGAACCATTGGGGCATTGATTCCCGGAATGAAGTCCGTGGATGAAAATAACAGTATGGCTACCTAGGCAATTTGGAGTCGCTCTGGCTAAGCAGGCCCTAATAGTTAAACAGGTTTGAACATTCAATCGGCCCTAACAGTCCCCAGAGTCTCAACCGCACTGGTCGATGTCAGGGCTGTCATCCTGGAGACAAGCTGGCAGGAGTGGGAGAGGCACTTTCCATGCAGAGGAGGGTGGGGCGGGCACATCCACCTGCCCAGGTGCAGCTCTCGGCTCAGGTGGTCCTGAAGTCCTGCTGAACACCTCTTCTCCCAAAGTTCGGAACCACTGAAGGCAGGGCTTCACTTCAACAGCAGCTGTCCAAGTGATTGGGGGTGGGCCATCCTAGGCTTTGATCATTCGCACGCTCCCAGGTCCTGCCCAGTCGAGCGGCCAGTGCTCTGGGACCCGAGGTACTGCAGCGGCATGGCTCCCACCAGCAAATCAAGGAGTAAGTTCCCCTCAGAGGCCCTGCTCCCCGCTTGTTTTCCCCAAAGTCCCCTGTTACTTTCCGGGCTTCAGGACATTAAGAGGGGCACATGCTGGAAGGTTCTGATCCACAGAGGATTGGGGGAAGGGGATCGAGAGAGGCTTGCCCATGGCCGCCGTCAGAAGCAAAACTGAAGTCGGTGGCCAGGAGTCCCAACTAGAGTCCCGCTTGGGAAAATAGGCAAGCTAGATCTCAGGGGGTAGAGTATGGGTCGAGGTTCGGCACCTCGTTCAGGTGGAAGTGACAAAAATGGAACTTTCACCTCCAACGCGGCAGCACTCGGCGGGATGTACTGTCGGATTTTTCCTGGCTGTTTCTTAGGAGCAGTGGGGTCCTCTTTGCTCCTCCTCAGGTGCTTTCCTCCCTCACTCCCCCCGCGGGTCTCCTCATTCATTGGCATGCCATCACATGGCTCAGGACTGGTTGGTATTTCCCTAGTCCCTGGACTATCACCCGTTCCCACGGGCAGAGGGCAGGGTGCCAGGGCCCCTATCGAGCAGGCTCTCCAGTGAATTCGTGTGTGGATAAGGGACAATTATCTCCGGCCTGGGAATGGGTGGACAGGGCAGAAAGGGAAGAGCTGAGGCGGCACAGCCACTTCGCATGGCTAGGCAATCCTTCCTACTCCAGTGGCCATTTTCCCTGCAACAGGCACACTCCCACCAGGATCCCGACGGAGGCGGCTTCTTTTGAGGCCATGGCAGAAAGAGGCTCTGCAGGCCTTGTTCCAGCAGAACCGGTACCCTGGCATCACCACCAGAGAACGACTGGCCCAAGAGCTAGACATTGCCGAGTCCAGGATCCAGGTAGGATTGAGCTTCTCTTTCATTCTCCCTGGGGCACAAGTTGTGGACACTATGTGGCTGAAGCCAGTGTATGTCAATCTCCATATCCAGCTGGGAGCTCAGTTGCTTTGGGTTCTCTTTGGGCATTCCCGGGGACCCCATGCCCTTTGACGACATTGAAGGCATTCGGTCTAAGAACACGGGGACCACTGGTTGGCATTGTCCGGGCACACCAACGGGTCAACACATCCAGGCCGACTTCTCTTAGAAATCATTTGCCCAGACTTATCGTGTGGCCCACACAAAACTCTCTGAGACTTTAGGTATGAGGGACACAAAGAAATGGAAGATACGGAGGCAGCCAGATGATAGACATAGAGATAGAGGCAGATGATGTACATTCAGATACAGATAGAGATAGATCCAGTTCACCAGTGCTGCCTGAACGTCAGTTCCTCTTTTGCCACTTAGGTTTGGTTCCAGAATGAGCGCACGAGACAGCTCAGGCGGAGCCGATTGGCACCTGCAAGCTACCAAGTGGAAGGGCCATCGTGTGGACAGGAACAGCCTGCAGCTTGGACTCCAGGTGAGTCCCCAGCCTACCAAACGGGTCTCTTCTGGAGCTTCTCCTTCACGCAGGAACGGGTCTGCGTGGGCTTGTCAAGGGTTTGGCAAGAGGGCTTCGGAAAGGAACCCACGTTACCTTGTTGGGTTCCCAGCGATGGACACTGTGTTTATACCGACTCTTGGGCGAGTGCATTCTTTCTGGACAGAAAGGCTGTGAGTATTCTCGTCCTAAAAGTGCCAGGAAGGACAGAGTCCTTTTCTTGGGTCACCTCAGGCTTGAGAGGCACGTGCTGGCTTGTGTGTGTGGCTCCATGCTTATCTCATGGACCCAGGGATGGTGAAGATATTAGGAAAATGTAAAAGCAGAAGCAATCACACACACACACACACACTCCAATTCACACACACACCCACACTTTCACACACACACAGGCACACACGGACACCAACTTCCCTTTCCACACCGATGTGCCTTGGCTCCCAACCCTTCTTTCTCCCTCTTTTCTCTTTTCAGAACGTTTCCCAAAGGAGGGCAGGAGAAAACGGACCGCCATTTCTCCATGCCAAACCAGTCTCCTCCTTCAAGCCTTTGAGACGAACCCATTTCCCTGCATTTCCACCAGAGAACACCTGGCCAGACTCACAGGACTCCCGGAATCCCGCATTCAGGTACATTTGCGGAGGGTGTATGTGAACTGCTGAATGTGCAGGGGAGAGTGGCCCCTGAGACATTCCTAGAGAAACGTGGGCTCGTTGGGGTTATCCACGTGTCCCAGTGCGTGGGCAGTAGGGGGAGAGCATGGACCTTGCAAGGGATGGACTGCACATAAGCAGAATGTGTCAGCCGAAATGGGGATAGTAGGGGAGAACATGAAGGTGAGGTGGCAGTGCCCGTGTGTGTAGAAATGGTGCGTGGACATGAGTGGCTAAACGGAAAACTTGCCACCTCTCTTTAGGTCATGCAAAGTGTCAGTGCTTCAAAGGCTTGGGGGCGCTCTCCATGTGGCCCCCAGCATTTCCTGAGTGTGTGTGGGCTTGCCTACCTGTGAGTGGACACGTGGTCTTCAGTGTCCTGGGACTCAGCACCCCCCCCCAAGGCGGGAATGGATCCTGCTCACAAGCCACACCTTTTCTGGATAACCTAATCATCTAGGATTATCGGCCCTCGGATTCTTGGCCTGGTGGGGGAGAGGTCCCAGGGGAGGCCCAGTTGAGCAGGCTTGGTCTCCCTGAGCTCCAGAGAGACAGGTTTCTAGTTAAGTACATGGAAACAGCTTTATGGTCAATGGAAGTAGACTCTCCGCAAGGCACTCCTTTGGGGCCAGAGCCCGTGAGCCTTTTTTAAGGAGGCATGTATGGGCCTGGAGCCTGACAAGTCTTGTCACTGTAAAGAGGGGAGGCTCAGCGTGCTCGTTCCTGAGAACCCCCATCTCCTCCAGCCAGCGGAGGAGACAGAGAGGCAAGTCAAACGCGGGTGTGGTTGATTTGGACTCCTGGCGGTCTATGACTACCCCTGGGGGCCCAAGACCTGTGCCTGTAGACGGAGTGTGTCGATGTGAGGCCAGTTCAGCACTTGGGCTGAAGGCCTCCAAGGCAGAGGAGTTGGTTTGCCCATGGGGTCACACGAATCGGACACTGGGGGTCAAATGCTGAGGGACGCTTGGAGGAATTGGAGTAGGCTGGGCAAGGAGGGCAGGTGGTCATCGAAGTCTTGGTCCCAAGACTCAAGGAATGGCTGGTCAGGAAGCTGCAATGGGCAAACAAAGAGAGCGCTAGGCAGGGACCAGGCAGAGCACTACAGAGGGGAGTTAAGCAAAGCAGAGCATAGCAGAACTGAGCGGCTGCCATTGCATCCAGTCAAGTAGGAATCCCGTCCAGACCAGGTGTCTCGACTTGCCCCTACTTCACAAGGACCAGGTGAAAGGAGTGAACCGAGCTGCCCTGAGATTCAGAGCAACAGACCTTGCCTTCTCCCGGAGAGATCCCACACAGGGGAAGGGGCAAGCCAAAGTGGTATCTGTCACTTCTGATTCTCATGTCCGCAACCCCTCTTCTCTGTCCCAGGTCTGGTTCCAGAACAGAAGAGCTCGGCACCCAGGGCAGAGCAGAAGTGGCCCTGCGAATGACCGGGCGGCAAACCAGGAAGCCAGTCCTCACCTGACCATTCCAGGGGACCCAGGCCCCCAGCCCGGTGTCCTCGGATGCTCTCAGCTTCTGGCTCCTTCCAATCCTCTGGGAAGCATGCAGGCTTGGGGCAGCGACCCTTCCTGTCCTCTCCATGAGCTTTGCCCCCCTGGTTTCTTGTGGGGGCCCTGTGAGCCAGGCCGTGGGGGCCACTATGGCCCCGCGTACCCAAGCCTGGCAGGGAGGAAGCAACTCTCCCACTCCTCAAGCCATGAGGAACCATTCCATGATTGGACCTACTCAGGGAGTGTGCCTTTCAGCTCGCCACACCCGTCTTTGTCCCCTGACGCAAGGGGAATGCCAGCGGCAACAGGAGCACCCTGGCTTGGCACCCGTGCTCTTCCACGGCTATCCCCTGCCTCCAGATGACAATCCTTGCCAACCAGTGCAGGAGGCAGGGCCCATGGGTAGTCACTATGCCCCGCAGTGGTTGGGGGAGCGGTCCCGACTTCTCGTGAGCACAGGACAGGCTCCGGATGCAGCAGCTGGGCAGCCTGCACACGCTGAGATCCCTGGCTGGCGGTGGCAGGCACCCCCTGCTGCTGGGCTCCCTAGTGCACTGGACCCACAGCTCCCACCTTCTGCAGAAGCCTCACGTTTCTTAGAGGAGCTTCTATCAGCCACAGAGAGGGAGGAAGACACACAGCCTTTTCCGAGTGGGCATCTGTGGCAAGGGGAGGCTCCGGGACCCTTGGAAGCACCCCTCAGTGAGGAAGAGTTTTCGTCCCTGCTGGCCATGCTGCACGATTCCACGTGGCCTCACGCCTAGGACCAGGGAGGCCTCGGCTTCCCCACTCCCCATTCATTCAGACTTCCTTTTCTGAGAGGCAGTCCATTACAGGACAGCAAGGACGAGGAACAGGAAGCAAGGTCCATGCTCCAGAGGAAGACCGAGGCCCAAAGGAGCAACTGCCTCTTGGAAGGACAGAAGGGTGTTCCTCCCAGCCTCGTGGACGGAGCTCCATGGCATTCCCGATCGTCATCAATCGACTCAAGGCACCTGAAGGCATTAAGGACCCTGGGCTCTTTATACACTCCCCGACACCTGAGTGACCACTGGCAGGACACACACCGGCCATCCTCCCTGCCATCACCCTAGTCTCTGGCGCCAGGGAAACCCTGGCCCTGGCAGCGAACCCAAGAAAGGAAGAGAAGTTAGAGGACACCTCCCCCATGCCTTTGCCTCCTGATGAAGTGGAACATCCAATCTGCAGAAGCTGACCGTGTAGACCAACACAGCGTGCTACATATCTCCCCTGAGGGGGCCCAGGGAGGCCAAGCCATCCGGGCTGGGAGGGCTCGGAACCGGCCAAACGGGAAACAACCGCAGGCCCCCATGGCCCAGAGATCCTCTCCCAGCCAAAGTCCAGAATGCCCTGTGGACTTTGCCTGGCTTATTGCCCTGGAGCCTTTCCAGGGGACACAGCATGACAGTTCCGAGGACAAGCGTCAGTCTCAGAAGGCTTTCCAGAAATGAGGGGACCAATGTGGTTCTTTCCAAACATTAGCACTTCTTTTTTTTCCCTGTCTCTGGTTGGTGTCTATCGGCATGCCTCACTATGTACAATGTACTCTCGCTTCTCAGGAAGAAGGACGATATTCCCTGTCAGCGTCTTTGTGATCTTCCTTTGGCGGGGTCACTCCTCTCCCTTGCGAAAGGGAACTTTGAGGAAAACCATCCTGGATTTTCAAGGTCCATAGGACACTCCATTGACATAATAAACCTATCTTTGTCTCCCCACTACGGTGTCTGGTCGTGATTCATCCCGTTCCCCGAACGTTAGGGCATGCTTGCCCATCCTCAGAGCCTGGCGATGCTTTGTGGCCCGGGGATGGACTGTGGAATCCATCGGTATGCCCACGTGTAGCTGAGAGCTTCTGGCACAAAGAAACCCAAGAGGCTGCACCAACACTTCCTAGCAGTCTTCCCACTCCGCCTGCATGGATGGTGCCTTCTGTGCGAGCAATCTTCCAAGGGATGTAGATGGAGCGCAAGTGGAAGTCGTTCCCCACTCATTGTACCTGACCCCACTCTTCTCAGCGGAGGCCAAATTCACACGTAGGGAACATCATGGAGGGCAGGCAATGAATCACCGCCCCCCCCACCTTGCTTTTTGCCCCTGTCCTTCCTCCTTTTCTCTCTTTCCCTTTCTTCAGATCTCAGCCTATCGTTCCCTCTCCCTCTATCTCATTTTCTTTCACACATGGACACCTACAGATGTCCACACAGTCTCACGATAATGCTTATGCTTCTGAGAGTATGGGTACAGAACCTCTGGTGGAAAGGATGTGGTCAAAACCTTTTGTAGACTAAGGTGGGCATCGCCGGGTTACTTCCTCAGTTTTTTCTTCTGTCCCTACCTTTTTCCCATGTGCCTTGGTAAATGAGAGGTTGTGGATTTGATTTCTTGAGTCCACCCCTAAATCCCTGGCCAACACGTATGGGTTTCAAGTTGCAAGGAACCAAAGTAGTCTGACCTTGGTCACTTCCACCCAACTCGATCTCTGTCAGTATCCACATGCTCTTTTGCACTGATATATCTGTAGCCCCATGTTGCTACTTGCCTAGTTCCACAGGTGGGTCGCTGATATGTCTCTGTGGATGGATCTTGTGTTGGAAACCCTCCATATCTCACCAGCCCTAGTGGTTTGTTCTTCA
The DNA here is from genome assembly GCF_964662115.1 of Mustela nivalis. Lineage (NCBI taxonomy): Eukaryota > Metazoa > Chordata > Mammalia > Carnivora > Mustelidae > Mustela > Mustela nivalis. The sequence goes on along the minus strand of NW_028136201.1, from coordinate 560,826 downwards.
GTTGGCTCTATGGACACATCTACCTTTGCTTTTGTAGACTGGGTGGAAGGTAGTGTCCCTCCCTCCCCGAACAGAGTGGGTTAGGATATCTGGAGAGTGCCTAGCCAAAGTGTCCTCGGGACAGACGGGGTTTGGGCTGTGTCTAGAGAAGCTAAGTGTCGGAATGGCTCTCTTGTCATGTTGGGAGGACCTCGGTCTCCTCTGATCGTGTTTGCAAGGTCTATGGACTCTTGGGGCTGGCCCCTCTGCACACATTATGTGGAGGGAAGAACGGGGCTGCAGCCACATTGGGATCCAAAGCCAGCCACAACAGATGCTCAAGTACGGACATGAGCCCTGGAGCCTGTCTTCTCCATGCGTGGCCAGTGCCATGCACATCAGTGAGGTCTCAAGCCTCTGGCAGATGTGCAACATGCAGCACCACTCTGGAAAATAGCTTGGCAGAGGAGATAGATGTCCATTGGAAGCTGGAGGAAGTCTGCCCGTTAGCGGGTTGTTACTCGTGGCCTTCGAGGCCAAGTCCCCAGGGCCTCTGATCTGTCAGGGCCTCTTCCTCCAGCTGTGCCAACCCTGGGATCCCTCAAAGAGAACGTCTCGCCCTGTGACAGAGATCACCCAAGCGGATTCGAGGTGCCAAAAACAGGATCCACGTGTCTGCGGGACATGGTCTCGGGGTTTCAACACTGCTCCTCGTCTTCTTGAGGGCCAGCTTCAGGAAGTGCCGGGAGACCACTTGCAACGTCAGGACAGCAATGTCTGGAAAAGCCACAGAGAGCTGCGGCGATGATCCACTGCCTTTGATAGGCTCCAGTCAGGACTCCGCCCTTGACTAGTGTGGGGGGTTTCTATATTCCTCAAACCTCTGTGCTCAGAAAACAGCGCCCAGGAAGTTCTAGGGCACCCTCTGTGGAGGCCCCCTGCCCACCTGTCTCCTTGTGCTGCAAGCCACCCTGGGGACAATCCTAGCCACGACAGCCACCAACTCCCTGGCCGGGAGATACCCTCGAGCTTCCAGAAGATGCGATTCCTCTCTTTCTGCAGATGCCGTTTCTTGACCGAAAGCCACTGGTTCCCCCGGGAAGGAAGCACAAGCACACGCTCTGACCCGCACACAACCCTACCATTAGGAAATGCTCTGGGATGCCGTCAGTCCTGCAAAAATGACTCCTTTCGCCGCCTCTTTCTACTGGGTTCTACTTGTCTCCGTGGGGTTCACCTCATGGAATTGCAGAGCCGAGTGAGCCAAAAGGCAAAGGGTGCGTCATTTGGTTCTCTGTGTCCCATTTTTTTTTGGGCCGCTGGTTGGCTGTCGGGTTGCTTGGTAGTTGTTCGGCCGATACGATAACTGGCCGTCTCTGGGAATCCACTGAAGCGGTCGACTGATGGCACATTCCATCTCATCTTCCTTTTAACCACAGATGGGACCACCACAATGTAAGCGGAGTTAGGTATATTGTATACACACACACACTCACCCACACACACACCCACACACACACACATGCACACACACACCAACACACACCAGCTTCAGAGGAGAGGCAACTTGGCCCTTCCGGTTTCCATTCTGCTTTGAATTGATCTAAATTTCTCCATCTGCTTCTCAGGTTCCTGCAGCTGGCTTCTCCTCCTAGGTCATTATTAAGTAGGGCTCTCCATGGAGAGCTCAAGCCTCTCTGGCTACGCCCTGCCAAGAGCAGGGAAGAATAGGAACACCAGGTGTAGCCTGTGGAAACGCAAAGTGATGGAGTCATCATAGCACAGACTATTTCTCTCTGGCAAAACTAGGGAGGCCTGAATCCGTCTCAGACGCCGGAGAGCGTTGATTCCCTTAGACCAGGACATGGTAGCATCTCCACTGGACTCAATCACTGCACGTTCACACGTCCCATGCCTTTCCTCCGAACGTGGGGCACCCTTGTCCCCACAGGCAGCTAAGGCTGTGGACCAATCCATTCCACATCCATGGCGATGGCTGGCTCGAAAACTTTCTTTTACATGCCTCCTATCTCAGCTGTCTGATCTCAGTGTCCTGGATGGATCCAAAGGGAAGTGTTGCTTCCAGAGCTGCCTGGGACCTGCCTGGGTGTCTTTGGAAACGGAATCCCCAATTGCGGAGGGCACAGAGACACCAATCCAGGTGGGTGACCAATCCCAATTGGCCGGGGAAGGTGAAGATACCAGGGCAATGAGCATATAATGTTTTGATTCAAGTAATACAAAAATCAGCAAACATAAAAACAAAGGGGAGAAAAGGAAAGCTGTCCAATGAAACATGACCGACTTACCGATAAAGACACAATACACGTAAGCAGTGGAAAGAAAGATCGAAAGCCATGTGATGCAATAGAAGGGAACTTAATTACGAGGCTGGTCTTGGGTTGCCAAAGGGGACTCGCGTCCCACACACACATGTCACAATCTGAAACAAGGGTGGAAAGGCCTTCACCGGGTCCAGTCCTAGACACAGTCCCAGATGGGACATTATCGAAGGACCAAAACTGAGGCAAAGAGAAAGCTATGAAAAGCTTTATACTATGCAGAGCATTAGAAGTCAGACCGACCGGCCAGGGGAACGAGACAGAGACGAAGTGTACGTTATGCAATGCTTTATTCAATGCTCAGCATCGGAAGTCAGACTGACCGGCGAGGGCCGCCTCCGAAGAGGACGACCCCGCCCCGATCTAACAGGCTGGATTTATAGAGCATAACCGCAGACCTCAAGGCTCTTGGCTTCTGTGGTTAGGGCGTTTACTGCCAGAACCGATTCCAGGAACTGATCGCAGGAACCATTGGGGCATTGATTCCCGGAATGAAGTCCGTGGATGAAAATAACAGTATGGCTACCTAGGCAATTTGGAGTCGCTCTGGCTAAGCAGGCCCTAATAGTTAAACAGGTTTGAACATTCAATCGGCCCTAACAGTCCCCAGAGTCTCAACCGCACTGGTCGATGTCAGGGCTGTCATCCTGGAGACAAGCTGGCAGGAGTGGGAGAGGCACTTTCCATGCAGAGGAGGGTGGGGCGGGCACATCCACCTGCCCAGGTGCAGCTCTCGGCTCAGGTGGTCCTGAAGTCCTGCTGAACACCTCTTCTCCCAAAGTTCGGAACCACTGAAGGCAGGGCTTCACTTCAACAGCAGCTGTCCAAGTGATTGGGGGTGGGCCATCCTAGGCTTTGATCATTCGCACGCTCCCAGGTCCTGCCCAGTCGAGCGGCCAGTGCTCTGGGACCCGAGGTACTGCAGCGGCATGGCTCCCACCAGCAAATCAAGGAGTAAGTTCCCCTCAGAGGCCCTGCTCCCCGCTTGTTTTCCCCAAAGTCCCCTGTTACTTTCCGGGCTTCAGGACATTAAGAGGGGCACATGCTGGAAGGTTCTGATCCACAGAGGATTGGGGGAAGGGGATCGAGAGAGGCTTGCCCATGGCCGCCGTCAGAAGCAAAACTGAAGTCGGTGGCCAGGAGTCCCAACTAGAGTCCCGCTTGGGAAAATAGGCAAGCTAGATCTCAGGGGGTAGAGTATGGGTCGAGGTTCGGCACCTCGTTCAGGTGGAAGTGACAAAAATGGAACTTTCACCTCCAACGCGGCAGCACTCGGCGGGATGTACTGTCGGATTTTTCCTGGCTGTTTCTTAGGAGCAGTGGGGTCCTCTTTGCTCCTCCTCAGGTGCTTTCCTCCCTCACTCCCCCCGCGGGTCTCCTCATTCATTGGCATGCCATCACATGGCTCAGGACTGGTTGGTATTTCCCTAGTCCCTGGACTATCACCCGTTCCCACGGGCAGAGGGCAGGGTGCCAGGGCCCCTATCGAGCAGGCTCTCCAGTGAATTCGTGTGTGGATAAGGGACAATTATCTCCGGCCTGGGAATGGGTGGACAGGGCAGAAAGGGAAGAGCTGAGGCGGCACAGCCACTTCGCATGGCTAGGCAATCCTTCCTACTCCAGTGGCCATTTTCCCTGCAACAGGCACACTCCCACCAGGATCCCGACGGAGGCGGCTTCTTTTGAGGCCATGGCAGAAAGAGGCTCTGCAGGCCTTGTTCCAGCAGAACCGGTACCCTGGCATCACCACCAGAGAACGACTGGCCCAAGAGCTAGACATTGCCGAGTCCAGGATCCAGGTAGGATTGAGCTTCTCTTTCATTCTCCCTGGGGCACAAGTTGTGGACACTATGTGGCTGAAGCCAGTGTATGTCAATCTCCATATCCAGCTGGGAGCTCAGTTGCTTTGGGTTCTCTTTGGGCATTCCCGGGGACCCCATGCCCTTTGACGACATTGAAGGCATTCGGTCTAAGAACACGGGGACCACTGGTTGGCATTGTCCGGGCACACCAACGGGTCAACACATCCAGGCCGACTTCTCTTAGAAATCATTTGCCCAGACTTATCGTGTGGCCCACACAAAACTCTCTGAGACTTTAGGTATGAGGGACACAAAGAAATGGAAGATACGGAGGCAGCCAGATGATAGACATAGAGATAGAGGCAGATGATGTACATTCAGATACAGATAGAGATAGATCCAGTTCACCAGTGCTGCCTGAACGTCAGTTCCTCTTTTGCCACTTAGGTTTGGTTCCAGAATGAGCGCACGAGACAGCTCAGGCGGAGCCGATTGGCACCTGCAAGCTACCAAGTGGAAGGGCCATCGTGTGGACAGGAACAGCCTGCAGCTTGGACTCCAGGTGAGTCCCCAGCCTACCAAACGGGTCTCTTCTGGAGCTTCTCCTTCACGCAGGAACGGGTCTGCGTGGGCTTGTCAAGGGTTTGGCAAGAGGGCTTCGGAAAGGAACCCACGTTACCTTGTTGGGTTCCCAGCGATGGACACTGTGTTTATACCGACTCTTGGGCGAGTGCATTCTTTCTGGACAGAAAGGCTGTGAGTATTCTCGTCCTAAAAGTGCCAGGAAGGACAGAGTCCTTTTCTTGGGTCACCTCAGGCTTGAGAGGCACGTGCTGGCTTGTGTGTGTGGCTCCATGCTTATCTCATGGACCCAGGGATGGTGAAGATATTAGGAAAATGTAAAAGCAGAAGCAATCACACACACACACACACACTCCAATTCACACACACACCCACACTTTCACACACACACAGGCACACACGGACACCAACTTCCCTTTCCACACCGATGTGCCTTGGCTCCCAACCCTTCTTTCTCCCTCTTTTCTCTTTTCAGAACGTTTCCCAAAGGAGGGCAGGAGAAAACGGACCGCCATTTCTCCATGCCAAACCAGTCTCCTCCTTCAAGCCTTTGAGACGAACCCATTTCCCTGCATTTCCACCAGAGAACACCTGGCCAGACTCACAGGACTCCCGGAATCCCGCATTCAGGTACATTTGCGGAGGGTGTATGTGAACTGCTGAATGTGCAGGGGAGAGTGGCCCCTGAGACATTCCTAGAGAAACGTGGGCTCGTTGGGGTTATCCACGTGTCCCAGTGCGTGGGCAGTAGGGGGAGAGCATGGACCTTGCAAGGGATGGACTGCACATAAGCAGAATGTGTCAGCCGAAATGGGGATAGTAGGGGAGAACATGAAGGTGAGGTGGCAGTGCCCGTGTGTGTAGAAATGGTGCGTGGACATGAGTGGCTAAACGGAAAACTTGCCACCTCTCTTTAGGTCATGCAAAGTGTCAGTGCTTCAAAGGCTTGGGGGCGCTCTCCATGTGGCCCCCAGCATTTCCTGAGTGTGTGTGGGCTTGCCTACCTGTGAGTGGACACGTGGTCTTCAGTGTCCTGGGACTCAGCACCCCCCCCCAAGGCGGGAATGGATCCTGCTCACAAGCCACACCTTTTCTGGATAACCTAATCATCTAGGATTATCGGCCCTCGGATTCTTGGCCTGGTGGGGGAGAGGTCCCAGGGGAGGCCCAGTTGAGCAGGCTTGGTCTCCCTGAGCTCCAGAGAGACAGGTTTCTAGTTAAGTACATGGAAACAGCTTTATGGTCAATGGAAGTAGACTCTCCGCAAGGCACTCCTTTGGGGCCAGAGCCCGTGAGCCTTTTTTAAGGAGGCATGTATGGGCCTGGAGCCTGACAAGTCTTGTCACTGTAAAGAGGGGAGGCTCAGCGTGCTCGTTCCTGAGAACCCCCATCTCCTCCAGCCAGCGGAGGAGACAGAGAGGCAAGTCAAACGCGGGTGTGGTTGATTTGGACTCCTGGCGGTCTATGACTACCCCTGGGGGCCCAAGACCTGTGCCTGTAGACGGAGTGTGTCGATGTGAGGCCAGTTCATCACTTGGGCTGAAGGCCTCCAAGGCAGAGGAGTTGGTTTGCCCATGGGGTCACACGAATTGGACACTGGGGGTCAAATGCTGAGGGACGCTTGGAGGAATTGGAGTAGGCTGGGCAAGGAGGGCAGGTGGTCATCGAAGTCTTGGTCCCAAGACTCAAGGAATGGCTGGTCAGGAAGCTGCAATGGGCAAACAAAGAGAGCGCTAGGCAGGGACCAGGCAGAGCACTACAGAGGGGAGTTAAGCAAAGCAGAGCATAGCAGAACTGAGCGGCTGCCATTGCATCCAGTCAAGTAGGAATCCCGTCCAGACCAGGTGTCTCGACTTGCCCCTACTTCACAAGGACCAGGTGAAAGGAGTGAACCGAGCTGCCCTGAGATTCAGAGCAACAGACCTTGCCTTCTCCCGGAGAGATCCCACACAGGGGAAGGGGCAAGCCAAAGTGGTATCTGTCACTTCTGATTCTCATGTCCGCAACCCCTCTTCTCTGTCCCAGGTCTGGTTCCAGAACAGAAGAGCTCGGCACCCAGGGCAGAGCAGAAGTGGCCCTGCGAATGACCGGGCGGCAAACCAGGAAGCCAGTCCTCACCTGACCATTCCAGGGGACCCAGGCCCCCAGCCCGGTGTCCTCGGATGCTCTCAGCTTCTGGCTCCTTCCAATCCTCTGGGAAGCATGCAGGCTTGGGGCAGCGACCCTTCCTGTCCTCTCCATGAGCTTTGCCCCCCTGGTTTCTTGTGGGGGCCCTGTGAGCCAGGCCGTGGGGGCCACTATGGCCCCGCGTACCCAAGCCTGGCAGGGAGGAAGCAACTCTCCCACTCCTCAAGCCATGAGGAACCATTCCATGATTGGACCTACTCAGGGAGTGTGCCTTTCAGCTCGCCACACCCGTCTTTGTCCCCTGACGCAAGGGGAATGCCAGCGGCAACAGGAGCACCCTGGCTTGGCACCCGTGCTCTTCCACGGCTATCCCCTGCCTCCAGATGACAATCCTTGCCAACCAGTGCAGGAGGCAGGGCCCATGGGTAGTCACTATGCCCCGCAGTGGTTGGGGGAGCGGTCCCGACTTCTCGTGAGCACAGGACAGGCTCCGGATGCAGCAGCTGGGCAGCCTGCACACGCTGAGATCCCTGGCTGGCGGTGGCAGGCACCCCCTGCTGCTGGGCTCCCTAGTGCACTGGACCCACAGCTCCCACCTTCTGCAGAAGCCTCACGTTTCTTAGAGGAGCTTCTATCAGCCACAGAGAGGGAGGAAGACACACAGCCTTTTCCGAGTGGGCATCTGTGGCAAGGGGAGGCTCCGGGACCCTTGGAAGCACCCCTCAGTGAGGAAGAGTTTTCGTCCCTGCTGGCCATGCTGCACGATTCCACGTGGCCTCACGCCTAGGACCAGGGAGGCCTCGGCTTCCCCACTCCCCATTCATTCAGACTTCCTTTTCTGAGAGGCAGTCCATTACAGGACAGCAAGGACGAGGAACAGGAAGCAAGGTCCATGCTCCAGAGGAAGACCGAGGCCCAAAGGAGCAACTGCCTCTTGGAAGGACAGAAGGGTGTTCCTCCCAGCCTCGTGGACGGAGCTCCATGGCATTCCCGATCGTCATCAATCGACTCAAGGCACCTGAAGGCATTAAGGACCCTGGGCTCTTTATACACTCCCCGACACCTGAGTGACCACTGGCAGGACACACACCGGCCATCCTCCCTGCCATCACCCTAGTCTCTGGCGCCAGGGAAACCCTGGCCCTGGCAGCGAACCCAAGAAAGGAAGAGAAGTTAGAGGACACCTCCCCCATGCCTTTGCCTCCTGATGAAGTGGAACATCCAATCTGCAGAAGCTGACCGTGTAGACCAACACAGCGTGCTACATATCTCCCCTGAGGGGGCCCAGGGAGGCCAAGCCATCCGGGCTGGGAGGGCTCGGAACCGGCCAAACGGGAAACAACCGCAGGCCCCCATGGCCCAGAGATCCTCTCCCAGCCAAAGTCCAGAATGCCCTGTGGACTTTGCCTGGCTTATTGCCCTGGAGCCTTTCCAGGGGACACAGCATGACAGTTCCGAGGACAAGCGTCAGTCTCAGAAGGCTTTCCAGAAATGAGGGGACCAATGTGGTTCTTTCCAAACATTAGCACTTCTTTTTTTTCCCTGTCTCTGGTTGGTGTCTATCGGCATGCCTCACTATGTACAATGTACTCTCGCTTCTCAGGAAGAAGGACGATATTCCCTGTCAGCGTCTTTGTGATCTTCCTTTGGCGGGGTCACTCCTCTCCCTTGCGAAAGGGAACTTTGAGGAAAACCATCCTGGATTTTCAAGGTCCATAGGACACTCCATTGACATAATAAACCTATCTTTGTCTCCCCACTACGGTGTCTGGTCGTGATTCATCCCGTTCCCCGAACGTTAGGGCATGCTTGCCCATCCTCAGAGCCTGGCGATGCTTTGTGGCCCGGGGATGGACTGTGGAATCCATCGGTATGCCCACGTGTAGCTGAGAGCTTCTGGCACAAAGAAACCCAAGAGGCTGCACCAACACTTCCTAGCAGTCTTCCCACTCCGCCTGCATGGATGGTGCCTTCTGTGCGAGCAATCTTCCAAGGGATGTAGATGGAGCGCAAGTGGAAGTCGTTCCCCACTCATTGTACCTGACCCCACTCTTCTCAGCGGAGGCCAAATTCACACGTAGGGAACATCATGGAGGGCAGGCAATGAATCACCGCCCCCCCCACCTTGCTTTTTGCCCCTGTCCTTCCTCCTTTTCTCTCTTTCCCTTTCTTCAGATCTCAGCCTATCGTTCCCTCTCCCTCTATCTCATTTTCTTTCACACATGGACACCTACAGATGTCCACACAGTCTCACGATAATGCTTATGCTTCTGAGAGTATGGGTACAGAACCTCTGGTGGAAAGGATGTGGTCAAAACCTTTTGTAGACTAAGGTGGGCATCGCCGGGTTACTTCCTCAGTTTTTTCTTCTGTCCCTACCTTTTTCCCATGTGCCTTGGTAAATGAGAGGTTGTGGATTTGATTTCTTGAGTCCACCCCTAAATCCCTGGCCAACACGTATGGGTTTCAAGTTGCAAGGAACCAAAGTAGTCTGACCTTGGTCACTTCCACCCAACTCGATCTCTGTCAGTATCCACATGCTCTTTTGCACTGATATATCTGTAGCCCCATGTTGCTACTTGCCTAGTTCCACAGGTGGGTCGCTGATATGTCTCTGTGGATGGATCTTGTGTTGGAAACCCTCCATATCTCACCAGCCCTAGTGGTTTGTTCTTCAGTTGGCTCTATGGACACATCTACCTTTGCTTTTGTAGACTGGGTGGAAGGTAGTGTCCCTCCCTCCCCGAACAGAGTGGGTTAGGATATCTGGAGAGTGCCTAGCCAAAGTGTCCTCGGGACAGACGGGGTTTGGGCTGTGTCTAGAGAAGCTAAGTGTCGGAATGGCTCTCTTGTCATGTTGGGAGGACCTCGGTCTCCTCTGATCGTGTTTGCAAGGTCTATGGACTCTTGGGGCTGGCCCCTCTGCACACATTATGTGGAGGGAAGAACGGGGCTGCAGCCACATTGGGATCCAAAGCCAGCCACAACAGATGCTCAAGTACGGACATGAGCCCTGGAGCCTGTCTTCTCCATGCGTGGCCAGTGCCATGCACATCAGTGAGGTCTCAAGCCTCTGGCAGATGTGCAACATGCAGCACCACTCTGGAAAATAGCTTGGCAGAGGAGATAGATGTCCATTGGAAGCTGGAGGAAGTCTGCCCGTTAGCGGGTTGTTACTCGTGGCCTTCGAGGCCAAGTCCCCAGGGCCTCTGATCTGTCAGGGCCTCTTCCTCCAGCTGTGCCAACCCTGGGATCCCTCAAAGAGAACGTCTCGCCCTGTGACAGAGATCACCCAAGCGGATTCGAGGTGCCAAAAACAGGATCCACGTGTCTGCGGGACATGGTCTCGGGGTTTCAACACTGCTCCTCGTCTTCTTGAGGGCCAGCTTCAGGAAGTGCCGGGAGACCACTTGCAACGTCAGGACAGCAATGTCTGGAAAAGCCACAGAGAGCTGCGGCGATGATCCACTGCCTTTGATAGGCTCCAGTCAGGACTCCGCCCTTGACTAGTGTGGGGGGTTTCTATATTCCTCAAACCTCTGTGCTCAGAAAACAGCGCCCAGGAAGTTCTAGGGCACCCTCTGTGGAGGCCCCCTGCCCACCTGTCTCCTTGTGCTGCAAGCCACCCTGGGGACAATCCTAGCCACGACAGCCACCAACTCCCTGGCCGGGAGATACCCTCGAGCTTCCAGAAGATGCGATTCCTCTCTTTCTGCAGATGCCGTTTCTTGACCGAAAGCCACTGGTTCCCCCGGGAAGGAAGCACAAGCACACGCTCTGACCCGCACACAACCCTACCATTAGGAAATGCTCTGGGATGCCGTCAGTCCTGCAAAAATGACTCCTTTCGCCGCCTCTTTCTACTGGGTTCTACTTGTCTCCGTGGGGTTCACCTCATGGAATTGCAGAGCCGAGTGAGCCAAAAGGCAAAGGGTGCGTCATTTGGTTCTCTGTGTCCCATTTTTTTTTGGGCCGCTGGTTGGCTGTCGGGTTGCTTGGTAGTTGTTCGGCCGATACGATAACTGGCCGTCTCTGGGAATCCACTGAAGCGGTCGACTGATGGCACATTCCATCTCATCTTCCTTTTAACCACAGATGGGACCACCACAATGTAAGCGGAGTTAGGTATATTGTATACACACACACACTCACCCACACACACACCCACACACACACACATGCACACACACACCAACACACACCAGCTTCAGAGGAGAGGCAACTTGGCCCTTCCGGTTTCCATTCTGCTTTGAATTGATCTAAATTTCTCCATCTGCTTCTCAGGTTCCTGCAGCTGGCTTCTCCTCCTAGGTCATTATTAAGTAGGGCTCTCCATGGAGAGCTCAAGCCTCTCTGGCTACGCCCTGCCAAGAGCAGGGAAGAATAGGAACACCAGGTGTAGCCTGTGGAAACGCAAAGTGATGGAGTCATCATAGCACAGACTATTTCTCTCTGGCAAAACTAGGGAGGCCTGAATCCGTCTCAGACGCCGGAGAGCGTTGATTCCCTTAGACCAGGACATGGTAGCATCTCCACTGGACTCAATCACTGCACGTTCACACGTCCCATGCCTTTCCTCCGAACGTGGGGCACCCTTGTCCCCACAGGCAGCTAAGGCTGTGGACCAATCCATTCCACATCCATGGCGATGGCTGGCTCGAAAACTTTCTTTTACATGCCTCCTATCTCAGCTGTCTGATCTCAGTGTCCTGGATGGATCCAAAGGGAAGTGTTGCTTCCAGAGCTGCCTGGGACCTGCCTGGGTGTCTTTGGAAACGGAATCCCCAATTGCGGAGGGCACAGAGACACCAATCCAGGTGGGTGACCAATCCCAATTGGCCGGGGAAGGTGAAGATACCAGGGCAATGAGCATATAATGTTTTGATTCAAGTAATACAAAAATCAGCAAACATAAAAACAAAGGGGAGAAAAGGAAAGCTGTCCAATGAAACATGACCGACTTACCGATAAAGACACAATACACGTAAGCAGTGGAAAGAAAGATCGAAAGCCATGTGATGCAATAGAAGGGAACTTAATTACGAGGCTGGTCTTGGGTTGCCAAAGGGGACTCGCGTCCCACACACACATGTCACAATCTGAAACAAGGGTGGAAAGGCCTTCACCGGGTCCAGTCCTAGACACAGTCCCAGATGGGACATTATCGAAGGACCAAAACTGAGGCAAAGAGAAAGCTATGAAAAGCTTTATACTATGCAGAGCATTAGAAGTCAGACCGACCGGCCAGGGGAACGAGACAGAGACGAAGTGTACGTTATGCAATGCTTTATTCAATGCTCAGCATCGGAAGTCAGACTGACCGGCGAGGGCCGCCTCCGAAGAGGACGACCCCGCCCCGATCTAACAGGCTGGATTTATAGAGCATAACCGCAGACCTCAAGGCTCTTGGCTTCTGTGGTTAGGGCGTTTACTGCCAGAACCGATTCCAGGAACTGATCGCAGGAACCATTGGGGCATTGATTCCCGGAATGAAGTCCGTGGATGAAAATAACAGTATGGCTACCTAGGCAATTTGGAGTCGCTCTGGCTAAGCAGGCCCTAATAGTTAAACAGGTTTGAACATTAAATCGGCCCTAACAGTCCCCAGAGTCTCAACCGCACTGGTCGATGTCAGGGCTGTCATCCTGGAGACAAGCTGGCAGGAGTGGGAGAGGCACTTTCCATGCAGAGGAGGGTGGGGCGGGCACATCCACCTGCCCAGGTGCAGCTCTCGGCTCAGGTGGTCCTGAAGTCCTGCTGAACACCTCTTCTCCCAAAGTTCGGAACCACTGAAGGCAGGGCTTCACTTCGACAGCAGCTGTCCAAGTGATTGGGGGTGGGCCATCCTAGGCTTTGATCAGTCGCACGCTCCCAGGTCCTGCCCAGTCGAGCGGCCAGTGCTCTGGGACCCGAGGTACTGCAGCGGCATGGCTCCCACCAGCAAATCAAGGAGTAAGTTCCCCTCAGAGGCCCTGCTCCCCGCTTGTTTTCCCCAAAGTCCCCTGTTACTTTCCGGGCTTCAGGACATTAAGAGGGGCACATGCTGGTAGGTTCTGATCCACAGAGGATTGGGGTAAGGGGATCGAGAGAGGCTTGCCCATGGCCGCCGTCAGAAACATAACTGAAGTCGGTGGCCAGGAGTCCCAACTAGAGTCCCGCTTGGGAAAATAGGCAAGCTAGATCTCAGGGGGTAGAGTATGGGTCGAGTTTCGGCACCTCGTTCAGGTGGAAGTGACAAAAATGGAACTTTCACCTCCAACGCGGCAGCACTCGGCGGGATGTACTGTCGGATTTTTCCTGGCTGTTTCTTAGGAGCAGTGGGGTCCTCTTTGCTCCTCCTCAGGTGCTTTCCTCCCTCAATCCCCCCGCGGGTCTCCTCATTCATTGGCATGCCATCACATGGCTCAGGACTGGTTGGTATCTCCCTAGTCCCTGGACTATCACCCGTTCCCACAGGCAGAGGGTAGGGTGCCAAGGCCCCTATCGAGCAGGCTCTCCAGTGAATTCGTGTGTGGATAAGGGACAATAATCTCCGGCCTGGGAATGGGTGGACAGGGCAGAAAGGGAAGAGTTGAGGCGGCACAGCCACTTCGCATGCCTAGGCAATCCTTCCTACTCCAGTGGCCATTTTCCCTGCAACAGGCACACTCCCACCAGGATCCCGACGGAGGCGGCTTCTTTTGAGGCCATGGCAGAAAGAGGCTCTGCAGGCCTTGTTCCAGGAGAACCGGTACCCTGGCATCACCACCAGAGAACGACTGGCCCAAGAGCTAGACATTGCCGAGTCCAGGATCCAGGTAGGCTTGAGCTTCTCTTTCATTCTCCCTGGGGCACAAGTTGTGGACACTATGTGGCTGAAGCCAGTGTATGTCAATCTCCATATAAAGCTGGGAGCTCAGTTGCTTTGGGTCCTCTTTGGGCATTCCCGGGGATCCCATGCCCTTTGACGACATTGAAGGCATTCGGTCTAAGAACACGGGGACCACTGGTTGGCATTGCCCGGGCACACCAACGGGTCAACACATCCAGGCCGACTTCCCTTAGAAATCATTTGCCCAGACTTATCGTGTGGACCACCCAAAACTCTCTGAGACTTTAGGTATGAGGGACACAAAAAAATGGAAGATACGGAGGCAGCCAGATGATAGACATAGAGATAGAGGCAGATGATGTACATTCAGATACAGATACAGATAGATCCCGTTCACCAGTGCTGCCTGAACGTCAGTTCCTCTTTTGCCACTTAGGTTTGGTTCCAGAATGAGCGCACGAGACAGCTCAGGCGGAGCCGATTGGCACCTGCAAACTCCCAAGTGGAAGGGCCGTCGTGTGGACAGGAACAGCCTGCAGCTTGGACTGCAGGTGAGTCCCCAGCCTACCAAACGGGTCTCTTCTGGAGCTTTTCCTTAACGCAGGAACGGGTCTGCGTGGGCTTGTCAAGGGTTTGGCCTGAGGGCTTTGGAAAGGAACCCACGTTACCTTGTTGGGTTCCCAGCGATGGACACTGTGTTTATACCGACTCTTGGGCGAGTGCATTCTTTCTGGACAGAAAGGCTTTGAGTATTCTTGTCCTAAAAGTGCCAGGAAGGACAGAGTCCTTTTCTTGGGTCACCTCAGGCTTGAGAGGCAAGTGCTGGCTTGTGTGGGTGGCTCCATGCTGACCTCATGGACTCAGGGAAGGTGAAGATATTAGGAAAATGTAAAAGCAGAAGCAAACACACACACACACACACACACTCCCATTCACACACCCACCCACACTTTCACACACACACAGGCACACATGGACACCAACTTCCCTTCCACACCGATGTGCCTTGGCTCCCAACCCTTCTTTCTACCTCTTTTCTCTTTTCAGAACGTTTCCCAAAGGAGGGCAGGAGAAAACGGACCGCCATTTCTCCATGCCAAACAAGTCTCCTCCTTCAAGCCTTTGAGACGAACCCATTTCCCTGCATTTCCACCAGAGAACACCTGGCCAGACTCACAGGACTCCCGGAATCCCGCATTCAGGTACATTTGCGGAGGGTGTCTGTGAACTGCTGAATGTGCAGGGGAGAGTGGCCCCTGAGACATTCCTAGAGAAACGTGGGCTCGTTGGGGTTATCCACGTGTCCCAGTGCGTGGGCAGTAGGGGGAGAGCATGGACCTTGCAAGGGAGGGACTGCACATAAGCAGAATGTGTCAGCCGAAATGGGGATAGTAGGGGAGAACATGAAGGTGAGGTGGCAGTGCCCATGTGTGTAGAAATGGTGCGTGGACATGAGTGGGAAAACGGAAAAGTTGCCACCTCTCTTTAGGTCATGCAAAGTGTCAGTGCTTCAAAGGCTTGGGGGCGCTCTCCATGTGGCCCCCAGCATTTCCTGAGTGTGTGTGGGCTTGCCTACCTGTGAGTGGACACGTGGTCTTCAGTGTCCTAGGACTCAGCACCCCCCCCAAGGCGGGAATGGATCCTGCTCACAAGCCACACCTTTTCTGGATAACCTAATCATCTAGGATTATCGGCCATCATATTCTTGGCCTGGTGGGGGAGAGGTCCCAGGGGAGGCCCAGTTGAGCAGGCTTGGTCTCCCTGAGCTCCAGAGAGACAGGTTTCTAGTTAAGTACATGGAAACAGCTTTATGGTCAATGGAAGTAGACTCTCCGCAAGGCACTCCTTTGGGGCCAGAGCCCGTGAGCCTTTTTTAAGGAGGCATGTATGGGACTGGAGCCTAACAAGTCTTGTCACTGTAAAGAGGGGAGGCTCAGCGTGCTCGTTCCTGAGAACCCCCATCTCCTCCAGCCAGCGGAGGAGACAGAGAGGCAAGTCAAACGCGGGTGTGGTTGATTTGGACTCCTGGCGGTCTATGACTTCCCCTGGGGGCCCAAGACCTGTGCCTGTAGACGGAGTGTGTCGATGTGAGGCCAGTTCAGCACTTGCGCTGAAGGCCTCCAAGGCAGAGGAGGTGGTTTGCCCTTGGGGTCACACGAATCGGACACTGGGGGTCAAATGCTGAGGGACGCTTGGAGGACTTGGAGTAGGCTGGGCAAGGAGGGCAGGTGGTCATCGAAGTCTTGGTCCCAAGACTCAAGGAATGGCTGGTCAGGAAGCTGCAATGGCAAACAAAGAGAGCGCTAGGCAGGGACCAGGCAGAGCACTACAGAGGGGAATTAAGCAAAGCAGAGCATAGCAGAACTGAGCGGCTGCCATTGCATCCAGTCAAGTGGGAATCCCGTCCAGACCAGGTGTCCACAGTTGCCTGGGACTTGCCCCTACTTCACAAGGACCAGGTGAAAGGAGTGAACCGAGCTGCCCTGAGATTCAGAGCAACAGACCTGGCCTTCTCCCGGAGAGATCCCACACAGGGGAAGGGGCAAGCCAAAGTGGTATCTGTCACTTCTGATTCTCATGTCCGCAACCCCTCTTCTCTGTCCCAGGTCTGGTTCCAGAA
Organism: Mustela nivalis; assembly: GCF_964662115.1. NCBI lineage: Eukaryota > Metazoa > Chordata > Mammalia > Carnivora > Mustelidae > Mustela > Mustela nivalis. Next base: position 544,563 of record NW_028136201.1, on the reverse strand, counting down.
CAGAAGAGCTCGGCACCCAGGGCAGAGCAGAAGTGGCCCTGCGAATGACCAGGCGGCAAACCAGGAAGCCAGTCCTCACCTGACCATTCCAGGGGACCCAGGCCCCCAGCCCGGTGTCCTCGGATGCTCTCAGCTTCTGGCTCCTTCCAATCCTCTGGGAAGCATGCAGGCTTTTGGGGCAGCGACCCTTCCTGTCCTCTCCATGGGCTTTGCCCCCCTGGTGTCTTGTGGGGGCCCTGTGAGCCAGGCCGTGGGGGCCACTATGGCCCCGCATACCCAAGCCTGGCAGGGAGGAAGCAACTCTCCCACTCCTCAAGCCATGAGGAACCATTCCATGATGGGACCGACTCAGGGAGTGTGCCTTTCAGCTCGCCACACCCGTCTTTGTCCCCTGATGCAAGGGGAATGCCAGCGGCAACAGGAGCACCCTGGCTTGGCACCCGTGCCCTTCCACGGCTATCCCCTGCCTCCAGATGACAATCCTTGCCAACCAGTGCAGGAGGCAGGGCCAATGGGTAGTCACAATGCCCCACAGTGGTTGGGGGAGCGGTCCCGACTTCTCGGGAGCACAGGACAGGCTCGGATGCAGCAGCAGGGCAGCCTGCACACGCTGAGATCCCTGGCTGGCGGTGGCAGGCACCCCCTGCTGCTGGGCTCCCTAGTGCACTGGACCCACTGCTCCCACCTTCTGCAGAAGCCTCACGTTTCTTAGAGGAGCTTCTATCAGCCACAGAGAGGGAGGAAGACACACAGCTTTTTCCGAGTGGGCATCTGTGGCAAGGGGAGGCTCCGGGACCCTTGGAAGCACCCCTCAGTGAGGAAGAGTTTTCGTCCCTGCTGGCCATGCTGCACGATTCCACGTGGCCTCACGCCTAGGACCAGGGATGCCTCGGCTTCCCCACTCCCCATTCATTCAGACTTCCTTTTCTGAGAGGCAGTCCATTGCAGGACAGCAAGGACGAGGAACAGGAAGCAAGGTCCATGCTCCAGAGGAAGACCGAGGCCCAAAGGAGCAACTGCCTCTTGGAAGGACAGAAGGGTGTTCCTCCCAGCCCCGTGGACGGAGCTCCATGGCATTCCCGATCGTCATCAATCGACTCAAGGCACCTGAAGGCATTAAGGACCCTGGGCACTTTATACACTCCCCGACACCTGATTGACCACTGGCAGGACACACACAGGCCATCCTCCCTGCCTTCACCCTAGACTCTGGCGCCAGGGAAACCCTGGCCCTGGCAGCGAACCCAAGCAAGGAAGAGAAGTTAGAGCACACCTCCCCCATGCCTTTGCCTCCTGATGAAGTGGAACATCCAATCTGCAGAAGCTGACCGTGTAGACCAACACAGCGTGCTACATATCTCCCCTGAGGGGGCCCAGGGAGGCCAAGCCATCCGGGCTGTGAGGGCTCGGAACCGGCCAAACGGGAAACAACCGCAGGCCCCCATGGCCCAGAGATCCTCTCCCAGCCAAAGTCCAGAATGCCCTGTGGACTTTGCCTGGCTTATTGCCCTGGAGCCTTTCCAGGGGACACAGCATGACAGTTCCGAGGGCAACCGTCAGACTCAGAAGGCATTCCAGAAGTGAGGGGACCAATGTGGTTCTTTCCAGAACCTTTGCACTTCTTTTTTTTCCCTGTCTCTGGTTGGTGTCTATCGGCGTGCCTCACTATGTACAATGTACTCTCGCTTCTCAGGAAGAAGGACGATATTCCCTGTCAGCGTCTTTGTGATCTTCCTTTGGCGGGGTCACTCCTCTCCCTTGCGACAGGGAACTTTGAGGAAAACCATCCTGGATTTTCAAGGTCCATGGGACACTCCATTGACATAATAAACCTATCTTTGTCTCCCCACTACGGTGTCTGGTCGTGATTCATCCCGTTCCCCGAACGTCCGGGCATGCTTGCCCATCCTCAGAGCCTGGCGATGCTTTGTGGCCCGGGGATGGACTGTGGAAGCCATCGGCATGGCTTCTGGCACAGAGAAACCCAAGAGGCTGCACCAACACTTCCTAGCAGTCTTCCCACTCCGCCTGCATGGATGGTGCCTTCTGTGCAAGCAATCTTCCAAGGGATGTAGGTGTAGCGCAAGTGGAAGTCGTTCCCCACTCATTGTACCTGACCCCACTCTTCTCAGCGGAGGCCAAATTCACACGTAGGGAACATCATGGAGGGCAGGCAATGAATCACCGCCCCCCCACCTAGCTTTTTTTTGCCCCTGTCCTTCCTCCTTTTCTCTCTTTCCCTTTCTTCAGATCTGAGCCTATCGTTCCCTCTCCCTCTATCTCATTTTCTTTCACACATGGACACCTACAGATGTCCACACAGTCTCACGATAATGCTTATGCTTCTGAGAGTAATGGTACAGAACCTCTGGTGGAAAGGATGTGGTCAAAACCTTTTGTAGACTAAGGTGGGCATCGCCGGGTTATTTCCTCAGTTTTTTCTTCTGTCCCTACCTCTTTCCCATGTGCCCTGGGAAATGAGAGGTTGTGGATTTGGTTTCTTGAGTCCACCTCTAAATCTATGGCCAACACGTATGGGTTCCAAGTTGCAAGAAACCAAAGTAGTCTGACTTTGGTCACTTCCACCCAACTCTATTCTCTGTATCCACATGCTCTTTTGCACTGATATATCTGTAGCCCCATGTTGCTACTTGCCTAGTTCCACAGGTGTGTCGCTGATATGTCTCTGTGGATGGATCTTGTGTTGGAAACCCTCCATATCTAACCAGCGCTAGTGGTTTGTTCTTCAGTTGGCTCTATGGACACATCTACCTTTGCTTTTGTAGACTGGGTGGAGGGTAGTGTCCCTCCCTCCCAGAACAGAGTGGGTTACGATATCTGGAGAGTGCCTAGCCAAAGTGTCCTCGGGATAGACCCGGTTTGGGCTGTGTCTAGAGAAGCTACATGTCGGAATGGCTCTCTTGACGTGTTGGGAGGACCTCGGTCTCCTCTGATCGTGTTTGCAAGGTCTATGGACTCTTGGGGCTGGCCCCTCTGCACACATGATGTGGAGGGAAGAACGGGGCTGCAGCCACATTGGGATCCAAAGCCAGCCACAACAGATGCTCAAGTACGGACATGAGTCCTGGAGCCTGTCCTCTCCATGCGTGGCCAGTGCCATGCACATCAGTGAGGTCTCAAGCCTCTGGCAGATGTGCAACATGCAGCACCACTCTGGAAAAGAGCTTGGCAGAGGAGATAGATGTCAATTGGAAGCTGGAGGAAGTCTGCCCGTTAGCGGGTTGTTACTCGTGGCCTTGGAGGCCAAGTCCCCAGGGCCTCTGATCTGTCAGGGCCTCTTCCTCCAGCTGTGCCAACCCTGGGATCCCTCAAAGAGAACGTCTCGCCCTGTGACAGAGATCACCCAAGCGGATTCGAGGTGCCAAAAACAGGATCCACGTGTCTGCGGGACATGGTCTCGGGGATTCAACACTGCTCCTCGTCTTCTTGAGGGCCAGCTTCAGGAAGTGCCGGGAGACCACTTGCAACGTCAGGACAGCAATGTCTGGAAAAGCCACAGAGAGCTGCGCCGATGATCCGCTGCCTTTGATAGGCTCCAGTCAGGACTCCGCCCTTGACTAGTGTGGGGGGTTTGTGCATTCCTCAAACCTCTGTGCTCAGAAAACAGCGCCCAGGAAGTTCTAGGGCACCCTCTGTGGAGGCCCCCTGCCCACCTGTCTCCTCGTGCTGCAAGCGACCCCAGCGACAAGCCTAGCCATGAGAGCCACCAACTCCCTGGCCGGGGAGATACCCTCGAGCTTCCAGAAGATGCGATTCCTCTCTTTCTGCAGATGCCGTTTCTTGACCGAAAGCCACTGGTTCCCCCGGGAAGGAAGCACAAGCACACGCTCTGACCCGCACACAACCCTACCATTAGGAAATGCTCTGGGACTGCCGTCAGTCCTGCAAAAATGACTCCTTTCGCCGCCTCTTTCTACTGGGTTCTACTTGTCTCTGTGTGGTTCACCACATGGAATTGCAGAGCCGAGTGAGCCAAAAGGCAAAGGGTGCGTCATTTGGTTCTCTGTGTCCCATTTCCTTTTGGGCCGCTGGTTGGCTGTCGGGTTGCTTGGTAGTTGCCCGGCCGATTCGATAACTGGCCGTCTCTGGGAATCCACTGAAGCGGTCGACTGATGGCACATTCCATCTCATCTTCCTTTTAACCACAGATGGGACCACCAAAATGTAAGCGGAGTTAGGTATATTGTATACACACACACACTCACCCACACACACACCCACACACACACACATGCACACACACACCAACACACACCAGCTTCAGAGGAGAGGCAACTTGGCCCTTCCGGTTTCCATTCTGCTTTGAATTGATCTTAATTTCTCCATCTGCTTCTCAGGTTCCTGCAGCTGGCTTCTCCTCCTAGGTCATTATTAAGTAGGGCTCTCCATGGAGAGCTCAAGTCTCTCTGGCTACGCCCTGCCCAGAGCAGGGAAGAATAGGAACACCAGGTGTAGCCTGTGGAAACGCAAAGTGATGGAGTCATCATAGCACAGACTATTTCTCTCTGGCAAAACTAGGGAGGCCTGAATCCGTCTCAGACGCCGGAGAGTGTTGATTCCCTTAGACCAGGACATGGTAGCATCTCCACTGGACTCAATTACTGCACGTTCACACGTCCCATGCCTTTCCTCCGAACGTGGGGCACCCTTGTCCCCACAGGCAGCTAAGGCTGTGGACCAATCCATTCCACATCCATGGCGATGGCTGGCTCGAAATCTTTCTCTTACATGCCTCCTATCTCAGCTGTCTGATCTCAGTGTCCTGGATGGATCCAAAGGGAAGTGTTGCTTCCAGAGCTGCCTGGGACCTGCCTGGGTGTCTTTGGAAACGGAATCCCCAATTGCGGAGGGCACAGAGACACCAAGCCAGGTGGGTGACCAATCCCAATTGGCCGGGGAAGGTGAAGATACCAGGGCAATGAGCATATAATGTTTTGATTCAAGTAATACAAAAATCAGCAAACATAAAAACAAAGGGGAGAAAAGGAAAGCTGTCCAATGAAACATGACCGACGTACCGATAAGGACACAGTACACGTAAGCAGTGGAAAGAAAGATCGAAAGCCATGTGATGCAATAGAAGGGAACTTAATTACGAGGCTGGTCTTGGGTTGCCAAAGGGGACTCGCGTCCCACACAGACATGTCACAATCTGAAACAAGGGTGGAAAGGCCTTCACCGGGTCCAGTCCTAGACACAGTCCCGGATGGGGTGCATTATCGAAGGACCAAGACTGAGGCAAAGAGAAAGTTATGAAAAGCTTTATACTATGCAGAGCATTAGAAGTCAGACCGACCGGCCAGGGGATCGAGACAGAGATGAAGTGTACGTTATGCAATGCTTTATTCAATGCTCAGCATCGGAAGTCAGACTGACTGGCGAAAGCCGCCTCCGAAGAGGACGACCCCGCCCCGATCTAACAGGCTAGATTTATAGAGCATAACCGCAGAACTCAAGGCTCTTGGCTTCTGTGGTTAGGGCGTTTACTGCCAGAACCGATTCCAGGAACTGATCGCAGGAACCATTGGGGCATTGATTCCAGGAATGAAGTCCGTGGATGAAAATAACAGTATGGCTACCTAGGCAATTTGGAGTCGCTCTGGCTAAGCAGGCCCTAAGAGTTAAACAGGTTTGAACATTCAATCGGCCCTAACAGTCCCCAGAGTCTCAACCGCACTGGTCGATGTCAGGGCTGTCATCCTTGAGACAAGCTGGCGGGAGTGGGAGAGGCACATTCCATGCAGAGGAGGGTGGGGCGGGCACATCCACCTGCCCAGGTGCAGCTCTCGGCTCAGGTGGTCCTGAAGTCCTGCTGAACACCTCTTCTCCCAAAGTTCGGAACCACTGAAGGCAGGGCTTCACTTCAACAGCAGCTGTCCAAGTGATTGGGGGTGGGCCATCCTAGGCTTTGATCAGTCGCACGCTCCCAGGTCCTGCCCAGTCGAGCGGCCAGTGCTCTGGGACCCGAGGTACTGCAGCGGCATGGCTCCCACCAGCAAATCAAGGAGTAAGTTCCCCTCAGAGGCCCTGCTCCCCGCTTGTTTTCCCCAAAGTCCCCTGTTACTTTCCGGGCTTCAGGACATAAAGAGGGGCACATGCTGGAAGGTTCTGATCCACAGAGGATTGGGGGAAGGGGATCGAGAGAGGCTTGCCCATGGCCGCCGTCAGAAACAAAACTGACGTCGGTGGCCAGAAGTCCCAACTAGAGTCCCGCTTGGGAAAATAGGCAAGCTAGATCTCAGGGGGTAGAGTATGGGTCGAGTTTCGGCACCTCGTTCAGGTGGAAGTGACAAAAATGGAACTTTCACCTCCAACGTGGTAGCACTCGGCGGGATGTACTGTCGGATTTTTCCTGGCTGTTTCTTAGGAGCATTGGGGTCCTCTTTGCTCCTCCTCAGGTGCTTTCCTCCCTCACTCCCCCCGCGGGTCTCCTCATTCATTGGCATGCCATCACATGGCTCAGGACTGGTTGGTATCTCCCTAGTCCCTGGACTATCACCCTTTCCCACGGGCAGAGGGTAGGGTGCCAAGGCCCCTATCGAGCAGGCTCTCCAGTAAATTCGTGTGTGGATAAGGGACAATAATCTCCGGCCTGGGAATGGGTGGACAGGGCAGAAAGGGAAGAGCTGAGGCGGCACAGCCACTTCGCATGCCTAGGCAATCCTTCCTACTCCAGTGGCCATTTTCCCCGCAACAGGCACACTCCCACCAGGATCCCGACGGAGGCGGCTTCTTTTGAGGCCATGGCAGAAAGAGGCTCTGCAGGCCTTGTTCCAGCAGAACCGGTACCCTGGCATCACCACCAGAGAACGACTGGCCCAAGAGCTAGACATTGCCGAGTCCAGGATCCAGGTAGGCTTGAGCTTCTCTTTCATTCTCCCTGGGGCAAAAGTTGTGGACACTATGTGGCTGAAGCCAGTGTATGTCAATCTCCATATCCAGCTGGGAGCTCAGTTGCTTTGGGTCCTCTTTGGGCATTCCCGGGGACCCCATGCCCTTTGACGTCATTGAAGGCATTCGGTCTAAGAACACGGGGACTACTTGTTGGCATTGCCCGGGCACACCAACGGGTCAACATATCCAGGCCGACTTCCCTTAGAAATCATTTGCCCAGACTTATCGTGTGGCCCACACAAAACTCTCTGAGACTTTAGGTATGAGGGACACAAAGGAATGGAAGATACGGAGGCAGCCAGATGATAGACATAGAGATAGAGGCAGATGATGTACATTCAGATACAGATACAGATAGATCCAGTTCACCAGTGCTGCCTGAACGTCAGTTCCTCTTTTGCCACTTAGGTTTGGTTCCAGAATGAGCGCACGAGACAGCTCAGTCAGAGCCGATTGGCACCTGCAAACTCCCAAGTGGAAGGGTCGTCGTGTGGACAGGAACAGCCTGCAGCTTGGACTGCAGGTGAGTCCCCAGCCTACCAAACGGGTCTCTTCTGGAGCTTCTCCTTCACGCAGGAACGGGTCTGCGTGGGCTTGTCAAGGGTTTGGCCTGAGGGCTTTGGAAAGGAACCCACGTTACCTTGTTGGGTTCCCAGCGATGGACACTGTGTTTATACCGACTCTTGGGCGAGTGCATTCTTTCTGGACAGAAAGGCTTTGAGTATTCTTGTCCTAAAAGTGCCAGGAAGGACAGAGTCCTTTTCTTGGGTCACCTCAGGCTTGAGAGGCAAGTGCTGGCTTGTGTGGGTGGCTCCATGCTGACCTCATGGACTCAGGGAAGGTGAAGATATTAGGAAAATGTAAAAGCAGAAGCAAACACACACACACACACACACACACTCCAATTCACACACACACCCACACTTTCACACACACAGGCACACACGGACACCAACTTCCCTTTCCACACCGATGTGCCTTGGCTCCAGCCCTTCTTTCTACCTCTTTTCTCTTTTCAGAACGTTTCCCAAAGGAGGGCAGGAGAAAACGGACCGCCATTTCTCCATGCCAAACAAGTCTCCTCCTTCAAGCCTTTGAGACGAACCCATTTCCCTGCATTTCCACCAAGAACACCTGGCCAGACTCACAGGACTCCCGGAATCCCGCATTCAGGTACATTTGCGGAGGGTGTCTGTGAACTGCTGAATGTGCAGGGGAGAGTGGCCCCTGAGACATTCCTAGAGAAACGTTGGCTCGTTGGGGTTATCCACGTGTCCCAGTGCGTGGGCAGTAGGGGGAGAGCATGGACCTTGCAAGGGATGGACTGCACATAAGCAGAATGTGTCAGCCGAAATGGGGATAGTAGGGGAGAACATGAAGGTGAGGTGGCTGTGCCCGTGTGTGTAGAAATGGTGCGTGGACATGAGTGGCTAAACGGAAAACTTGCCACCTCTCTTTAGGTCATGCAAAGTGTCAGTGCTTCAAAGGCTTGGGGGCGCTCTCCATGTGGCCCCCAGCATTTCCTGAGTGTGTGTGGGCTTGCCTACCTGTGAGTGGACACGTGGTCTTCAGTGTCCTGGGACTCAGCACCCCCCCCAAGGCGGGAATGGATCCTGCTCACAAGCCACACCTTTTCTGGATAACCTAATCATCTAGGATTATCGGCCCTCGGATTCTTGGCCTGGTGGGGGAGAGGTCCCAGGGGAGGCCCAGTTGAGCAGGCTTGGTCTCCCTGAGCTCCAGAGAGACAAGTTTCTAGTTAAGTACATGGAAACAGCTTTATGGTCAATGGAAGTAGACTCTCCGCAAGGCACTCCTTTGGGGCCAGAGCACGTGAGCCTTTTTTAAGGAGGCATGTATGGGCCTGGAGCCTGACAAGTCTTGTCACTGTAAAGAGGGGAGGCTCAGCGTGCTCGTTCCTGAGAACCCCCATCTCCTCCAGCCAGCGGAGGAGACAGAGAGTCAAGTCAAACGCGGGTGTGGTTGATTTGGACTCCTGGCTGTCTATGACTACCCCTGGGGGCCCAAGACCTGTGCCTGTAGACGGAGTGTGTCGATGTGAGGCCAGTTCAGGACTTGGGCTGAAGGCCTCCAAGGCCGAGGAGGTGGTTTGCCCTTGGGGTCACACGAATCGGACACTGGGGGTCAAATGCTGAGGGACGCTTGGAGGACTTGGAGTAGCCTGGGCAATAGGGCAGGTGGTCATCGAAGTCTTGGTCCCAAGACTCAAGGAATGGCTGGTCAGGAAGCTTCAATGGGCAAACAAAGAGAGTGCTAGGCAGGGACCAGGCAGAGCACTACAGAGGGCAGTTAAGCAAAGCAGAGCATAGCAGAACTGAGCGGCTGCCATTGCATCCAGTCAACTTGGAATCCCGTCCAGACCAGGTGTCTCGACTTGCCGCTCCTTCACAAGGACCAGGTGAAAGGAGTGAACCGAGCTGCCCTGAGATTCAGAGCAACAGACCTGGCCTTCTCCCGGAGAGATCCCACACAGGGGAAGGGGCAAGCCAAAGTGGTATCTGTCACTTCTGATTCTCATGTCCGCAACCCCTCTTCTCTGTCCCAGGTCTGGTTCCAGAACAGAAGAGCTCGGCACCCAGGGCAGAGCAGAAGTGGCCCTGCGAATGACCGGGCGGCAAACCAGGAAGCCAGTCCTCACCTGACCATTCCAGGGGACCCAGGCCCCCAGCCCGGTGTCCTCGGATGCTCTCAGCTTCTGGCTCCTTCCAATCCTCTGGGAAGCATGCAGGCTTTTGGGGCAGCGACCCTTCCTGTCCTCTCCATGGGCTTTGCCCCCCTGGTTTCTTGTGGGGGCCCTGTGAGCCAGGCCGTGGGGGCCACTATGGCCGCGCATACCCAAGCCTGGCAGGGAGGAAGCAACTCTCCCACTCCTCAAGCCATGAGGAACCATTCCATGATGGGACCGACTCAGGGAGTGTGTCTTTCAGCTCGCCACACCCGTCTTTGTCCCCTGACGCAAGGGGAATGCCAGCGGCAACAGGAGCACCCTGGCTTGGCACCCGTGCTCTTCCACGGCTATCCCCTGCCTCCAGATGACAATCCTTGCCAAGCAGTGCAGGAGGCAGGGCCCATGGGTAGTCACTATGCCCCGCATTGGTTGGGGGAGCGGTCCCGACTTCTCGTGAGCACAGGACAGGCTCCGGATGCAGCAGCTGGGCAGCCTGCACACGCTGAGATCCCTGGCTGGCGGTGGCAGGCACCCCCTGCTGCTGGGCTCCCTAGTGCACTGGACCCACAGCTCCCACCTTCTGCAGAAGCCTCACGTTTCTTAGAGGAGCTTCTATCAGCCACAGAGAGGGAGGAAGACACACAGCCTTTTCCGAGTGGGCATCTTTGGCAAGGGGAGGCTCCGGGACCCTTCGAAGCACCCCTCAGTGAGGAGGAGTTTTCGTCCCTGCTGGCCATGCTGCACGATTCCACGTGGCCTCACGCCTAGGACCAGGGAGGCCTCGGCTTCCCCACTCCCCATTCATTCAGACTTCCTTTTCTGAGAGGCAGTCCATTACAGGACAGCAAGGACGAGGAACAGGAAGCAAGGTCCATGCTCCAGAGGAAGACCGAGGCCCAAAGGAGCAACTGCCTCTTGGAAGGACAGAAGGGTGTTCCGCCCAGCCCCGTGGACGGAGGTCCATGGCATTCCCGATCGTCATCAATCGACTCAAGGCACCTGAAGGCATTAAGGACCCTGGGCTCTTTATACACTCCCCGACACCTGATTGACCACTGGCAGGACACACACAGGCCATCCTCCCTGCCATCACCCTGGACTCTGGCGCCAGGGAAACCCTGGCCCTGGCAGCGAACCCAAGAAAGGAAAAGAAGTTAGAGGACACCTCCCCCATGCCTTTGCCTCCTGATGAAGTGGAACATCCAATCTGCAGAAGCTGAACGTGTAGACCAACACAGCGTGCTACATATCTCCTCTGAGGGGGCCCAGGGAGGCCAAGCCATCCGGGCTGGGAGGGCTCGGAACCGGCCAAACGGGAAACAACCGCAGGCCCCCATGGCCCAGAGATCCTCTCCCAGCCAAAGTCCAGAATGCCCTGTGGACTTTGCCTGGCTTATTGCCCTGGAGCCTTTCCAGGGGACACAGCATGACAGTTCCGAGGGCAACCGTCAGACTCAGAAGGCATTCCAGAAGTGAGGGGACCAATGTGGTTCTTTCCAAACTTTAGCACTTCTTTTCTTTCCCTGTCTCTGGTTGGTGTCTATCGGCGTGCCTCACTATGTACAATGTACTCTCGCTTCTCAGGAAGAAGGATGATATTCCCTGTCAGCGTCTTTGTGATCTTCCTTTGGCGAGGTCACTCCTCTCTCTTGCGAAAGGGAACTTTGAGGAAAACCATCCTGGATTTTCAAGGTCCATGGGACACTCCATTGACATAATAAACCTGTCTTTGTCTCCCCACTACGGTGTCTGGTCGTGATTCATCCCGTTCCCTGAACGTTAGGGCATGCTTGCCCATCCTCAGAGCCTGGCGATGCTTGTGGCCCGGGGATGGACTGTGGAATCCATCGGCATGCCCACGTGTAGCTGAGAGCTTCTGGCACAGAGAAACCTAAGAGGCTGCACCAACACTTCCTAGCAGTCTTCCCACTCCGCCTGCATGGATGGTGCCTTCTGTGCAAGCAATCTTCCAAGGGATGTAGGTGGAGCGCAAGTGGAAGTCGTTCCCCACTCACTGTACCTGACCCCACTCTTCTCAGCGGAGGCCAAATTCACACGTATAGAACATCATGGAGGGCAGGCAATGAATCACCGCCCCCCCCACCTTGCTTTTTGCCCCTGTCCTTCCTCCTTTTCTCTCTTTCCCTTTCTTCAGATCTCAGCCTATCGTTCCCTCTCCCTCTATCTCATTTTCTTTCACACATGGACACCTACAGATGTCCACACAGTCTCACGATAATGCTTATGCTTCTGAGAGTATGGGTACAGAACCTCTGATGGAAAGGATGTGGTCAAAACCTTTTGTAGACTAAGGTGGGCATCGCCGGGTTATTTCCTCAGTTTTTTCTTCTGTCCCTACCTTTTTCCCATGTGCCTTGGGAAATGAGAGTTTGTGGATTTGATTTCTTGAGTCCACCCCTAAATCCATGGCCAACACGTATGGGTTTCAAGTTGCAAGGAACCAAAGTAGTCTGACCTTGGTCACTTCCACCCAACTCGATCTCTGTCAGTATCCACATGCTCTTTTGCACTGATATATCTGTAGCCCCATGTTGCTACTTGCCTAGTTCCACAGTTGGGTCGCTTATGTCTCTGTGGATGGATCTTGTGTTGGAAACCCTCCATATCTCACCAGCTCTAGTGGTTTGTTCTTCAGTTGGCTCTATGGACACATCTACCTTTGGTTTTGTAGACTGGGTGGAAGGTAGTGTCCCTCCCTCCCCGAACAGAGTGGGTTAGGATATCTGGAGAGTGCCTAGCCATAGTGTCCTCGGGACAGACGGGGTTTGGGCTGTGTCTAGAGAAGCTACGTGTCGGAATGGCTCTCTTGTCGTGTTGGGAGGACCTCGGTCTCCTCTGATCGTGTTTGCAAGGTCTATGGACTCTTGGGGCTGGCCCCTCTGCACACATGATGTGGAGGGAAGAACGGGGCTGCAGCCACATTGGGGTCCAAAGCCAGCCACAACATATGCTCAAGTACGGACATGAGCCCTGGAGACTGTCCTCTCCATGCGTGGCCAGTGCCATGCACATCAGTGAGGTCTCAAGCCTCTGGCAGATGTGCAACATGCAGCACCACTCTGGAAAATAGCTTGGCAGAGGAGATAGATGCCAATTGGAAGCTGGAGGAAGTCTGCCCGTTAGCGGGTTGTTACTCGTGGCCTTGGAGGCCAAGTCCCCAGGGCCTTTGATCTGTCAGGGCCTCTTCCTCCAGCTGTGCCAACCCTAGGATCCCTCAAAGAGAACGTCTCGCCCTCCGACAGAGATCACCCAAGCGGATTCGAGGTGCCAAAAACAGGATCCACGTGTCTGCGGGACATGGTCTCGGGGTTTCAGCACTGCTCCTCGTCTTCTTGAGGGCCAGCTTCAGGAAGTGCCGGGAGACCACTTGCAACGTCAGGACAGCAATGTCTGGAAAAGCCACAGAGAGTTGCGCTGATGATCCGCTGCCTTTGATAGGCTCCAGTCAGGACTCCGCCCTTGACTAGTGTGGGGGGTTTGTGCAATCCTCAAAACTCTGTGCTTAGAAAACAGCGCCCAGGAAGTTCTAGGGCACCCTCTGTGGAGGCCCCCTGCCCACCTGTCTCCTCGTGCTGCAAGCCACCCCGGGGACAAGCCTAGCCACGACAGCCACCAACTCCCTGGCCGGGGAGATACCCTCGAGCTTCCAGAAGATGCGATTCCTCTCTTTCTGCAGATGCCGTTTCTTGACCGAAAGCCACTGGTTCCCCCGGGAAGGAAGCACAAGCACACGCTCTGACCCGCACACAACCCTACCATTAGGAAATGCTCTGGGACTGCCGTCAGTCCTGCAAAAATGACTCCCATCGCCGCCTCTTTCTACTGCGTTCTACTTGTCTCCGTGGGGTTCACCACATGGAATTGCAGAGCCGAGTGAGCCAAAAGGCAAAGGGTACGTCATTTGGTTCTCTGTGTCCCATTTCCTTTTGGGCCGCTGGTTGGCTGTCGGGTTGCTTGGTAGTTGCCCGGACGATTCGATACCTGGCCGTCTCTGGGAATCCACTGAAGCGGTCGACTGATGGCACATTCCATCTCATCTTCCTTTTAACCACAGATGGGACCACCACAATGTAAGCGGAGTTAGGTATATTGTATACACACACACACTCACCCACCCACACACACCCAAACACACACACATGCACACACACACCAACACACACCAGCTTCAGAGGAGAGGCAACTTGGCCCTTCCGGTTTCCATTCTGCTTTGAATTGATCTTAATTTCTCCATCTGCTTCTCAGGTTCCTGCAGCTGGCTTCTCCTCCTAGGTCATTATTAAGTAGGGCTCTCCATGGAGAGCTCAAGTCTCTCTGGCTACGCCCTGCCCAGAGCAGGGAAGAATAGGAACACCAGGTGTAGCCTGTGGAAACGCAAAGTGATGGAGTCATCATAGCACAGACTATTTCTCTCTGGCAAAACTAGGGAGGCCTGAATCCGTCTCAGACGCCGGAGAGTGTTGATTCCCTTAGACCAGGACATGGTAGCATCTCCACTGGACTCAATCACTGCACGTTCACACGTCCCATGCCTTTCCTCCGAACGTGGGGCACCCTTGTCCCCACAGGCAGCTAAGGCTGTGGACCAATCCATTCCACATCCATGGCGATGGCTGGCTCGAAATCTTTCTCTTACATGTCTCCTATCTCAGCTGTCTGATCTCAGTGTCCTGGATGGATCCAAAGGGAAGTGTTGCTTCCAGAGCTGCCTGGGACCTGCCTGGGTGTCTTTGGAAACGGAATCCCCAATTGCGGAGGGCACAGAGACACCAAGCCAGGTGGGTGACCAATCCCAATTGGCCGGGGAAGGTGAAGATACCAGGGCAATGAGCATATAATGTTTTGATTCAAGTAATACAAAAATCAGCAAACATAAAAACAAATGGGAGAAAAGGAAAGCTGTCCAATGAAACATGACCGACGTACCGATAAAGACACAGTACACGTAAGCAGTGGAAAGAAAGATCGAAAGCCATGTGATGCAATAGAAGGGAACTTAATTACGAGGCTGGTCTTGGGTTGCCAAAGGGGACTCGCGTCCCACACACACATGTCACAATATGAAACAAGGGTGGAAAGGCCTTCACCGGGTCCAGTCCTAGACACAGTCCCAGATGGGGTGCATTATCGAAGGACCAAGACTGAGGCAAAGACAAAGCTATGAAAAGCTTTATACTATGCAGAGCATTAGAAGTCTGACCGACCCGCCAGGGGAACGAGACAGAGATGAAGTGTACGTTATGCAATGCTTTATTCAATGCTCAGCATCGGAAGTCAGACTGACCGGCGAGGGCCGCCTCCGAAGTGGACGACCCCACCCCGATCTAACAGGCTGGATTTATAGAGCATAACCGCAGACCTCAAGGCTCTTGGCTTCTGTGGTTAGGGCGTTTACTGCCAGAACCGATTCCAGGAACTGATCGCAGGAACCATTGGGGCATTGATTCCCGGAATGAAGTCCGTGGATGAAAATAACAGTATGGCTACCTAGGCAATTTGGAGTCGCTCTGGCTAAGCAGGCCCTAATAGTTAAACAGGTTTGAACATTAAATCGGCCCTATCAGTCCCCAGAGTCTCAACCGCACTGGTCGATGTCAGGGCTGTCATCCTTGAGACAAGCTGGCGGGAGTGGGAGAGGCACATTCCATGCAGAGGAGGGTGGGGCGGGCACATCCACCTGCCCAGGTGCAGCTCTCGGCTCAAGTGGTCCTGAAGTCCTGCTGAACACCTCTTCTCCCAAAGTTCGGAACCACTGAAGGCAGGGTTCACTTCGAAAGCAGCTGTCCAAGTGATTGGGGGTGGGCCATCCTAGGCTTTGATCAGTCGCACGCTCCCAGGTCCTGCCCAGCCGAGCGGCCAGTGCTCTGGGACCCGAGGTACTGCAGCGGCATGGCTCCCACCAGCAAATCAAGGAGTAAGTTCCCCTCAGAGGCCCTGCTCCCCGCTTGTTTTCCCCAAAGTCCCCTGTTACTTTCCGGGCTTCAGGACATTAAGAGGGGCACATGCTGGAAGGTTCTGATCCACAGAGGATTGGGGGAAGGGGATCAAGAGAGGCTTGCCCATGGCCGCCGTCAGAAGCAAAACTGAAGTCGGTGGCCAGGAGTCCCAACTAGAGTCCCGCTTGGGAAAATAGGCAAGCTAGATCTCAGGGGGTAGAGTATGGTTCGAGGTTCGGCACCTTGTTCAGGTGGAAGTGACAAAAATGGAACTTTCACCTCCAACGCGGCAGCACTCGGCGGGATGTACTGTCAGATTTTTCCTGGCTGTTTCTTTGGAGCAGTGCGGTCCTCTTTGCTCCTCCTCAGGTGCTTTCCTCCCTCACTCCCCCCGCGGGTCTCCTCATTCATTGGCATGCCATCACATGGCTCAGGACTGGTTGGTATCTCCCTAGTCCCTGAACTATCACCCGTTCCCACGGGCAGAGGGCAGGGTGCCAGGGCCCCTAAAGAGCAGGCTCTCCAGTGATTTCGTGTGTGGATAAGGGACAATAATCTCCGGCCTGGGAATGGGTGGACAGGGCAGAAAGGGAAGAGCTGAGGCGGCACAGCCACTTCGCATGGCTAGGCAAGCCTTCCTACTCCAGTGGCCATTTTCCATGCAACAGGCACACTCCCACCAGGATCCCGACGGAGGCGGCTTCTTTTGAGGCCATGGCAGAAAGAGGCTCTGCAGGCCTTGTTCCAGCAGAACCGGTACCCTGGCATCACCACCAGAGAACGACTGGCCCAAGAGCTAGACATTCCCGAGTCCAGGATCCAGGTAGGCTTGAGCTTCTCTTTCATTCTCCCTAGGTCACAAGTTGTGGACACTATGTGGCTGAAGCCAGTGTATGTCAATCTCCATATCCAGCTGGGAGCTCAGTTGCTTTGGGTTCTCTTTGGGCGTTCCCGGGGACCCCATGCCCTTTGACAACATTGCAAGTCATTCGGTCTAAGAACACGGGGACCACTGGTTGGCATGGCCCGGGCACACCAACGGGTCAACACATCCAGGCCGACTTCCCTTGGAAATCATTTGCCCAGACTTATCGTGTGGCCCACACAAAACTCTCTGAGTCTTTAGTTATGAGGGACACAATGGAATGGAAATACGGAGGCAGCCAGATGATAGACATAGAGATAGAGGCAGATGATGTACATTCAGATACAGATAGAGATAGATCCAGTTCACCAGTGATGCCTGAACGTCAGTTCCTCTGTTGCCACTTAGGTTTGGTTCCAGAATGATCGCACGAGACAGCTCAGGCGGAGCCGATTGGCACCTGCAAACTCCCAAGTGGAAGGGCCATCGTGTGGACAGGAGCAGCCTGCAGCTTGGACTCCAGGTGAGTCCCCAGCCTACCAAACGCGTCTCTTCTGGAGCTTCTCCTTCACGCAGGAACGGGTCTGCGTGGGCTTGTCAAGGGTTTGGCAAGAGGGCTTCGGGAAGAACCCACGTTACCTTGTTGGGATCCCAGCGATGGACACTGTGTTTATACCAACTCTTGGGCGAGTGCATTCTTTCTGGACAGAAAGGCTTTGAGTATTCTCGTCCTAAAAGTGCCAGGAAGGACAGAGTCCTTTTCTTGGGTCACCTCAGGCTTGAGAGGCAAGTGCTGGCTTGTGTGGGTGGCTCCATGCTGACCTCATGGACTCAGGGAAGGTGAAGATATTAGGAAAATGTAAAAGCAGAAGCAAACACACACACACACACACACACACACACACACACTCCCATTCACACACACACCCACAGTTTCACACACACACAGGCACACACGGACACCAACTTCCCTTTCCACACCGATGTGCCTTGGCTCCCAACCCTTCTTTCTACCTCTTTTCTCTTTTCAGAACGTTTCCCAAAGCAGGTCAGGAAAAAACGGACCAACATTTCTCCATGCCAAACCAGTCTCCTCCTTCAAGCCTTTGAGACGAACCCATTTCCCTGCATTTCCACCAGAGAACACCTGGCCAGACTCACAGGACTCCCGGAATCCCGCATTCAGGTACATTTGCGGAGGGTGTCTGTGAACTGCTGAATGTGCAGGGGAGAGTGGCCCCTGAGACATTCCTAGAGAAACGTGGCTCGTTGGGGTTATCCACGTGTCCCAGTGCGTGGGTAGTAGGGGGAGAGCATGGACCTTGCAAGGGATGGACTGCACATAAGCAGAATGTGTCAGCCGAAATGGGGATAGTAGGGGAGAACATGAAGGTGAGGTGGCAGTGCCCGTGTGTGTAGAAATGGTGCGTGGACATGAGTGGGGAAACGGAAAAGTTGCCACCTCCCTTTAGGTCATGCAAGGTGTCAGTGCTTCAAAGGCTTGTGGGCGCTCTCCATGTGGCCCCCAGCATTTCCTGAGTGTGTGTGGGCTTGCCTACCTGTGAGTGGACACGTGGCCTTCAGTGTCCTGGGACTCAGCACCCCCCCCAAGGCGGAATGGATCCTGCTCACAAGCCACACCTTTTCTGGATAACCTAATCATCTAGGATTATCGGCCCTCGGATTCTTGGCCTGGTGGGGGAGAGGTCCCAGGGTAGCCCCAGTTGAGCAGGCTTGGTCTCCCTGAGCTCCAGAGAGACTGGGTTCTAGTTAAGTACATGTGAAACAGCTTTATGGTCAATGGAAGTAGACGCTCCGCAAGGCACTCCTTCGGGGCCAGAACCCATGAGCCTGCTTTAAGGAGGCATGTATGGGCCTGGACCTAACAAGTCTTGTCACTGTAAAGAGGGGGGGATCAGCGTGCTCGCTCCTGAGAACCCCCATCTCCTCCAGCCAGCGGAGGAGACAGAGAGGCAAGACAAACGCGGGTGTGGTTGATTTGGACTCCTGGCGGTCCATGACTTCCCCTGGGGGCCCAAGACCTGTGCCTGTAGACGGAGTGTGTCGATGTGAGGCCAGTTCAGCACTTGGGCTGAAGGCCTCCAAGGCAGAGGAGGTGGTTTACCCTTGGGGTCACACGAATCGGACACTGGGGGTCAAATGCTGAGGGACGTTTGGAGGACTTGGAGTAGGCTGGGCAAGGAGGGCAGGTGGTCATCGAAGTCTTGGTCCCAAGACTCAAGGAATGGCTGGTCAGGAAGCTGCAATGGGCAAACAAAGAGAGTGCTAGGCAGGGACTAGGCAGAGCACTACAGAGGGGAGTTAAGCAAAGCAGAGCATAGCAGAACTGAGTGGCTGCCATTGCATACAGTCAAGTGGGAATCCCGTCCAGACCAGGTGTCCACAGTTGCCTGGGACTTGCCCCTACTTCACAAGGACCAGGTGAAAGGAGTGAACCGAGCTGCCCTTATATTCAGAGCAACAGGCCTGGCCTTTTCCCGGAGAGATCCCACACAGAGGACGGGGCAAGCCAAAGTGATATCTGTCACTTCTGACTCTCATGTCCGCAACCCCTCTTCTCTGTCCCAGGTCTGGTTCCAGAACAGAAGAGCTCGGCACCCAGGGCAGAGCAGAAGTGGCCCTGCGAATGACCAGGCGGCAAACCAGGAAGCCAGTCCTCACCTGACCATTCTAGGGGACCCAGGCCCCCAGCCCAGTGTCCTCGGATGCTCTCAGCTTCTGGCTCCTTCCAATCCTCTGGGAAGCATGCAGGCTTTTGGGGCAGCGACCCTTCCTGTCCTCTCCATGGGCTTTGCCCCCCTGGTTTCTTGTGGGGGCCCTGTGAGCCAGGCCGTGGGGGCCACTATGGCCGCGCATACCCAAGCCTGGCAGGGAGGAAGCGACTCTCCCACTCCTCAAGCCATGAGGAACCATTCCATGATGGGACCGACTCAGGGAGTGTGCCTTTCAGGTCGCCACACCCGTCTTTGTCCCCTGATGCAAGGGGAATGCCAGCGGCAACAGGAGCACCCTGGCTTGGCACCCGTGCCCTTCCACGGCTATCCCCTGCCTCCAGATGACAATCCTTGCCAACCAGTGCAGGAGGCAGGGCCCATGGGTAGTCACTATGCCCCGCAGTGGTTGGGGGAGCGGTCCCGACTTCTCGTGAGCACAGGACAGGCTCCGGATGCAGCAGCTGGGCAGCCTGCACACGCTGAGATCCCTGGCTGGCGGTGGCAGGCACCCCCTGCTGCTGGGCTCCCTAGTGCACTGGACCCACAGCTCCCACCTTCTGCAGAAGCCTCACGTTTCTTAGAGGAGCTTCTATCAGCCACAGAGAGGGAGGAAGACACACAGCCTTTTCCGAGTGGGCATCTGTGGCAAGGGGAGGCTCCGGGACCCTTGGAAGCACCCCTCAGTGAGGAAGAGTTTTCGTCCCTGCTGGCCATGCTGCACGATTCCACGTGGCCTCATGCCTAGGACCAGGGAGGCCTCGGCTTCCCCACTGCCCATTCATTCAGACTTCCTTTTCTGAGAGGCAGTCCATTACAGGACAGCAAGGACGAGGAACAGGAAGCAAGGTCCATGCTCCAGAGGAAGACCGAGGCCCAAAGGAGCAACTGCCTCTTGGAAGGACAGAAGGGTGTTCCTCCCAGCCCCGTGGACGGAGTTCCATGGCATTCCCGATCGTCATCAATTGACTCAAGGCACCTGAAGGCATTACGGACACTGGGCTCTTTATACACTCCCCGACACCTGAGTGAACACTGGCAGGACACACACCGGCCATCCTCCCTGCTATCACCCTAGACTCTGGCGCCAGGGAAACCCTGGCCCTGGCAGCGAACCCAAGCAAGGAAGAGAAGTTAGAGGACACCTCCCCCATGCCTTTGCCTCCTGATGAAGTGGAACATCCAATCTGCAGAAGCTGACCGTGTAGACCAACACAGCGTGCTACATATCTCCCCTGAGGGGGCCCAGGGAGGCCAAGCCATCCGGGCTGGGAGGGCTCGGAACCGGCCAAACGGGAAACAACCGCAGGCCCCCATGGCCCAGAGATCCTCTCCCAGCCAAAGTCCAGAATGCCCTGTGGACTTTGCCTGGCTTATTGCCCTGGAGCCTTTCCAGGGGACACAGCATGACAGTTCCGAGGGCAACCGTCAGTCTCAGAAGGCATTCCAGAAGTGAGGGGACCAATGTGGTTCTTTCCAGAACCTTTGCACTTCTTTTTTTTCCCTGTCTCTGGTTGGTGTCTATCGGCGTGCCTCACTATGTACAATGTACTCTCGCTTCTCAGGAAGAAGGACGATATTCCCTGTCAGCGTCTTTGTGATCTTCCTTTGGCGGGGTCACTCCTCTCCCTTGCGAAAGGGAACTTTGAGGAAAACCATCCTGGATTTTCAAGGTCCATGGGACACTCCATTGACATAATAAACCTATCTTTATCTCCCCACTACGGTGTCTGGTCGTGATTCATTCCGTTCCCTGAACGTCCGGGCATGCTTGCCCATCCTCAGAGCCTGGCGATGCTTTGTGGCCCGGGGATGGACTGTGGAAGCCATCGGCATGCCCACGTGTAGCTGAGAGCTTCTGGCACAGAGAAACCCAAGAGGCTGCACCAACACTTCCTAGCAGTCTTCCCACTCCGCCTGCATGGATGGTGCCTTCTGTGCAAGCAATCTTCCAAGGGATGTAGGTGGAGCGCAAGTGGAAGTCGTTCCCCACACATTGTACCTGACCCCACTCTTCTCAGCGGAGGCCAAATTCACACGTAGGGAACATGATGGAGGGCAGGCAATGAATCACCGCCACCCCACCTTGCTTTTTGCCCCTGTCCTTCCTCCTTTTCTCTCTTTCCCTTTCTTCAGATCTCAGCCTATCGTTCCCTCTCACTCTATCTCATTTTCTTTCACACATGGACACCTACAGATGTCCACACAGTCTCACGATAATGCTTCTGCTCCTGAGAGTATGGGTACAGAACCTCTGGTGGAAAGGATGTGGTCAAAACCTTTTGTAGACTAAGGTGGGCATCGCCGGGTTATTTCCTCAGTTTTTTCTTCTGTCCCTACCTCTTTCCCATGTGCCCTGGGAAATGAGAGGTTGTGGACTTGGTTTCTTGAGTCCACCTCTAAATCCATGGCCAACACGTATGGGTTCCAAGTTGCAAGAAACCAAAGTAGTCTGACCTTGGTCACTTCCACCCAACTCTATCTCTCTGTATCCACATGCTGTTTTGCACTGATATATCTGTAGCCCCATGTTGCTACTTGCCTAGTTCCACAGGTGTGTCGCTGATATGTCTCTGTGGATGGATCTTGTGTTGGAAACCCTCCATATCTCACCAGCCCTAGTGGTTTGTTCTTCAGTTGGCTCTATGGACACATCTACCTTTGCTTTTGTAGACTGGGTGGAAGGTAGTGTCCCTCCCTCCCCGAACAGAGTGGGTTAGGATATCTGGAGAGTGCCTAGCCAAAGTGTCCTCGGGACAGACGGGGTTTGGGCTGTGTCTAGAGAAGCTACGTGTCGGAATGGCTCTCTTGACGTGTTGGGAGGACCTCGGTCTCCTCTGATCGTGTTTGCAAGGTCTATGGACTCTTGGGGCTGGCCCCTCTGCACACATGATGTGGAGGGTAGAACGGGGCTGCAGCCACATTGGGGTCCAAAGCCAGCCACAACAGATGCTCAAGTACGGACATGAGCCCTGGAGCCTGTCCTCTCCATGCGTGGCCAGTGCCATGCACATCAGTGAGGTCTCAAGCCTCTGGCAGATGTGCAACATGCAGCACCACTCTGGAAAATAGCTTGGCAGAGGAGATAGATGTCCATTGGAAGCTGGAGGAAGTCTGCCCGTTAGCGGGTTGTTACTCGTGGCCTTGGAGGCCAAGTCCCCAGGGCCTCTGATCTGTCAGGGCCTCTTCCTCCAGCTGTGCCAACCCTGGGATCCCTCAAAGAGAACGTCTCGCCCTGCGACAGAGATCACCCAAGCGGATTCGAGGTGCCAAAAACAGGATCCACGTGTCTGCGGGACATGGTCTCGGGGTTTCAACACTGCTCCTCGTCTTCTTGAGGGTCAGCTTCAGGAAGTGCCGGGAGACCACTTGCAACGTCAGGACAGCAATGTCTGGAAAAGGCACAGAGAGCTGCGCCGATGATCCGCTGCCTTTGATAGGCTCCAGTCAGGACTCCGCCCTTGACTAGTGTGGAGGGTTTGTGCATTCCTAAAACCTCTGTGCTCAGAAAACAGCGCCCAGGAAGTTCTAGGGCACCCTCTGTGGAGGCCCCCTGCCCACCTGTCTCCTCGTGCTGCAAGCCACCCCGGGGACAAGCCTAGCCACGACAGCCACCAACTCCCTGGCCGGGGAGATACGCTCGAGCTTCCATAAGATGCGATTCCTCTCTTTCTGCAGATGCCGTTTCTTGACCGAAAGCCACTGGTTCCCCCGGGAAGGAAGCACAAGCACACGCTCTGACCCGCACACAACCGTACCATTAGGAAATGCTCTGGGACTGCCGTCAGTCCTGCAAAAATGACTCCCTTCGCCGCCTCTTTCTACTGGGTTCTACTTGTCTCCATGAAGTTCACCTCATGGAATTGCAGAGCCGAGTGAGACAAAAGGCAAAGGGTGCGTCATTTGGTTCTCTGTGTCCCATTTCCTTTTGGGCCGCTGGTTGGCTGTCGGGTTGCTTGGTAGTTGCCCGGCCGATTCGATACCTGGCCGTCTCTGGGAATCCACTGAAGCGGTCGACTGATGGCACATTCCATCTCATCTTCCTTTTAACCACAGATGGGACCACCACAATGTAAGCGGAGTTAGGTATCTTGTATACACACACACACTCACCCACACACACACATGCACACACACACCAACACACACCAGCTTCAGAGGAGAGGCAACTTGGCCCTTCCGGTTTCCATTCTGCTTTGAATTTATCTGAATTTCTCCATCTGCTTCTCAGGTTCCTGCCGCTGACTTCCCCTCCTAGGTCATTATTAAGTAGGGCTCTCCATGGAGAGCTCAAGTCTCTCTGTCTACGCCCTGCCAAGAACAGGGAAGAATAGGAACACCAGGTGTAGCCTGTGGAAACGCAAAGTGATGGAGTCATCATAGCAAAGACTATTTCTCTCTGGCAAAACTAGGGAGGCCTGAATCCGTCTCAGACGCCGGAGAGCGTTGATTCCCTTAGACCAGGACATGGTAGCATCTCCACTGGACTCAATCACTGCACGTTCACACGTCCCATGCCTTTCTTGCGAACGTGGGGCACCCTTGTCCCCACAGGCAGCTAAGGCTGTGGACCAATCCATTCCACATCCATGGCGATGGCTGGCTCGAAATCTTTCTCTTACATGCCTCCTATCTCAGCTGTCTGATCTCAGTGTCCTGGATGGATCCAAAGGGAAGTGTTGCTTCCAGAGCTGCCTGGGACCTGCCTGGGTGTCTTTGGAAACGGAATCCCCAATTGCGGAGGGCACAGAGACACCAAGCCAGGTGGGTGACCAATCCCAATTGGCCGGGGAAGGTGAAGATACCAGGGCAATGAGCATATAATGTTTTGATTCAAGTAATACAAAAATCAGCAAACATAAAAACAAAGGGGAGTAAAGGAAAGCTGTCCAATGAAACATGACCGACGTACCAATAAAGACACAGTACACGTAAGCAGTGGAAAGAAAGATCGAAAGCCATGTGATGCAATAGAAGGGAACTTAATTACGAGGCTGGTCTTGGGTTGCCAAAGGGGACTCGCATCCCACACAGACATGTCACAATCTGAAACAAGGGTGGAAAGGCCTTCACTGGGTTCAGTCCTAGACACAGTCCCAGATGGGCTGCATTATTGACGGACCAAGACTGAGGCAAAGAGAAAGCTATGAAAAGCTTTATACTATGCAGAGCATTAGAAGTCAGACCTACCGGCCAGGGGAACGAGACAGAGATGAAGTGTACGTTATGCAATGCTTTATTCAATGCTCAGCATCGGAAGTCAGACTGACCGGCGAGGGCCGCCTCCGAGAGGACGACCCCGCCCCGATCTAACAGGCTGGATTTATAGAGCATAACCGCAGATCTCAAGGCTCTTGGCTTCTGTGGTTAGGGCGTTTACTGCCAGAACCGATTCCAGGAACTGATCGCAGGAACCATTGGGGCATTGATTCCCGGAATGAAGTCCGTGGATGAAAATAACAGTATGGCTACCTAGGCAATTTGGAGTCGCTCTGGCTAAGCAGGCCCTAATAGTTAAACAGGTTTGAACACTAAATCGGCCCTAACAGTCCCCAGAGTCTCAACCGCACTGGTCGATGTCAGGGCTGTCATCCTGGAGACAAGCTGGCGGGAGTGGGAGAGGCACATTCCATGCAGAGGAGGGTGGGGCGGGCACATCCACCTGCCCAGGTGCAGCTCTCGGCTCAGGTGGTCCTGAAGTCCTGCTGAACACCTCTTCTCCCAAAGTTCTGAACCACTGAAGGCAGGGCTTCACTTCGACAGCAGCTGTCCAAGTGATTGGGGGTGGGCCACCCTAGGCTTTGATCAATCGCACGCTCCCAGGTCCTGCCCAGTCGAGCGGCCAGTGCTCTGGGACCCGAGGTACTGCAGCGGCATGGCTCCCACCAGCAAATCAATGAGTAAGTTCCCCTCAGAGGCCCTGCTCCCCGCTTGTTTTCCCCAAAGTCCCCTGTTACTTTCCGGGCTTCAGGACATTAAGAGGGGCACATGCTGGAAGGTTCTGATCCACAGAGGATTGGGGGAAGGGGATCGAGAGAGGCTTGCCCATGGCCGCCGTCAGAAGCAAAACTGAAGTAGGTGGTCAGGAGTCCCAACTAGAGTCCCGCTTGGGAAAATAGGCAAGCTAGATCTCAGGGGGTAGAGTATGGGTCGAGGTTCGGCACCTCGTTCAGGTGGAAGTGACAAAAATGGAACTTTCACCTCCAACGCGGCAGCACTCGGTGGGATGTACTGTCGGATTTTTCCTGGCTGTTTCTTAGAAGCAGTGGGGTCCTCTTTGCTCCTCCTCAGGTGCTTTCCTCCCTCACTCCCCCCGCGGGTCTCCTCATTCATTGGCATGCCATCACATGGCTCAGGACTGGTTGGTATCTCCCTAGTCCCTGGACTATCACCTGTTCCCACGGGCAGAGGGCAGGGTGCCAGGGCCCCTATCGAGCAGGCTCTCCAGTGATTTCGTGTGTGGATAAGGGACAATAATCTCCGGCCTGGGAATGGGTGGACAGGGCAGAAAGGGAAGAGCTGAGGCGGCACAGCCACTTCGCATGGCTAGGCAAGCCTTCCTACTCCAGTGGCCATTTTCCCTGCAACAGGCACACTCCCACCAGGATCCCGACGGAGGCGGCTTCTTTTGAGGCCATGGCAGAAAGAGGCTCTGCAGGCCTTGTTCCAGCAGAACCGGTACCCTGGCATCACCACCAGAGAACGACTGGCCCAAGAGCTAGACATTCCCGAGTCCAGGATCCAGGTAGGCTTGAGCTTCTCTTTCATTCTCCCTGGGGCAAAAGTTGTGGACACTATGTGGCTGAAGCCAGTGTATGTCACCTCCATATCCAGCTGGGAGCTCAGTTTCTTTGGGTTCTCTTTGGGCATTCCCGGGGACCCCATGCCCTTTGACGACATTGCAAGTCATTCGGTCTAAGAACACGGGGACCACTGGTTGGCATGGCCCGGGCACACCAACGGGTCAACACATCCACCTGACTTCCCTTAGAAATCATTTGCCCAGACTTATCGTGTGGCCCACACAAAACTCTCTGAGACTTTAGGTATGAGGGACACAAAGGAATGGAAGATACGGAGGCAGCCAGATGATAGACATAGAGATAGAGGCAGATGATGTACATTCAGATACAGATAGAGATAGATCCAGTTCACCAGTGCTGCCTGAACGTCAGTTCCTCTTTTGCCACTTAGGTTTGGTTCCAGAATGAGCGCACGAGACAGCTCAGGCGGAGCCGATTGGCACCTGCAAACTCCCAAGTGGAAGGGCCATCGTGTGGACAGGAACAGCCTGCAGCTTGGATTCCAGGTGAGTCCCTAGCCTACCAAACGCGTCTCTTCTGGAGCTTCTCCTTCACGCAGGAACGGGTCTGCGTGGGCTTGTCAAGGGTTTGGCAAGAGGGCTTTGGAAAGGAACCCACGTTACCTTGTTGGGTTCCCAGCGATGGACACTGTGTTTATACCGACTCTTGGGCGAGTGCATTCTTTCTGGACAGAAAGACTTTGAGTATTCTCTTCCTAAAAGTGCCAGGAAGGACAGAGTACTTTTCTTGGGTCACCTCAGGCTTGAGAGGCAAGTGCTGGCTTGTGTGGGTGGCTCCATGCTGACCTCATGGACTCAGGGAATGTGAAGATATTAGGAAAATGTAAAAGCAGAAGCAAACACACACACACACACACACACACACACACACACACTCCCATTCACACACACACCCAAACTTTCACACACACACAGGCACACACGGACACCAACTTCCCTTTCCACACCGATGTGCCTAGGCTCCCAACCCTTCTTTCTACCTCTTTTCTCTTTTCAGAACGTTTCCCAAAGGAGGGCAGGAGAAAACGGACCGCGATTTCTCCATGCCAAACCAGTCTCCTCCTTCAAGCCTTTGAGACGAACCCATTTCCCTGCATTTCCACCAGAGAACACCTGGCCAGACTCACAGGACTCCCGGAATCCCGCATTCAGGTACATTTGCGGAGGGTGTCTGTGAACTGCTGAATGTGCAGGGGAGAGTGGCCCCTGAGACATTCCTAGAGAAACGTGGGCTCGTTGGGGTTATCCACGTGTCCCATGCGTGGGCAGTAGGGGGAGAGCATGGACCTTGCAAGGGATGGACTGCACATAAGCAGAATGTGTCAGCCGAAATGGGGATAGTAGGGGAGAACATGAAGGTGAGGTGGCAGTGCCCGTGTGTGTAGAAATGGTGCGTGGACATAAGTGGGGAAACGGAAAAGTTGCCACCTCTCTTTGGTCATGCAAAGTGTCAGTGCTTCAAAGGCTTGGGGGCGCTCTCCATGTGGCCCCCAGCATTTCCTTAGTTTGTGTGGGCTTGCCTACCTGTGAGTGGACATGTGGTCTTCAGTGTCCTGGGACTCAGCACCCCCCCCAAGGCGGGAATGGATCCTGCTAACAAGCCACACCTTTTCTGGATAACCTAATCATCTAGGATTATCGGCCCTCTGATTCTTGGCCTGGTGGGGGAGAAGTCCCAGGGGAGGCCCAGTTGATCAGGCTTGGTCTCCCTGAGCTCCAGAGAGACTGGTTTCTAGTTAAGTACATGTGAAACAGTTATGGTCCATGGAAGTTGACTCTCCGCAAGGCACTCCTTTGGGGCCAGAGCCCGTGAGCCTGCTTTAAGGAGGCATGTATGGGCCTGGAGCCTGACAAGTCTTGTCACTGTAAAGAGGGGAGGCTCAGCGTGCTCGCTCCTGAGAACCCCCATCTCCTCCAGCCAGCGGAGGAGACAGAGAGGCAAGTCAAACGCGGGTGTGGTTGATTTGGACTCCTGGCGGTCCATGATTTCCCCTGGGGGCCCAAGACCTGTGCCTGTAGACGGAGTGTGTCGATGTGAGGCCAGTTCAGGACTTGGGCTGAAGGCCTCCAAGGCCGAGGAGGTGGTTTGCCCTTGGGGTCACACGAATCGGACACTGGGGGTCAAATGCTGAGGGACGCTTGGAGGACTTGGAGTAGGCTGGGCAAGGAGGGCAGGTGGTCATCGAAGTCTTGGTCCCAAGACTCAAGGAATGGCCTGTCAGGAAGCTGCAATGGGCAAACAAAGAGAGCGCTAGGCAGGGACCAGGCAGAGCACTACAGAGGGGAGTTAAGCAAAGCAGAGCATAGCAGAACTGAGCGGCTGCCATTGCATCCAGTCAAGTGGGAATCCCGTCCAGACCAGGTGTCCACAGTTGCCTGGGACTTGCCCCTACTTCACAAGGACCAGGTGAAAGGAGTGAACCGAGCTGCCCTGAGATTCAGAGCAACAGACCTGGCCTTCTCCCGGAGAGATCCCACACAGGGGAAGGGGCAAGCCAAAGTGGTATCTGTCACTTCTGATTCTCATGTCCGCAACCCCTCTTCTCTGTCCCAGGTCTGGTTCCAGAACAGAAGAGCTCGGCACCCAGGGCAGAGCAGAAGTGGCCCTGCGAATGACCGGGCGGCAAACCAGGAAGCCAGTCCTCACCTGACCATTCCAGGGGACCCAGGCCCCAGCCCGGTGTCCTCGGATGCTCTCAGCTTCTGGCTCCTTCCAATCCTCTGGGAAGCATGCAGGCTTTTGGGGCAGCGACCCTTCCTGTCCTCTCCATGGGCTTTGCCCCCCTGGTTTCTTGTGGGGGCCCTGTGAGCCAGGCCGTGGGGGCCACTATGGCCCCGCATACCCAAGCCTGGCAGGGAGGAAGCAACTCTCCCACTCCTCAAGCCATGAGGAACCATTCCATGATGGGACCGACTCAGGGAGTGTGCCTTTCAGCTCGCCACACCCGTCTTTGTCCCCTGACGCAAGGGGAATGCCAGCGGCAACAGGAGCACCCTGGCTTGGCACCCGTGCTCTTCCACGGCTATCCCCTGCCTCCAGATGACAATCCTTGCCAACCAGTGCAGGAGGCAGGGCCCATGGGTAGTCACAATGCCCCGCAGTGGTTGGGGGAGCAGTCCCGACTTCTCTTGAGCACAGGACAGGCTCCGGATGCAGCAGCTGGGCAGCCTGCACACGCTGAGATCCCTGGCTGGCGGTGGCAGGCACCCCCTGCTGCTGGGCTCCCTAGTGCACTGGACCCACAGCTCCCACCTTCTGCAGAAGCCTCACGTTTCTTAGAGGAGCTTCTATCAGCCACAGAGAGGGAGGAAGACACACAGCCTTTTCCGAGTGGGCATCTGTGGCAAGGGGAGGCTCCGGGACCCTTGGAAGCACCCCTCAGTGAGGAAGAGTTTTCGTCCCTGCTGGCCATGCTGCACGATTCCACGTGGCCTCATGCCTAGGACCAGGGAGGCCTCGGCTTCCCCACTCCCCATTCATTCAGACTTCCATTTCTGAGAGGCAGTCCATTACAGGACAGCAAGGACGAGGAACAGGAAGCAAGGTCCATGCTCCAGAGGAAGACCGAGGCCCAAAGGAGCAACTGCCTCTTGGAAGGACAGAAGGGTGTTCCTCCCAGCCCCGTGGACGGAGTTCCATGGCATTCCCGATCGTCATCAATTGACTCAAGGCACCTGAAGGCATTACGGACACTGGGCTCTTTATACACTCCCCGACACCTGAGTGAACACTGGCAGGACACACACAGGCCATCCTCCCTGCCATCACCCTAGACTCTGGCGCCAGGGAAACCCTGGCCCTGGCAGCGAACCCAAGCAAGGAAGAGAAGTTAGAGGACACCTCCCCCATGCCTTTGCCTCCTGATGAAGTGGAACATCCAATCTGCAGAAGCTGACCGTGTAGACCAACACAGCGTGCTACATATCTCCCCTGAGGGGGCCCAGGGAGGCCAAGCCATCCGGGCTGGGAGGGCTCGGAACCGGCCAAACGGGAAACAACCGCAGGCCCCCATGGCCCAGAGATCCTCTCCCAGACAAAGTCCAGAATGCCCTGTGGACTTTGCCTGGCTTATTGCCCTGGAGCCTTTCCAGGGGACACAGCATGACAGTTCCGAGGGCAACCGTCAGTCTCAGAAGGCATTCCAGAAGTGAGGGGACCAATGTGGTTCTTTCCAGAACCTTTGCACTTCTTTTTTTTCCCTGTCTCTGGTTGGTGTCTATCGGCGTGCCTCACTATGTACAATGTACTCTCGCTTCTCAGGAAGAAGGACGATATTCCCTGTCAGCGTCTTTGTGATCTTCCTTTGGCGGGGTCACTCCTCTCCCTTGCGAAAGGGAACTTTGAGGAAAACCATCCTGGATTTTCAAGGTCCATGGGACACTCCATTGACATAATAAACCTATCTTTGTCTCCCCACTACGGTGTCTGGTCGTGATTCATTCCTTTCCCTGAACGTCCGGGCATGCTTGCCCATCCTCAGAGCCTGGCGATGCTTTGTGGCCCGGGGATGGACTGTGGAAGCCATCGGCATGCCCACGTGTAGCTGAGAGCTTCTGGCACAGAGAAACCCAAGAGGCTGCACCAACACTTCCTAGCAGTCTTCCCACTCCGCCTGCATGGATGGTGCCTTCTGTGCAAGCAATCTTCCAAGGGATGTAGGTGGAGCGCAAGTGGAAGTCGTTCCCCACACATTGTACCTGACCCCACTCTTCTCAGCGGAGGCCAAATTCACACGTAGGGAACATCATGGAGGGCAGGCAATGAATCACCGCCCCCCCACCTTGCTTTTTGCCCCTGTCCTTCCTCCATTTCTCTCTTTCCCTTTCTTCAGATCTCAGCCTATCGTTCCCTCTCCCTCTATCTCATTTTCTTTCACACATGGACACCTACAGATGTCCACACAGTCTCAGGATAATGCTTCTGCTCCTGAGAGTATGGGTACAGAAACTCTGGTGGAAAGGATGTGGTCAAAACATTTTGTAGACTAAGGTGGGCATCACCGGGTTATTTCCTCAGTTTTTTCTTCTGTCCCTACCTCTTTCCCATGTGCCCTGGGAAATGAGAGGTTGTGGACTTGGTTTCTTGAGTCCACCTCTAAATCCATGGCCAACACGTATGGGTTCCAAGTTGCAAGAAACCAAAGTAGTCTGACCTTGGTCACTTCCACCCAACTCTATCTCTCTGTATCCACATGCTGTTTTGCACTGATATATCTGTAGCCCCATGTTGCTACTTGCCTAGTTCCACAGGTGTGTCGCTGATATGTCTCTGTGGATGGATCTTGTGTTGGAAACCCTCCATATCTAACCAGCCCTAGTGGTTTGTTCTTCAGTTGGCTCTATGGACACATCTACCTTTGCTTTTGTAGACTGGGTGGAAGGTAGTGTCCCTCCCTCCCCGAACAGAGTGGGTTAGGATATCTGGAGAGTGCCTAGCCAAAGTGTCCTCGGGACAGACGGGGTTTGGGCTGTGTCTAGAGAAGCTACGTGTCGGAATGGCTCTCTTGACGTGTTGGGAGGACCTCGGTCTCCTCTGATCGTGTTTGCAAGGTCTATGGACTCTTGGGGCTGGCCCCTCTGCACACATGATGTGGAGGGAAGAACGGGGCTGCAGCCACATTGGGATCCAAAGCCAGCCACAACAGATGCTCAAGTACGGACATGAGCCCTGGAGCCTGTCCTCTCCATGCGTGGCCAGTGCCATGCACATCAGTGAGGTCTCAAGCCTCTGGCAGATGTGCAACATGCAGCACCACTCTGGAAAATAGCTTGGCAGAGGAGATAGATGTCCATTGGAAGCTGGAGGAAGTCTGCCCGTTAGCGGGTTGTTACTCGTGGCCTGGGAGGCCAAGTCCCCAGGGCCTCTGATCTGTCAGGGCATCTTACTCCAGCTGTGCCAACCCTGGGATCCCTCAAAGAGAACGTCTCGCCCTGCGACAGAGATCACCCAAGCGGATTCGAGGTGCCAAAAACAGGATCCACGTGTCTGCGGGACATGGTCTCGGGGTTTCAACACTGCTCCTCGTCTTCTTGAGGGTCAGCTTCAGGAAGTGCCGGGAGACCACTTGCAACGTCAGGACAGCAATGTCTGGAAAAGGCACAGAGAGCTGCGCCGATGATCCGCTGCCTTTGATAGGCTCCAGTCAGGACTCCGCCCTTGACTAGTGTGGAGGGTTTGTGCATTCCTAAAACCTCTGTGCTCAGAAAACAGCGCCCAGGAAGTTCTAGGGCACCCTCTGTGGAGGCCCCCTGCCCACCTGTCTCCTCGTGCTGCAAGCCACCCCGGGGACAAGCCTAGCCACGACAGCCACCAACTCCCTGGCCGGGGAGATACCCTCGAGCTTCCATAAGATGCGATTCCTCTCTTTATGCAGATGCCGTTTCTTGACCGAAAGCCACTGGTTCCCCCGGGAAGGAAGCACAAGCACACGCTCTGACCCGCACACAACCGTACCATTAGGAAATGCTCTGGGACTGCCGTCAGTCCTGCAAAAATGACTCCCTTCGCCGCCTCTTTCTACTGGGTTCTACTTGTCTCCCTGAAGTTCACCACATGGAATTGCAGAGCCGAGTGAGACAAAAGGCAAAGGGTGCGTCATTTGGTTCTCTGTGTCCCATTTCCTTTTGGGCCGCTGGTTGGCTGTCGGGTTGCTTGGTAGTTGCCCGGCCGATTCGATACCTGGCCGTCTCTGGGAATCCACTGAAGCGGTCGACTGATGGCACATTCCCTCTCATCTTCCTTTTAACCACAGATGGGACCACCACAATGTAAGCGGAGTTAGGTATCTTGTATACACACACACACTCACCCACACACACACATGCACACACACACCAACACACACCAGCTTCAGAGGAGAGGCAACTTGGCCCTTCCGGTTTCCATTCTGCTTTGAATTGATCTGAATTTCTCCAT
The DNA here is from genome assembly GCF_964662115.1 of Mustela nivalis. NCBI lineage: Eukaryota > Metazoa > Chordata > Mammalia > Carnivora > Mustelidae > Mustela > Mustela nivalis. The sequence continues at coordinate 511,666 of NW_028136201.1, read as the reverse complement.
CTGCTTCTCAGGTTCCTGCCGCTGGCTTCCCCTCCTAGGTCATTATTAAGTAGGGTTCTCCATGGAGAGCTCAAGTCTCTCTGGCTACGCCCTGCCAAGAACAGGGAAGAATAGGAACACCAGGTGTAGCCTGTGGAAACGCAAAGTGATGGAGTCATCATAGCACAGACTATTTCTCTCTGGCAAAACTAGGGAGGCCTGAATCCGTCTCAGACGCCGGAGAGCGTTGATTCCCTTAGACCAGGACATGGTAGCATCTCCATTGGACTCAATCACTGCACGTTCACACGTCCCATGCCTTTCCTGCGAACGTGGGGCACCCTTGTCCCCACAGGCAGCTAAGGCTGTGGACCAATCCATTCCACATCCATGGCGATGGCTGGCTCGAAATCTTTCTCTTACATGCCTCCTATCTCAGCTGTCTGATCTCAGTGTCCTGGATGGATCCAAAGGGAAGTGTTGCTTCCAGAGCTGCCTGGGACCTGCCTGGGTGTCTTTGGAAACGGAATCCCCAATTGCGGAGGGCACAGAGACACCAAGCCAGGTGGGTGACCAATCCCAATTGGCCGGGGAAGGTGAAGATACCAGGGCAATGAGCATATAATGTTTTGATTCAAGTAATACAAAAATCAGCAAACATAAAAACAAAGGGGAGAAAAGGAAAGCTGTCCAATGAAACATGACCGACGTACCAATAAAGACACAGTACACGTAAGCAGTGGAAAGAAAGATCGAAAGCCATGTGATGCAATAGAAGGGAACTTAATTACGAGGCTGGTCTTGGGTTGCCAAAGGGGACTCGCATCCCACACAGACATGTCACAATCTGAAACAAGGGTGGAAAGGCCTTCACTGGGTCCAGTCCTAGACACAGTCCCAGATGGGCTGCATTATCGACGGACCAAGACTGAGGCAAAGAGAAAGCTATGAAAAGCTTTATACTATGCAGAGCATTAGAAGTCAGACCGACCGGCCAGGGGAACGAGACAGAGATGAAGTGTACGTTATGCAATGCTTTATTCAATGCTCAGCATCGGAAGTCAGACTGACCGGCGAGGGCCGCCTCCGAGAGGACGACCCCGCCCTGATCTAACAGGCTGGATTTATAGAGCATAACCGCAGATCTCAAGGCTCTTGGCTTCTGTGGTTAGGGCGTTTACTGCCAGAACCGATTCCAGGAACTGATCGCAGGAACCATTGGGGCATTGATTCCCGGAATGAAGTCCGTGGATGAAAATAACAGTATGGCTACCTAGGCAATTTGGAGTCACTCTGGCTAAGCAGGCCCTAATAGTTAAACAGGTTTGAACACTAAATCGGCCCTAACAGTCCCCAGAGTCTCAACCGCACTGGTCGATGTCAGGGCTGTCATCCTGGAGACAAGCTGGCGGGAGTGGGAGAGGCACATTCCATGCAGAGGAGGGTGGGGCGGGCACATCCACCTGCCCAGGTGCAGCTCTCGGCTCAGGTGGTCCTGAAGTCCTGCTGAACACCTCTTCTCCCAAAGTTCGGAACCACTGAAGGCAGGGTTTCACTTCGACAGCAGCTGTCCAAGTGATTGGGGGTGGGCCATCCTAGGCTTTGATCAATCGCACGCTCCCAGGTCCTGCCCAGTCGAGCGGCCAGTGCTCTGGGACCCGAGGTACTGCAGCGGCATGGCTCCCACCAGCAAATCAAGGAGTAAGTTCCCCTCAGAGGCCCTGCTCCCCGCTTGTTTTCCCCAAAGTCCCCTGTTACTTTCCGGGCTTCAGGACATTAAGAGGGGCACATGCTGGAAGGTTCTGATCCACAGAGGATTGGGGGAAGGGGATCGAGAGAGGCTTGCCCATGGCCGCCGTCAGAAGCAAAACTGAAGTCGGTGGCCAGGAGTCCCAACTAGAGTCCCGCTTGGGAAAATAGGCAAGCTAGATCTCAGGGGGTAGAGTATGGGTCGAGGTTCGGCACCTCGTTCAGGTGGAAGTGACAAAAATGGAACTTTCACCTCCAACGCGGCAGCACTCGGTGGGATGTACTGTCGGATTTTTCCTGGCTGTTTCTTAGAAGCAGTGGGGTCCTCTTTGCTCCTCCTCAGGTGCTTTCCTCCCTCACTCCCCCCGCGGGTCTCCTCATTCATTGGCATGCCATCACATGGCTCAGGACTGGTTGGTATCTCCCTAGTCCCTGGACTATCACCCGTTCCCACGGGCAGAGGGCAGGGTGCCAGGGCCCCTATCGAGCAGGCTCTCCAGTGATTTCGTGTGTGGATAAGGGACAATAATCTCCGGCCTGGGAATGGGTGGACAGGGCAGAAAGGGAAGAGCTGAGGCGGCACAGCCACTTCGCACGGCTAGGCAAGCCTTCCTACTCCAGTGGCCATTTTCCCTGCAACAGGCACACTCCCACCAGGATCCCGACGGAGGCGGCTTCTTTTGAGGCCATGGCAGAAAGAGGCTCTGCAGGCCTTGTTCCAGCAGAACCGGTACCCTGGCATCACCACCAGAGAACGACTGGCCCAAGAGCTAGACATTCCCGAGTCCAGGATCCAGGTAGGCTTGAGCTTCTCTTTCATTCTCCCTGGGGCAAAAGTTGTGGACACTATGTGGCTGAAGCCAGTGTATGTCACCTCCATATCCAGCTGGGAGCTCAGTTTCTTTGGGTTCTCTTTGGGCATTCCCGGGGACCCCATGCCCTTTGACGACATTGCAAGTCATTCGGTCTAAGAACACGGGGACCACTGGTTGGCATGGCCCGGGCACACCAACGGGTCAACACATCCACCTGACTTCCCTTAGAAATCATTTGCCCAGACTTATCGTGTGGCCCACACAAAACTCTCTGAGACTTTAGGTATGAGGGACACAAAGGAATGGAAGATACGGAGGCAGCCAGATGATAGACATAGAGATAGAGGCAGATGATGTACATTCAGATACAGATAGAGATAGATCCAGTTCACCAGTGCTGCCTGAACGTCAGTTCCTCTTTTGCCACTTAGGTTTGGTTCCAGAATGAGCGCACGAGACAGCTCAGGCGGAGCCGATTGGCACCTGCAAACTCCCAAGTGGAAGGGCCATCGTGTGGACAGGAACAGCCTGAAGCTTGGACTCCAGGTGAGTCCCTAGCCTACCAAACGCGTCTCTTCTGGAGCTTCTCCTTCACGCAGGAACGGGTCTGCGTGGGCTTGTCAAGGGTTTGGCAAGAGGGCTTTGGAAAGGAACCCACGTTACCTTGTTGGGTTCCCAGCGATGGACACTGTGTTTATACCGACTCTTGGGCGAGTGCATTCTTTCTGGACAGAAAGGCTTTGAGTATTCTCGTCCTAAAAGTGCCAGGAAGGACAGAGTACTTTTCTTGGGTCACCTCAGGCTTGAGAGGCAAGTGCTGGCTTGTGTGGGTGGCTCCATGCTGACCTCATGGACTCAGGGAATGTGAAGATATTAGGAAAATGTAAAAGCAGAAGCAAACACACACACACACACACACACACACACACACTCCCATTCACACACACACCCACACTTTCACACACACACAGGCACACACGGACACCAACTTCCCTTTCCACACCGATGTGCCTAGGCTCCCAACCCTTCTTTCTACCTCTTTTCTCTTTTCAGAACGTTTCCCAAAGGAGGGCAGGAGAAAACGGACCGCGATTTCTCCATGCCAAACCAGTCTCCTCCTTCAAGCCTTTGAGACGAACCCATTTCCCTGCATTTCCACCAGAGAACACCTGGCCAGACTCACAGGACTCCCGGAATCCCGCATTCAGGTACATTTGCGGAGGGTGTCTGTGAACTGCTGAATGTGCAGGGGAGAGTGGCCCCTGAGACATTCCTAGAGAAACGTGGGCTCGTTGGGGTTATCCACGTGTCCCATGCGTGGGCAGTAGGGGGAGAGCATGGACCTTGCAAGGGATGGACTGCACATAAGCAGAATGTGTCAGCCGAAATGGGGATAGTAGGGGAGAACATGAAGGTGAGGTGGCAGTGCCCGTGTGTGTAGAAATGGTGCGTGGACATAAGTGGGGAAACGGAAAAGTTGCCACCTCTCTTTGGTCATGCAAAGTGTCAGTGCTTCAAAGGCTTGGGGGCGCTCTCCATGTGGCCCCCAGCATTTCCTGAGTTTGTGTGGGCTTGCCTACCTGTGAGTGGACATGTGGTCTTCAGTGTCCTGGGACTCAGCACCCCCCCCATGGCGGGAATGGATCCTGCTAACAAGCCACACCTTTTCTGGATAACCTAATCATCTAGGATTATCGGCCCTCTGATTCTTGGCCTGGTGGGGGAGAAGTCCCAGGGGAGGCCCAGTTGATCAGGCTTGGTCTCCCTGAGCTCCAGAGAGACTGGTTTCTAGTTAAGTACATGTGAAACAGCTTTATGGTCCATGGAAGTTGACTCTCCGCAAGGCACTCCTTTGGGGCCAGAGCCCGTGAGCCTGCTTTAAGGAGGCATGTATGGGCCTGGAGCCTGACAAGTCTTGTCACTGTAAAGAGGGGAGGCTCAGCGTGCTCGCTCCTGAGAACCCCCATCTCCTCCAGCCAGCGGAGGAGACAGAGAGGCAAGTCAAACGCGGGTGTGGTTGATTTGGACTCCTGGCGGTCCATGATTTCCCCTGGGGGCCCAAGACCTGTGCCTGTAGACGGAGTGTGTCGATGTGAGGCCAGTTCAGGACTTGGGCTGAAGGCCTCCAAGGCCGAGGAGGTGGTTTGCCCTTGGGGTCACACGAATCGGACACTGGGGGTCAAATGCTGAGGGACGCTTGGAGGACTTGGAGTAGGCTGGGCAATAGGGCAGGTGGTCATCGAAGTCTTGGTCCCAAGACTCAAGGAATGGCTGGTCAGGAAGCTTCAATGGGCAAACAAAGAGAGTGCTAGGCAGGGACCAGGCAGAGCACTACAGAGGGCAGTTAAGCAAAGCAGAGCATAGCAGAACTGAGCGGCTGCCATTGCATCCAGTCAACTTGGAATCCCGTCCAGACCAGGTGTCTCGACTTGCCGCTCCTTCACAAGGACCAGGTGAAAGGAGTGAACCGAGCTGCCCTGAGATTCAGAGCAACAGACCTGGCCTTCTCCCGGAGAGATCCCACACAGGGGAAGGGGCAAGCCAAAGTGGTATCTGTCACTTCTGATTCTCATGTCCGCAACCCCTCTTCTCTGTCCCAGGTCTGGTTCCAGAACAGAAGAGCTCGGCACCCAGGGCAGAGCAGAAGTGGCCCTGCGAATGACCGGGCGGCAAACCAGGAAGCCAGTCCTCACCTGACCATTCCAGGGGACCCAGGCCCCCAGCCCGGTGTCCTCGGATGCTCTCAGCTTCTGGCTCCTTCCAATCCTCTGGGAAGCATGCAGGCTTTTGGGGCAGCGACCCTTCCTGTCCTCTCCATGGGCTTTGCCCCCCTGGTTTCTTGTGGGGGCCCTGTGAGCCAGGCCGTGGGGGCCACTATGGCCCCGCATACCCAAGCCTGGCAGGGAGGAAGCAACTCTCCCACTCCTCAAGCCATGAGGAACCATTCCATGATGGGACCGACTCAGGGAGTGTGCCTTTCAGCTCGCCACACCCGTCTTTGTCCCCTGACGCAAGGGGAATGCCAGCGGCAACAGGAGCACCCTGGCTTGGCACCCGTGCTCTTCCACGGCTATCCCCTGCCTCCAGATGACAATCCTTGCCAACCAGTGCAGGAGGCAGGGCCCATGGGTAGTCACAATGCCCCGCAGTGGTTGGGGGAGCAGTCCCGACTTCTCTTGAGCACAGGACAGGCTCCGGATGCAGCAGCTGGGCAGCCTGCACACGCTGAGATCCCTGGCTGGCGGTGGCAGGCACCCCCTGCTGCTGGGCTCCCTAGTGCACTGGACCCACAGCTCCCACCTTCTGCAGAAGCCTCACGTTTCTTAGAGGAGCTTCTATCAGCCACAGAGAGGGAGGAAGACACACAGCCTTTTCCGAGTGGGCATCTGTGGCAAGGGGAGGCTCCGGGACCCTTGGAAGCACCCCTCAGTGAGGAAGAGTTTTCGTCCCTGCTGGCCATGCTGCACGATTCCACGTGGCCTCATGCCTAGGACCAGGGAGGCCTCGGCTTCCCCACTCCCCATTCATTCAGACTTCCATTTCTGAGAGGCAGTCCATTACAGGACAGCAAGGACGAGGAACAGGAAGCAAGGTCCATGCTCCAGAGGAAGACCGAGGCCCAAAGGAGCAACTGCCTCTTGGAAGGACAGAAGGGTGTTCCTCCCAGCCCCGTGGACGGAGTTCCATGGCATTCCCGATCGTCATCAATTGACTCAAGGCACCTGAAGGCATTACGGACACTGGGCTCTTTATACACTCCCCGACACCTGAGTGAACACTGGCAGGACACACACAGGCCATCCTCCCTGCCATCACCCTAGACTCTGGCGCCAGGGAAACCCTGGCCCTGGCAGCGAACCCAAGCAAGGAAGAGAAGTTAGAGGACACCTCCCCCATGCCTTTGCCTCCTGATGAAGTGGAACATCCAATCTGCAGAAGCTGACCGTGTAGACCAACACAGCGTGCTACATATCTCCCCTGAGGGGGCCCAGGGAGGCCAAGCCATCCGGGCTGGGAGGGCTCGGAACCGGCCAAACGGGAAACAACCGCAGGCCCCCATGGCCCAGAGATCCTCTCCCAGACAAAGTCCAGAATGCCCTGTGGACTTTGCCTGGCTTATTGCCCTGGAGCCTTTCCAGGGGACACAGCATGACAGTTCCGAGGGCAACCGTCAGTCTCAGAAGGCATTCCAGAAGTGAGGGGACCAATGTGGTTCTTTCCAGAACCTTTGCACTTCTTTTTTTTCCCTGTCTCTGGTTGGTGTCTATCGGCGTGCCTCACTATGTACAATGTACTCTCGCTTCTCAGGAAGAAGGACGATATTCCCTGTCAGCGTCTTTGTGATCTTCCTTTGGCGGGGTCACTCCTCTCCCTTGCGAAAGGGAACTTTGAGGAAAACCATCCTGGATTTTCAAGGTCCATGGGACACTCCATTGACATAATAAACCTATCTTTGTCTCCCCACTACGGTGTCTGGTCGTGATTCATTCCTTTCCCTGAACGTCCGGGCATGCTTGCCCATCCTCAGAGCCTGGCGATGCTTTGTGGCCCGGGGATGGACTGTGGAAGCCATCGGCATGCCCACGTGTAGCTGAGAGCTTCTGGCACAGAGAAACCCAAGAGGCTGCACCAACACTTCCTAGCAGTCTTCCCACTCCGCCTGCATGGATGGTGCCTTCTGTGCAAGCAATCTTCCAAGGGATGTAGGTGGAGCGCAAGTGGAAGTCGTTCCCCACACATTGTACCTGACCCCACTCTTCTCAGCGGAGGCCAAATTCACACGTAGGGAACATCATGGAGGGCAGGCAATGAATCACCGCCCCCCCACCTTGCTTTTTGCCCCTGTCCTTCCTCCATTTCTCTCTTTCCCTTTCTTCAGATCTCAGCCTATCGTTCCCTCTCCCTCTATCTCATTTTCTTTCACACATGGACACCTACAGATGTCCACACAGTCTCAGGATAATGCTTCTGCTCCTGAGAGTATGGGTACAGAAACTCTGGTGGAAAGGATGTGGTCAAAACATTTTGTAGACTAAGGTGGGCATCACCGGGTTATTTCCTCAGTTTTTTCTTCTGTCCCTACCTCTTTCCCATGTGCCCTGGGAAATGAGAGGTTGTGGACTTGGTTTCTTGAGTCCACCTCTAAATCCATGGCCAACACGTATGGGTTCCAAGTTGCAAGAAACCAAAGTAGTCTGACCTTGGTCACTTCCACCCAACTCTATCTCTCTGTATCCACATGCTGTTTTGCACTGATATATCTGTAGCCCCATGTTGCTACTTGCCTAGTTCCACAGGTGTGTCGCTGATATGTCTCTGTGGATGGATCTTGTGTTGGAAACCCTCCATATCTAACCAGCCCTAGTGGTTTGTTCTTCAGTTGGCTCTATGGACACATCTACCTTTGCTTTTGTAGACTGGGTGGAAGGTAGTGTCCCTCCCTCCCCGAACAGAGTGGGTTAGGATATCTGGAGAGTGCCTAGCCAAAGTGTCCTCGGGACAGACGGGGTTTGGGCTGTGTCTAGAGAAGCTACGTGTCGGAATGGCTCTCTTGACGTGTTGGGAGGACCTCGGTCTCCTCTGATCGTGTTTGCAAGGTCTATGGACTCTTGGGGCTGGCCCCTCTGCACACATGATGTGGAGGGAAGAACGGGGCTGCAGCCACATTGGGATCCAAAGCCAGCCACAACAGATGCTCAAGTACGGACATGAGCCCTGGAGCCTGTCCTCTCCATGCGTGGCCAGTGCCATGCACATCAGTGAGGTCTCAAGCCTCTGGCAGATGTGCAACATGCAGCACCACTCTGGAAAATAGCTTGGCAGAGGAGATAGATGTCCATTGGAAGCTGGAGGAAGTCTGCCCGTTAGCGGGTTGTTACTCGTGGCCTGGGAGGCCAAGTCCCCAGGGCCTCTGATCTGTCAGGGCATCTTACTCCAGCTGTGCCAACCCTGGGATCCCTCAAAGAGAACGTCTCGCCCTGCGACAGAGATCACCCAAGCGGATTCGAGGTGCCAAAAACAGGATCCACGTGTCTGCGGGACATGGTCTCGGGGTTTCAACACTGCTCCTCGTCTTCTTGAGGGTCAGCTTCAGGAAGTGCCGGGAGACCACTTGCAACGTCAGGACAGCAATGTCTGGAAAAGGCACAGAGAGCTGCGCCGATGATCCGCTGCCTTTGATAGGCTCCAGTCAGGACTCCGCCCTTGACTAGTGTGGAGGGTTTGTGCATTCCTAAAACCTCTGTGCTCAGAAAACAGCGCCCAGGAAGTTCTAGGGCACCCTCTGTGGAGGCCCCCTGCCCACCTGTCTCCTCGTGCTGCAAGCCACCCCGGGGACAAGCCTAGCCACGACAGCCACCAACTCCCTGGCCGGGGAGATACCCTCGAGCTTCCATAAGATGCGATTCCTCTCTTTATGCAGATGCCGTTTCTTGACCGAAAGCCACTGGTTCCCCCGGGAAGGAAGCACAAGCACACGCTCTGACCCGCACACAACCGTACCATTAGGAAATGCTCTGGGACTGCCGTCAGTCCTGCAAAAATGACTCCCTTCGCCGCCTCTTTCTACTGGGTTCTACTTGTCTCCCTGAAGTTCACCACATGGAATTGCAGAGCCGAGTGAGACAAAAGGCAAAGGGTGCGTCATTTGGTTCTCTGTGTCCCATTTCCTTTTGGGCCGCTGGTTGGCTGTCGGGTTGCTTGGTAGTTGCCCGGCCGATTCGATACCTGGCCGTCTCTGGGAATCCACTGAAGCGGTCGACTGATGGCACATTCCCTCTCATCTTCCTTTTAACCACAGATGGGACCACCACAATGTAAGCGGAGTTAGGTATCTTGTATACACACACACACTCACCCACACACACACATGCACACACACACCAACACACACCAGCTTCAGAGGAGAGGCAACTTGGCCCTTCCGGTTTCCATTCTGCTTTGAATTGATCTGAATTTCTCCATCTGCTTCTCAGGTTCCTGCCGCTGGCTTCCCCTCCTAGGTCATTATTAAGTAGGGTTCTCCATGGAGAGCTCAAGTCTCTCTGGCTACGCCCTGCCAAGAACAGGGAAGAATAGGAACACCAGGTGTAGCCTGTGGAAACGCAAAGTGATGGAGTCATCATAGCACAGACTATTTCTCTCTGGCAAAACTAGGGAGGCCTGAATCCGTCTCAGACGCCGGAGAGCGTTGATTCCCTTAGACCAGGACATGGTAGCATCTCCATTGGACTCAATCACTGCACGTTCACACGTCCCATGCCTTTCCTGCGAACGTGGGGCACCCTTGTCCCCACAGGCAGCTAAGGCTGTGGACCAATCCATTCCACATCCATGGCGATGGCTGGCTCGAAATCTTTCTCTTACATGCCTCCTATCTCAGCTGTCTGATCTCAGTGTCCTGGATGGATCCAAAGGGAAGTGTTGCTTCCAGAGCTGCCTGGGACCTGCCTGGGTGTCTTTGGAAACGGAATCCCCAATTGCGGAGGGCACAGAGACACCAAGCCAGGTGGGTGACCAATCCCAATTGGCCGGGGAAGGTGAAGATACCAGGGCAATGAGCATATAATGTTTTGATTCAAGTAATACAAAAATCAGCAAACATAAAAACAAAGGGGAGAAAAGGAAAGCTGTCCAATGAAACATGACCGACGTACCAATAAAGACACAGTACACGTAAGCAGTGGAAAGAAAGATCGAAAGCCATGTGATGCAATAGAAGGGAACTTAATTACGAGGCTGGTCTTGGGTTGCCAAAGGGGACTCGCATCCCACACAGACATGTCACAATCTGAAACAAGGGTGGAAAGGCCTTCACTGGGTCCAGTCCTAGACACAGTCCCAGATGGGCTGCATTATCGACGGACCAAGACTGAGGCAAAGAGAAAGCTATGAAAAGCTTTATACTATGCAGAGCATTAGAAGTCAGACCGACCGGCCAGGGGAACGAGACAGAGATGAAGTGTACGTTATGCAATGCTTTATTCAATGCTCAGCATCGGAAGTCAGACTGACCGGCGAGGGCCGCCTCCGAGAGGACGACCCCGCCCTGATCTAACAGGCTGGATTTATAGAGCATAACCGCAGATCTCAAGGCTCTTGGCTTCTGTGGTTAGGGCGTTTACTGCCAGAACCGATTCCAGGAACTGATCGCAGGAACCATTGGGGCATTGATTCCCGGAATGAAGTCCGTGGATGAAAATAACAGTATGGCTACCTAGGCAATTTGGAGTCACTCTGGCTAAGCAGGCCCTAATAGTTAAACAGGTTTGAACACTAAATCGGCCCTAACAGTCCCCAGAGTCTCAACCGCACTGGTCGATGTCAGGGCTGTCATCCTGGAGACAAGCTGGCGGGAGTGGGAGAGGCACATTCCATGCAGAGGAGGGTGGGGCGGGCACATCCACCTGCCCAGGTGCAGCTCTCGGCTCAGGTGGTCCTGAAGTCCTGCTGAACACCTCTTCTCCCAAAGTTCGGAACCACTGAAGGCAGGGTTTCACTTCGACAGCAGCTGTCCAAGTGATTGGGGGTGGGCCATCCTAGGCTTTGATCAATCGCACGCTCCCAGGTCCTGCCCAGTCGAGCGGCCAGTGCTCTGGGACCCGAGGTACTGCAGCGGCATGGCTCCCACCAGCAAATCAAGGAGTAAGTTCCCCTCAGAGGCCCTGCTCCCCGCTTGTTTTCCCCAAAGTCCCCTGTTACTTTCCGGGCTTCAGGACATTAAGAGGGGCACATGCTGGAAGGTTCTGATCCACAGAGGATTGGGGGAAGGGGATCGAGAGAGGCTTGCCCATGGCCGCCGTCAGAAGCAAAACTGAAGTCGGTGGCCAGGAGTCCCAACTAGAGTCCCGCTTGGGAAAATAGGCAAGCTAGATCTCAGGGGGTAGAGTATGGGTCGAGGTTCGGCACCTCGTTCAGGTGGAAGTGACAAAAATGGAACTTTCACCTCCAACGCGGCAGCACTCGGTGGGATGTACTGTCGGATTTTTCCTGGCTGTTTCTTAGAAGCAGTGGGGTCCTCTTTGCTCCTCCTCAGGTGCTTTCCTCCCTCACTCCCCCCGCGGGTCTCCTCATTCATTGGCATGCCATCACATGGCTCAGGACTGGTTGGTATCTCCCTAGTCCCTGGACTATCACCCGTTCCCACGGGCAGAGGGCAGGGTGCCAGGGCCCCTATCGAGCAGGCTCTCCAGTGATTTCGTGTGTGGATAAGGGACAATAATCTCCGGCCTGGGAATGGGTGGACAGGGCAGAAAGGGAAGAGCTGAGGCGGCACAGCCACTTCGCACGGCTAGGCAAGCCTTCCTACTCCAGTGGCCATTTTCCCTGCAACAGGCACACTCCCACCAGGATCCCGACGGAGGCGGCTTCTTTTGAGGCCATGGCAGAAAGAGGCTCTGCAGGCCTTGTTCCAGCAGAACCGGTACCCTGGCATCACCACCAGAGAACGACTGGCCCAAGAGCTAGACATTCCCGAGTCCAGGATCCAGGTAGGCTTGAGCTTCTCTTTCATTCTCCCTGGGGCAAAAGTTGTGGACACTATGTGGCTGAAGCCAGTGTATGTCACCTCCATATCCAGCTGGGAGCTCAGTTTCTTTGGGTTCTCTTTGGGCATTCCCGGGGACCCCATGCCCTTTGACGACATTGCAAGTCATTCGGTCTAAGAACACGGGGACCACTGGTTGGCATGGCCCGGGCACACCAACGGGTCAACACATCCACCTGACTTCCCTTAGAAATCATTTGCCCAGACTTATCGTGTGGCCCACACAAAACTCTCTGAGACTTTAGGTATGAGGGACACAAAGGAATGGAAGATACGGAGGCAGCCAGATGATAGACATAGAGATAGAGGCAGATGATGTACATTCAGATACAGATAGAGATAGATCCAGTTCACCAGTGCTGCCTGAACGTCAGTTCCTCTTTTGCCACTTAGGTTTGGTTCCAGAATGAGCGCACGAGACAGCTCAGGCGGAGCCGATTGGCACCTGCAAACTCCCAAGTGGAAGGGCCATCGTGTGGACAGGAACAGCCTGAAGCTTGGACTCTAGGTGAGTCCCTAGCCTACCAAACGCGTCTCTTCTGGAGCTTCTCCTTCACGCAGGAACGGGTCTGCGTGGGCTTGTCAAGGGTTTGGCAAGAGGGCTTTGGAAAGGAACCCACGTTACCTTGTTGGGTTCCCAGCGATGGACACTGTGTTTATACCGACTCTTGGGCGAGTGCATTCTTTCTGGACAGAAAGGCTTTGAGTATTCTCGTCCTAAAAGTGCCAGGAAGGACAGAGTACTTTTCTTGGGTCACCTCAGGCTTGAGAGGCAAGTGCTGGCTTGTGTGGGTGGCTCCATGCTGACCTCATGGACTCAGGGAATGTGAAGATATTAGGAAAATGTAAAAGCAGAAGCAAACACACACACACACACACACACACACACACACTCCCATTCACACACACACCCACACTTTCACACACACACAGGCACACACGGACACCAACTTCCCTTTCCACACCGATGTGCCTAGGCTCCCAACCCTTCTTTCTACCTCTTTTCTCTTTTCAGAACGTTTCCCAAAGGAGGGCAGGAGAAAACGGACCGCGATTTCTCCATGCCAAACCAGTCTCCTCCTTCAAGCCTTTGAGACGAACCCATTTCCCTGCATTTCCACCAGAGAACACCTGGCCAGACTCACAGGACTCCCGGAATCCCGCATTCAGGTACATTTGCGGAGGGTGTCTGTGAACTGCTGAATGTGCAGGGGAGAGTGGCCCCTGAGACATTCCTAGAGAAACGTGGGCTCGTTGGGGTTATCCACGTGTCCCATGCGTGGGCAGTAGGGGGAGAGCATGGACCTTGCAAGGGATGGACTGCACATAAGCAGAATGTGTCAGCCGAAATGGGGATAGTAGGGGAGAACATGAAGGTGAGGTGGCAGTGCCCGTGTGTGTAGAAATGGTGCGTGGACATAAGTGGGGAAACGGAAAAGTTGCCACCTCTCTTTGGTCATGCAAAGTGTCAGTGCTTCAAAGGCTTGGGGGCGCTCTCCATGTGGCCCCCAGCATTTCCTGAGTTTGTGTGGGCTTGCCTACCTGTGAGTGGACATGTGGTCTTCAGTGTCCTGGGACTCAGCACCCCCCCCATGGCGGGAATGGATCCTGCTAACAAGCCACACCTTTTCTGGATAACCTAATCATCTAGGATTATCGGCCCTCTGATTCTTGGCCTGGTGGGGGAGAAGTCCCAGGGGAGGCCCAGTTGATCAGGCTTGGTCTCCCTGAGCTCCAGAGAGACTGGTTTCTAGTTAAGTACATGTGAAACAGCTTTATGGTCCATGGAAGTTGACTCTCCGCAAGGCACTCCTTTGGGGCCAGAGCCCGTGAGCCTGCTTTAAGGAGGCATGTATGGGCCTGGAGCCTGACAAGTCTTGTCACTGTAAAGAGGGGAGGCTCAGCGTGCTCGCTCCTGAGAACCCCCATCTCCTCCAGCCAGCGGAGGAGACAGAGAGGCAAGTCAAACGCGGGTGTGGTTGATTTGGACTCCTGGCGGTCCATGATTTCCCCTGGGGGCCCAAGACCTGTGCCTGTAGACGGAGTGTGTCGATGTGAGGCCAGTTCAGGACTTGGGCTGAAGGCCTCCAAGGCCGAGGAGGTGGTTTGCCCTTGGGGTCACACGAATCGGACACTGGGGGTCAAATGCTGAGGGACGCTTGGAGGACTTGGAGTAGGCTGGGCAAGGAGGGCAGGTGGTCATCGAAGTCTTGGTCCCAAGACTCAAGGAATGGCCTGTCAGGAAGCTGCAATGGGCAAACAAAGAGAGCGCTAGGCAGGGACCAGGCAGAGCACTACAGACGGGAGTTAAGCAAAGCAGAGCATAGCAGAACTGAGCGGCTGCCATTGCATCCAGTCAAGTGGGAATCCCGTCCAGACCAGGTGTCCACAGTTGCCTGGGACTTGCCCCTACTTCACAAGGACCAGGTGAAAGGAGTGAACCGAGCTGCCCTGAGATTCAGAGCAACAGACCTGGCCTTCTCCCGGAGAGATCCCACACAGGGGAAGGGGCAAGCCAAAGTGGTATCTGTCACTTCTGATTCTCATGTCCGCAACCCCTCTTCTCTGTCCCAGGTCTGGTTCCAGAACAGAAGAGCTCGGCACCCAGGGCAGAGCAGAAGTGGCCCTGCGAATGACCGGGCGGCAAACCAGGAAGCCAGTCCTCACCTGACCATTCCAGGGGACCCAGGCCCCCAGCCCGGTGTCCTCGGATGCTCTCAGCTTCTGGCTCCTTCCAATCCTCTGGGAAGCATGCAGGCTTTTGGGGCAGCGACCCTTCCTGTCCTCTCCATGGGCTTTGCCCCCCTGGTTTCTTGTGGGGGCCCTGTGAGCCAGGCCGTGGGGGCCACTATGGCCCCGCATACCCAAGCCTGGCAGGGAGGAAGCAACTCTCCCACTCCTCAAGCCATGAGGAACCATTCCATGATGGGACCGACTCAGGGAGTGTGCCTTTCAGCTCGCCACACCCGTCTTTGTCCCCTGACGCAAGGGGAATGCCAGCGGCAACAGGAGCACCCTGGCTTGGCACCCGTGCTCTTCCACGGCTATCCCCTGCCTCCAGATGACAATCCTTGCCAACCAGTGCAGGAGGCAGGGCCCATGGGTAGTCACAATGCCTCGCAGTGGTTGGGGGAGCAGTCCCGACTTCTCTTGAGCACAGGACAGGCTCCGGATGCAGCAGCTGGGCAGCCTGCACACGCTGAGATCCCTGGCTGGCGGTGGCAGGCACCCCCTGCTGCTGGGCTCCCTAGTGCACTGGACCCACAGCTCCCACCTTCTGCAGAAGCCTCACGTTTCTTAGAGGAGCTTCTATCAGCCACAGAGAGGGAGGAAGACACACAGCCTTTTCCGAGTGGGCATCTGTGGCAAGGGGAGGCTCCGGGACCCTTGGAAGCACCCCTCAGTGAGGAAGAGTTTTCGTCCCTGCTGGCCATGCTGCACGATTCCACGTGGCCTCACGCCTAGGACCAGGGAGGCCTCGGCTTCCCCACTCCCCATTCATTCAGACTTCCATTTCTGAGAGGCAGTCCATTACAGGACAGCAAGGACGAGGAACAGGAAGCAAGGTCCATGCTCCAGAGGAAGACCGAGGCCCAAAGGAGCAACTGCCTCTTGGAAGGACAGAAGGGTGTTCCTCCCAGCCCCGTGGACGGAGTTCCATGGAATTCCCGATCGTCATCAATTGACTCAAGGCACCTGAAGGCATTACGGACACTGGGCTCTTTATACACTCCCCGACACCTGAGTGAACACTGGCAGGACACACACAGGCCATCCTCCCTGCCATCACCCTAGACTCTGGCGCCAGGGAAACCCTGGCCCTGGCAGCGAACCCAAGCAAGGAAGAGAAGTTAGAGGACACCTCCCCCATGCCTTTGCCTCCTGATGAAGTGGAACATCCAATCTGCAGAAGCTGACCGTGTAGACCAACACAGCGTGCTACATATCTCCCCTGAGGGGGCCCAGGGAGGCCAAGCCATCCGGGCTGGGAGGGCTCGGAACCGGCCAAACGGGAAACAACCGCAGGCCCCCATGGCCCAGAGATCCTCTCCCAGCCAAAGTCCAGAATGCCCTGTGGACTTTGCCTGGCTTATTGCCCTGGAGCCTTTCCAGGGGACACAGCATGACAGTTCCGAGGGCAACCGTCAGTCTCAGAAGGCATTCCAGAAGTGAGGGGACCAATGTGGTTCTTTCCAGAACCTTTGCACTTCTTTTTTTTCTCTGTCTCTGGTTGGTGTCTATCGGCGTGCCTCACTATGTACAATGTACTCTCGCTTCTCAGGAAGAAGGACGATATTCCCTGTCAGCGTCTTTGTGATCTTCCTTTGGCGGGGTCACTCCTCTCCCTTGCGAAAGGGAACTTTGAGGAAAACCATCCTGGATTTTCAAGGTCCATGGGACACTCCATTGACATAATAAACCTATCTTTGTCTCCCCACTACGGTGTCTGGTCGTGATTCATTCCTTTCCCTGAACGTCCGGGCATGCTTGCCCATCCTCAGAGCCTGGCGATGCTTTGTGGCCCGGGGATGGACTGTGGAAGCCATCGGCATGCCCACGTGTAGCTGAGAGCTTCTGGCACAGAGAAACCCAAGAGGCTGCACCAACACTTCCTAGCAGTCTTCCCACTCCGCCTGCATGGATGGTGCCTTCTGTGCAAGCAATCTTCCAAGGGATGTAGGTGGAGCGCAAGTGGAAGTCGTTCCCCACACATTGTACCTGACCCCACTCTTCTCAGCGGAGGCCAAATTCACACGGAGGGAACATCATGGAGGGCAGGCAATGAATCACCGCCACCCCACCTTGCTTTTTGCCCCTGTCCTTCCTCCATTTCTCTCTTTCCCTTTCTTCAGATCTCAGCCTATCGTTCCCTCTCCCTCTATCTCATTTTCTTTCACACATGGACACCTACAGATGTCCACACAGTCTCACGATAATGCTTCTGCTCCTGAGAGTATGGGTACAGAAACTCTGGTGGAAAGGATGTGGTCAAAACATTTTGTAGACTAAGGTGGGCATCACCGGGTTATTTCCTCAGTTTTTTCTTCTGTCCCTACCTCTTTCCCATGTGCCCTGGGAAATGAGAGGTTGTGGACTTGGTTTCTTGAGTCCACCTCTAAATCCATGGCCAACACGTATGGGTTCCAAGTTGCAAGAAACCAAAGTAGTCTGACCTTGGTCACTTCCACCCAACTCTATCTCTCTGTATCCACATGCTGTTTTGCACTGATATATCTGTAGCCCCATGTTGCTACTTGCCTAGTTCCACAGGTGTGTCGCTGATATGTCTCTGTGGATGGATCTTGTGTTGGAAACCCTCCATATCTAACCAGCGCTAGTGGTTTGTTCTTCAGTTGGCTCTATGGACACATCTACCTTTGCTTTTGTAGACTGGGTGGAAGGTAGTGTCCCTCCCTCCCCGAACAGAGTGGGTTAGGATATCTGGAGAGTGCCTAGCCAAAGTGTCCTCGGGACAGACGGGGTTTGGGCTGTGTCTAGAGAAGCTACGTGTCGGAATGGCTCTCTTGACGTGTTGGGAGGACCTCGGTCTCCTCTGATCGTGTTTGCAAGGTCTATGGACTCTTGGGGCTGGCCCCTCTGCACACATGATGTGGAGGGAAGAACGGGGCTGCAGCCACATTGGGGTCCAAAGCCAGCCACAACAGATGCTCAAGTACGGACATGAGCCCTGGAGCCTGTCCTCTCCATGCGTGGCCAGTGCCATGCACATCAGTGAGGTCTCAAGCCTCTGGCAGATGTGCAACATGCAGCACCACTCTGGAAAATAGCTTGGCAGAGGAGATAGATGTCCATTGGAAGCTGGAGGAAGTCTGCCCGTTAGCGGGTTGTTACTCCTGCCTGGGAGGCCAAGTCCCCAGGGCCTCTGATCTGTCAGGGCCTCTTCCTCCAGCTGTGCCAACCCTGGGATCCCTCAAAGAGAACGTCTCGCCCTGCGACAGAGATCACCCAAGCGGATTCGAGGTGCCAAAAACAGGATCCACGTGTCTGCGGGACATGGTCTCGGGGTTTCAACACTGCTCCTCGTCTTCTTGAGGGTCAGCTTCAGGAAGTGCCGGGAGACCACTTGCAACGTCAGGACAGCAATGTCTGGAAAAGGCACAGAGAGCTGCGCCGATGATCCGCTGCCTTTGATAGGCTCCAGTCAGGACTCCGCCCTTGACTAGTGTGGAGGGTTTGTGCATTCCTAAAACCTCTGTGCTCAGAAAACAGCGCCCAGGAAGTTCTAGGGCACCCTCTGTGGAGGCCCCCTGCCCACCTGTCTCCTCGTGCTGCAAGCCACCCCGGGGACAAGCCTAGCCACGACAGCCACCAACTCCCTGGCCGGGGAGATACCCTCGAGCTTCCATAAGATGCGATTCCTCTCTTTATGCAGATGCCGTTTCTTGACCGAAAGCCACTGGTTCCCCCGGGAAGGAAGCACAAGCACACGCTCTGACCCGCACACAACCGTACCATTAGGAAATGCTCTGGGACTGCCGTCAGTCCTGCAAAAATGACTCCCTTCGCCGCCTCTTTCTACTGGGTTCTACTTGTCTCCGTGAAGTTCACCACATGGAATTGCAGAGCCGAGTGAGACAAAAGGCAAAGGGTGCGTCATTTGGTTCTCTGTGTCCCATTTCCTTTTGGGCCGCTGGTTGGCTGTCGGGTTGCTTGGTAGTTGCCCGGCCGATTCGATACCTGGCCGTCTCTGGGAATCCACTGAAGCGGTCGACTGATGGCACATTCCCTCTCATCTTCCTTTTAACCACAGATGGGACCACCACAATGTAAGCGGAGTTAGGTATCTTGTATACACACACACACTCACCCACACACACACATGCACACACACACCAACACACACCAGCTTCAGAGGAGAGGCAACTTGGCCCTTCCGGTTTCCATTCTGCTTTGAATTGATCTGAATTTCTCCATCTGCTTCTCAGGTTCCTGCCGCTGGCTTCCCCTCCTAGGTCATTATTAAGTAGGGCTCTCCATGGAGAGCTCAAGTCTCTCTGGCTACGCCCTGCCAAGAACAGGGAAGAATAGGAACACCAGGTGTAGCCTGTGGAAACGCAAAGTGATGGAGTCATCATAGCACAGACTATTTCTCTCTGGCAAAACTAGGGAGGCCTGAATCCGTCTCAGACGCCAGAGAGCGTTGATTCCCTTAGACCAGGACATGGTAGCATCTCCATTGGACTCAATCACTGCACGTTCACACGTCCCATGCCTTTCCTGCGAACGTGGGGCACCCTTGTCCCCACAGGCAGCTAAGGCTGTGGACCAATCCATTCCACATCCATGGCGATGGCTGGCTCGAAATCTTTCTCTTACATGCCTCCTATCTCAGCTGTCTGATCTCAGTGTCCTGGATGGATCCAAAGGGAAGTGTTGCTTCCAGAGCTGCCTGGGACCTGCCTGGGTGTCTTTGGAAACGGAATCCCCAATTGCGGAGGGCACAGAGACACCAAGCCAGGTGGGTGACCAATCCCAATTGGCCGGGGAAGGTGAAGATACCAGGGCAATGAGCATATAATGTTTTGATTCAAGTAATACAAAAATCAGCAAACATAAAAACAAAGGGGAGAAAAGGAAAGCTGTCCAATGAAACATGACCGACGTACCAATAAAGACACAGTACACGTAAGCAGTGGAAAGAAAGATCGAAAGCCATGTGATGCAATAGAAGGGAACTTAATTACGAGGCTGGTCTTGGGTTGCCAAAGGGGACTCGCATCCCACACAGACATGTCACAATCTGAAACAAGGGTGGAAAGGCCTTCACTGGGTCCAGTCCTAGACACAGTCCCAGATGGGCTGCATTATCGACGGACCAAGACTGAGGCAAAGAGAAAGCTATGAAAAGCTTTATACTATGCAGAGCATTAGAAGTCAGACCGACCGGCCAGGGGAACGAGACAGAGATGAAGTGTACGTTATGCAATGCTTTATTCAATGCTCAGCATCGGAAGTCAGACTGACCGGCGAGGGCCGCCTCCGAGAGGACGACCCCGCCCTGATCTAACAGGCTGGATTTATAGAGCATAACCGCAGATCTCAAGGCTCTTGGCTTCTGTGGTTAGGGCGTTTACTGCCAGAACCGATTCCAGGAACTGATCGCAGGAACCATTGGGGCATTGATTCCCGGAATGAAGTCCGTGGATGAAAATAACAGTATGGCTACCTAGGCAATTTGGAGTCACTCTGGCTAAGCAGGCCCTAATAGTTAAACAGGTTTGAACACTAAATCGGCCCTAACAGTCCCCAGAGTCTCAACCGCACTGGTCGATGTCAGGGCTGTCATCCTGGAGACAAGCTGGCGGGAGTGGGAGAGGCACATTCCATGCAGAGGAGGGTGGGGCGGGCACATCCACCTGCCCAGGTGCAGCTCTCGGCTCAGGTGGTCCTGAAGTCCTGCTGAACACCTCTTCTCCCAAAGTTCGGAACCACTGAAGGCAGGGTTTCACTTCGACAGCAGCTGTCCAAGTGATTGGGGGTGGGCCATCCTAGGCTTTGATCAATCGCACGCTCCCAGGTCCTGCCCAGTCGAGCGGCCAGTGCTCTGGGACCCGAGGTACTGCAGCGGCATGGCTCCCACCAGCAAATCAAGGAGTAAGTTCCCCTCAGAGGCCCTGCTCCCCGCTTGTTTTCCCCAAAGTCCCCTGTTACTTTCCGGGCTTCAGGACATTAAGAGGGGCACATGCTGGAAGGTTCTGATCCACAGAGGATTGGGGGAAGGGGATCGAGAGAGGCTTGCCCATGGCCGCCGTCAGAAGCAAAACTGAAGTCGGTGGCCAGGAGTCCCAACTAGAGTCCCGCTTGGGAAAATAGGCAAGCTAGATCTCAGGGGGTAGAGTATGGGTCGAGGTTCGGCACCTCGTTCAGGTGGAAGTGACAAAAATGGAACTTTCACCTCCAACGCGGCAGCACTCGGTGGGATGTACTGTCGGATTTTTCCTGGCTGTTTCTTAGAAGCAGTGGGGTCCTCTTTGCTCCTCCTCAGGTGCTTTCCTCCCTCACTCCCCCCGCGGGTCTCCTCATTCATTGGCATGCCATCACATGGCTCAGGACTGGTTGGTATCTCCCTAGTCCCTGGACTATCACCCGTTCCCACGGGCAGAGGGCAGGGTGCCAGGGCCCCTATCGAGCAGGCTCTCCAGTGATTTCGTGTGTGGATAAGGGACAATAATCTCCGGCCTGGGAATGGGTGGACAGGGCAGAAAGGGAAGAGCTGAGGCGGCACAGCCACTTCGCACGGCTAGGCAAGCCTTCCTACTCCAGTGGCCATTTTCCCTGCAACAGGCACACTCCCACCAGGATCCCGACGGAGGCGGCTTCTTTTGAGGCCATGGCAGAAAGAGGCTCTGCAGGCCTTGTTCCAGCAGAACCGGTACCCTGGCATCACCACCAGAGAACGACTGGCCCAAGAGCTAGACATTCCCGAGTCCAGGATCCAGGTAGGCTTGAGCTTCTCTTTCATTCTCCCTGGGGCAAAAGTTGTGGACACTATGTGGCTGAAGCCAGTGTATGTCACCTCCATATCCAGCTGGGAGCTCAGTTTCTTTGGGTTCTCTTTGGGCATTCCCGGGGACCCCATGCCCTTTGACGACATTGCAAGTCATTCGGTCTAAGAACACGGGGACCACTGGTTGGCATGGCCCGGGCACACCAACGGGTCAACACATCCACCTGACTTCCCTTAGAAATCATTTGCCCAGACTTATCGTGTGGCCCACACAAAACTCTCTGAGACTTTAGGTATGAGGGACACAAAGGAATGGAAGATACGGAGGCAGCCAGATGATAGACATAGAGATAGAGGCAGATGATGTACATTCAGATACAGATAGAGATAGATCCAGTTCACCAGTGCTGCCTGAACGTCAGTTCCTCTTTTGCCACTTAGGTTTGGTTCCAGAATGAGCGCACGAGACAGCTCAGGCGGAGCCGATTGGCACCTGCAAACTCCCAAGTGGAAGGGCCATCGTGTGGACAGGAACAGCCTGAAGCTTGGACTCCAGGTGAGTCCCTAGCCTACCAAACGCGTCTCTTCTGGAGCTTCTCCTTCACGCAGGAACGGGTCTGCGTGGGCTTGTCAAGGGTTTGGCAAGAGGGCTTTGGAAAGGAACCCACGTTACCTTGTTGGGTTCCCAGCGATGGACACTGTGTTTATACCGACTCTTGGGCGAGTGCATTCTTTCTGGACAGAAAGGCTTTGAGTATTCTCGTCCTAAAAGTGCCAGGAAGGACAGAGTACTTTTCTTGGGTCACCTCAGGCTTGAGAGGCAAGTGCTGGCTTGTGTGGGTGGCTCCATGCTGACCTCATGGACTCAGGGAATGTGAAGATATTAGGAAAATGTAAAAGCAGAAGCAAACACACACACACACACACACACACACACACTCCCATTCACACACACACCCACACTTTCACACACACACAGGCACACACGGACACCAACTTCCCTTTCCACACCGATGTGCCTAGGCTCCCAACCCTTCTTTCTACCTCTTTTCTCTTTTCAGAACGTTTCCCAAAGGAGGGCAGGAGAAAACGGACCGCGATTTCTCCATGCCAAACCAGTCTCCTCCTTCAAGCCTTTGAGACGAACCCATTTCCCTGCATTTCCACCAGAGAACACCTGGCCAGACTCACAGGACTCCCGGAATCCCGCATTCAGGTACATTTGCGGAGGGTGTCTGTGAACTGCTGAATGTGCAGGGGAGAGTGGCCCCTGAGACATTCCTAGAGAAACGTGGGCTCGTTGGGGTTATCCACGTGTCCCATGCGTGGGCAGTAGGGGGAGAGCATGGACCTTGCAAGGGATGGACTGCACATAAGCAGAATGTGTCAGCCGAAATGGGGATAGTAGGGGAGAACATGAAGGTGAGGTGGCAGTGCCCGTGTGTGTAGAAATGGTGCGTGGACATAAGTGGGGAAACGGAAAAGTTGCCACCTCTCTTTGGTCATGCAAAGTGTCAGTGCTTCAAAGGCTTGGGGGCGCTCTCCATGTGGCCCCCAGCATTTCCTGAGTTTGTGTGGGCTTGCCTACCTGTGAGTGGACATGTGGTCTTCAGTGTCCTGGGACTCAGCACCCCCCCCATGGCGGGAATGGATCCTGCTAACAAGCCACACCTTTTCTGGATAACCTAATCATCTAGGATTATCGGCCCTCTGATTCTTGGCCTGGTGGGGGAGAAGTCCCAGGGGAGGCCCAGTTGATCAGGCTTGGTCTCCCTGAGCTCCAGAGAGACTGGTTTCTAGTTAAGTACATGTGAAACAGCTTTATGGTCCATGGAAGTTGACTCTCCGCAAGGCACTCCTTTGGGGCCAGAGCCCGTGAGCCTGCTTTAAGGAGGCATGTATGGGCCTGGAGCCTGACAAGTCTTGTCACTGTAAAGAGGGGAGGCTCAGCGTGCTCGCTCCTGAGAACCCCCATCTCCTCCGGCCAGCGGAGGAGACAGAGAGGCAAGTCAAACGCGGGTGTGGTTGATTTGGACTCCTGGCGGTCCATGATTTCCCCTGGGGGCCCAAGACCTGTGCCTGTAGACGGAGTGTGTCGATGTGAGGCCAGTTCAGGACTTGGGCTGAAGGCCTCCAAGGCCGAGGAGGTGGTTTGCCCTTGGGGTCACACGAATCGGACACTGGGGGTCAAATGCTGAGGGACGCTTGGAGGACTTGGAGTAGGCTGGGCAAGGAGGGCAGGTGGTCATCGAAGTCTTGGTCCCAAGACTCAAGGAATGGCCTGTCAGGAAGCTGCAATGGGCAAACAAAGAGAGCGCTAGGCAGGGACCAGGCAGAGCACTACAGACGGGAGTTAAGCAAAGCAGAGCATAGCAGAACTGAGCGGCTGCCATTGCATCCAGTCAAGTGGGAATCCCGTCCAGACCAGGTGTCCACAGTTGCCTGGGACTTGCCCCTACTTCACAAGGACCAGGTGAAAGGAGTGAACCGAGCTGCCCTGAGATTCAGAGCAACAGACCTGGCCTTCTCCCGGAGAGATCCCACACAGGGGAAGGGGCAAGCCAAAGTGGTATCTGTCACTTCTGATTCTCATGTCCGCAACCCCTCTTCTCTGTCCCAGGTCTGGTTCCAGAACAGAAGAGCTCGGCACCCAGGGCAGAGCAGAAGTGGCCCTGCGAATGACCGGGCGGCAAACCAGGAAGCCAGTCCTCACCTGACCATTCCAGGGGACCCAGGCCCCCAGCCC
Organism: Mustela nivalis; assembly: GCF_964662115.1. NCBI lineage: Eukaryota > Metazoa > Chordata > Mammalia > Carnivora > Mustelidae > Mustela > Mustela nivalis. Next base: position 487,364 of record NW_028136201.1, on the reverse strand, counting down.
GGTGTCCTCGGATGCTCTCAGCTTCTGGCTCCTTCCAATCCTCTGGGAAGCATGCAGGCTTTTGGGGCAGCGACCCTTCCTGTCCTCTCCATGGGCTTTGCCCCCCTGGTTTCTTGTGGGGGCCCTGTGAGCCAGGCCGTGGGGGCCACTATGGCCCCGCATACCCAAGCCTGGCAGGGAGGAAGCAACTCTCCCACTCCTCAAGCCATGAGGAACCATTCCATGATGAGACCGACTCAGGGAGTGTGCCTTTCAGCTCGCCACACCCGTCTTTGTCCCCTGACGCAAGGGGAATGCCAGCGGCAACAGGAGCACCCTGGCTTGGCACCCGTGCTCTTCCACGGCTATCCCCTGCCTCCAGATGACAATCCTTGCCAACCAGTGCAGGAGGCAGGGCCCATGGGTAGTCACAATGCCCCGCAGTGGTTGGGGGAGCAGTCCCGACTTCTCTTGAGCACAGGACAGGCTCCGGATGCAGCAGCTGGGCAGCCTGCACACGCTGAGATCCCTGGCTGGTGGTGGCAGGCACCCCCTGCTGCTGGGCTCCCTAGTGCACTGGACCCACAGCTCCCACCTTCTGCAGAAGCCTCACGTTTCTTAGAGGAGCTTCTATCAGCCACAGAGAGGGAGGAAGACACACAGCCTTTTCCGAGTGGGCATCTGTGGCAAGGGGAGGCTCCGGGACCCTTGGAAGCACCCCTCAGTGAGGAAGAGTTTTCGTCCCTGCTGGCCATGCTGCACGATTCCACGTGGCCTCACGCCTAGGACCAGGGAGGCCTCGGCTTCCCCACTGCCCATTCATTCAGACTTCCTTTTCTGAGAGGCAGTCCATTACAGGACAGCAAGGACGAGGAACAGGAAGCAAGGTCCATTCTCCAGAGGAAGACCGAGGCCCAAAGGAGCAACTGCCTCTTGGAAGGACAGAAGGGTGTTCCTCCCAGCCCCGTGGACGGAGTTCCATGGCATTCCCGATCGTCATCAATTGACTCAAGGCACCTGAAGGCATTACGGACACTGGGCTCTTTATACACTCCCCGACACCTGAGTGAACACTGGCAGGACACACACCGGCCATCCTCCCTGCCATCACCCTAGACTCTGGCGCCAGGGAAACCCTGGCCCTGGCAGCGAACCCAAGCAAGGAAGAGAAGTTAGAGGACACCTCCCCCATGCCTTTGCCTCCTGATGAAGTGGAACATCCAATCTGCAGAAGCTGACCATGTAGACCAACACAGCGTGCTACATATCTCCCCTGAGGGGGCCCAGGGAGGCCAAGCCATCCGGGCTGAGAGGGCTCGGAACCGGCCAAACGGGAAACAACCGCAGGCCCCCATGGCCCAGAGATCCTCTCCCAGCCAAAGTCCAGAATGCCCTGTGGACTTTGCCTGGCTTATTGCCCTGGAGCCTTTCCAGGGGACACAGCATGACAGTTCCGAGGGCAACCGTCAGTCTCAGAAGGCATTCCAGAAGTGAGGGGACCAATGTGGTTCTTTCCAGAACCTTTGCACTTCTTTTTTTTCTCTGTCTCTGGTTGGTGTCTATCGGCGTGCCTCACTATGTACAATGTACTCTCGCTTCTCAGGAAGAAGGACGATATTCCCTGTCAGCGTCTTTGTGATCTTCCTTTGGCGGGGTCACTCCTCTCCCTTGCGAAAGGGAACTTTGAGGAAAACCATCCTGGATTTTCAAGGTCCATGGGACACTCCATTGACATAATAAACCTATCTTTGTCTCCCCACTACGGTGTCTGGTCGTGATTCATTCCGTTCCCTGAACGTCCGGGCATGCTTGCCCATCCTCAGAGCCTGGCGATGCTTTGTGGCCCGGGGATGGACTGTGGAAGCCATCGGCATGCCCACGTGTAGCTGAGAGCTTCTGGCACAGAGAAACCCAAGAGGCTGCACCAACACTTCGTAGCAGTCTTCCCACTCCGCCTGCATGGATGGTGCCTTCTGTGCAAGCAATCTTCCAAGGGATGTAGGTGGAGCGCAAGTGGAAGTCGTTCCCCACACATTGTACCTGACCCCACTCTTCTCAGCGGAGGCCAAATTCACACGTAGGGAACATCATGGAGGGCAGGCAATGAATCACCGCCCCCCCACCTTGCTTTTTGCCCCTGTCCTTCCTCCTTTTCTCTCTTTCCCTTTCTTCAGATCTCAGCCTATCTTTCCCTCTCCCTCTATCTCATTTTCTTTCACACATGGACACCTACAGATGTCCACACAGTCTCACGATAATGCTTCTGCTCCTGAGAGTATGGGTACAGAAACTCTGGTGGAAAGGATGTGGTCAAAACATTTTGTAGACTAAGGTGGGCATCGCCGGGTTATTTCTTCAGTTTTTTCTTCTGTCCCTAACTCTTTCCCATGTGCCCTGGGAAATGAGAGGTTGTGGACTTGGTTTCTTGAGTCCACCTCTAAATCCATGGCCAACACGTATGGGTTCCAAGTTGCAAGAAACCAAAGTAGTCTGACCTTGGTCACTTCCACCCAACTCTATCTCTCTGTATCCACATGCTGTTTTGCACTGATATATCTGTAGCCCCATGTTGCTACTTGCCTAGTTCCACAGGTGTGTCGCTGATATGTCTCTGTGGATGGATCTTGTGTTGGAAATCCTCCATATCTAACCAGCGCTAGTGGTTTGTTCTTCAGTTGGCTCTATGGACACATCTACCTTTGCTTTTGTAGACTGGGTGGAAGGTAGTGTCCCTCCCTCCCCGAACAGAGTGGGTTAGGATATCTGGAGAGTACCTAGCCAAAGTGTCCTCGGGACAGACGGGGTTTGGGCTGTGTCTAGAGAAGCTACGTGTCGGAATGGCTCTCTTGACGTGTTGGGAGGACCTCGGTCTCCTCTGATCGTGTTTGCAAGGTCTATGGACTCTTGGGGCTGGCCCCTCTGCACACATGATGTGGAGGGAAGAACGGGGCTGCAGCCACATTGGGGTCCAAAGCCAGCCACAACAGATGCTCAAGTACGGACATGAGCCCTGGAGCCTGTCCTCTCCATGCGTGGCCAGTGCCATGCACATCAGTGAGGTCTCAAGCCTCTGGCAGATGTGCAACATGCAGCACCACTCTGGAAAATAGCTTGGCAGAGGAGATAGATGTCCATTGGAAGCTGGAGGAAGTCTGCCCGTTAGCGGGTTGTTACTCGTGGCCTTGGAGGCCAAGTCCCCAGGGCCTCTGATCTGTCAGGGCCTCTTCCTCCAGCTGTGCCAACCCTGGGATCCCTCAAAGAGAACGTCTCGCCCTGCGACAGAGATCACCCAAGCGGATTCGAGGTGCCAAAAACAGGATCCACGTGTCTGCGGGACATGGTCTCGGGGATTCAACACTGCTCCTCGTCTTCTTGAGGGTCAGCTTCAGGATGTGCCGGGAGACCACTTGCAACGTCAGGACAGCAATGTCTGGAAAAGGCACAGAGAGCTGCGCCGATGATCCGCTGCCTTTGATAGGCTCCAGTCAGGACTCCGCCCTTGACTAGTGTGGGGGGTTTGTGCATTCCTAAAACCTCTGTGCTCAGAAAACAGCGCCCAGGAATTTCTAGGGCACCCTCTGTGGAGGCCCCCTGCCCACCTGTCTCCTCGTGCTGCAAGCCACCCCGGGGACAAGCCTAGCCACGACAGCCACCAACTCCCTGGCCGGGGAGATACCCTCGAGCTTCCAGAAGATGCGATTCCTCTCTTTATGCAGATGCCGTTTCTTGACCGAAAGCCACTGGTTCCCCCGGGAAGGAAGCACAAGCACACGCTCTGACCCGCACACAACCGTACCATTAGGAAATGCTCTGGGACTGCCGTCAGTCCTGCAAAAATGACTCCCTTCGCCGCCTCTTTCTACTGGGTTCTACTTGTCTCCGTGAAGTTCACCACATGGAATTGCAGAGCCGAGTGAGACAAAAGGCAAAGGGTGCGTCATTTGGTTCTCTGTGTCCCATTTCCTTTTGGGCCGCTGGTTGGCTGTCGGGTTGCTTGGTAGTTGCCCGGCCGATTCGATACCTGGCCGTCTCTGGGAATCCACTGAAGCGGTCGACTGATGGCACATTCCCTCTCATCTTCCTTTTAACCACAGATGGGACCACCACAATGTAAGCGGAGTTAGGTATCTTGTATACACACACACACTCACCCACACACACACATGCACACACACACCAACACACACCAGCTTCAGAGGAGAGGCAACTTGGCCCTTCCGGTTTCCATTCTGCTTTGAATTGATCTGAATTTCTCCATCTGCTTCTCAGGTTCCTGCCGCTGGCTTCCCCTCCTAGGTCATTATTAAGTAGGGCTCTCCATGGAGAGCTCAAGTCTCTCTGGCTACGCCCTGCCAAGAACAGGGAAGAATAGGAACACCAGGTGTAGCCTGTGGAAACGCAAAGTGATGGAGTCATCATAGCACAGACTATTTCTCTCTGGCAAAACTAGGGAGGCCTGAATCCGTCTCAGACGCCGGAGAGCGTTGATTCCCTTAGACCAGGACATGGTAGCTTCTCCACTGGACTCAATCACTGCACGTTCACACGTCCCATGCCTTTCCTGCGAACGTGGGGCACCCTTGTCCCCACAGGCAGCTAAGGCTGTGGACCAATCCATTCCACATCCATGGCGATGGCTGGCTCGAAATCTTTCTCTTACATGCCTCCTATCTCAGCTGTCTGATCTCAGTGTCCTGGATGGATCCAAAGGGAAGTGTTGCTTCCAGAGCTGCCTGGGACCTGCCTGGGTGTCTTTGGAAACGGAATCCCCAATTGCGGAGGGCACAGAGACACCAAGCCAGGTGGGTGACCAAACCCAATTGGCCGGGGAAGGTGAAGATACCAGGGCAATGAGCATATAATGTTTTGATTCAAGTAATACAAAAATCAGCAAACATAAAAACAAAGGGGAGAAAAGGAAAGCTGTCCAATGAAACATGACCGACGTACCAATAAAAACACAGTACACGTAAGCAGTGGAAAGAAAGATCGAAAGCCATGTGATGCAATAGAAGGGAACTTAATTACGAGGCTGGTCTTGGGTTGCCAAAGGGGACTCGCATCCCACACAGACATGTCACAATCTGAAACAAGGGTGGAAAGGCCTTCACTGGGTTCAGTCCTAGACACAGTCCCAGATGGGCTGCATTATCGACGGACCAAGACTGAGGCAAAGAGAAAGCTATGAAAAGCTTTATACTATGCAGAGCATTAGAAGTCAGACCGACCGGCCAGGGGAACGAGACAGAGATGAAGTGTACGTTATGCAATGCTTTATTCAATGCTCAGCATCAGAAGTCAGACTGACCGGCGAGGGCCGCCTCCGAGAGGACGACCCCGCCCCGATCTAACAGGCTGGATATATAGAGCATAACCGCAGATCTCAAGGCTCTTGGGTTCTGTGGTTAGGGCGTTTACTGCCAGAACCGATTCCAGGAACTGATCGCAGGAACCATTGGGGCATTGATTCCCGGAATGAAGTCCGTGGATGAAAATAACAGTATGGCTACCTAGGCAATTTGGAGTCGCTCTGGCTAAGCAGGCCCTAATAGTTAAACAGGTTTGAACACTAAATCGGCCCTAACAGTCCCCAGAGTCTCAACCGCACTGGTCGATGTCAGGGCTGTCATCCTGGAGACAAGCTGGCGGGAGTGGGAGAGGCACATTCCATGCAGAGGAGGGTGGGGCGGGCACATCCACCTGCCCAGGTGCAGCTCTCGGCTCAGGTGGTCCTGAAGTCCTGCTGAACACCTCTTCTCCCAAAGTTCGGAACCACTGAAGGCAGGGCTTCACTTCGACAGCAGCTGTCCAAGTGATTGGGGGTGGGCCATCCTAGGCTTTGATCAAACGCACGCTCCCAGGTCCTGCCCAGTCGAGCGGCCAGTGCTCTGGGACCCGAGGTACTGCAGCGGCATGGCTCCCACCAGCAAATCAAGGAGTAAGTTCCCCTCAGAGGCCCTGCTCCCCGCTTGTTTTCCCCAAAGTCCCCTGTTACTTTCCGGGCTTCAGGACATTAAGAGGGGCACATGAGGATTGGGGGAAGGGGATCGAGAGAGGCTTGCCCATGGCCGCCGTCAGAAGCAAAACTGAAGTCGGTGGCCAGGAGTCCCAACTAGAGTCCCGCTTGGGAAAATAGGCAAGCTAGATCTCAGGGGGTAGAGTATGGGTCGAGGTTCGGCACCTCGTTCAGGTGGAAGTGACAAAAATGGAACTTTCACCTCCAACGCGGCAGCACTCGGTGGGATGTACTGTCGGATTTTTCCTGGCTGTTTCTTAGAAGCAGTGGGGTCCTCTTTGCTCCTCCTCAGGTGCTTTCCTCCCTCACTCCCCCCGCGGGTCTCCTCATTCATTGGCATGCCATCACATGGCTCAGGACTGGTTGGTATCTCCCTAGTCCCTGGACTATCACCCGTTCCCACGGGCAGAGGGCAGGGTGCCAGGGCCCCTATCGAGCAGGCTCTCCAGTGATTTCGTGTGTGGATAAGGGACAATAATCTCCGGCCTGGGAATGGGTGGACAGGGCAGAAAGGGAAGAGCTGAGGCGGCACAGCCACTTCGCATGGCTAGGCAAGCCTTCCTACTCCAGTGGCCATTTTCCCTGCAACAGGCACACTCCCACCAGGATCCCGACGGAGGCGGCTTCTTTTGAGGCCATGGCAGAAAGAGGCTCTGCAGGCCTTGTTCCAGCAGAACCGGTACCCTGGCATCACCACCAGAGAACGACTGGCCCAAGAGCTAGACATTCCCGAGTCCAGGATCCAGGTAGGCTTGAGCTTCTCTTTCATTCTCCCTGGGGCAAAAGTTGTGGACACTATGTGGCTGAAGCCAGTGTATGTCACCTCCATATCCAGCTGGGAGCTCAGTTTCTTTGGGTTCTCTTTGGGCATTCCCGGGGACCCCATGCCCTTTGACGACATTGCAAGTCATTCGGTCTAAGAACACGGGGACCACTGGTTGGCATGGCCCGGGCACACCAACGGGTCAACACATCCACCTGACTTCCCTTAGAAATCATTTGCCCAGACTTATCGTGTGGCCCACACAAAACTCTCTGAGACTTTAGGTATGAGGGACACAAAGGAATGGAAGATACGGAGGCAGCCAGATGATAGACATAGAGATAGAGGCAGATGATGTACATTCAGATACAGATAGAGATAGATCCAGTTCACCAGTGCTGCCTGAACGTCAGTTCCTCTTTTGCCACTTAGGTTTGGTTCCAGAATGAGCGCACGAGACAGCTCAGGCGGAGCCGATTGGCACCTGCAAACTCCCAAGTGGAAGGGCCATCGTGTGGACAGGAACAGCCTCTAGCTTGGATTCCAGGTGAGTCCCTAGCCTACCAAACGCGTCTCTTCTGGAGCTTCTCCTTCACGCAGGAACGGGTCTGCGTGGGCTTGTCAAGGGTTTGGCAAGAGGGCTTTGGAAAGGAACCCACGTTACCTTGTTGGGTTCCCAGCGATGGACACTGTGTTTATACCGACTCTTGGGCGAGTGCATTCTTTCTGGACAGAAAGGCTTTGAGTATTCTCGTCCTAAAAGTGCCAGGAAGGACAGAGTACTTTTCTTGGGTCACCTCAGGCTTGAGAGGCAAGTGCTGGCTTGTGTGGGTGGCTCCATGCTGACCTCATGGACTCAGGGAATGTGAAGATATTAGGAAAATGTAAAAGCAGAAGCAAACACACACACACACACACACACACACACTCCCATTCACACACACACCCACACTTTCACACACACACAGGCACACACGGACACCAACTTCCCTTTCCACACCGATGTGCCTAGGCTCCCAACCCTTCTTTCTACCTCTTTTCTCTTTTCAGAACGTTTCCCAAAGGAGGGCAGGAGAAAACGGACCGCCATTTCTCCATGCCAAACCAGTCTCCTCCTTCAAGCCTTTGAGACGAACCCATTTCCCTGCATTTCCACCAGAGATCACCTGGCCAGACTCACAGGACTCCCGGAATCCCGCATTCAGGTACATTTGCGGAGGGTGTCTGTGAACTGCTGAATGTGCAGGGGAGAGTGGCCCCTGAGACATTCCTAGAGAAACGTGGGCTCGTTGGGGTTATCCACGTGTCCCATGCGTGGGCAGTAGGGGGAGAGCATGGACCTTGCAAGGGATGGACTGCACATAAGCAGAATGTGTCAGCCGAAATGGGGATAGTAGGGGAGAACATGAAGGTGAGGTGGCAGTGCCCGTGTGTGTAGAAATGGTGCGTGGACATAAGTGGGGAAACGGAAAAGTTGCCACCTCTCTTTAGGTCATGCAAAGTGTCAGTGCTTCAAAGGCTTGGGGGCGCTCTCCATGTGGCCCCCAGCATTTCCTGAGTTTGTGTGGGCTTGCCTACCTGTGAGTGGACATGTGGTCTTCAGTGTCCTGGGACTCAGCACCCCCCCCAAGGCGGGAATGGATCCTGCTAACAAGCCACACCTTTTCTGGATAACCTAATCATCTAGGATTATCGGCCCTCTGATTCTTGGCCTGGTGGGGGAGAAGTCCCAGGGGAGGCCCAGTTGATCAGGCTTGGTCTCCCTGAGCTCCAGAGAGACTGGTTTCTAGTTAAGTACATGTGAAACAGTTATGGTCCATGGAAGTTGACTCTCCGCAGGGCACTCCTTTGGGGCCAGAGCCCGTGAGCCTGCTTTAAGGAGGCATGTATAGGCCTGGAGCCTGACAAGCCTTGTCACTGTAAAGAGGGGAGGCTCAGCGTGCTCGCTCCTGAGAACCCCCATCTCCTCCAGCCAGCGGAGGAGACAGAGAGGCAAGTCAAACGCGGGTGTGGTTGATTAGGACTCCTGGCGGTCCATGATTTCCCCTGGGGGCCCAAGACCTGTGCCTGTAGACGGAGTGTGTCGATGTGAGGCCAGTTCAGGACTTGGGCTGAAGGCCTCCAAGGCCGAGGAGGTGGTTTGCCCTTGGGGTCACACGAATCGGACACTGGGGGTCAAATGCTGAGGGACGCTTGGAGGACTTGGAGTAGGCTGGCCAAGGAGGGCAGGTGGTCATCAAAGTCTTGGTCCCAAGACTCAAGGAATGGCCGGTCAGGAAGCTGCAATGGGCAAACAAAGAGAGCGCTAGGCAGGGACCAGGCAGAGCACTACAGACGGGAGTTAAGCAAAGCAGAGCATAGCAGAACTGAGCGGCTGCCATTGCATCCAGTCAAGTGGGAATCCCGTCCAGACCAGGTGTCCACAGTTGCCTGGGACTTGCCCCTACTTCACAAGGACCAGGTGAAAGGAGTGAACCGAGCTGCCCTGAGATTCAGAGCAACAGACCTGGCCTTCTCCCGGAGAGATCCCACACAGGGGAAGGGGCAAGCCAAAGTGGTATCTGTCACTTCTGATTCTCATGTCCGCAACCCCTCTTCTCTGTCCCAGGTCTGGTTCCAGAACAGAAGAGCTCGGCACCCAGGGCAGAGCAGAAGTGGCCCTGCGAATGACCGGGCGGCAAACCAGGAAGCCAGTCCTCACCTGACCATTCCAGGGGACCCAGGCCCCCAGCCCGGTGTCCTCGGATGCTCTCAGCTTCTGGCTCCTTCCAATCCTCTGGGAAGCATGCAGGCTTTTGGGGCAGCGACCCTTCCTGTCCTCTCCATGGGCTTTGCCCCCCTGGTTTCTTGTGGGGGCCCTGTGAGCCAGGCCGTGGGGGCCACTATGGCCGCGCATACCCAAGCCTGGCAGGGAGGAAGCAACTCTCCCACTCCTCAAGCCATGAGGAACCATTCCATGATGGGACCGACTCAGGGAGTGTGCCTTTCAGCTCGCCACACCCGTCTTTGTCCCCTGACGCAAGGGGAATGCCAGCGGCAACAGGAGCACCCTGGCTTGGCACCCGTGCTCTTCCACGGCTATCCCCTGCCTCCAGATGACAATCCTTGCCAACCAGTGCAGGAGGCAGGGCCCATGGGTAGTCACAATGCCCCGCAGTGGTTGGGGGAGCAGTCCCGACTTCTCTTGAGCACAGGACAGGCTCCGGATGCAGCAGCTGGGCAGCCTGCACACGCTGAGATCCCTGGCTGGCGGTGGCAGGCACCCCCTGCTGCTGGGCTCCCTAGTGCACTGGACCCACAGCTCCCACCTTCTGCAGAAGCCTCACGTTTCTTAGAGGAGCTTCTATCAGCCACAGAGAGGGAGGAAGACACACAGCCTTTTCCGAGTGGGCATCTGTGGCAAGGGGAGGCTCCGGGACCCTTGGAAGCACCCCTCAGTGAGGAAGAGTTTTCGTCCCTGCTGGCCATGCTGCACGATTCCACGTGGCCTCACGCCTAGGACCAGGGAGGCCTCGGCTTCCCCACTCCCCATTCATTCAGACTTCCTTTTCTGAGAGGCAGTCCATTACAGGACAGCAAGGACGAGGAACAGGAAGCAAGGTCCATGCTCCAGAGGAAGACCGAGGCCCAAAGGAGCAAATGCCTCTTGGAAGGACAGAAGGGTGTTCCTCCCAGCCCCGTGGACGGAGTTCCATGGCATTCCCGATCGTCATCAATTGACTCAAGGCACCTGAATGCATTAAGGACACTGGGCTCTTTATACACTCCCCGACACCTGAGTGAACACTGGCAGGACACACACCGGCCATCCTCCCTGCCATCACCCTAGACTCTGGCGCCAGGGAAACCCTGGCCCTGGCAGCGAACCCAAGCAAGGAAGAGAAGTTAGAGGACACCTCCCCCATGCCTTTGCCTCCTGATGAAGTGGAACATCCAATCTGCAGAAGCTGACCGTGTAGACCAACACAGCGTGCTACATATCTCCCCTGAGGGGGCCCAGGGAGGCCAAGCCATATGGGCTGGGAGGGCTCGGAACCGGCCAAACGGGAAACAACCGCAGGCCCCCATGGCCCAGAGATCCTCTCCCAGCCAAAGTCCAGAATGCCCTGTGGACTTTGCCTGGCTTATTGCCCTGGAGCCTTTCCAGGGGACACAGCATGACAGTTCCGAGGGCAACCGTCAGTCTCAGAAGGCATTCCAGAAGTGAGGGGACCAATGTGGTTCTTTCCAGAACCTTTGCGCTTCTTTTTTTTCCCTGTCTCTGGTTGGTGTCTATCGGCGTGCCTCACTATGTACAATGTACTCTCGCTTCTCAGGAAGAAGGACGATATTCCCTGTCAGCGTCTTTGTGATCTTCCTTTGGCAGGGTCACTCCTCTCCCTTGCAAAAGGGAACTTTGAGGAAAACCATCCTGGATTTTCAAGGTCCATGGGACACTCCATTGACATAATAAACCTATCTTTGTCTCCCCACTACGGTGTCTGGTCGTGATTCATTCCGTTCCCTGAACGTCCGGGCATGCTTGCCCATCCTCAGAGCCTGGCGATGCTTTGTGGCCCGGGGATGGACTGTGGAAGCCATCGGCATGCCCACGTGTAGCTGAGAGCTTCTGGCACAGAGAAACCCAAGAGGCTGCACCAACACTTCGTAGCAGTCTTCCCACTCCGCCAGCATGGATGGTGCCTTCTGTGCAAGCAATCTTCCAAGGGATGTAGGTGGAGCGCAAGTGGAAGTCGTTCCCCACACATTGTACCTGACCCCACTCTTCTCAGCGGAGGCCAAATTCACACGTAGGGTACATCATGGAGGGCAGGCAATGAATCACCGCCATCCCACCTTGCTTTTTGCCCCTGTCCTTCCTCCTTTTCTCTCTTTCCCTTTCTTCAGATCTGAGCCTATCGTTCCCTCTCCCTCTATCTCATTTTCTTTCACACATGGACACCTACAGATGTCCACACAGTCTCACGATAATGCTTCTGCTCCTGAGAGTATAGGTACAGAACCTCTGGTGGAAAGGATGTGGTCAAAACATTTTGTAGACTAAGGTGGGCATCGCCGGGTTATTTCTTCAGTTTTTTCTTCTGTCCCTAACTCTTCCCCATGTGCCCTGGGAAATGAGAGGTTGTGGACTTGGTTTCTTGAGTCCACCTCTAAATCCATGGCCAACACGTATGGCTTCCAAGTTGCAAGAAACCAAAGTAGTCTGACCTTGGTCACTTCCACCCAACTCTATCTCTCTGTATCCACATGCTGTTTTGCACTGATATATCTGTAGCCCCATGTTGCTACTTGCCTAGTTCCACAGGTGTGTCGCTGATATGTCTCTGTGGATGGATCTTGTGTTGGAAACCCTCCATATCTAACCAGCGCTAGTGGTTTGTTCTTCAGTTGGCTCTATGGACACATCTACCTTTGCTTTTGTAGACTGGGTGGAAGGTAGTGTCCCTCCCTCCCCGAACAGAGTGGGTTAGGATATCTGGAGAGTGCCTAGCCAAAGTGTCCTCGGGACAGACGGGGTTTGGGCTGTGTCTAGAGAAGCTACGTGTCGGAATGGCTCTCTTGACGTGTTGGGAGGACCTCGGTCTCCTCTGATCGTGTTTGCAAGGTCTATGGACTCTTGGGGCTGGCCCCTCTGCACACATGATGTGGAGGGAAGAACGGGGCTGCAGCCACATTGGGGTCCAAAGCCAGCCACAACAGATGCTCAAGTACGGACATGAGCCCTGGAGCCTGTCCTCTCCATGCGTGGCCAGTGCCATGCACATCAGTGAGGTCTCAAGCCTCTGGCAGATGTGCAACATGCAGCACCACTCTGGAAAATAGCTTGGCAGAGGAGATAGATGTCCATTGGAAGCTGGAGGAAGTCTGCCCGTTAGCGGGTTGTTACTCGTGGCCTTGGAGGCCAAGTCCCCAGGGCCTCTGATCTGTCAGGGCCTCTTCCTCCAGCTGTGCCAACCCTGGGATCCCTCAAAGAGAACGTCTCGCCCTGCGACAGAGATCACCCAAGCGGATTCGAGGTGCCAAAAACAGGATCCACGTGTCTGCGGGACATGGTCTCGGGGTTTCAACACTGCTCCTTGTCTTCTTGAGGGCCAGCTTCAGGAAGTGCCGGGAGACCACTTGCAACATCAGGACAGCAATGTCTGGAAAAGCCACAGAGAGCTGCGCCGATGATCCGCTGCCTTTGATAGGCTCCAGTCAGGACTCCGCCCTTGACTAGTGTGGAGGGTTTGTGCATTCCTAAAACCTCTGTGCTCAGAAAACAGCGCCCAGGAAGTTCTAGGGCACCCTCTGTGGAGGCCCCCTGCCCACCTGTCTCCTCGTGCTGCAAGCCACCCCGGGGACAAGCCTAGCCACGACAGCCACCAACTCCCTGGCCGGGGAGATACCCTCGAGCTTCCAGAAGATGCGATTCCTCTCTTTCTGCAGATGCCGTTTCTTGACCAAAAGCCACTGGTTCCCCCGGGAAGGAAGCACAAGCACACGCTCTGACCCGCACACAACCGTACCATTAGGAAATGCTCTGGGACTGCCGTCAGTCCTGCAAAAATGACTCCCTTCGCCGCCTCTTTCTACTGGGTTCTACTTGTCTCCGTGAAGTTCACCTCATGGAATTGCAGAGCCGAGTGAGACAAAAGGCAAAGGGTGCGTCATTTGGTTCTCTGTGTCCCATTTCCTTTTGGGCCGCTGGTTGGCTGTCGGGTTGCTTGGTAGTTGCCCGGCCGATTCGATACCTGGCCGTCTCTGGGAATCCACTGAAGCGGTCGACTGATGGCACATTCCCTCTCATCTTCCTTTTAACCACAGATGGGACCACCACAATGTAAGCGGAGTTAGGTATCTTGTATACACACACACACTCACCCACACACACACATGCACACACACACCAACACACACCAGCTTCAGAGGAGAGGCAACTTGGCCCTTCCGGTTTCCATTCTGCTTTGAATTGATCTGAATTTCTCCATCTGCTTCTCAGGTTCCTGCCGCTGGCTTCCCCTCCTAGGTCATTATTAAGTAGGGCTCTCCATGGAGAGCTCAAGTCTCTCTGGCTACGCCCTGCCAAGAACAGGGAAGAATAGGAACACCAGGTGTAGCCTGTGGAAACGCAAAGTGATGGAGTCATCATAGCACAGACTATTTCTCTCTGGCAAAACTAGGGAGGCCTGAATCCGTCTCAGACGCCGGAGAGCGTTGATTCCCTTAGACCAGGACATGGTAGCATCTCCACTGGACTCAATCACTGCACGTTCACACGTCCCATGCCTTTCCTGCGAACGTGGGGCACCCTTGTCCCCACAGGCAGCTAAGGCTGTGGACCAATCCATTCCACATCCATGGCGATGGCTGGCTCGAAATCTTTCTCTTACATGCCTCCTATCTCAGCTGTCTGATCTCAGTGTCCTGGATGGATCCAAAGGGAAGTGTTGCTTCCAGAGCTGCCTGGGACCTGCCTGGGTGTCTTTGGAAACGGAATCCCCAATTGCGGAGGGCACAGAGACACCAAGCCAGGTGGGTGACCAATCCCAATTGGCCGGGGAAGGTGAAGATACCAGGGCAATGAGCATATAATGTTTTGATTCAAGTAATACAAAAATCAGCAAACATAAAAACAAAGGGGAGAAAAGGAAAGCTGTCCAATGAAACATGACCGACGTACCGATAAAGACACAGTACACGTAAGCAGTGGAAAGAAAGATCGAAAGCCATGTGATGCAATAGAAGGGAACTTAATTACGAGGCTGGTCTTGGGTTGCCAAAGGGGACTCGCATCCCACACAGACATGTCACAATCTGAAACAAGGGTGGAAAGGCCTTCACTGGGTTCAGTCCTAGACACAGTCCCAGATGGGCTGCATTATCGACGGACCAGGACTGAGGCAAAGAGAAAGCTATGAAAAGCTTTATACTATGCAGAGCATTAGAAGTCAGACCGACCGGCCAGGGGAACGAGACAGAGATGAAGTGTACGTTATGCAATGCTTTATTCAATGCTCAGCATCAGAAGTCAGACTGACCGGCGAGGGCCGCCTCCGAGAGGACGACCCCGCCCCGATCTAACAGGCTGGATTTATAGAGCATAACCGCAGATCTCAAGGCTCTTGGCTTCTGTGGTTAGGGCGTTTACTGCCAGAACCGATTCCAGGAACTGATCGCAGGAACCATTGGGACATTGATTCCCGGAATGAAGTCCGTGGATGAAAATAACAGTATGGCTACCTAGGCAATTTGGAGTCGCTCTGGCTAAGCAGGCCCTAATAGTTAAACAGGTTTGAACACTAAATCGGCCCTAACAGTCCCCAGAGTCTCAACCGCACTGGTCGATGTCAGGGCTGTCATCCTAGAGACAAGCTGGCGGGAGTGGGAGAGGCACATTCCATGCAGAGGAGGGTGGGGCGGGCACATCCACCTGCCCAGGTGCAGCTCTCGGCTCAGGTGGTCCTGAAGTCCTGCTGAACACCTCTTCTCCCAAAGTTCGGAACCACTGAAGGCAGGGCTTCACTTCGACAGCAGCTGTCCAAGTGATTGGGGGTGGGCCATCCTAGGCTTTGATCAGTCGCACGCTCCCAGGTCCTGCCCAGTCGAGCGGCCAGTGCTCTGGGACCCGAGGTACTGCAGCGGCATGGCTCCCACCAGCAAATCAAGGAGTAAGTTCCCCTCAGAGGCCCTGCTCCCCGCTTGTTTTCCCCAAAGTCCCCTGTTACTTTCCGGGCTTCAGGACATTAAGAGGGGCACATGAGGATATGGGGAAGGGGATCGAGAGAGGCTTGCCCATGGCCGCCGTCAGAAGCAAAACTGAAGTCGGTGGCCAGGAGTCCCAACTAGAGTCCCGCTTGGGAAAATAGGCAAGCTAGATCTCAGGGGGTAGTGTATGGGTCGAGGTTCGGCACCTCGTTCAGGTGGAAGTGACAAAAATGGAACTTTCACCTCCAACGCGGCAGCACTCGGTGGGATGTACTGTCGGATTTTTCCTGGCTGTTTCTTAGAAGCAGTGGGGTCCTCTTTGCTCCTCCTCAGGTGCTTTCCTCCCTCACTCCCCCCGCGGGTCTCCTCATTCATTGGCATGCCATCACATGGCTCAGGACTGGTTGGTATCTCCCTAGTCCCTGGACTATCACCCGTTCCCACGGGCAGAGGGCAGGGTGCCAGGGCCCCTATCGAGCAGGCTCTCCAGTGATTTCGTATGTGGATAAGGGACAATAATCTCCGGCCTGGGAATGGGTGGACAGGGCAGAAAGGGAAGAGCTGAGGCGGCACAGCCACTTCGCATGGCTAGGCAAGCCTTCCTACTCCAGTGGCCATTTTCCCTGCAACAGGCACACTCCCACCAGGATCCCGACGGAGGCGGCTTCTTTTGAGGCCATGGCAGAAAGAGGCTCTGCAGGCCTTGTTCCAGCAGAACCGGTACCCTGGCATCACCACCAGAGAACGACTGGCCCAAGAGCTAGACATTCCCGAGTCCAGGATCCAGGTAGGCTTGAGCTTCTCTTTCATTCTCCCTGGGGCAAAAGTTGTGGACACTATGTGGCTGAAGCCAGTGTATGTCACCTCCATATCCAGCTGGGAGCTCAGTTTCTTTGGGTTCTCTTTGGGCATTCCCGGGGACCCCATGCCCTTTGACGACATTGCAAGTCATTCGGTCTAAGAACACGGGGACCACTGGTTGGCATGGCCCGGGCACACCAACGGGTCAACACATCCACCTGACTTCCCTTAGAAATCATTTGCCCAGACTTATCGTGTGGCCCACACAAAACTCTCTGAGACTTTAGGTATGAGGGACACAAAGGAATGGAAGATACGGAGGCAGCCAGATGATAGACATAGAGATAGAGGCAGATGATGTACATTCAGATACAGATAGAGATAGATCCAGTTCACCAGTGCTGCCTGAACGTCAGTTCCTCTTTTGCCACTTAGGTTTGGTTCCAGAATGAGCGCACGAGACAGCTCAGGCGGAGCCGATTGGCACCTGCAAACTCCCAAGTGGAAGGGCCATCGTGTGGACAGGAACAGCCTGCAGCTTGGATTCCAGGTGAGTCCCTAGCCTACCAAACGCGTCTCTTCTGGAGCTTCTCCTTCACGCAGGAACGGGTCAGCGTGGGCTTGTCAAGGGTTTGGCAAGAGGGCTTTGGAAAGGAACCCACGTTACCTTGTTGGGTTCCCAGCGATGGACACTGTGTTTATACCGACTCTTGGGCGAGTGCATTCTTTCTGGACAGAAAGGCTTTGAGTATTCTCGTCCTAAAAGTGCCAGGAAGGACAGAGTACTTTTCTTGGCTCACCTCAGGCTTGAGAGGCAAGTGCTGGCTTGTGTGGGTGGCTCCATGCTGACCTCATGGACTCAGGGAATGTGAAGATATTAGGAAAATGTAAAAGCAGAAGCAAACACACACACACACACACACACACACACACACACACTCCCATTCACACACACACCCACACTTTCACACACACACAGGCACACACGGACACCAACTTCCCTTTCCACACCGATGTGCCTAGGCTCCCAACCCTTCTTTCTACCTCTTTTCTCTTTTCAGAACGTTTCCCAAAGGAGGGCAGGAGAAAACGGACCGCGATTTCTCCATGCCAAACCAGTCTCCTCCTTCAAGCCTTTGAGACGAACCCATTTCCCTGCATTTCCACCAGAGAACACCTGGCCAGACTCACAGGACTCCCGGAATCCCGCATTCAGGTACATTTGCGGAGGGTGTCTGTGAACTGCTGAATGTGCAGGGGAGAGTGGCCCCTGAGACATTCCTAGAGAAACGTGGGCTCGTTGGGGTTATCCACGTGTCCCATGCGTGGGCAGTAGGGGGAGAGCATGGACCTTGCAAGGGATGGACTGCACATAAGCAGAATGTGTCAGCCGAAATGGGGATAGTAGGGGAGAACATGAAGGTGAGGTGGCAGTGCCCGTGTGTGTAGAAATGGTGCGTGGACATAAGTGGGGAAACGGAAAAGTTGCCACCTCTCTTTAGGTCATGCAAAGTGTCAGTGCTTCAAAGGCTTGGGGGCGCTCTCCATGTGGCCCCCAGCATTTCCTGAGTTTGTGTGGGCTTGCCTACCTGTGAGTGGACATGTGGTCTTCAGTGTCCTGGGACTCAGCACCCCCCCCAAGGCGGGAATGGATCCTGCTAACAAGCCACACCTTTTCTGGATAACCTAATCATCTAGGATTATCGGCCCTCTGATTCTTGGCCTGGTGGGGGAGAAGTCCCAGGGGAGGCCCAGTTGATCAGGCTTGGTCTCCCTGAGCTCCAGAGAGACTGGTTTCTAGTTAAGTACATGTGAAACAGTTATGGTCCATGGAAGTTGACTCTCCGCAAGGCACTCCTTTGGGGCCAGAGCCCGTGAGCCTGCTTTAAGGAGGCATGTATGGGCCTGGAGCCTGACAAGTCTTGTCACTGTAAAGAGGGGAGGCTCAGCGTGCTCGCTCCTGAGAACCCCCATCTCCTCCAGCCAGCGGAGGAGACAGAGAGGCAAGTCAAACGCGGGTGTGGTTGATTAGGACTCCTGGCGGTCCATGATTTCCCCTGGGGGCCCAAGACCTGTGCCTGTAGACGGAGTGTGTCGATGTGAGGCCAGTTCAGGACTTGGGCTGAAGGCCTCCAAGGCCGAGGAGGTGGTTTGCCCTTGGGGTCACACGAATCGGACACTGGGGGTCAAATGCTGAGGGACGCTTGGAGGACTTGGAGTAGGCTGGGCAAGGAGGGCAGGTGGTCATCGAAGTCTTCGTCCCAAGACTCAAGGAATGGCCGGTCAGGAAGCTGCAATGGGCAAACAAAGAGAGCGCTAGGCAGGGACCAGGCAGAGCACTACAGAGGGGAGTTAAGCAAAGCAGAGCATAGCAGAACTGAGCGGCTGCCATTGCATCCAGTCAAGTGGGAATCCCGTCCAGACCAGGTGTCCACAGTTGCCTGGGACTTGCCCCTACTTCACAAGGACCAGGTGAAAGGAGTGAACCGAGCTGCCCTGAGATTCAGAGCAACAGACCTGGCCTTCTCCCGGAGAGATCCCACACAGGGGAAGGGGCAAGCCAAAGTGGTATCTGTCACTTCTGATTCTCATGTCCGCAACCCCTCTTCTCTGTCCCAGGTCTGGTTCCAGAACAGAAGAGCTCGGCACTCAGGGCAGAGCAGAAGTGGCCCTGCGAATGACCGGGCGGCAAACCAGGAAGCCAGTCCTCACCTGACCATTCCAGGGGACCCAGGCCCCCAGCCCGGTGTCCTCGGATGCTCTCAGCTTCTGGCTCCTTCCAATCCTCTGGGAAGCATGCAGGCTTTTGGGGCAGCGACCCTTCCTGTCCTCTCCATGGGCTTTGCCCCCCTGGTTTCTTGTGGGGGCCCTGTGAGCCAGGCCGTGGGGGCCACTATGGCCGCGCATACCCAAGCCTGGCAGGGAGGAAGCAACTCTCCCACTCCTCAAGCCATGAGGAACCATTCCATGATGGGACCGACTCAGGGAGTGTGCCTTTCAGCTCGCCACACCCGTCTTTGTCCCCTGACGCAAGGGGAATGCCAGCGGCAACAGGAGCACCCTGGCTTGGCACCCGTGCTCTTCCACGGCTATCCCCTGCCTCCAGATGACAATCCTTGCCAACCAGTGCAGGAGGCAGGGCCCATGGGTAGTCACAATGCCCCGCAGTGGTTGGGGGAGCAGTCCCGACTTCTCTTGAGCACAGGACAGGCTCCGGATGCAGCAGCTGGGCAGCCTGCACACGCTGAGATCCCTGGCTGGCGGTGGCAGGCACCCCCTGCTGCTGGGCTCCCTAGTGCACTGGACCCACAGCTCCCACCTTCTGCAGAAGCCTCACGTTTCTTAGAGGAGCTTCTATCAGCCACAGAGAGGGAGGAAGACACACAGCCTTTTCCGAGTGGGCATCTTTGGCAAGGGGAGGCTCCGGGACCCTTGGAAGCACCCCTCAGTGAGGAAGAGTTTTCGTCCCTGCTGGCCATGCTGCACGATTGCACGTGGCCTCACGCCTAGGACCAGGGAGGCCTCAGCTTCCCCACTCCCCATTCATTCAGACTTCCTTTTCTGAGAGGCAGTCCATTACAGGACAGCAAGGACGAGGAACAGGAAGCAAGGTCCATGCTCCAGAGGAAGACCGAGGCCCAAAGGAGCAACTGCCTCTTGGAAGGACAGAAGGGTGTTCCTCCCAGGCCCGTGGACGGAGTTCCATGGCATTCCCGATCGTCATCAATTGACTCAAGGCACCTGAATGCATTACGGACACTGGGCTCTTTATACACTCCCCGACACCTGAGTGAACACTGGCAGGACACACACCGGCCATCCTCCCTGCCATCACCCTAGACTCTGGCGCCAGGGAAACCCTGGCCCTGGCAGCGAACCCAAGCAAGGAAGAGAAGTTAGAGGACACCTCCCCCATGCCTTTGCCTCCTGATGAAGTGGAACATCCAATCTGCAGAAGCTGACCGTGTAGACCAACACAGCGTGCTACATATCTCCCCTGAGGGGGCCCAGGGAGGCCAAGCCATATGGGCTGGGAGGGCTCGGAACCGGCCAAACGGGAAACAACCGCAGGCCCCCATGGCCCAGAGATCCTCTCCCAGCCAAAGTCCAGAATGCCCTGTGGACTTTGCCTGGCTTATTGCCCTGGAGCCTGTCCAGGGGACACAGCATGACAGTTCCGAGGGCAACCGTCAGTCTCAGAAGGCATTCCAGAAGTGAGGGGACCAATGTGGTTCTTTCCAGAACCTTTGCGCTTCTTTTTTTTCCCTGTCTCTGGTTGGTGTCTATCGGCGTGCCTCACTATGTACAATGTACTCTCCCTTCTCAGGAAGAAGGACGATATTCCCTGTCAGCGTCTTTGTGATCTTCCTTTGGCAGGGTCACTCCTCTCCCTTGCGAAAGGGAACTTTGAGGAAAACCATCCTGGATTTTCAAGGTCCATGGGACACTCCATTGACATAATAAACCTATCTTTGTCTCCCCACTACGGTGTCTGGTCGTGATTCATTCCGTTCCCTGAACGTCCGGGCATGCTTGCCCATCCTCAGAGCCTGGTGATGCTTTGTGGCCCGGGGATGGACTGTGGAAGCCATCGGCATGCCCACGTGTAGCTGAGAGCTTCTGGCACAGAGAAACCCAAGAGGCTGCACCAACACTTCGTAGCAGTCTTCCCACTCCGCCTGCATGGATGGTGCCTTCTGTGCAAGCAATCTTCCAAGGGATGTAGGTGGAGCGCAAGTGGAAGTCGTTCCCCACACATTGTACCTGACCCCACTCTTCTCAGCGGAGGCCAAATTCACACGTAGGGAACATCATGGAGGGCAGGCAATAAATCACCGCCATCCCACCTTGCTTTTTGCCCCTGTCCTTCCTCCTTTTCTCTCTTTCCCTTTCTTCAGATCTGAGCCTATCGATCCCTCTCCCTCTATCTCATTTTCTTTCACACATGGACACCTACAGATGTCCACACAGTCTCACGATAATCCTTCTGCTCCTGAGAGTATGGGTACAGAACCTCTGGTGGAAAGGATGTGTTCAAAACATTTTGTAGACTAAGGTGGGCATCGCCGGGTTATTTCCTCAGTTTTTCTTCTGTCCCTACCTCTTCCCCATGTGCCCTGGGAAATGAGAGGTTGTGGACTTGGTTTCTTGAGTCCACCTCTAAATCCATGGCCAACACGTATGGCTTCCAAGTTGCAAGAAACCAAAGTAGTCTGACCTTGGTCACTTCCACCCAACTCTATCTCTCTGTATCCACATGCTGTTTTGCACTGATATATCTGTAGCCCCATGTTGCTACTTGCCTAGTTCCACAGGTGTGTCGCTGATATGTCTCTGTGGATGGATCTTGTGTTGGAAACCCTCCATATCTAACCAGCGCTAGTGGTTTGTTCTTCAGTTGGCTCTATGGACACATCTACCTTTGCTTTTGTAGACTGGGTGGAAGGTAGTGTCCCTCCCTCCCCGAACAGAGTGGGTTAGGATATCTGGAGAGTGCCTAGCCAAAGTGTCCTCGGGACAGACGGGGTTTGGGCTGTGTCTAGAGAAGCTACGTGTCGGAATGGCTCTCTTGACGTGTTGGGAGGACCTCGGTCTCCTCTGATCGTGTTTGCAAGGTCTATGGACTCTTGGGGCTGGCCCCTCTGCACACATGATGTGGAGGGAAGAACGGGGCTGCAGCCACATTGGGGTCCAAAGCCAGCCACAACAGATGCTCAAGTACGGACATGAGCCCTGGAGCCTGTCCTCTCCATGCGTGGCCAGTGCCATGCACATCAGTGAGGTCTCAAGCCTCTGGCAGATGTGCAACATGCAGCACCACTCTGGAAAATAGCTTGGCAGAGGAGATAGATGTCCATTGGAAGCTGGAGGAAGTCTGCCCGTTAGCGGGTTGTTACTCGTGGCCTTGGAGGCCAAGTCCCCAGGGCCTCTGATCTGTCAGGGCCTCTTCCTCCAGCTGTGCCAACCCTGGGATCCCTCAAAGAGAACGTCTCGCCCTGCGACAGAGATCACCCAAGCGGATTCGAGGTGCCAAAAACAGGATCCACGTGTCTGCGGGACATGGTCTCGGGGTTTCAACACGGCTCCTTGTCTTCTTGAGGGCCAGCTTCGGGAAGTGCCGGGAGACCACTTGCAACGTCAGGACAGCAATGTCTGGAAAAGCCACAGAGAGCTGCGCCGATGATCCGCTGCCTTTGATAGGCTCCAGTCAGGACTCCGCCCTTGACTAGTGTGGAGGGTTTGTGCATTCCTAAAACCTCTGTGCTCAGAAAACAGCGCCCAGGAAGTTCTAGGGCACCCTCTGTGGAGGCCCCCTGCCCACCTGTCTCCTCGTGCTGCAAGCCACCCCGGGGACAAGCCTAGCCACGACAGCCACCAACTCCCTGCCCGGGGAGATACCCTCGAGCTTCCAGAAGATGCGATTCCTCTCTTTCTGCAGATGCCGTTTCTTGACCGAAAGCCACTGGTTCCCCCGGGAAGGAAGCACAAGCACACGCTCTGACCCGCACACAACCGTACCATTAGGAAATGCTCTGGGACTGCCGTCAGTCCTGCAAAAATGACTCCCTTCGCCGCCTCTTTCTACTGGGTTCTACTTGTCTCCGTGAAGTTCACCTCATGGAATTGCAGAGCCGAGTGAGACAAAAGGCAAAGGGTGCGTCATTTGGTTCTCTGTGTCCCATTTCCTTTTGGGCCGCTGGTTGGCTGTCGGGTTGCTTGGTAGTTGCCCGGCCGATTCGATACCTGGCCGTCTCTGGGAATCCACTGAAGCGGTCGACTGATGGCACATTCCCTCTCATCTTCCTTTTAACCACAGATGGGACCACCACAATGTAAGCGGAGTTAGGTATCTTGTATACACACACACACTCACCCACACACACACATGCACACACACACCAACACACACCAGCTTCAGAGGAGAGGCAACTTGGCCCTTCCGGTTTCCATTCTGCTTTGAATTGATCTGAATTTCTCCATCTGCTTCTCAGGTTCCTGCCGCTGGCTTCCCCTCCTAGGTCATTATTAAGTAGGGCTCTCCATGGAGAGCTCAAGTCTCTCTGGCTACGCCCTGCCAAGAACAGGGAAGAATAGGAACACCAGGTGTAGCCTGTGGAAACGCAAAGTGATGGAGTCATCATAGCACAGACTATTTCTCTCTGGCAAAACTAGGGAGGCCTGAATCCGTCTCAGACGCCGGAGAGCGTTGATTCCCTTAGACCAGGACATGGTAGCATCTCCACTGGACTCAATCACTGCACGTTCACACGTCCCATGCCTTTCCTGCGAACGTGGGGCACCCTTGTCCCCACAGGCAGCTAAGGCTGTGGACCAATCCATTCCACATCCATGGCGATGGCTGGCTCGAAATCTTTCTCTTACATGCCTCCTATCTCAGCTGTCTGATCTCAGTGTCCTGGATGGATCCAAAGGGAAGTGTTGCTTCCAGAGCTGCCTGGGACCTGCCTGGGTGTCTTTGGAAACGGAATCCCCAATTGCGGAGGGCACAGAGACACCAAGCCAGGTGGGTGACCAATCCCAATTGGCCGGGGAAGGTGAAGATACCAGGGCAATGAGCATATAATGATTTGATTCAAGTAATACAAAAATCAGCAAACATAAAAACAAAGGGGAGAAAAGGAAAGCTGTCCAATGAAACATGACCGACGTACCGATAAAGACACAGTACACGTAAGCAGTGGAAAGAAAGATCGAAAGCCATGTGATGCAATAGAAGGGAACTTAATTACGAGGCTGGTCTTGGGTTGCCAAAGGGGACTCGCATCCCACACAGACATGTCACAATCTGAAACAAGGGTGGAAAGGCCTTCACTGGGTTCAGTCCTAGACACAGTCCCAGATGGGCTGCATTATCGACGGACCAAGACTGAGGCAAAGAGAAAGCTATGAAAAGCTTTATACTATGCAGAGCATTAGAAGTCAGACCGACCGGCCAGGGGAACGAGACAGAGATGAAGTGTACGTTATGCAATGCTTTATTCAATACTCAGCATCGGAAGTCAGACTGACCGGCGAGGGCCGCCTCCGAGAGGACGACCCCGCCCCGATCTAACAGGCTGGATTTATAGAGCATAACCGCAGATCTCAAGGCTCTTGGCTTCTGTGGTTAGGGCGTTTACTGCCAGAACCGATTCCAGGAACTGATCGCAGGAACCATTGGGGCATTGATTCCCGGAATGAAGTCCGTGGATGAAAATAACAGTATGGCTACCTAGGCAATTTGGAGTCACTCTGGCTAAGCAGGCCCTAATAGTTAAACAGGTTTGAACACTAAATCGGCCCTAACAGTCCCCAGAGGCTCAACCGCACTGGTCGATGTCAGGGCTGTCATCCTGGAGACAAGCTGGCGGGAGTGGGAGAGGCACATTCCATGCAGAGGAGGGTGGGGCGGGCACATCCACCTGCCCAGGTGCAGCTCTCGGCTCAGGTGGTCCTGAAGTCCTGCTGAACACCTCTTCTCCCAAAGTTCGGAACCACTGAAGGCAGGGCTTCACTTCGACAGCAGCTGTCCAAGTGATTGGGGGTGGGCCATCCTAGGCTTTGATCAATCGCACGCTCCCAGGTCCTGCCCAGTCGAGCGGCCAGTGCTCTGGGACCCGAGGTACTGCAGCGGCATGGCTCCCACCAGCAAATCAAGGAGTAAGTTCCCCTCAGAGGCCCTGCTCCCCGCTTGTTTTCCCTAAAGTCCCCTGTTACTTTCCGGGCTTCAGGACATTAAGAGGGGCACATGCTAGAAGGTTCTGATCCACAGAGGATTGGGGGAAGGGGATCGAGAGAGGCTTGCCCATGGCCGCCGTCAGAAGCAAAACTGAAGTCGGTGGCCAGGAGTCCCAACTAGAGTCCCGCTTGGGAAAATAGGCAAGCTAGATCTCAGGGGGTAGAGTATGGGTCGAGTTTCGGCACCTCGTTCAGGTGGAAGTGACAAAAATGGAACTTTCACCTCCAACGCGGCAGCACTCGGTGGGATGTACTGTCGGATTTTTCCTGGCTGTTTCTTAGAAGCAGTGGGGTCCTCTTTGCTCCTCCTCAGGTGCTTTCCTCCCTCACTCCCCCCGCGGGTCTCCTCATTCATTGGCATGCCATCACATGGCTCAGGACTGGTTGGTATCTCCCTAGTCCCTGGACTATCACCCGTTCCCACGGGCAGAGGGCAGGGTGCCAGGGCCCCTATCGAGCAGGCTCTCCAGTGATTTCGTGTGTGGATAAGGGACAATAATCTCCGGCCTGGGAATGGGTGGACAGGGCAGAAAGGGAAGAGCTGAGGCGGCACAGCCACTTCGCATGGCTAGGCAAGCCTTCCTACTCCAGTGGCCATTTTCCCTGCAACAGGCACACTCCCACCAGGATCCCGACGGAGGCGGCTTCTTTTGAGGCCATGGCAGAAAGAGGCTCTGCAGGCCTTGTTCCAGCAGAACCGGTACCCTGGCATCACCACCGGAGAACGACTGGCCCAAGAGCTAGACATTCCCGAGTCCAGGATCCAGGTAGGCTTGAGCTTCTCTTTCATTCTCCCTGGGGCAAAAGTTGTGGACACTATGTGGCTGAAGCCAGTGTATGTCACCTCCATATCCAGCTGGGAGCTCAGTTTCTTTGGGTTCTCTTTGGGCATTCCCGGGGACCCCATGCCCTTTGACGACATTGCAAGTCATTCGGTCTAAGAACACGGGGACCACTGGTTGGCATGGCCCGGGCACACCAACGGGTCAACACATCCACCTGACTTCCCTTAGAAATCATTTGCCCAGACTTATCGTGTGGCCCACACAAAACTCTCTGAGACTTTAGGTATGAGGGACACAAAGGAAAGGAAGATACGGAGGCAGCCAGATGATAGACATAGAGATAGAGGCAGATGATGTACATTCAGATACAGATAGAGATAGATCCAGTTCACCAGTGCTTCCTGAACATCAGTTCCTCTTTTGTCACTTAGGTTTGGTTCCAGAATGAGCGCACGAGACAGCTCAGGCGGAGCCGATTGGCACCTGCAAACTACCAAGTGGAAGGGCAATCGTGTGGACAGGAACAGCCTGCAGCTTGGACTCCAGGTGAGTCCCCTGCCTACCAAACGGGTCTCTTCTGGAGCTTCTCCTTCACGCAGGAACGGGTCTGCGTGTGCTTGTCAAGTGTTTGGCAAGAGGGCTTCGGAAAGGAACCCACGTTACCTTGTTGGGTTCCCAGCAATGGACACTGTGTTTATACCGACTCTTGGGCGAGTGCATTCTTTCTGGACAGAAAGGCTTTGAGTATTCTCGTCCTAAAAGTGCCAGGAAGGACAGAGTTATTTTCTTGGGTCACCTCAGGCTTGCGAGGCAAGTGCTGGCTTGTGTGGGTGGCTCCATGCTGACCTCATGGTTCAGGGAAGGTGAAGATATTAGGAAAATGTAAAAGCAGAAGCAAACACACACACACAGACACACACACACTCTCCCGTTCACACACACACCCACACTTTCACACACACACAGGCACACACGGACACCAACTTCTCTTTCCACACCGATGTGCCTTGGCTCCCAACCCTTCTTTCTACCTCTTTTCTCTTTTCAGAACGTTTCCCAAAGGAGGGCAGGAGAAAACGGACCGCCATTTCTCCATGCCAAACCAGTCTCCTCCTTCAAGCCTTTGAGACGAACCCATTTCCCTGCATTTCCACCAGAGAACACCTGGCCAGACTCACAGGACTCCCGGAATCCCGCATTCAGGTACATTTGCGGAGGGTGTCAGTGAACTGCTGAATGTGCATGGGAGAGTGGCCCCTGAGACATTCCTAGAGAAACGTGGGCTCGTTGGGGTTATCCACGTGTCCCAGTGGGTGGGCAGTAGGGGGAGAGTATGGACCTTGCAAGGGATGGACTGCACATAAGCAGAATGTGTCAGCCGAAATGGGGATAGTAGGGGAGAACATGAAGGTGAGGTGGCAGTGCCCGTGTGTGTAGAAATGGTGCGTGGACATGAGTGGGGAAACGGAAAAGTTGCCACCTCTCTTTAGGACATGCAAAGTGTCAGTGCTTCAAAGGCTTGGGGGCGCTCTCCATGTGGCTCCCAGCATTCCCTGAGTGTGTGTAGGCTTGCCTACCTGTGAGTGGACACGTGGTCTTCAGTGTCCTGGGACACAGCACCCCCCCCCATGGCAGAATGGATCCTGCTCACAAGCCACACCTTTTCTGGATAACCTAATCATCTAGGATTATCGGCCATCGAATACTTGGCCTGGTGGGGAGAGGTCCCAGGGGAGGCCCAGTTGAGCAGGCTTGGTCTCCCTGAGCTCCAGAGAGACTGGTTTCTAGTTAAGTATATGTGAAACAGCTTTATGGTCAATGGAAGTAGTCTCTCCGCAAGGCACTCCTTGGGGCCAGAGCCCGTGAGCCTGCTTTAGGGAGGCATGTATGGGCCTGGAGCCTGACAAGTCTTGTCACTGTAAAGAGGGGAGGATCAGCGTGCTCGCTCCTGAGAACCCACATCTCCTCCAGCCAGCGGAGGAGACAGAGAGGCAAGTCAAATGCGTGTGTGGTTGATTTGGACACCTGGCGGTCCATGACTTCCCTTGGGGGCTCAAGACCTGTGCCTGTAGACGGAGTGTGTCGATGTGAGGCCAGTTCAGCACTTGGGCAGAAAGCCTCCAAGGCAGAAGTGGTGGTTTGCCCTTGGGGTCACACGAATCGGACACTGGGGTTCAAATGATGAGGGACGCTTGGAGGACTTGGAGTAGGCTGGGCAAGGAGGGCAGGTGGTCATCGAAGTCTTCGTCCCAAGACTCAAGGAATGGCTGGTCAGGAAGCTGCAATGGGCAAACTAAGAGAGCGCTAGGCAGGGACCAGGCAGAGCACTACAGAGGGGAGTTAAGCAAAGCAGAGCATAGCAGAACTGAGCGGCTGCCATTGCATCCAGTCAAGTGGGAATCCCGTCCAGACCAGGTGTCCACAGTTGCCTGGGACTTGCCCCTACTTCACAAGGACCAGGTGAAAGGAGTGAACCGAGCTGCGTGAGATGCAGAGCAACAGACCTTGCCTTCTCCCGGAGAGATCCCACACAGGGGAAGGGGCAAGCCAAAGTGGTATCTGTCACTTCTGATTCTCATGTCCGCAACCCCTCTTCTCTGTCCCAGGTCTGGTTCCAGAACAGAAGAGCTCGGCACCCAGGGCAGAGCAGAAGTGGCCCTGCGAATGACCGGGCGGCAAACCAGGAAGCCAGTCCTCACCTGACCATTCCAGGGGACCCAGGCCCCCAGCCCGGTGTCCTCGGATGCTCTCAGCTTCTGGCTCCTTCCAATCCTCTGGGAAGCATGCAGGCTTTTGGGGCAGCGACCCTTCCTGTCCTCTCCATGGGCTTTGCCCCCCTGGTTTCTTGTGGGTGCCCTGTGAGCCATGCCGTGGCGGCCACTATTGCCCCGCATACCCAAGCCTGGCAGGGAGGAAGCAACTCTCCCACTCCTCAAGCCATGAGGAAACATTCCATGATGGGACTGACTCAGGGAGTGTGCCTTTCAGCTCGCAACACCCGTCTTTGTCCCCTGACTCAAGGGGAATGCCAGCGGCAACAGGAGCACCCTGGCTTGGAACCCGTGCCCTTCCACGGCTATCCCCTGCCTCCAGATGACAATCCATGCCAACCAGTGCAGGATGCAGGGCCCATGGGTAGTCACTATGCCCCGCAGTGGTTGGGGGAGTGGTCCCGACTTCTCGTGAGCACAGGACAGGCTCCAGATGCAGCAGCTGGGCAGCCTGCACACGCTGAGATCCCTGGCTGGCGGTGGCTGGCACCCCCTGCTGCTGGGCTCCCTAGTGCACTGGACCCACAGCTCCCACCTTCTGCAGAAGCCTCACGTTTCTTAGAGGAGCTTCTAACAGCCACAGAAAGGGAGGAAGACACACAGCCTTTTCCGAGTGGGCATCTGTGGCAAGGGGAGGCCCCGGGACCCTTGGAAGCACCCCTCAATGAGGAAGAGTTTTCGTCCCTGCTGGCCATGCTGCACGATTCCACGTGGTCTCAAGCCTAGGACCAGAGAGGCCTCGGCTTCCCCACTCCCCATTCATTCAGACTTCCTTTTCTGAGAGGCAGTCCATTACAGGACAGCAAGGACGAGGAACAGGAAGCAAGGTCCATGTTCCAGAGGAAGCCCGAGGCCCAAAGGTGCAACTGCCTCTTGGAAGGACAGAAGGGTGTTCCTCCCATCCCCGTGGACGGAGCTCCATGGCATTCCAGATCGTCATCAATCGACTCAAGGCACCTGAAGGCATTAAGGACCCTGGGCTCTTTATACACTCCCCGACACCTGAGTGATCACTGGCAGGACACACACCGGCCATCCTCCCTGCCATCACCCTAGAGTCTGGCGCCAGGGAAACCCTGGCCCTTGCAGCGAACCCAAGCAAGGAAGAGAAGTTAGAGGACACCTCCCCCATGCCTTTGCCCCCTGATGAAGTGGAACATCCAATCTGCAGAAGCTGACCGTGTAGACCAACACAGCGTGCTACATATCTCCCCTGAGGGGGCCCAGGGAGGCCAAGCCATCCGGGCTGGAAGGGCTCGGAACCGGCCAAACGGGAAACAACCGCAGGCCCCCATGGCCCAGAGATCCTCTCCCAGCCAAATTCCAGAATGCCCTGTGGACTTTGCCTGGCTTATTGCCCTGGAGCCTTTCCAGGGGACACAGCATGACAGTTTCGAGGGCAACCGTCAGTCTCAGAAGGCATTCCAGAAGTGAGGGGACCAATGTGGTTCTTTCCAGAACCTTTGCGCTTCTTTTTTTTCCCTGTCTCTGGTTGGTGTCCATCGGCGTGCCTCACTATGTACAATGTACTCTCGCTTCTCAGGAAGAAGGACGATATTCCCTGTCAGCGTCTTTGTGATCTTCCTTTGGCGGGGTCACTCCTCTCCCTTGCGAAAGGGAACTTTGAGGAAAACCATCCTGGATTTTCAAGGTCCATGGGACACTTCATTGACATAATAAACCTATCTTTGTCTCCCCACTACGGTGTCTGGTCGTGATTCATTCCGTTCCCCGAACGTCCGGGCATGCTTGCCCATCCTCAGAGCCTGGCGATGCTTTGTGGCTCGGGGATGGACTGTGGAAGCCATCGGCATGCCCACGTGTAGCTGAGAGCTTCTGGCACAGAGAAACCCAAGAGGCTGCACCAACACTTCCTAGCAGTCTTCCCACTCCGCCTGCATGGATGGTGCCTTCTGTGCAAGCAATCTTCCAAGGGATGTAGGTGGAGCGCAAGTGGAAGTCGTTTCCCACTCATTGTACCTGACCCCACTCTTCTCAGCAGAGGCCAAATTCACACGTAGGGAACATCATGGAGGGCAGGCAATGAATCACCGCCCCCCCACCTTGCTTTTTGCCCCGGTCCTTCCTCCTTTTCTCTCTTTCCCTTTCTTCAGATCTCAGCCTATCGTTCCCTCTCCCTCTATCTCATTTTCTTTCACACATGGACACCTACAGATGTCCACACAGTCTCACGATAATGCTTATGCTTCTGAGAGTATGGGTACAGAACCTCTGGTGGAAAGGATGTGGTCAAAACCTTTTGTAGACTAAGGTGGGAATCGCCGGGTTATTTCCTCAGTTTTTTCTTCTGTCCCTACCTCTTTCCCATGTGCCCTGGGAAATGAGAGGTTGTGGATTTGGTTTCTTGAGTCCACCCCTAAATCCATGGCCAAAACGTATGGGTTCCAAGTTGCAAGGAACCAAAGTAGTCTGACCTTGGTCACTTCCACCCAACTCGATCTCTGTCAGTATCCACATGCTCTTTTGCACTGATATATCTGTAGCCCCATGTTGCTACTTGCCTAGTTCCACAGTTGGGTCGCTGATATGTCTCTGTGGATGGAGCTTGTGTTGGAAACCTTCCATATCTAACCAGCCCTAGTGGTTTGTTCTTCAGTTGGCTCTATGGACACATCTACCTTTGCTTCTGCAGACTGGGTGGAAGGTAGTGTCCCTCCCTCCCCGAACAGAGTGGGTTAGGATATCTGGAGAGTGCCTAGCCAAAGTGTCCTCGGGACAGACGGGGTTTGGGCTGTGTCTAGAGAAGCTACGTGTCGGAATGGCTCTCTTGTCGTGTTGGGAGGACCTCGGTCTCCTCTGATCGTGTTTGCAAGGTCTATGGACTCCTGGGGCTGGCCCCTCTGCACACATGATGTGGAGGGAAGAACGGGGCTGCAGCCACATTGGGGTCCAAAGCCAGCCACAACAGATGCTCAAGTACGGACATGAGCCCTGGAGCCTGTCCTCTCCATGCGTGGCCAGTGCCATGCACATCAGTGAGGTCTCAAGCCTCTGGCAGATGTGCAACATGCAGCACCACTCTGGAAATTAGCTTGGCAGAGGAGATAGATGTCCATTGGAAGCTGGAGGAAGTCTGCCAGTTAGTGGGTTGTTACTCGTGGCCTTGGAGGCCAAGTCCCCAGGGCCTCTGATCTGTCAGGGCCTCTTCCTCCAGCTGTGCCAACCCTGGGATCCCTCAAAGAGAACGTCTCGCCCTCCGACAGAGATCACCCAAGCGGATTCGAGGTGCCAAAAACAGGATCCACGTGTCTGCGGGTCATAGACTCGGGGTTTCAACACTGCTCCTCGTCTTCTTGAGGGCCAGCTTCAGGAAGTGCCGGGAGACCACTTGCAACGTCAGGACAGCAATGTCTGGAAAAGCCACAGAGAGCTGCGCCGATGATCCGCTGCCTTTGATAGGCTCCATTCAGGACTCAGCCCTTGACTAGTGTGGGGGGTTTGTGCATTCCTCAAACCTCTGTGCTTCAGAAAACAGCGCCCAGGAAGTTCTAGGGCACCCTCTGTGGAGGTCCCCTGCCCACCTGTCTCCTCGTGCTGCAAGCCACCCCGGGGACAAGCCTAGCCACGTCAGCCACCAACTCCCTGGCCGGGGAGATACCCTCGAGCTTCCAGAAGATGCGATTCCTCTCTTTCTGCAGATGCCGTTTCTTGACCGAAAGCCACTGGTTCCCCAGGGAAGGAAGCACAAGCACACGCTCTGACCCGCACACAACCGTACCATTAGGAAATGCTCTGGGACTGCCGTCAGTCCTGCAAAAATGACTCCCTTCACCGCCTCTTTCTACTGGGTACTACTTGTCTCCGTGTGGTTCACCTCATGGAATTGCAGAGCCGAGTGAGACAAAAGGCAAAGGGTGCGTCATTTGGTTCTCTGTGTCCCATTTCCTTTTGGGCCGCTGGTTGGCTGTCGGGTTGCTTGGTAGTGGCCCGGCCGATTCGATAACTGGCCGTCTCTGGGAATCCACTGAAGCGGTCGACTGATGGCACATTCCATCTCATCTTCCTTTTAACCACAGATGGGACCACCACAATGTAAGCGGAGTTAGGTATATTGTATACACACACACACTCACCCACACACACACCCACACACACACACATGCACACACACACCAACACACACCAGCTTCAGAGGAGAGGCAACTTGGCCCTTCCGGTTTCCATTCTGCTTTGAATTGATCTGTATTTCTCCATCTGCTTCTCAGGTTCCTGCAGCTGTCTTCTCCTCCTAGGTCATTATTAAGTAGGGCTCTCCATGGAGAGCTCAAGTCTCTCTGGCTACGCCCTGCCAAGAGCAGGGAAGAATAGGAACACCAGGTGTAGCCTGTGGAAACGGAAAGTGATGGAGTCATCATAGCACAGACTATTTCTCTCTGGCAAAACTAGGGAGGCCTGAATCCGTCTCAGACGCCGGAGAGCGTTGATTCCCTTAGACCAGGACATGGTAGCATCTCCACTGGACTCAATCACTGCACGTTCACACGTCCCATGCCTTTCCTCCGAACGTGGGGCACCCTTGTCCCCACAGGCAGCTAAGGCTGTGGACCAATCCATTCCACATCCATGGCGATGGCTGGCTCGAAATCTTTCTCTTACATGCCTCCTATCTCAGCTGTCTGATCTCAGTGTCCTGGATGGATCCAAAGGGAAGTGTTGCTTCCAGAGCTGCCTGGGACCTGCCTGGGTGTCTTTGGAAACAGAATCCCCAATTTCAGAGGGCACAGAGACACCAAGCCAGGTGGGTGACCAATCCCAATTGGCCGGGGAAGGTGAAGATACCAGGGCAATGAGCATATAATGTTTTGATTCAAGTAATACAAAAATCAGCAAACATAAAAACAAAGGGGAGAAAAGGAAAGCTGTCCAATGAAACATGACCGACGTACCGATAAAGACACAGTACACGTAAGCAGTGGAAAGAAAGATCGAAAGCCATTTGATGCAATAGAAGGGAACTTAATTACGAGGCTGGTCTTGGGTTGCCAAAGGGGACTCGCGTCCCACACACACATGTCACAATCTGAAACAACGGTGGAAAGGCCTTCACCGGGTCCAGTCCTAGACACAGACCCAGATGGGGTGCATTATCGAAGGACCAAGACTGAGGCAAAGAGAAAGCTATGAAAAGCTTTATACTATGCAAAGCATTAGAAGTCAGACCGACCGGCCAGGGGAACGAGACAGAGACGAAGTGAACGTTATGCAATGCTTTATTCAATGCTCAGCATCGGAAGTCTGACTAACCGGCGAGGGCCGCCTCCGAAGAGGACGACCCCGCCCCGATCTAACAGGCTGGAATTATAGAGCATAACCGCAGACCTCAAGGGTCTTGGCTTCTGTGGTTAGGGCGTTTACTGCCAGAACCGATTCCAGGAACTGATCGCAGGAACCATTGGGGCATTGATTCCCGGAATGAAGTCCGTGGATGAAAATAACAGTATGGCTACCTAGGCAATTTGGAGTCGCTCTGGCTAAGCAGGCCCTAATAGTTAAACAGGTTTGAACATTAAATCGGCCCTAACAGTCCCCAGAGTCTCAACCGCACTGGTCGATGTCAGGGCTGTCATCCTGGAGACAAGCTGGCGGGAGTGGGAGAGGCACATTCCATGCAGAGGAGGGTGGGGCGGGCACATCCACCTGCCCAGGTGCAGCTCTCGGCTCAGGTGGTCCTGAAGTCCTGCTGAACACCTCTTCTCCCAAAGTTCGGAACCACTGAAGGCAGGGCTTCACGTCGACAGCAGCTGTCCAAGTGATTCGGGGTGGGCCATCCTAGGCTTTGATCAGTCGCACGCTCACAGGTCCTGCCCAGTCGAGCGGCCAGTGCTCTGGGACCCGAGGTACTGCAGCGGCATGGCTCCCACCAGCAAATCAAGGAGTAAGTTCCCCTCAGAGGCCCTGCTCCCTGCTTGTTTTCCCCAAAGTCCCCTGTTTCTTTCCGGGCTTCAGGACATAAAGAGGGGCACATGCTGGAAGGTCCTGATCCACAGAGGATTGGGAGAAGGGGATCGAGAGAGGCTTGCCCATGGCCGCCGTCAGAATCAAAACTGAAATCGGTGGCCAGGAGTCCCAACTAGAGTCCCGCTTGGGAAAATAGGCAAGCTAGATCTCAGGGGGTAGAGTATGGGTCGAGTTTCAGCACCTCGTTCAGGTGGAAGTGACAAAAATGGAACTTTCACCTCCAACGCGGCAGCACTCGGCGGGATGTACTGTCGGATTTTTCCTGGCTGTTTCTTAGGAGCAGTGGGGTCCTCTTTGCTCCTCCTCAGGTGCTTTCCTCCCTCACTCCCCCCGCGGGTCTCCTCATTCATTGGCATGCCATCACATGGCTCAGGACTGGTAGGTATTTCCCTAGTCCCTGGACTATCACCCGTTCCCACGGGCAGAGGGCAGGGTGCCAGGGCCCCTATCGAGCAGGCTCCCCAGTGAATTCGTGTGTGGATAAGGGACAATAGTCTCCGGCCTGAGAATAGGTGCACAGGGCCGAAAGGGAAGAGCTGAGGCGGCACAGCCACTTCGCATGGCTAGGCAAGCCTTCCTACTCCAGTGGCCATTTTCCCTGCAACAGGCACACTCCCACCAGGATCCCGACGGAGGCGGCTTCTTTTGAGGCCATGGCAGAAAGAGGCTCTGCAGGCCTTGTTCCAGCAGAACCGGTACCCTGGCATCACCACCAGAGAACGACTGGCCCAAGAGCTAGACATTGCCGAGTCCAGGATCCAGGTAGGCTTGAGCTTCTCTTTCATTCTCCCTGGGGCACAAGTTGTGGACACTAGGTGGCTGAAGCCAGTGTATGTCAATCTCCATATCCAGCTGGGAGCTCAGTTGCTTTGGGTTCTCTTTGGGCATTCCCGGGGACCCCATGCCCTTTGACGACATTGCAAGTCATTCTGTCTAAGAACACGGGGACCACTGGTTGGCATGTCCCGGGCACACCAACGGGTCAACACATCCAGGCCGACTTCCCTTAGAAATCATTTGCCCAGACTTATCGTGTGGCCCACACAAAACTCTCTGAGACTTTAGGTATGAGGGACACAAAGGAATGGAAGATACGGAGGCAGCCAGATGATAGACATAGAGATAGAGGCAGATGATGTACATTCAGATACAGATAGAGATAGATCCAGTTCACCAGTGCTGCCTGAACGTCAGTTCCTCTTTTGCCACTTAGGTTTGGTACCAGAATGTGCGCACGAGACAGCTCAGGCGGAGCCGATTGGCACCTGAAAACTCCCAAGTGGAAGGGCCATCGTGTGGACAGGAACAGCCTGCAGCTTGGACTCCAGGTGAGTCCCCAGCCTACCAAACGGGTCTCTTCTGGAGCTTCTCCTTCACGCAGGAACGGGTCTGCGTGGGCTTGTCAAGGGTTTGGCAAGAGGGCTTCGGAAAGGAACCCACGTTACCTTGTTGGGTTCCCAGCGATGGACACTGTGTTTATACCGACTCTTGGGCGAGTGCATTCTTTCTGGACAGAAAGGCTTTGAGTATTCTCGTCCTAAAAGTGCCAGGAAGGACAGAGTTCTTTTCTTGGGTCACCTCAGGCTTGAGAGGCAAGTGCTGGCTTGTGTGGGTGGCTCCATGCTGACCTCATGGACTCAGGGAAGGTGAAGATATTAGGAAAATGTAAAAGCAGAAGCAAGCACACACACACACACACACACTCCCATTCACACACACACCCACACTTTCACACACACACAGGCACACACGGACACCAACTTCCCTTTCCACACCGATGTGCCTTGGCTCCCAACCCTTCTTTCTACCTCTTTTCTCTTTTCAGAACGTTTCCCAAAAGAGGGCAGGAGAAAACGGACCGCCATTTCTCCATGCCAAACCAGTCTCCTCCTTCAAGCCTTTGAGACGAACCCATTTCCCTGCATTTCCACCAGAGAACACCTGGCCAGACTCACAGGACTCCCGGAATCCCGCATTCAGGTACATTTGCGGAGGGTGTCTGTGAACTGCTGAATGTGCAGGGGAGAGTGGCCCCTGAGACATTCCTAGAGAAACGTGGGCTCGTTGGGGTTACCCACGTGTCCCAGTGCGTGGGCAGTAGGGGGAGAGCATGGACCTTGCAAGGGATGGACTGCACATAAGCAGAATGTGTCAGCCGAAATGGGGATAGTAGGGGAGAACATGAAGGTGAGGTGGCAGTGCCCGTGTGTGTAGAAATGTAGCGTGGACATGAGTGGGGAAACGGAAAACTTGCCACCTCTCTTTAGGTCATGCAAACTGTCAGTGCTTCAAAGGCTTGGGGGCGCTCACCATGTGGCCCCAAGCATTTCCTGAGTGTGTGTGGGCTTGCCTACCTGTGAGTGGACACGTGGTCTTCAGTGTCCTGAAACTCAGCACCCCCCCCATGGCGGGAATGTATCCTGCTCACAAGCCACACCTTTTCTGGATAACCTAAACATCTAAGATTATCGGCCCTCGTATTCTTGGCCTGGTGGGGGAGAGGTCCCAGGGGAGGCCCAGTTTAGCAGGCTTGGTCTCCCTGAGCTCCAGAGTGACTGGTTTCTAGTTAAGTACATGTGAAACAGCTTTATGGTCAATGGAAGAAGACTCTCTGCAAGGCACTCCTTTGGGGCCAGAGCCCGTGAGCCTGCTTTAAGAAGGCATGTATGGGCCTGGAGCCTGACAAGTCTTGTCACTGTAAAGAGGGGAGGCTCAGCGTGCTCGCTCCTGAGAACCCCCATCTCCTCCAGCCAGCGGAGGAGACAGAGACGCAAGTCAAACGCGGGTGTGGTTGATTTGGACTCCTGGCGGTCCATGACTTCCCCTGGGGGCCCAAGACCTGTGCCTGTAGATAGAGTGTGTCGATGTGAGGCCAGTTCAGCACTTGGGCTGAAGGCCACCAAGGCAGAGGAGGTGGTTTGCCCTTGGGGTCACATGAATCGGACACTGGGGGTCAAATGCTGAGGGACACTTGGAGGACTTGGAGTAGGCTGGGCAAGGAGAGCAAGTGGTCATCGAAGTCTTGGTCCCAAGACTCAAGTAATGGCTGGTCAGGAAGCTGCAATGGGCAAACAAAGAGAGCGCTACGCAGGGACCAGGCAGAGCACTACAGAGGGGAGTTAAGCAAAGCAGAGCATAGCAGAACTGAGCGGCTGCCATTGCATCCAGTCAAGTGGGAATCCCGTCCAGACCAGGTGTCCACAGTTGCCTGGGACTTGCCCCTACTTCACAAGGACCAGGTGAAAGGAGTGAACCGAGCTGCCCTGAGATTCAGAGCAACAGACCTGGCCTTCTCCCGGAGAGATCCCACACAGGGGAAGGGGCAAGCCAAAGTGGTATCTGTCACTTCTGATTCTCATGTCCGCAACCCCTCTTCTCTGTCCTAGGTCTGGTTCCAGAACAGAAGAGCTCGGCACCCAGGGCAGAGCAGAAGTGGCCCTGCGAATGACCGGGCGGCAAACCAGGAAGCCAGTCCTCACCTGACCATTCCAGGGGACCCAGGCCCCCAGCCCGGTGTCCTCGGATGCTCTCAGCTTCTGGCTCCTTCCAATCCTCTGGGAAGCATGCAGGCTTTTGGGGCAGCGACCCTTCCTGTCCTCTCCATGGGCTTTGCCCCCCTGGTTTCTTTTGGGGGCCCTGTGAGCCAGGCCGTGGGGGCCACTATTGCCCCGCATACCCAAGCCTGGCAGGGAGGAAGCAACTCTCCCACTCCTCAAGCCATGAGGAACCATTCCATGATGGGACCGACTCAGGGAGTGTGCCTTTCAGCTCGCCACACCCGTCTTTGTCCCCTGACGCAAGGGGAATGCCAGCGGCAACAGGAGCACCCTGGCTTGGCACCCGTGCCCTTCCACGGCTATCCCCTGCCTCCAGATGACAATCCTTGCCAACCAGTGCAGGAGGCAGGGCCCATGGGTAGTCACAATGCCCCGCAGTGGTTAGTGGAGCGGTCCCGAATTATCGTGAGCACAGGACAGGCTCCGGATGCAGCAGCTGGGCAGCCTGCACATGCTGAGATCCCTGGCTGGCGGTGGCAGGCACCCCCTGCTGCTGGGCTCCCTAGTGCACTGGACCCACAGCTCCCACCTTCTGCAGAAGCCTCACGTTTCTTAGAGGAGCTTCTATCAGCCACAGAGAGGGAGGAAGACACACAGCCTTTTCCGAGTGGGCATCTGTGGCAAGAGGAGGCTCCGGGACCCTTGGAAGCACCCCTCAGTGAGGAAGAGTTTTCGTCCCTGCTGGCCATGCTGCACGATTCCACGTGGCCTCACGCCTAGGACCAGGGAGGCCTCGGCTTCCCCACTCCCCATTCATTCTGACTTCCTTTTCTGAGAGGCAGTCCATTACAGGACAGCAAGGACGAGGAACAGGAAGCAAGGTCCATGCTCCAGAGGAAGACCGAAGCCCAAAGGAGCAACTGCCTCTTGGAAGGACAGAAGGGTGTTCCTCCCATCCCCGTGGACGGAGCTCCATGGCATTCCCGATCGTCATCAATCGACTCAAGGCACCTGAAGGCATTAAGGACCCTGGGCTCTTTATACACTCCCCGACACCTGAGTGAACACTGGCAGGACACACACCGGCCATCCTCCCTGCCATCACCCTAGACTCCGGCGCCAGGGAAACCCTGGCCCTGGCAGCGAACCCAAGCAAGGAAGAGAAGTTAGAGGACACCTCCCCCATGCCTTTGCCTCCTGATGAAGTGGAACATCCAATCTGCAGAAGCCGACCGTGTAGACCAACACAGCGTGCTACATATCTCCCCTGAGGGGGCCCAGGGAGGCCAAGCCATCCGGGCTGTGAGGGCTCAGATCCGGCCCAACGGGAAACAACCGCAGGCCCCCATGGCCCAGAGATCCTCTCCCAGCCAAAGTCCAGAATGCCCTGTGGACTTTGCCTGGCTTATTGCCCTGGAGCCTTTCCAGGGGACACAGCATGACAGTTCCGAGGGCAACCGTCAGTCTCAGAAGGCATTCCAGAAGTGAGGGGACCAATGTGGTTCTTTCCAGAACCTTTGCACTTCTGTTTTTGCCCTGTCTCTGGTTGGTGTCTATCGGCGTGCCTCACTATGTACAATGTACTCTTGCTTCTCAGGAAGAAGGACTATATATCCTGTCAGCGTCTTTGTGATCTTCCTTTGGCGGGGTCACTCCTCTCCCTTGCGAAAGGGAACTTTGAGGAAAACCATCCTGGATTTTCAAGGTCCATGGGACACTCCATTGACATAATAAACCTATCTTTGTCTCCCCACTACGTTGTCTGGTCGTGATTCATTCCTTTCCCCCAACGTCCGGGCATGCTTGCCCATCCTCAGAGCCTGGCGATGCTTTGTGGCCCGGGGATGGACTGTGGAAGCCATCGGCATGCCCACGTGTAGCTGAGAGCTTCTGGCACAGAGAAACCCAAGAGGCTGCACCAACACTTCCTAGCAGTCTTCCCACTCCGCCTGCATGGATGGTGCCTTCTGTGCAAGCAATCTTCCAAGGGATGTAGGTGGAGCGCAAGTGGAAGTCGTTCCCCACTCATTGTACCTGACCCCACTCTTCTCAGCGGAGGCCAAATTCACACGTAGGGAACATCATGGAGGGCAGGCAATGAATCACCGTCCCCCCACCTTGCTTTTTGCTCCTGTCCTTCCTCCTTTTCTCTCTTTCCCTCTCTTCAGATCTCAGCCTATCGTTCCTTCTCCCTCTATCTCATTTTCTTTCACACATGGACACCTACAGATGTCCACACAGTCTCACGATCATGCTTATGCTTCTGAGAGTATGGGTACAGAACCTCTGGGGGAAAGGATGTGGTCAAAAACTTTTGTAGACTAAGGTGGGCATCGCCGGGTTATTTCCTCAGTTTTTTCTTCTGTCCCTACCTCTTTCCCATGTGCCCTTGGAAATGAGAGGTTGTGGATTTGGTTTCTTGAGTCCACCCCTAAATCCATGGCCAACACGTATGGGTTCCAAGTTGCAAGGAACCAAAGTAGTCTGACCTTGGTCACTTCCACCCAACTCGATCTCTGTCAGTATCCACATGCTCTTTTGCACTGATATATCTGTAGCCCCATGTTGCTACTTGCCTAGTTCCACAGTTGGGTCGCTGATATGTCTCTGTGGATGGAGCTTGTGTTGGAAACCCTCCATATCTAACCAGTCCTAGTGGTTTGTTCTTCAGTTGGCTCTATGGACACATCTACCTTTGCTTTTGTAGACTGGGTGGAAGGTAGTGTCCCTCCCTCCCCGAACAGAGTGGGTTAGGATATCTGGAGAGTGCCTAGCCAAAGTGTCCTCGGGACAGACGGGGTTTGGGCTGTTCTAGAGAAGATACGTGTCGGAATGGCTCTCTTGTCGTATTGGGAGGACCTCGGTCTCCTCTGATCGTGTTGGCAAGGTCTATGGACTCTTGTGGCTGGCCCCTCTGCACACATGATGTGGAGGGAAGAACGGGGCTGCAGCCACATTGGGGTCCAAAGCCAGCCACAACAGATGCTCAAGTATGGACATGAGCCCTGGAGCCTGTCCTCTCCATGCGTGGCCAGTGCCATGCACA
The DNA here is from genome assembly GCF_964662115.1 of Mustela nivalis. Lineage (NCBI taxonomy): Eukaryota > Metazoa > Chordata > Mammalia > Carnivora > Mustelidae > Mustela > Mustela nivalis. The sequence continues at coordinate 446,300 of NW_028136201.1, read as the reverse complement.
TCAGTGAGGTCTCAAGCCTCTGGCTGATGTGCAACATGCAGCACCACTCTGGAAAATAGCTTGGCAGTGGCGATAGATGTCCATTGGAAGCTGGAGGAAGTCGGCCCGTTAGGGGGTTGTTACTCGTGGCCTTGGAGGCCGAGTCCTCAGGGCTGCTGATCTGTCAGGGCCTCTTCCTCCAGCTGTGCCAACCCTGGGATCCCTCAAAGAGAACGTCTCGCCCTCCGACAGAGATCACCCAAGCGGATTCGAGGTGCCAAAAACAGGATCCACGTGTCTGCCGGACATGGTCTCGGGGTTTCAACACTGCTCCTCGTCTTCTTGAGGGTCAGCTTCAGGAAGTGCCGGGAGACCACTTGCAACGTCAGGACAGCAATGTCTGGAAAAGCCACAGAGAGCTGCGCCAATGATCCGCTGCCTTTGATAGGCTCCAGTCAGGACTCCGCCCTTGACTAGTGTGGAGGGTTTGTGCATTCCTAAAACCTCTGTGCTCAGAAAACAGCGCCCAGGAAGTTCTAGGGCACCCTCTGTGGACGCCCCCTGCCACCTGTCTCCTCGTTTTGCAAGCCACCCCGGGGACAAGCCTAGCCACGACAGCCACCAACACCCTGGCCGGGGAGATACCCTCGAGCTTCCAGAAGATGCGATTCCTCTCTTTCTGCAGATGCCGTTTCTTGACCGAAAGCCACTGGTTCCCCCGGGAAGGAAGCACAAGCACACGCTCTGACCCGCACACAACCGTACCATTAGGAAATGCTCTGGGACTGCCGTCAGTCCTGCAAAAATGACTCCCTTCGCCGCCTCTTTCTACTGGGTTCTACTTGTCTCCGTGTGGTTCACCTCATGGAATTGCAGAGCCGAGTGAGCCAAAAGGCAAAGGGTGCGTCATTTGGTTCTCTGTGTCCCATTTCCTTTTGGGCCGCTGGTTGGCTGTCGGGTTGCTTGGTAGTTGCCTGGCCGATTCGATAACTGGCCGTCTCTGGGAATCCACTGAAGCGGTCGACTGATGGCACATTCCATCTCATCTTCCTTTTAACCACAGATGGGACCACCACAATGTAAGCGGAGTTAGGTATATTGTATACACACACACACTCACCCACACACACACCCACACACACACACATGCACACACACACCAACACACACCAGCTTCAGAGGAGAGGCAACTTGGCCCTTCCGGTTTCCATTCTGCTTTGAATTGATCTGAATTTCTCTATCTGCCACTCAGGTTCCTGCAGCTGGCTTCTCCTCCTAGGTAATTATTAAGTAGGGCTCTCCATGGAGAGCTCAAGTCTCTCTGGCTACGCCCTGCCAATAGCAGGGAAGAATAGGAACACCAGGTGTAGCCTGTGGAAACGCAAAGTGATGGAGTCATCATAGCACAGACTATTTCTCTCTGGCACAACTAGGGAGGACTGAATCCGTCTCAGACGCCGGAGAGCGTTGATTCCCTTAGACCAGGACATGGTAGCATCTCCACTGGACTCAATCACTGCACGTTCACACGTCCCATGCCTTTCCTGCAAAAGTGGGGCACCCTTGTCCCCACAGGCAGCTAAGGCTGTGGACCAATCCATTCCACATCCATGGCGATGGCTGGCTCGAAATCTTTCTCTTACATGCCTCCTATCGCAGCTGTCTGATTTCAGTGTCCTGGATGGATCCAAAGGGAAGTGTTGCTTCCAGAGCTGCCTGGGACCTGCCTGGGTGTCTTTGGAAACGGAATCCCCTTTTGCGGAGGGCACAGAGACACCAAGCCAGGTGGGTGACCAATCCCAATTGGCCGGGGAAGGTGAAGATACCAGGGCAATGAACATATAATGTTTTGATTCAAGTAATACAAAAATCAGCAAACATAAAAACAAAGGGGAGAAAAGGAAAGCTGTCCAATGAAACATGACCGACGTACCGATAAAGACACAGTACACGTAAGCAGTGGAAAGAAAGATCGAAAGCCATGTGATGCAATAGAAGGGAACTTAATTACGAGGCTGGTCTTGGGTTGCCAAAGGGGACTCGTGTCCCCCACACACATGTCACAATCTGAAACAAGGGTGGAAATGCCTTCACCGGGTCCAGTCCTAGACACAGTCCCAGATGGGCTGCATTATCGACGGACCAAGACTGAGGCAAAGAGAAAGCTATGAAAAGCTTTATACTATGCAGAGCATTAGAAGTCAGACCGACCGGCCAGGGGAACGAGACAGAGACGAAGTGAACGTTATGCAATGCTTTATTCAATGCTCAGGATCGGAAGTCAGACTGACCGGCGAGGGCCGCCTCCGAAGGGGACGACCCCGCCCCGATCTATCAGGCTGGATTTATAGAGAATAACCGCAGACCTCAAGGCTCTTGGCTTCTGTGGTTAGGGCGTTTACTGCCAGAACCGATTCCAGGAACTGATCGCAGGAACCATTGTGGCATTGATTCCCGGAATGAAATCCGTGGATGAAAATAACAGTATGGCTACCTAGGCAATTTGGAGTCGCTCTGGCTAAGCAGGCCCTATTAGTTAAACAGGGTTGAACATTAAATCGGCCCTAACATTCCCCAGAGTCTCAACCGCACTGGTCGATGTCAGGGCTGTCATCCTGGAGACAAGCTGGCGGGAGTGGGAGAGGCACATTCCATGCAGAGGAGGGTGGGGCGGGCACATCTACCTGCCCAGGTGCAGCTCTCGGCTCAGGTGGTCCTGAAGTCCTGCTGAACACCTCTTCTCCCAAAGTTCGGAACCACTGAAGGCAGGGCTTCACTTCGACAGCAGCTGTCCAAGTGATTGGGGGTGGGCCATCCTAGGCTTTGATCAGTCGCACGCTCCCAGGTCCTGCCCAGTCGAGCGGCCAGTACTCTGGGACCCGAGGTACTGCAGCGGCATGGCTCCCACCAGCAAATCAAGGAGTAAGTTCCCCTCAGAGGCCCTGCTCCCCGCTTGTTTTCCCCAAAGTCCCCTGTTACTTTCCGGGCTTCAGGACATTAAGAGGGGCACATGGTGGAAGGTCCTGATGCACAGAGGATTGGGGGAAGGGGATTGAGTGAGGCTTGCCCATGGCCACCGTCAGAAGCAAAACTGAAGTCGGTGGCCAGGAGTCCAAACTAGAGTCCCGCTTGGGAAAATAGGCAAGCTAGATCTCAGGGGGTAGAGTATGGGTCGAGTTTCGGCACCTCGTTCAGGTGGAAGTGACAAAAATGGAACTTTCACCTCCAACGCGGCAGCACTTGGCGGGATGTACTGTCGGATTTTTCCTGGCTGTTTCTTAGGAGCAGTGGGGTCCTCTTTGCTCCTCCTCAGGTGCTTTCCTCCCTCACTCCCCCCGCGGGTCTCCTCATTCATTGGCATGCCATCACATGGCTCAGGACTGGTAGGTATCTCCCTAGTCCCTGGACTATCACCCGTTCCCACGGGCAGAGGGCAGGGTGCCAGGGCCCCTATCGAGCAGGCTCCCCAGTGAATTCGTGTGTGGATAAGGGACAATAATCTCCGGCCTGGGAATGGGTGGACAGGGCAGAAAGGGAAGAGCTGAGGCGGCACAGCCACTTCACATGGATAGGCAAGCCTTCCTACTCCAGTGGCCATTTTCCCTGCAACAGGCACACTCCCACCAGGATCCCGACGGAGGCGGCTTCTTTTGAGGCCATGGCAGAAAGAGGCTCTGCAGGCCTTGTTCCAGCAGAACCGGTACCCTGGCATCACCACCAGAGAACGACTGGCCCAAGAGCTAGACATTCCCGAGTCCAGGATCCAGGTAGGCTTGAGCTTCTCTTTCAATCTCCCTGGGGCACAAGTTGAGGACACAAGGTGGCTGAAGCCAGTGTATGTCAATCTCCATATCCAGCTGGGAGCTCAGTTGCTTTGGGTTCTCTTTGGGCATTCCCGGGGACCTTATGCCCTTTGACGATATTGCAAGTCATTCGGTCTAAGAACACAGGGACCACTGGTTGGCATGTCCCGGGCACACCAACGGGTCAACACATCCAGGCCGACTTCCCTTAGAAATCATTTGCCCAGACTATCGTGTGGCCCACACAAAACTCTCTGAGACTTTAGGTATGAGGGACACATAGGAATGGAAGATACGGAGGCAGCCAGATGATAGACATAGAGATAGAGGCAGATGATGTACATTCAGATACAGATAGAGATAGATCCAGTTCACCAGTGCTGCCTGAACGTCAGTTCCTCTTTTGCCACTTAGGTTTGGTACAGGAATGAGCGCACGAGACAGCTCAGGCGGAGCCGATTGGCACCTGCAAACTCCCAAGTGGAAGGGCCATCGTGTAGACAGGAACAGCCTGCAGCTTGGACTCCAGGTGAGTCCCTAGCCTACCAAACGGGTCTCTTCTGGAGCTTCTCCTTCACGCAGGAACGGGTCTGCGTGGGCTTGTCAAGGGTTTGGCAAGAGGGCTTCGGAAATGAACACACGTTACCTTGTTGGGTTCCCAGCGATGGACACTCTGTTTATACCGACTCTTGGGCGAGTGCATTCTTTCTGGACAGAAAGGCTTTGAGTATTCTCGTCCTAAAAGTGCCAGGAAGGACAGAGTCCTTTTCTTGGGTCACCTCAGGCTTGAGAGGCAAGTGCTGGCTTGTGTGGGTGGCTCCATGCTGAACTCATGGACTCAGGGAAGGTGAAGATATTAGGAAAATGTAAAAGCAGAAGCAAACACACACACACACACACACACACACACTCCCATTCACACACACACCCACACTTTCACACACACACAGGCACACGGACACTAACTTCCCTTTCCACACTGATGTGCCTTGGCTCCCAACCCTTCTTTCTACCTCTTTTCTCTTTTCAGAACGTTTCCCAAAGGAGGGCAGGAGAAAACGGACCGCCATTTCTCCATGCCAAACCAGTCTCCTCCTTCAAGCCTTTGAGACGAACCCATTTTCCTGCATTTCCACCAGAGAACACCTGGCCAGACTCACAGGACTCCCGGAATCCCGCATTCAGGTACGTTTGCGGAGGGTGTCTGTGAACTGCTGAATGTGCAGGGGAGAGTGGCCCCTGAGACATTCCTAGAGAAACGTGGGCTCGTTGGGGTTATCCACGTGTCCCAGTGCGTGGGCAGTAGGGGGAGAGCATGGACCTTGCAAGGGATGGACTGCACATAAGCAGAATGTGTCAGCCGAAATGGGGATAGTAGGGGAGAACATGAAGGTGAGGTGGCAGTGCCCGTGTGTGCAGAAATGGTGCGTGGACATGAGTGGGGAAACGGAAATGTTGCCACCTCTCTTTAGGTCATGCAAAGTGTCAGGGCTTCAAAGGCTTGGGGGCGCTCTCCATGTGGCCCCCAGCATTTCCTGAGTGTGTGTGGGCTTGCCTACCTGTGAGTAGACACGTGGTCTTCAGTGTCCTGGGACTCAGCACCCCCCCCATGGCGGGAATGGATCCTGCTCACAAGCCACACCTTTTCTGGATAACCTAATCATCTAGGATTATCGGCCCTCGGATTCTTGGCCTGCTGGGGGAGAAGTCCCAGGGGAGGCCCAGTGGAGCAGGCTTGGTCTCCCTGAGCTCCAGAGAGACTGGTTTCTAGTTAAGTACATGTGAAACAGCTTTATGGTCCATGGAAGTAGACTCTCCGCAAGGCACTCCTTTGGGGCCAGAGTCCGTGAGCCTGCTTTAAGGAGGCATGTATGGGCCTGGAGCCTGACAAGTCTTGTCACTGTAAAGAGGGGAGGCTCAGCGTGCTCGCTCCTGAGAACCCCCATCTCCTCCAGCCAGCGGAGGAGACAGAGAGGCAAGTCAGACGCGGGTGTGGTTGATTTGGACTCCTGGCGGTCCATGATTTCCCCTGGGGGCCCAAGACCTGTGCCTGTAGACGGAGTGTGTCGAAGTGAGGCCAGTTCAGCACTTGGGCTGAAGGCCTCCAAGGCAGAGGAGGTGGTTTGCCCTTGGGGTCACATGAATCGGACACTGGGGGTCAAATGCTGAGGGACACTTGGAGGACTTGGAGTAGGCTGGGCAAGGAGGGCAGGTGGTCATCGAAGTCTTGGTCCCAAGACTCAAGGAATGGCTGGTCAGGAAGCTGCAATGGGCAAACAAAGAGAGCGCTACGCAGGGACCAGGCAGAGCACTACAGAGGGGAGTTAAGCAAAGCAGAGCATAGCAGAACTGAGCGGCTGCCATTGCATCCAGTCAAGTGGGAATCCCGTCCAGACCAGGTGTCCACAGTTGCCTGGGACTTGCCCCTACTTCACAAGGACCAGGTGAAAGGAGTGAACCGAGCTGCCCTGAGATTCAGAGCAACAGACCTGGCCTTCTCCCGGAGAGATCCCACACAGGGGAAGGGGCAAGCCAAAGTGGTATCTGTCACTTCTGATTCTCATGTCCGCAACCCCTCTTCTCTGTCCCAGGTCTGGTTCCAGAACAGAAGAGCTCGGCACCCAGGGCAGATCAGAAGTGGCCCTGCGAATGACCGGGCGGCAAACCAGAAAGCCAGTCCTCACCTGACCATTCCAGGGGACCCAGGCCCCCAGCCCGGTGTCCTCGGATGCTCTCAGCTTCTGGCTCCTTCCAATCCTCTGGGAAGCATGCAGGCTTGGGGCAGCGACCCTTCCTGTCCTCTCCATGGGCTTTGACCCCTGGTTTCTTGTGGGGGCCCTGTGAGCCAGGCCGTGGGGGCCACTATGGCCCCGCATACCCAAGCCTGGCAGGGAGGAAGCAACTCTCCCACTCCTCAAGCCATGAGAAACCATTCCATGATGGGACGGACTCAGGGAGTGTGCCTCTCAGCTCGCCACACCCGTCTTTGACCCCTGACGCAAGGGGAATGCCAGCGGTTACAGGAGCAACCTGGCTTGGCACCCGTGCCCTTCCACGGCTATCCCCTGCCTCCAGATGACAATCCTTGCCAACCAGTGCAGGAGGCAGGGCCCATGGGTAGTCACTATGCCCCGCAGTGGTTGGTGGATCGGTCCCGACTTCTCGTGAGCACAGGACAGGCTCCGGATGCAGCAGCTGGGCAGCCTGCACACGCTGAGATCCCTGGCTGGCGGTGGCAGGCACCCCCTGCTGCTGGGCTCCCTAGTGCACTGGACCCACAGCTCCCACCTTCTGCAGAAGCCTCACGTTTCTTAGAGGAGCTTCTATCAGCCACAGAGAGGGAGGAAGAAACACAGCCTTTTCCAAGTGGGCATCTGTGGCAAGGGGAGGCTCCGGGACCCTTGGAAGCACCCCTCAGTGAGGAGGAGATTTCGTCCCTGCTCTCCATGCTGCACGATTCCACGTGGCCTCACGCCTAGGACCAGGGAGGCCTCGGCTTCCCCACTCCCCATTCATTCAGACTTCCTTTTCTGAGAGGCAGTCCATTACAGGACAGCAAGGACGAGGAACAGGAAGCAAGGTCCATGCTCCAGAGGAAGACCGAGGCCCAAAGGAGCAAATGCCTCTTGGAAGGACAGAAGGGTGTTCCTCCCAGACCCGTGAACGGAGCTCCATGGCATTCCCGATCGTCATCAATCGACCCAAGGCACCTGAAGGCATTAAGGACCCTGGGCTCTTTATACACTCCCCGACACCTGAGTGACCACTGGCAGGACACACACCGGCCATCCTCCCTGCCATCACCCTAGACTCTGGCGCCAGGAAACCCTGGCCCTGGCAGCGAACCCAAGCAAGGAAGAGAAGTTAGAGGACACCTCCCCCATGCCTTTGCCTCCTGATGAAGTGGAACATCCAATCTGCAGAAGCTGACCGTGTAGACCAACACAGCGTGCTACATATCTCCCCTGAGGGGGCCCAGGGAGGCCAAGGCATCCGGGCTGGGAGGGCTCGGAACCGGCCAAACGGGAAACAACCGCAGGCCCCCATGGCCCAGAGATCCTCTCCCAGCCAAAGTCCAGAATGCCCTGTGGACTTTGCCTGGTTTATTGCCCTGGAGCCTTTCCAGGGGACACAGCATGACAGTTCCGAGGGCAACCGTCAGTCTCAGAAGGCATTCCAGAAGTGAGGGGACCAATGTGGTTCTTTCCAGAACCTTTGCACTTCTGTTTTTTCCCTGTCTCTGCTTGGTGTCTATCGGCGTGCCTCACTATGTACAATGTACTCTCGCTTCTCAGGAAGAAGGACGATATTCCCTGTCAGCGTCTTTGTGATCTTCCTTTGGCGGGGTCACTCCTCTCCCTTGCGAAAGGGAACTTTGAGAAAACCATCCTCGATTTTCAAGGTCCATGGGACACTCCATTGACATAATAAACCTGTCTTTGTCTCCCCACTACGGTGTCTGGTCGTGATTCATTCCTTTCCCCGACCGTCCGGGCATGCTTGCCCATCCTCAGAGCCTGGCGATGCTTTGTGGCCCGGGGATGGACTGTGGAAGCCATCGGTATGCCCACGTGTAGCTGAGAGCTTCTGGCACAGAGAAATCCAAGAGGCTCCACCAACACTTCCTAGCAGTCTTCCCACTCCGCCTGCATGGATGGTGCCTTCTGTGCAAGCAATCTTCCAAGGGATGTAGGTGGAGCGCAAGTGGAAGTCGTTCCCCACTCATTGTACCTGACCCCACTCTTCTCAGCGGAGGCCAAATTCACACGTAGGGAACATCATGGAGGGCAGGCAATGAATCACCGCCCCCCCACCTTGCATTTTGCCCCTGTCCTTCCTCCTTTTCTCACTTTCCCTTTCTTCAGATCTCAGCCTATCGTTCCCTCTCCCTCTATCTCATTTTCTTTCACACATGGACACCTACAGATGTCCACACAGTCTCACGATAATGCTTATGCTTCTGAGAGTATGGCTACAGAACCTCTGGTGGAAAGGATGTGGTCAAAACCTTTTGTAGACTAAGGTGGGCATCGCCGGGTTACTTCCTCAGTTTTTTCTTCTGTCCCTACCTCTTTCCCATGTGCCCTGGGAATTGAGAGGTTGTGGATTTGGTTTCTTGAGTCCACCTCTAAATCCATGGCCTACACGTATGGGTTCCAAGTTGCAAGGAACCAAAGTAGTCTGACCTTGGTCACTTCCACCCAACTCGATCTCTCTCAGTATCCACATGCTCTTTTGAACTGATATATCTGTAGCCCCATGTTGCTACTTTCCTAGTTCCACAGGTGTGTCGCTGATATGTCTCTGTGGATGGATCTTGTGTTGGAAACCCTCCATATCTAACCAGCCCTAGTGGTTTGTTCTTCAGTTGGCTCTATGGACACATCTACCTTTGCTTTTGTAGACTGGGTGGAAGGTATTGTCCCTCCCTCCCAGAACAGAGTGGGTAACGATATCTGGAGAGTGCCTAGCCAATGTGTCCTCGGGATAGATGGGGTTTGGGCTGTGTCTAGAGAAGCTACGTGACGGAATGGCTCTCTTGACGTGTTGGCAGGACCTCGGTCTCCTCTGAACTTGTTTGCAAGGTCTATGGACTCTTGGGGCTGGCCCGTCTGCACACATGATGTGGAGGGAAGAACGGCGCTGCAGCCACACTGGGGTCCAAAGCCAGCCACAACAGATGCTCAAGTACGGACATGAGCCCTGGAGCCTGTCTTCTCCATGCGTGGCCAGTGCCATGCGCATCAGTGAGGTCTCAAGCCTCTGGCAGATGTGCAACATGCAGCACCACTCTGGAAAATAGCTTGGCAGAGGAGATAGATGTCCATTGGAAGCTGGAGGAAGTCTGCCCGTTAGCGGGTTGTTACTCGTGGCCTTGGAGGCCAAGACCCCAGGGCCTCTGATCTGTCAGGGCCTCTTCCTCCAGCTGTGCCAACCCTGGGATCCCTCAAAGTGAATGTCTCGCCCTCCGACAGAGATCACCCAAGCGGATTCGAGGTGCCAAAAACAGGATCCACGTGTCTGCCGGACATGGTCTCGGGGTTTCAACACTGCTCCTCGTCTTCATGAGGGTCAGCTTCAGAAAGTGCCGGGAGACCACTTGCAACGTCAGGACAGAAATGTCTGGAAAAGCCACAAAGAGCTGCGCCGATGATCCGCTGCCTTCGATAGGCTCCAGTCAGGACTCCGCCCTTGACTAGTGTGGGGGGTTTGTGCATTCCTCAAACCTCTGTGCTCAGAAATCAGCGCCCAGGAAGTTCTACGACACCCTCTGTGGAGGCCCCCTGCCCACCTGTCTCCTCGTGCTGCAAGCCACTTCAGGGACAAGCCTAGCCACGACAGCCACCAACTCCCTGGCCAGGGAGATACCCTCGAGCTTCCAGAAGATGCGATTCCTCTCTTTCTGCAGATGCCGTTTCTTGACCGAAAGCCACTGGTTCCCCCGGGAAGGAAGCACAAGCACACGCTCTGACCCGCACACAACCCTACCATTAGGAAATGCTCTGGGACTGCCGTCAGTCCTGCAAAAATGACTCCCTTCGCCGCCTCTTTCTACTGGGTTCTACTTGTCTCCGTGGGGTTCACCTCATGGAATTGCAGAGCCGAGTGAGCAAAAAGGCAAAGGGTGCGTCATTTGGTTCTCTGTGTCCCATTTCCTTTTGGGCCGCTGGTTGGCTGTCGGGTTGCTTGGTAGTTGCCCGGCCGATTCGATAACTGGCCGTCTCTGGGAATCCACTGAAGCGGTCGACTGATGGCACATTCCATCTCATCTTCCTTTTAACCACTGATGGGACCACCACAATGTAAGCGGAGTTAGGTATATTGTATACACACACACACTCACCCACACACACACCCACACACACACACATGCACACACACACCAACACACACCAGCTTCAGAGGAGAGGCAACTTGGCCCTTCCGGTTTCCATTCTGCTTTGAATTGATCTGAATTTCTCCATCTGCTTCTCAGGTTCCTGCAGCTGGCTTCTCCTCCTAGGTCATTATTATGTAGGGCTCTCCATGGAGAGCTCAAGTCTCTCTGGATACGCCCTGCCAAGAGCAGGGAAGAATAGGAACACCAGGTGTAGCCCGTGGAAACGCAAAGTGATGGAGTCATCATAGCACAGACTATTTCTCTCTGGCAAAACTAGGGAGGCCTGAATCCGTCTCAGACGCCGGGGAGCGTTGATTCCCTTAGACCAGGATATGGTAGCATCTCCACTGGACTCAATCACTGCACGTTCACACGTCCCATGCCTTTCCTCCGAACGTGGGGCACCCTTGTCCCCACAGGCAGCTAAGGCTGTGGACCAATCCATTCCACATCCATGGCGATGGCTGGCTTGAAATCTTTCTCTTACATGCCTCCAATCTCAGCTGTCTGATCTCAGTGTCCTGGATGGATCCAAAGGGAAGTGTTGCTTCCAGAGCTGCCTGGGACCTGCCTGGGTGTCTTTGGAAACGGAATCCCCAATTGCGGAGGGTACAGAGACACCAAGCCAGGTTGGTGACCAATCCCAATTGGCCGGGGAAGGTGAAGATACCAGGGCAATGAACATATAATGTTTTTATTCAAGTAATACAAAAATCAGCAAACATAAAAACAAAGGTGAGAAAAGGAAAGCTGTCCAATGAAAGATGACCGACAACCGATAAAGACACAGTACACGTAAGCAGTGGAAAGAAAGATCGAAAGCCATGTGATGCAATAGAAGGGAACTTAATTACGAGGCTGGTCTTGGGTTGCCAAAGGGGACTCGCGTCCCACACACACATGTCACAATCTGAAACAAGGGTGGAAAGGCCTTCACCGGGTCCAGTCCTAGACACAGTCCCAGATGGGCTGCATTATCGACAGACCAAGACTGAGGCAAAGAGAAAGCTATGAAAAGCTTTATACTATGCAGAGCATTAGAAGTCAGACCGACCGGCCAGGGGAACGAGACAGAGATGAAGTGTACGTTATGCAATGCTTTATTCAATGCTCAGCATCGGAAGTCAGACTGACCGGCGAGGGCCGCCTCCGAAGAGGACGACCCCGCCCCGATCTAACAGGCTGGATTTATAGAGCATAACCGCAGACCTCAAGGCTCTTGGCTTCTGTGGTTAGGGCGTTTACTGCCAGAACCGATTCCAGGAACTGATCGCAGGAACCATTGGGGCATTGATTCCCGGAATGAAGTCCGTGGATGAAAATAACAGTATGGCTACCTAGGCAATTTGGAGTCGCTCAGGCTAAGCAGGCCCTAATACTTAAACTGGTTTGAACATTAAATCGGCCCTAACAGTCCCCAGAGTCTCAACCGCACTGGTCGATGTCAGGGCTGTCATCCTGGAGACAAGCTGGCGGGAGTGGGAGAGGCACATTCCATGCAGAGGAGGGTGGGGCGGGCACATCCACCTGCCCAGGTGCAGCTCTCGGCTCAGGTGGTCCTGAAGTCCTGCTGAACACCTCTTCTCCCAAAGTTCGGAACCACTGAAGGCAGGGCTTCACTTCGACAGCAGCTGTCCAAGTGATTGGGGGTGGGCCATCCTAGGCTTTGATCAGTCGCACGCTCCCAGGTCCTGCCCAGTCGAGCGGCCAGTGCTCTGGGACCCGAGGTACTGCAGCGGCATGGCTCCCACCAGCAAATCAAGGAGTAAGTTCCCCTCAGAGGCCCTGCTCCCCGCTTGTTTTCCCCAAAGTCCCCTGTTTTTTTCCGGGCATCAGGACATAAAGAGGGGCACATGCTGGAAGGTTCTGATCCACAGAGGATTGGGGGAAGGGGATCGAGAGAGGCTTGCCCATGGCCGCCGTCAGAATCAAAACTGAAATGGGTGGCCAGGAGTCCCAACTAGAGTCCCGTTTGGGAAAATAGGCAAGCTAGATCTCAGGGGGTAGAGTATGGGTCGAGTTTCGGCACCTCGTTCAGGTGGAAGTGACAAAAATGGAACTTTCACCTCCAACGCGGCAGCACTCGGCGGGATGTACTGTCGGATTTTTCCTGGCTGTTTCTTAGGAGCAGTGGGGTCCTCTTTGCTCCTCCTCAGGTGCTTTCCTCCGGCACTCCCCCCGCGGGTCTCCTCATTCATTGGCATGCCATCACATGGCTCAGGACTGGTTGGTATCTCCCTAGTCCCTGGACTATCACCCGTTCCCACGGGCAGAGGGCAGGGTGCCAGTGCCCCTATCGAACAGGCTCTCCAGTGAATTCGAGTGCGGATAAGGGACAATAATCTCCGGCCTGGGAATGGGTGGACAGGGCAGAAAGGGAAGAGCTGAGGCGGCACAGCCACTTCGCATGGATAGGCAAGCCTTCCTACTCCAGTGGCCATTTTCCCTGCAACAGGCACACTCCCACCAGGATCCTGATGGAGGTGGCTACTTTTGAGGCCATGGCAGAAAGAGGCTCTGCAGGCCTTGTTCCAGCAGAACCGGTACCCTGGCATCACCACCAGAGAACGACTGGCCCAAGAGCTAGACATTCCCGAGTCCAGGATCCAGGTAGGCTTGAGCTTCTCTTTCATTCTCCCTGGGGCACAAGTTGTGGACACTAGGTGGCTGAAGCCAGTGCATGTCAATCTCCATATCCAGCTGGGAGCTCAGTTGCTTTGGGTTCTCTTTGGGCATTCCCGGGGACCCCATGCCATTTGACAACATTGCAAGTCATTCGGTCTAAGAACATGGGGACCACTGGTTGGCATGGCCAGGGCACACCAACAGGTCAACACATCCAGGCCGACTTCCCTTAGAAATCATTTGCCCAGACTTATCGTGTGGCCCACACAAAACTCTCTGAGACTTTAGGTATGAGGGACACAAAGGAATGGAAGATACGGAGGCAGCCAGATGATAGACATAGAGATAGAGGCAGATATGTACATTCAGATACAGATAGAGATAGATCCAGTTCACCAGTGCTGCCTGAACGTCAGTTCCTCTTTTGCCACTTAGGTTTGGTTCCAGAATGAGCGCACGAGACAGCTCAGGCGGAGCCGATTGGCACCTGCAAACTCCCAAGTGGAAGGGCCATCGTGTGGACAGGAACAGCCTGCAGCTTGGATCCAGGTGAGTCCCCAGCCTACCAAACGGGTCTCTTCTGGAGCTTCTCCTTCACGCAGGAACGGGTCTGCGTGGGCTTGTCAAGAGTTTGGCAAGAGGGCTTTGGAAAGGAACCCACGTTACCTTGTTGGGTTCCCAGAGATGGACACTCTGTTTATACCGACTCTTGGGCGAGTGCATTCTTTCTGGACAGAAAGGCTTTGAGTATTCTCGTCCTAAAAGTGCCAGGAAGGACAGTGTCCTTTTCTTGGGTCACCTCAGGCTTGAGAGGCAAGTGCTGGCTTGTGTGGGTGGCTCCATGCTGACCTCATGGACTCAGGGAAGGTGAAGATATTAGGAAAATGTAAAAGCAGAAGGAAACACACACTCACACACACACACACACACTCCCATTCACACACACACCCACACTTTCACACAACACAGGCACACACGGACACCAACTTCCCTTTCCACACCGATGTGCCTTGGCTCCCAACCCTTCTTTCTACCTCTTTTCTCTTTTCAGAACTTTTCCCAAAGGAGGGCAGGAGAAAACGGACCGCCATTTCTCCATGCCAAACCAGTCTCCTCCTTCAAGACTTTGAGACAAACCCATTTCCCTGCATTTCCACCAGAGAACACCTGGCCAGACTCACAGGACTCCCGGAATCCCGCATTCAGGTACATTTGCGGAGGGTGTCTGTGAACTGCTGAATGTGCAGGGGAGAGTGGCCCCTGAGACATTCCTAGAGAAACGTGGGCTCGTTGGGTTTATCAACGTGTCCCAGTGCGTGGGCAGTAGGGGGAGAGCATGGACCTTGCAAGGAATGGACTGCACATAAGCAGAATGTGTTAGCCGAAATGGGGATAGTAGGGGAGAACATGAAGGTGAGGTGGAAGTGCCCGTGTGTGTAGAAATGGTGCGTGGACATGAGTGGGGAAACGGAAAACTTGCCACCTCTCTTTAGGTCATGCAAAGTGTCAGTGCTTCAAAGGCTTGGGGGTGCTCTCCATGTGGCCCCCAGCATTTCCTGAGTGTGTGTGGGCTTACCTACCTGTGAGTGGACACGTGGTCTTCAGTGTCCTGGGACTCAGCACCCCCCCCCATGGCGGGAATGGATCCTGCTCACAAGCCACACCTTTTCTGGATAACCTAATCATCTAGGATTATCGGCCCTCGGATTTTGGCCTGGTGGGGGAGAGGTCCCAGGGGAGGCCCAGTTGAGCAGGCTTGGTCTCCCTGAGCTCCAGAGAGACTGGTTTCTATTTAAGTACATGTGAAACAGCTTTATGGTCAATGGAAGTAGACTCTCCGCAAGGCACTCCTTTGGGGCCAGAGCCCGTGAGCCTGCTTTAAGGAGGCATGTATGGGCCTGGAGCCTGACAAGTCTTGTCATTGTAAAGAGGGGAGGCTCAGCGTGCTCGCTCCTGAGAACCCCCATCTCCTCCAGCCAGCGGAGGAGACGGAGAGGCAAGTCAAACGCGGGTGTGGTTGATTTGGACTCCTGGCGGTCCATGACTTCCCCTGGGGGCCCAAGACCTGTGCCTGTAGACGGAGTGTGAGTGTCGATGTGAGGCCCGTTCAGCACTTGGGCTGAAGGCCTCCAAGGCAGAGTATGTGGTTTGCCCTTGGGGTCACACGAATCGGACACTGGGGTTCAAATGCTGAGGGACGCTTGGAGGACTTGGAGTAGGCTGGGCAAGGAGGGCAGGTGGTCATCGAAGTCTTGGTCCCAAGACTCAAGGAATGGCTGGTCAGGAAGCTGCAATGGGCAAACAAAGAGAGCGCTAGGCAGGGACCAGGCAGAGCACTACAGAGGGGAGTTAAGCAAAGCAGAGCATAGCAGAACTGAGCGGCTGCCATTGCATCCAGTCAAGTGGGAATCCGGTTCAGACCAGGTTTCCACAGTTGCCTGGGTCTTGCCCCTACTTCACAAGGACCAGGTGAAAGGAGTGAACCGAGCTGCCCTGAGATTCAGAGCAACAGACCTGGCCTTCTCCCGGAGAGATCCCACACAGGGGAAGGGGCAAGCCAAAGTGGTATCTGTCACTTCTGATTCTCATGTCCGCAACCCCTCTTCTCTGTCCTAGGTCTGGTTCCAGAACAGAAGAGCTCGGCACCCAAGGCAGAGCCGAAGTGGCCCTGCGAATGACCGGGCGGCAAACCAGGAAGCCAGTCCTCACCTGACCATTCCAGGGGACCCAGGCCCCCAGCCCGGTGTCCTCGGATGCTCTCAGCTTCTGGCTCCTTCCAATCCTCTGGGAAGCATGCAGGCTTTTGGGGCAGCGACCCTTCCTGTCCTCTCCATGGGCTTTGCCCCCCTGGTTTCTTGTGGGGGCCCTGTGAGCCAGGCCGTGGGGGCCACTATGGCCCCGCATACCCAAGCCTGGCAGGGAGGAAGCAACTCTCCCACTCCTCAAGCCATGAGGAACCATTTCATGATGGGACCGACTCAGGGAGTGTGCCTTTCAGCTCGCCACACCCGTCTTTGTCCCCTGACGCAGGGGAATGCCAGCGGCAACAGGAGCACCCTGGCTTGGCACCCGTGCCCTTCCACGGCTATCCCCTGCCTCCAGATGACAATCCTTGCCAACCAGTGCAGGAGGCAGGGCCCATGGGTAGTCACAATGCCCCGCAGTGGTTGGGGGAGCGGTCCTGACTTCTGTTGAGCACAGGACAGGCTCCGGATGCAGCAGCTGGGCAGCCTGCACACGCTGAGATCCCTGGCTGGCGGTGGCAGGCACCCCCTGCTGCTGGGCTCCCTAGTGCACTGGACCCACAGCTCCCACCTTCTGCAGAAGCCTCACGTTTCTTAGAGGAGCTTCTATCAGCCACAGAGAGGGAGGAAGACACACAGCCTTTTCCGAGTGGGCATCTGTGGCAAGGGGAGGCTCCGGGACCCTTGGAAGCACCCCTCAGTGAGGAAGAGTTTTCGTCCCTGCTGGCCATGCTGCACGATTCCACGTGGCCTCACGCCTAGGACCAGGGAGGCCTCGGCTTCCCCACTCCCCATTCATTCAGACTTCATTTTCTGAGAGGCAGTCCATTACAGGACAGCCAGGACGAGGAATAGGAAGCAAGGTCCATTCTCCAGAGGAAGACCGAGGCCCAAAGGAGCAACTGCCTCTTGGAAGGACAGAAGGGTGTTCCTCCCAGCCCCGTGGATGGAGCTCCATGGCATTCCCAATCGTCATCATTGGACTCAAGGCACCTGAAGGCATTAAGGACCCTGGGCTCTTTATACACTCCCCAACACCTGACTGACCACTGGCAGGACACACACCGGCCATCCTCCCTGCCATCACCCTAGACTCTGGCGCCAGGGAAACCCTGGCCCTGGCAGCGAACCCAAGCAAGGAAGAGAAGTTAGAGGACACCTCCCCCATGCCTTTGCCTCCTGATGAAGTGGAACATCCAATCTGCAGAAGCTGACCGTGTAGAACAACACAGCGTGCTACATATCTCCCCTGAGGGGGCCCAGGGAGGCCAAGCCATCCGGGCTGGGAGGGCTCGGAACCGGCCAAATGGGAAACAACTGCAGGCCCCCATGGCCCAGAGATCCTCTCCCAGCCAAAGTCAAGAATGCCCTGTGGACTTTGCCTGGCTTATTGCCCTGGAGCCTTTCCAGGGGACACAGCATGACAGTTCCGAGGGCAACCGTCAGACTCAGAAGGCATTCCAGAAGTGAGAGGACCAATGTGGTTCTTTCCAGAACCTTTGCACTTCTTTTTTTTCCCTGTCTCTGGTTGGTGTCTATCGGCGTGCCTCACTATGTACAATGTACTCTCGCTTCTCAGGAAGAAGGACGATATTCCCTGTCAGCGTCTTTGTGATCTTCCTTTGGCGGGGTCACTCCTCTCCCTTGCAAAAGGGAACTTTGAGAAAAACCATCCTGGATTTTCAAGGTCCATGGGACACTCCATTGACATAATAAACCTATCTTTGTCTCCCCACTACGGTGTCTGGTCGTGATTCATTCCGTTCCTCGAACGTCCGGGCATGCGTGCCCATCCTCAGAGCCTGGCGATGCTTTGTGGCCCGGGGATGGACTGTGGAAGCCATCGTCATGCCCACGTGTAGCTGAGAGCTTCTGGCACAGAGAAACCCAAGAGGCTGCACCAACACTTCCTAGCAGTCTTCCCACTCCGCCTGCATGGATGGTGCCTTCTGTGCAAGCAATCTTCCAAGGGATGTAGGTGGAGCGCAAGTGGAAGTCGTTCCCCACTCATTGTACCTGACCCCACTCTTCTCAGCGGAGGCCAAATTCACACGTAGGGAACATCATGGAGGGCAGGCAATGAATCACCACCCCCTCACCTTGCTTTTTGCCCCTGTCCTTCCTCCTTTTCTCTCTTTCCCTTTCTTCAGATCTCAGCCTATCGTTCCCTCTCCCTCTATCTCATTTTCTTTCACACATGGACACCTACAGATGTCCACACAGTCTCACGATCATGTTTATGCTTCTGAGAGTATGGGTACAGAACCTCTGGGGGAAAGGATGTGGTCAAAAACTTTTGTAGACTAAGGTGGGCATCACCAGGTTATTTCCTCAGTTTTGTCTTCTGTCCCTACCTCTTTCCCATGTGCCCTGGGAAATGAGAGGTTGTGGATTTGGTTTCTTGAGTCCACCCCTAAATCCATGGCCAACACGTATGGGTTCAAAGTTGCAAGGAACCAAAGTAGTCTGACCTTGGTCACTTCCACCCAACTCGATCTCTCTCAGTATCCACATGCTCTTTTGCACTGATATATCTGTAGCCCCATGTTGCTACTTGCCTAGTTCCACAGGTGGGTCGCTGATATGTCTCTGTGGATGGATCTTGTGTTGGAAACCAACCATATCTCACCAGCCCTAGTGGTTTGTTCTTCAGTTGGCTCTATGGACACATCTACCTTTGCTTTTGTAGACTGGGTGGATGGTAGTGTCCCTCCCTCCCCGAACAGAGTGGGTTAGGATATCTGGAGAGTGCCTAGCCAAAGTGTCCTCAAGACAGACGGGGTTTGGGCTCTGTCTAGAGACGCTACGTGTTGGAATGGCTCTCTTGTCGTGTTGGGAGGACCTCGGTCTCCTCTGATCGTGTTTGCAAGGTCTATGGACTCTTGGGGCTGGCCCCTCTGCACACATGATGTGGAGGGAAGAACGGGGCTGCAGCCACATTGGGGTCCAAAGATAGCCACAACAGATGCTCAAGTACGGACATGAGCCCTGGAGCCTGTCCTCTCCATGCGTGGCCAGTGCCATGCACATCAGTGAGGTCTCAAGCCTCTGGCAGATGTGCAACATGCAGCACCACTCTGGAAAATAGCTTGGCAGGGGAGATAGATGTCCATTGGAAGCTGGAGGAAGTCTGCCCGTTAGCGGGTTGTTACTCGTGGCCTTGGAGGCCAAGTCCCCAGGGCCTCTGATCTGTCAGGGACTATTCTCCCAGCTGTGCCACCCCTGGGATCCCTCAAAGAGAACGTCTCGCCCTCCGACAGAGATCACCCAAGCGGATTCGAGGTGCCAAAACAGGATCCACGTGTCTGCGGGACATGGTCTCGGGGTTTCAACACTGCTCCTCGTCTTCTTGAGGGTCAGCTTCAGGAAGTGCCGGGAGACCACTTGCAACGTCAGGACAGCAATGTCTGGAAAAGCCACAGAGAGCTGCGCCGATGATCCGCTGCCCTTGATAGGCTCCAGTCAGGACTCCGCCCTTGACTAGTGTGGAGGGTTTGTGCATTCCTCAAACCTCTGTGCTCAGAAAACAGCGCCCAGGAAGTTCTAGGGCACCCTCTGTGGAGGCCCCCTGCCCACCTGTCTCCTCGTGCTGCAAGCCACCCCGGGGACAAGCCTAGCCATGACCGCCACCAACTACATGGCCGGGGAGATACCCTCGAGCTTCCAGAAGATGTGATTCCTCTCTTTCTGCAGATGCCGTTTCTTGACCGAAAGCCACTGGTTCCCCCGGGAAGGAAGCACAAGCACACGCTCTGACCCGCACACAACCCTACCATTAGGAAATGCTCTGGGACTGCCGTCAGTCCTGCAAAAATGACTCCCTTCGCCGCCTCTTTCTACTGGGTTCTACTTGTCTCCGTGTGGTTCACCTCATGGAATTGCAGAGCCGAGTGAGAAAAAAGGCAAAGGGTACGTCATTTGGTTCTCTGTGTCCCATTTCCTTTTGGGCCGCTGGTTGGCTGTCGGGTTGCTTGGTAGTTGCCCGGCCGATTCGATAACTGGCCGTCTCTGGGAATCCACTGAAGCGGTCGACTGATGGCACATTCCATCTCATCTTCCTTTTAACCACAGAAAGGACCACCACAATGTAAGCGGAGTTAGGTATATTGTATACACACACACACTCACCCACACACACACATGCACACACACACCAACACACACCAGCTTCAGAAGAGAGGCAACTTGGCCCTTCCGGTTTCCATTCTGCTTTGAATTGATCTGAATTTCTCCATCTGCTTCTCAGGTTCCTGCAGCTGGCTTCTCCTCCTAGGTCATTATTAAGTAGGGCTCTCCATGGAGAGCTCAAGTCTCTCTGGCTACGCCCTGCCAAGAGCACTGACGAGTAGGAACACCAGGTGTAGCCTGTGGAAAGGCAAAATGATGGAGTCATCATAGCACAGACTATTTCTCTCTGGCAAAACTAGGGAGGCCTGAATCCGTCTCAGACGCCGGAGAGCGTTGATTCCTTTAGACCAGGACATGGTAGCATCTCCACTGGACTCAATCACTGCACGTTCACACGTCCCATGCCTTTCCTGCGAACGTGGGGCACCCTTGTCCCCACAGGCAGCTAAGTCTGTGGACCAATGCATTCCACATCCATGGCGATGGCTGGCTCGAAATCTTTCTCTTACATGCCTCCTATCTCAGCTGTCTGATCTCAGTGTCCTGGATGGATCCAAAGGGAAGTGTTGCTTCCAGAGCTGCCTGGGACCTGCCTGGGTGTCTTTGGAAACGGAATCCCCAATTGCGGAGGGCACAGAGACACCAAGCCAGGTGGGTGACCAATCCCAATTGGCCGGGGAAGGTGAAGATACCAGGGCAATGAGCATATAATGTTTTGATTCAAGTAATACAAAAATCAGCAAACATAAAAACAAAGGGGAGAAAAGGAAAGCTGTCCAATGAAACATGACCGACGTACCAATAAAGACACAGTACACGTAAGCAGTGGAAAGAAAGATCGAAAGCCATGTGATGCAATAGAAGGGAACTTAATTACGAGGCTGGTCTTGGGTTGCCAAAGGGGACTCGCGTCCCACACACACATGTCACAATCTGAAACAAGGGTGGAAAGGCCTTCACCGGGTCCAGTCCTAGACACAGTCCCAGATGGGGTGCATTATTGATGGACCAAGACTGAGGCAAAGAGAAAGCTATGAAAAGCTTTATACTATGCAGAGCATTAGAAGTCAGACCGACCGGCCAGGGGAATGAGACAGAGACGAAGTGAACGTTATGCAATGCTTTATTCAATGCTCAGCATCAGAAGTCAGACTGACCGGTGAGGGCCGCCTCCGAAGAGGACGACACCGCCCCGATCTAACAGGCTGGATTCATAGAGCATAACGGCAGACCTCAAGGCTCTTGGCTTCTGTGGTTAGGGCGTTTACTGCCAGAACCGATTCCAGGAACTGATCGCAGAAACCATTGGGACATTGATTCCCGGAATGAAGTCCGTGGATGAAAATAACAGTATGGCTACCTAGGCAATTTGGAGTCGCTCTGGCTAAGCAGGCCCTAATAGTTAAACAGGTTTGAACATTAAATCGCTCCTAACAGTCCCCAGAGTCTCAACCGCACTGGTCGATGTCAGGGCTGTCATCCTGGAGACAAGCTGGCGGGAGTGGGAGAGGCACATTCCATGCAGAGGAGGGTGGGGCGGGCACATCCACCTGCCCAGGTGCAGCTCTCGGCTCAGGTGGTCCTGAAGTCCTGCTGAACACCTCTTCTCCCAAAGTTCAGAACCACTGGAGGCAGGGCTTCACTTCGACAGCAGCTGTCCAAGTGATTGGGGGTGGGCCATCCTAGGCTTTGATCAGTCGCACGCTCCCAGGTCCTGCCCAGTCGAGCGGCCAGTGCTCTGGGACCCGAGGTACTGCAGCGGCATGGCTCCCACCAGCAAATCAAGGAGTAAGTTCCCCTCAGAGGCCCTGCTCCCCGCTTGTTTTCCCCAAAGTCCCCTGTTTCTTTCCGGGCTTCAGGACATAAAGAGGGGCACATGCTGGAAGGTTCTGATCCACAGAGGATTGGGGGAAGGGAATCGAGAGAGGCTTGCCCATGGCCGCCGTCAGAATCAAAACTGCAATCGGTGGCCAGGAGTCCCAACTAGAGTCCCGCTTGGGAAAATAGGCAAGCTAGATCTCAGGGGGTAGAGTATGGGTCGTGTTTCGGCAGCTCGTTCAGGTGGAAGTGAAAAAAATGGAACTTTCACCTCCAACGCGGCAGCACTCGGCGGGATGTACTGTCGGATTTTTCCTGGCTGTTTCTTAGGAGCAGTGGGGTCCTCTTTGCTCCTCCTCAGGTGCTTTCCTCCCTCACTCCCCCCGCGGGTCTCCTCATTCATTGGCATGCCATCACATGGCTCAGGACTGGTAGGTATTTCCCTAGTCCCTGGACTATCACCCGTTCCCACGGGCAGAGGGCAGGGTGCCAGGGCCCCTATCGAGCAGGCTCCCCAGTGAATTCGTGTGTGGATAAGGGACAATAGTCTCCGGCCTGGGAATGGGTGCACAGGGCAGAAAGGGAAGAGCTGAGGCGGCACAGCCACTTCACATGGATAGGCAAGCCTTCCTACTCCAGTGGCCATTTTCCCTGCAACAGGCACACTCCCACCAGGATCCCGAAGGAGGCGGCTTCTTTTGAGGCCATGGCAGAAAGAGGCTCTGCAGGATTTGTTCCAGCAGAACCGGTACCCTGCCATCACCACCAGAGAATGACTGGCCCAAGAGCTAGACATTCCCGAGTCCAGGATCCAGGTAGGCTTGAGCTTCTCTTTCATTCTCCCTGGGGCACAAGTTGTGGACACTAGGTGGCTGAAGCCAGTGTATGTCAATCTCCATATCCAGCTGGGAGCTCAGATGCTTTGGGTTCTCTTTGGGCATTCCCGGGGACCCCATGCCCTTTGACAACATTGCAAGTCATTCGGTCTAAGAACACAGGGACCACTGGTTGGCATGGCCCGGGCACACCAACGGGTCAACACATCCAGGCCGACTTCCCTTAGAAATCATTTGCCCAGACTTATCGTGTGGCCCACACAAAACTCTCTGAGACTTTAGGCATGAGGGACGCAAAGGTATGGAATATACGGAGGCAGCCAGATGATAGACATAGAGATAGAGGCAGATTATGTACATTCAGGTACAGATAGAGATAGATCCAGTTCACCAGTGCTGCCTGAACATCAGTTCCTCTTTTGCCACTTAGGTTTGGTTCCAGAATGAGCGCACGAGACAGCTCAGGCGGAGCCGATTGGCACCTGAAAACTCCCAAGTGGAAGGGCCATCGTGTGGACAGGAACAGCCTGCAGCTTGGACTCCAGGTGAGTCCCCAGCCTACCAAACGGGTCTCTTCTGGAGCTTCTCCTTCACGCAGGAACGGGTCTGCGTGGGCTTGTCAAGGGTTTGGCAAGAGGGCTTCGGAAAGGAACCCACGTTACCTTGTTGGGTTCCCAGCGATGGACACTGTGTTTATACCGACTCTTGCGCGAGTGCATTCTTTCTGGACAGAAAGGCTTTGAGTATTCTCGTCCTAAAAGTGCCAGGAAGGACAGAGTCCTTTTCTTGGGTCACCTCAGGCTTGAGAGGCAAGTGCTGGCTTGTGTGGGTGGCTCCATGCTGACCTCATGGACTCAGGGAAGGTGAAGATATTAGAAAAATGTAAAAGCAGAAGCAAACACACACACACACACACACACACACTCCCATTCACACACACACCCACACTTTCACACACACACAGGCACACACGGACACCAACTTCCCTTTCCACACCGATGTGCCTTGGCTCCCAACCCTTCTTTCTACCTCTTTTCTCTTTTCAGAACGTTTCCCAAAGGAGGGCAGGAGAAAACGGACCGCCATTTCTCCATGCCAAACCAGTCACCTCATTCAAGCCTTTGAGACGAACCCATTTCCCTGCATTTTCACCAGAGAACACCTGGCCAGACTCACAGGACTCCCGGAATCCCGCATTCAGGTACATTTGCGGAGGGTGTCTGTGAACTGCTGAATGTGCAGGGGAGAGTGGCCCCTGAGACATTCCTAGAGAAACGTGGGCTCGTTGGGGTTATCCACGTGTCCCATGCGTGGGCAGTAGGGGGAGAGCATGGACCTTGCAAGGGATGGACTGCACATAAGCAGAATGTGTCAGCCGAAATGGGGATAGTAGGGGAGAACATGAAGGTGAGATGGCAGTGCCCGTGTGTGTAGAAATGTTGCGTGGACATGAGTGGGGAAACGGAAAACTTGCCACCTCTCTTTAGGTCATGCAAAGTGTCAGTGCTTCAAAGGCTTGGGGGCGCTCTCCATGTGGCCCCCAGCATTTCCTGAGTGTGTGTGGGCTTGCCTACCTGTGAGTGGACACGTGGTCTTCAGTGTCCTGGGACTCAGCACCCCCACCATGGCGGGAATGGATCCTGCTCACAAGCCACACCTTTTCTGGATAACCTAATCATCTAGGATTATCGGGCCTCGGATTCTTGGCCTGGTGGGGGAGAAGTCCCAGGGGAGGCCCAGTTGAGCAGGCTTGGTCTCCCTGAGCTCCAGAGAGACGGGTTTCTAGTTAAGTACATGTGAAACAGCTTTATGGTCCATGGAAGTAGACTCTCCGCAAGGCACTCCTTTGGGGCCAGAGCCCGTGAGTATGCTTTAAGGAGGCATGTATGGGCCTGGAGCCTGACAAGTCTTGTCACTGTAAAGAGGGGAGGCTCAGCGTGCTCGCTCCTGAGAACCCCCATCTCCTCCAGCCAGCGGAGGAGACAGAGAGGCAAGTCAAACGCGGGTGTGGTTGATTTGGACTCCTGGCGGTCCATGACTTCCCCTGGGGGCCCAAGACCTGTGCCTGTAGACGGAGTGTGTCGATGTGAGGCCAATTCAGCACTTGGGCTGAAGGCCTCCAAGGCAGAGGAGGTGGTTTGCCCTTGGGGTCACACGAATCGGACACTGGGGGTCAAATGCTGAGGGACGCTTGGAGGACTTGGAGTAGGCTGGGCAAGGAGGGCAGGTGGTCATCGAAGTCTTGGTCCCAAGACTCAAGGAATGGCTGGTCAGGAAGCTGCAATGGGCAAACAAAGAGAGCGCTAGGCAGGGACCAGGCAGAGCACTACAGAGGGGAGTTAAGCAAAGCAGAGCATAGCAGAACTGAGCGGCTGCCATTGCATCCAGTCAAGTGGGAATCCGGTTCAGACCAGGTGTCCACAGTTGCCTGGGTCTTGCCCCTACTTCACAAGGACCAGGTGAAAGGAGTGAACCGAGCTGCCCTGAGATTCAGAGCAACAGACCTGGCCTTCTCCCGGAGAGATCCCACACAGGGGAAGGGGCAAGCCAAAGTGGTATCTGTCACTTCTGATTCTCATGTCCGCAACCCCTCTTCTCTGTCCCAGGTCTGGTTCCAGAACAGAAGAGCTCGGCACCCAGGGCAGAGCAGAAGTGGCCCTACGAATGACCGGGCGGCAAACCAGGAAGCCAGTCCTCACCTGACCATTCCAGGGGACCCAGGCCCCCAGCACGGTGTCCTCGGATGCTCTCAGCTTCTGGCTCCTTCCAATCCTCTGGGAAGCATGCAGGCTTTTGGGGCAGCGACCCTTCCTGTCCTCTCCATGGGCTTTGCCCCCCTGGTTTCTTGTGGGGGCCCTATGAGCCAGGCCGTGGGGGCCACTATGGCCCCGCCTACCCAAGCCATGAGGAACCATTCCATGATGGGACGGACTCAGGGAGTGTGCCTTTCAGCTCGCCACACCCGTCTTTGTCCCCTGATCGCAAGGGGAATGCCAGCGGCAACAGGAGCACCCTGGCTTGGCACCCGTGCCCTTCCACGGCTATCCCCTGCCTCCAGATGACAATCCTTGCCAACCAGTGCAGGAGGCAGGGCCCATGGGTAGTCACAATGCCCCACAGTGGTTGGTGGTGCGGTCCCGAATTCTCGTGAGCACAGGACTGGCTCCGGAGGCAGCAGCTGGGCAGCCTGCACACGCTGAGATCCCTGGCTTGCGGTGGCAGGCACCCAATGCTGCTGGGCTCCCTAGTGCACTGGACCCACAGCTCCCACCTTCTGCAGAAGCCTCACGTTTCTTAGAGGAGCTTCTATCAGCCACAGACAGGGAGGAAGACACACAGCCATTTCCGAGTGGGCATCTGTGGCAAGGGGAGGCTCCGGGACCCTTGGAAGCACCCCTCAGTGAGGAAGAGTTTTCGTCCCTGCTGGCCATGCTGCACGATTCCAAGTGGCCTCACGCCTAGGACCAGGGAGGCCTCGGCTTCCCCACTCCCCATTCATTCAGACTTCCTTTTCTGAGAGGCAGTCCATTACAGGACAGCAAGGACGAGGAACAGGAAGCAAGGTCCATGCTCCAGAGGAAGACCGAGGCCCAAAGGAGCAACTGCCTCTTGGAAGGACAGAAGGGTGTTCCTCCCAGCCCCGTGGACGGAGCTCCATGGATTTCCGATCGTCATCAATCGACTCAAGGCACATGAAGGCATTAAGGACCCTGGGCTCTTTATACACTCCCCGACACCTGAGTGACCACTGGCAGGACACACACCGGCCATCCTCCCTGCCATCACCCTAGACTCTGGCGCCAGGGAAACCCTGGCCCTGGCAGCGAACCCAAGCAAGGAAGAGAAGTTAGAGGACACCTCCCCCATGCCTTTGCCTCCTGATGAAGTGGAACATCCAATCTGCAGAAGCTGACCGTGTAGACCAACACAGCGTGCTACATATCTCCCCTGAGGGGGCCCAGGGAGGCCAAGCCATCCGGGCTGGGAGGGCTCGGAGCCGGCCAAATGTGTGTGGATAAGGGACAATAATCTCCGGCCTGGGAATGGGTGGACAGGGCAGAAAGGGAAGAATTGAGGCGGCACAGCCACTTCGCATGGATAGGCAAGCCTTCCTACTCCAGTGGCCATTTTCCCTGCAACAGGCACACTCCCACCAGGATCCCGACGGAGGCGGCTACTTTTGATGCCATGGCAGAAAGAGGCTCTGCAGGCCTTGTTCCAGCAGAACCGGTACCCTGGCATCACCACCAGAGAACGACTGGCCCAAGAGCTAGACATTCCCGAGTCCAGGATCCAGGTAGGCTTGAGCTTCTCTTTCATTCTCCCTGGGGCACAAGTTGTGGACACTAGGTGGCTGAAGCCAGTGTATGTCAATCTCCATATCCAGCTGGGAGCTCAGATGCTTTGGGTTCTCTTTGGGCATTCCCGGGGACCCCATGCCCTTTGACAACATTGCAAGTCATTCGGTCTAAGAACACAGGGACCACTGGTTGGCATGGCCCGGGCACACCAACGGGTCAACACATCCAGGCCGACTTCTTAGAAATCATTTGCCCAGACTTATCGTGTGGCCCACACAAAACTCTCTGAGACTTTAGGCATGAGGGACGCAAAGGTATGGAAGATACGGAGGCAGCCAGATGATAGACATAGAGATAGAGGCAGATTATGTACATTCAGGTACAGATAGAGATAGATCCAGTTCACCAGTGCTGCCTGAACATCAGTTCCTCTTTTGCCACTTAGGTTTGGTTCCAGAATGAGCGCACGAGACAGCTCAGGCGGAGCCGATTGGCACCTGAAAACTCCCAAGTGGAAGGGCCATCGTGTGGACAGGAACAGCCTGCCGCTTGGACTCCAGGTGAGTCCCCAGCCTACCAAACGGGTCTCTTCTGGAGCTTCTCCTTCACGCAGGAACGGGTCTGCGTGGGCTTGTCAAGGGTTTGGCAAGAGGGCTTCGGAAAGGAACCCACGTTACCTTGTTGGGTTCCCAGCGATGGACACTGTGTTTATACCGACTCTTGGGCGAGTGCATTCTTTCTGGACAGAAAGGCTTTGAGTATTCTCGTCCTAAAAGTGCCAGGAAGGACAGAGTCCTTTTCTTGGGTCACCTCAGGCTTGAGAGGCAAGTGCTGGCTTGTGTGGGTGGCTCCATGCTGACCTCATGGACTCAGGGAAGGTGAAGATATTAGAAAAATGTAAAAGCAGAAGCAAACACACACACACACACACACACACACACTCCCATTCACACACACACCCACACTTTCACACACACACAGGCACACACGGACACCAACTTCCCTTTCCACACCGATGTGCCTTGGCTCCCAACCCTTCTTTCTACCTCTTTTCTCTTTTCAGAACGTTTCCCAAAGGAGGGCAGGAGAAAACGGACCGCCATTTCTCCATGCCAAACCAGTCTCCTCCTTCAAGCCTTTGAGACGAACCCATTTCCCTGCATTTCCACCAGAGAACACCTGGCCAGACTCACAGGACTCCCGGAATCCCGCATTCAGGTACATTTGCGGAGGGTGTCTGTGAACTGCTGAATGTGCAGGGGAGAGTGGCCCCTGAGACATTCCTAGAGAAACGTGGGCTCGTTGGGGTTATCCACGTGTCCCATGCGTGGGCAGTAGGGGGAGAGCATGGACCTTGCAAGGGATGGACTGCACATAAGCAGAATGTGTCAGCCGAAATGGGGATAGTAGGGGAGAACATGAAGGTGAGATGGCAGTGCCCGTGTGTGTAGAAATGGTGCGTGGACATGAGTGGGGAAACGGAAAACTTGCCACCTCTCTTTAGGTCATGCAAAGTGTCAGTGCTTCAAAGGCTTGGGGGCGCTCTCCATGTGGCCCCCAGCATTTCCTGAGTGTGTGTGGGCTTGCCTACCTGTGAGTGGACACGTGGTCTTCAGTGTCCTGGGACTCAGCACCCCCACCATGGCGGGAATGGATCCTGCTCACAAGCCACACCTTTTCTGGATAACCTAATCATCTAGGATTATCGGGCCTCGGATTCTTGGCCTGGTGGGGGAGAAGTCCCAGGGGAGGCCCAGTTGAGCAGGCTTGGTCTCCCTGAGCTCCAGAGAGACGGGTTTCTAGTTAAGTACATGTGAAACAGCTTTATGGTCCATGGAAGTAGACTCTCCGCAAGGCACTCCTTTGGGGCCAGAGCCCGTGAGTATGCTTTAAGGAGGCATGTATGGGCCTGGAGCCTGACAAGTCTTGTCACTGTAAAGAGGGGAGGCTCAGCGTGCTCGCTCCTGAGAACCCCCATCTCCTCCAGCCAGCGGAGGAGACAGAGAGGCAAGTCAAACGCGGGTGTGGTTGATTTGGACTCCTGGCGGTCCATGACTTCCCCTGGGGGCCCAAGACCTGTGCCTGTAGACGGAGTGTGTCGATGTGAGGCCAATTCAGCACTTGGGCTGAAGGCCTCCAAGGCAGAGGAGGTGGTTTGCCCTTGGGGTCACACGAATCGGACACTGGGGGTCAAATGCTGAGGGACGCTTGGAGGACTTGGAGTAGGCTGGGCAAGGAGGGCAGGTGGTCATCGAAGTCTTGGTCCCAAGACTCAAGGAATGGCTGGTCAGGAAGCTGCAATGGGCAAACAAAGAGAGCGCTAGGCAGGGACCAGGCAGAGCACTACAGAGGGGAGTTAAGCAAAGCAGAGCATAGCAGAACTGAGCGGCTGCCATTGCATCCAGTCAAGTGGGAATCCGGTTCAGACCAGGTGTCCACAGTTGCCTGGGTCTTGCCCCTACTTCACAAGGACCAGGTGAAAGGAGTGAACCGAGCTGCCCTGAGATTCAGAGCAACAGACCTGGCCTTCTCCCGGAGAGATCCCACACAGGGGAAGGGGCAAGCCAAAGTGGTATCTGTCACTTCTGATTCTCATGTCCGCAACCCCTCTTCTCTGTCCCAGGTCTGGTTCCAGAACAGAAGAGCTCGGCACCCAGGGCAGAGCAGAAGTGGCCCTGCGAATGACCGGGCGGCAAACCAGGAAGCCAGTCCTCACCTGACCATTCCAGGGGACCCAGGCCCCCAGCACGGTGTCCTCGGATGCTCTCAGCTTCTGGCTCCTTCCAATCCTCTGGGAAGCATGCAGGCTTTTGGGGCAGCGACCCTTCCTGTCCTCTCCATGGGCTTTGCCCCCCTGGTTTCTTGTGGGGGCCCTATGAGCCAGGCCGTGGGGGCCACTATGGCCCCGCCTACCCAAGCCATGAGGAACCATTCCATGATGGGACGGACTCAGGGAGTGTGCCTTTCAGCTCGCCACACCCGTCTTTGTCCCCTGATCGCAAGGGGAATGCCAGCGGCAACAGGAGCACCCTGGCTTGGCACCCGTGCCCTTCCACGGCTATCCCCTGCCTCCAGATGACAATCCTTGCCAACCAGTGCAGGAGGCAGGGCCCATGGGTAGTCACAATGCCCCACAGTGGTTGGTGGTGCGGTCCCGAATTCTCGTGAGCACAGGACTGGCTCCGGAGGCAGCAGCTGGGCAGCCTGCACACGCTGAGATCCCTGGCTTGCGGTGGCAGGCACCCAATGCTGCTGGGCTCCCTAGTGCACTGGACCCACAGCTCCCACCTTCTGCAGAAGCCTCACGTTTCTTAGAGGAGCTTCTATCAGCCACAGACAGGGAGGAAGACACACAGCCATTTCCGAGTGGGCATCTGTGGCAAGGGGAGGCTCCGGGACCCTTGGAAGCACCCCTCAGTGAGGAAGAGTTTTCGTCCCTGCTGGCCATGCTGCACGATTCCAAGTGGCCTCACGCCTAGGACCAGGGAGGCCTCGGCTTCCCCACTCCCCATTCATTCAGACTTCCTTTTCTGAGAGGAAGTCCATTACAGGACAGCAAGGACGAGGAACAGGAAGCAAGGTCCATGCTCCAGAGGAAGACCGAGGCCCAAAGGAGCAACTGCCTCTTGGAAGGACAGAAGGGTGTTCCTCCCAGCCCCGTGGACGGAGCTCCATGGATTTCCGATCGTCATCAATCGACTCAAGGCACATGAAGGCATTAAGGACCCTGGGCTCTTTATACACTCCCCGACACCTGAGTGACCACTGGCAGGACACACACCGGCCATCCTCCCTGCCATCACCCTAGACTCTGGCGCCAGGGAAACCCTGGCCCTGGCAGCGAACCCAAGCAAGGAAGAGAAGTTAGAGGACACCTCCCCCATGCCTTTGCCTCCTGATAAAGTGGAACATCCAATCTGCAGAAGCTGACCGTGTAGACCAACACAGCGTGCTACATATCTCCCCTGAGGGGGCCCAGGGAGGCCAAGCCATCTGGGCTGGGAGGGCTCGGAGCCGGCCAAATGTGTGTGGATAAGGGACAATAATCTCCGGCCTGGGAATGGGTGGACAGGGCAGAAAGGGAAGAATTGAGGCGGCACAGCCACTTCGCATGGATAGGCAAGCCTTCCTACTCCAGTGGCCATTTTCCCTGCAACAGGCACACTCCCACCAGGATCCCGACGGAGGCGGCTACTTTTGATGCCATGGCAGAAAGAGGCTCTGCAGGCCTTGTTCCAGCAGAACCGGTACCCTGGCATCACCACCAGAGAACGACTGGCCCAAGAGCTAGACATTCCCGAGACAGGATCCAGGTAGGCTTGAGCTTCTCTTTCATTCTCCCTGGGGCACAAGTTGTGGACACTAGGTGGCTGAAACCAGTGTATGTCAATCTCCATATCCAGCTGGGAGCTCAGTTGCTTTGGGTTCTCTTTGGGCATTCCCGGGGACCCCATGCCCTTTGACAACTTTGCAAGTCATTCGGTCTAAGAACACGGGGACCACTTGTTGTCATTGCCCAGGCACACCAACGGGTCAACACATCCAGGCTGACTTCCCTTAGAAATCATTTGCGCAGACTTATCGTGTGGCCCACACAAAACTCTCTGAGACTTTAGGTATGAGGGACACAAAGGTATGGAAGATACGGAGGCAGCCAGATGATAGACATAGAGATAGAGGCAGATTATGTACATTCAGGTACAGATAGAGATAGATCCAGTTCACCAGTGCTGCCTGAACATCAGTTCCTCTTTTGCCACTTAGGTTTGGTTCCAGAATGAGCGCACGAGACAGCTCAGGCGGAGCCGATTGGCACCTGAAAACTCCCAAGTGGAAGGGCCATCGTGTGGACAGGAACAGCCTGCAGCTTGGACTCCAGGTGAGTCCCCAGCCTACCAAACGGGTCTCTTCTGGAGCTTCTCCTTCACGCAGGAACGGGTCTGCGTGGGCTTGTCAAGGGTTTGGCAAGAGGGCTTCAGAAAGGAACCCACGTTACCTTGTTGGGTTCCCAGGGATGGACACTCTGTTTATACCGACTCTTGGGCGTGTGCATTCTTTCTGGACAGAAAGGCTTTGAGTATTCTCGTCCTAAATGTGCCAGGAAGGACAGAGTCCTTTTCTTGGGTCACCTCAAGCTTGAGAGGCAAGTGCTGGCTTGTGTGGGTGGCTCCATGCTGACTTCATGGACTCAGGGAAGGTGAAGATATTAGGAAAATGTAAAAGCAGAAGGAAACACACACACACACACACACACACACTCCCATTCACACACACACCCACACTTTCACACACACACAGGCACACACGGACACCAACTTCCCTTTCCACACCGATGTGCCTTGGCTCCCAACCCTTCTTTCTACCTCTTTTCTCTTTTCAGAACGTTTCCCAAAGGAGGGCAGGAGAAAACGGACCGCCATTTCTCCATGCCAAACCAGTCTCCTCCTTCAAGCCTTTGAGACGAACCCATTTCCCTGCATTTCCACCAGAGAACACCTGGCCAGACTCACAGGACTCCCGGAATCCCGCATTCAGGTACATTTGCGGAGGGTGTCTGTGAACTGCTGAATGTGCAGGGGAGAGTGGCCCCTGAGACATTCCTAGAGAAACGTGGGCTCGTTGGGGTTATCCACGTGTCCCAGTGCGTGGGCAGTAGGGGGAGAGCATGGACCTTGCAAGGGATGGACTGCACATAAGCAGAATGTGTCAGCCGAAATGGGGATAGTAGGGGAGAACATGAAGGTGAGATGGCAGTGCCCGTGTGTGTAGAAATGGTGCGTGGACATGAGTGGGGAAACGGAAAACTTGCCACCTCTCTTTAGGTCATGCAAAGTGTCAGTGCTTCAAAGGCTTGGGGGCGCTCTCCATGTGGCCCCCGCATTTCCTGAGTGTGTGTGGGCTTGCCTACCTGTGAGTGGACACGTGGTCTTCAGTGTCCTGGGACTCAGCACCCCCACCATGGCGGGAATGGATCCTGCTCACAAGCCACACCTTTTCTGGATAACCTAATCATCTAGGATTATCGGGCCTCGGATTCTTGGCCTGGTGGGGGAGAAGTCCCAGGGGAGGCCCAGTTGAGCAGGCTTGGTCTCCCTGAGCTCCAGAGAGACTGGTTTCTAGTTAAGTACATGTGAAACAGCTTTATGGTCCATGGAAGTAGACTCTCCGCAAGGCACTCCTTTGGGGCCAGAGCCCGTGAGTATGCTTTAAGGAGGCATGTATGGGCCTGGAGCCTGACAAGTCTTGTCACTGTAAAGAGGGGAGGCTCAGCGTGCTCGCTCCTGAGAACCCCCATCTCCTCCAGCCAGCGGAGGAGACAGAGAGGCAAGTCAAACGCGGGTGTGGTTGATTTGGACTCCTGGCGGTCCATGACTTCCCCTGGGGGCCCAAGACCTGTGCCTGTAGACGGAGTGTGTCGATGTGAGGCCAATTCAGCACTTGGGCTGAAGGCCTCCAAGGCAGAGGAGGTGGTTTGCCCTTGGGGTCACACGAATCGGACACTGGGGGTCAAATGCTGAGGGACGCTTGGAGGACTTGGAGTAGGCTGGGCAAGGAGGGCAGGTGGTCATCGAAGTCTTGGTCCCAAGACTCAAGGAATGGCTGGTCAGGAAGCTGCAATGGGCAAACAAAGAGAGCGCTAGGCAGGGACCAGGCAGAGCACTACAGAGGGGAGTTAAGCAAAGCAGAGCATAGCAGAACTGAGCGGCTGCCATTGCATCCAGTCAAGTGGGAATCCGGTTCAGACCAGGTGTCCACAGTTGCCTGGGTCTTGCCCCTACTTCACAAGGACCAGGTGAAAGGAGTGAACCGAGCTGCCCTGAGATTCAGAGCAACAGACCTGGCCTTCTCCCGGAGAGATCCCACACAGGGGAAGGGGCAAGCCAAAGTGGTATCTGTCACTTCTGATTCTCATGTCCGCAACCCCTCTTCTCTGTCCCAGGTCTGGTTCCAGAACAGAAGATCTCGGCACCCAGGGCAGAGCAGAAGTGGCCCTGTGAATGACCGGGCGGCAAACCAGGAAGCCAGTCCTCACCTGACCATTCCAGGGGACCCAGGCCCCCAGCCCGGTGTCCTCGGATCCTCTCAGCTTCTGGCTCCTTCCAATCCTCTGGGAAGCATGCAGGCTTTTGGGGCAGCGACCCTTCCTGTCCTCTCCATGGGCTTTGCCCCCCTGGTTTCTTGTGGGGGCCCTGTGAGCCAGGCCGTGGGGGCCACTATGGCCCCGCATACCCAAGCCTGGCAGGGAGGAAGCAACTCTCCCACTCCTCAAGCCATGAGGAACCATTCCATGATGGGACCGACTCAGGGAGTGTGCCTTTCAGCTCGCCACACCCGTCTTTGTCCCCTGACGCAAGGGGAATGCCAGCGGCAACAGGAGCACCCCGGCTTGGCACCCGTGCCCTTCCACGGCTATCCCCTGCCTCCAGATGACAATCCTTGCCAACCAGTGCAGGAGACAGGGCCCATGGGTAGTCACAATGCCCCGCAGTGGTTGGGGGAGCGGTCCCGACTTCTCTTGAGCACAGGACAGGCTCCGGATGCAGCAGCTGGGCAGCCTGCACACGCTGAGATCCCTGGCTGGCGGTGGCAGGCACCCCCTGCTGCTGGGCTCCCTAGTGCACTGGACCCAGAGCTCCCACCTCCTGCAGAAGCCTCACGTTTCTTAGAGGAGCTTCTATCAGCCACAGAGAGGGAGGAAGACACACAGCCATTTCCGAGTGGGCATCTGTGGCAAGGGGAGTCTCCGGGACCCTTGGAAGTACCCCTCAGTGAGGAAGAGTTTTCGTCCCTGCTGTCCATGCTGCACGATTCCACGTGGCCTCACGCCTAGGACCAGGGAGGCCTCGGCTTCCCCACTCCCCATTCATTCAGACTTCCTTTTCTGAGAGGCAGTCCATTACAGGACAGCAAGGACGAGGAACAGGAAGGAAGGTCCATCCTCCAGAGGAAGACCGAGGATCAAAGGAGCAACTGCCTCTTGGAAGGACAGAAGGGTCTTGCTCCCAGCCCCGTGAACGGAGCTCCATGGCATTCCCGATCGTCATCAATCGACTCAAGGCACCTGAAGGCATTAAGGACACTGGGCTATTTATACACTCCCCGACACCTGAGTTACCACTGGCAGGACACACACCGGCCATCCTCCCTGCCATCACCCTAGACTCTGGCGCCAGGGAAACCCTGGCCCTGGCAGCGAACCCAAGCAAGGAAGAGAATTTAGAGGACACCTCCCCCATGCCTTTGCCTCCTGATGAAGTGGAACATCCAATCTGCAGAAGCTGACCGTGTAGACCAACACAGCGTGCTACATATCTCCCCTGAGGGGGCCCAGGGAGGCCAAGCCATCCGGGCTGGGAGGGCTCGGAGCCTGCCAAATGGGAAACAACTGCAGGCCCCCATGGCCCAGAGATCCTCTCCCAGCCAACGTCCAGAATGTCCTGTGGACTTTGCCTGGCTTATTGCCCTGGAGCCTTTCCAGGGGACACAGCATGACAGTTCCGAGGGCAACCGTCAGTCTCAGAAGGCATTCCAGAAGTGAGGGGACCAATGTGGTTCTTTCCAGAACCTTTGCACTTCTTTTTTTTCCCTGTCTCTGGTTGGTGTCTATCGGCGTGCCTCACTATGTACAATGTACTCTCGCTTCTCAGGAAGAAGGATGATATTCCCTGTCAGCGTCTTTGTGATCTTCCTTTGGCGGGGTCACTCCTCTCCCTTGCGAAAGGGAACTTTGAGGAAAACCATCCTGGATTTTCAAGGTCCATGGGACACTCCATTGACATAATAAACCTATCTTTGTCTCCCCACTACGGTGTCTGGTCGTGATTCATTCCGTTCCCCGAACGTCCGGGCATGCTTGCCCATCCTCAGACACTGGCGATTCTTTGTGGCCCGGGGATGGACTGTGGAATCCATCGGCATGCCCACGTGTAGCTGAGAGCTTCTGGCACAGAGAAACCCAAGAGGCTGCACCAACACTTCCTAGCAGTCTTCCCACTCCGCCTGCATGGATGGTGCCTTCTGTGCAAGCAATCTTCCAAGGGATGTAGGTGGAGCGCAAGTGGAAGTCATTCCCCACTCATTGTACCTGACCCCACTCTTCTCACCGGAGGCCAAATTCACACGTAGGGAACATCATGGAGGGCAGGCAATGAATCACCCCCCCTCACCTTGCTTTTTGCCCCAGTCCTTCCTCCTTTTCTCTCTTTCCCTTTCTTCAAATCTCAGCCTATCGTTCCCTCTCCCTCTATCTCATTTTCTTTCACACATGGACACCTACAGATGTCCACACAGTCTCACGATCATGCTTATGCTTCTGAGAGTATGGGTACAGAACCTCTGGTGGAAAGGATGTGGTCAATACCTTTTGTAGACTAAGGTGGGCATCGCCGGGTTATTTCCTCAGTTTTTTCTTCTGTCCCTACCTCTTTCCCATGTGCCCTGGGAAATCAGAGGTTGTGGATTTAGTTTCTTGAGTCCACCCCTAAATCCATGGCCAACACGTATGGGTTCTAAGTTGCAAGGAACCAAAGTAGTCTGACCTTGGTCACTTCCACCCAACTCGATCTCTGTCAGTATCCACATGCTCTTTTGCACTGATATATCTGTAGCCCCATGTTGCTACTTGCCTAGTTCCACAGGTGGGTCGCTGATATGTCTCTGTGGATGGAGCTTGTGTTGGAAACCTTCCATATCTAACCAGCCCTAGTGGTTTGTTCTTCAGTTGGCTCTATGGACACATCTACCTTTGCTTCTGTAGACTGGGTGGAAGGTAGTGTCCCTCCCTCCCCGAACAGAGTGGGTTAGGATATCTGGAGAGTGCCTAGCCAAAGTGTCCTCGGGACAGACGGGGTTTGGGCTGTGTCTAGAGAAGCTACGTGTCGGAATGGCTCTCTTGTCGTGTTGGGAGGACCTCGGTCTCCTCTGATCGTGTTTGCAAGGTCTATGGACTCCTGGGGCTGGCCCCTCTGCACACATGATGTGGAGGGAAGAACGGGGCTGCAGCCACATTGGGGTCCAAAGATAGCCACAACAGATGCTCAAGTACGGACATGAGCCCTGGAGCCTGTCCTCTCCATGCGTGGCCAGTGCCATGCACATCAGTGAGGTCTCAAGCCTCTGGCAGATGTGCAACATGCAGCATCACTCTGGAATTAGCTTGGCAGAGGAGATAGATGTCCATTGGAAGCTGGAGGAAGTCTGCCCGTTAGCGGGTTGTTACTCGTGGCCTTGGAGGCCAAGGCCGCAGGGCCTCTGATCTGTCAGGGCCTCTTCCTCCATCTGTGCCAACCCTGGAATCCCTCAAAGAGAACGTCTCGCCCTCCGACAGAGATCACCCAAGCGGATTCGAGGTGCCAAAAAGAGGATCCACGTGTCTGCGGGACATGGTCTCGGGGTTTCAACACTGCTCCTCGTCTTCTTGAGGGTCAGCTTCAGGAAGTGCCGGGAGACCACTTGCAACGTCAGGACAGCAATGTCTGGAAAAGCCACAGAGAGCTGGGCCGATGATCCGCTGCCTTTGATAGGCTCCAGTCAGGAATCCGCCCTTGACTAGTGTGGAGGGTTTGTGCATTCCTCAAACCTCTGTGCTCAGAAAACAGCGCCCAGGAAGTTCTAGGGCACCCTCTGTGGAGGCCCCCTGCCCACCTGTCTCCTCGTGGTGCAAGCCACCCCGGGGTCAAGCCCAGCCACGACTGCCAGCAACTCCCTGGCCGGGGAGATACCCTCGAGCTTCCAGAAGATGCGATTCCTCTCTTTCTGCAGATGCCGTTTCTTGACCGAAAGCTACTGGTTCGCCCGGGAAGGAAGCACAAGCACACGCTCTGAACCACACACAACCCTACCATTAGGAAATGCTCTGGGACTGCCGTCAGTCCTGCAAAAATGACTCCCTTCGCCGCCTCTTTCTACTGGGTTCTACTTGTCTCCGTGGGGTTCACCTCATGGAATTGCAGAGCCGAGTGAGCCAAAAGGCAAAGGGTGCGTCATTTGGTTCTCTGTGTCCCATTTCCTTTTGGGCCGCTGGTTGGCTGTCGGGTTGCTTGGTAGTAGCCCGGCCGATTCGATAACTGGCCGTCTCTGGGAATCCACTGAAGCGGTCGACTGATGGCACATTCCATCTCATCTTCCTTTTAACCACAGAAGGGACCACCACAATGTAAGCGGAGTTAGGTATCTTGTATACACACACACACTCACCCACACACACACACGCACACACACACCAACACACACCAGCTTCAGTGGAGAGGCAACTTGGCCCTTCCGGTTTCCATTCTGCTTTGAATTGATCTGAATTTCTCCATCTGCTTCTCAGGTTCTTGCAGCTGGCTTCTCCTCCAAGGTCATTATTAAGTAGGGCTCTCCATGGAGAGCTCAAGTCTCTCTGGCTACGCCCTGCCAAGAGCAGGGAAGAATAGGAACACCAGGTGTAGCCTGTGGAAACGCAAAGTGATGGAGTCATCATAGCACAGACTATTTCTCTCTGGCAAAACTAGGGAGGCCTGAATCCGTCTCAGACGCCGGAGAGCGTTGATTCCCTTAGACCAGGACATGGTAGCATCTCCACTGGACTCAATCACTGCACGTTCACACGTCCCAGGCCTTTCCTCCGAACGTGGGGCACCCTTGTCCACACAGGCAGCTAGGGCTGTGGACCAATCCATTCGACATCCATGGCGATGGTTGGCTCGAAATCTTCCTCTTACAAGCCTCCTATCCCAGCTGTCTGATCTCAGTGTCCTGGATGGATCCAAAGGGAAGTGTTGCTTCCAGAGCTGCCTGGGACCTGCCTAGGTGTCTTTGGAAACGGAATCCCCAATTGCGGAGGGCACAGAGACACCAAGCCAGGTGGGTGACCAATCCCAATTGGCCGGGGAAGGTGAAGATACCAGGGAAATGTGCATATAATGTTTTGATTCAAGTAATACAAAAATCAGCAAACATAAAAACAAAGGGGAGAAAAGGAAAGCTGTCCAATGAAACATGACCGACGTACCAATATAGACACAGTACACGTAAGCAGTGGAAAGAAAGATCGAAAGCCATGTGATGCAATAGAAGGGAACTTAATTACGAGGCTGGTCTTGGGTTGCCAAAGGGGACTCGCGTCCCACACACACATGTCAAAATCTGAAACAAGGGTCGAAAGGCCTTCACCGGGTCCAGTCCTAGACACAGTCCCAGATGGGGTGCATTATTGAAGGACCAAGACTGAGGCAAAGAGAAAGCTATGAAAAGCTTTATACTATGCAGAGCATTAGAAGTCAGACCGACCGGCCAGGGGAACGAGACAGAGACGAAGTGAACGTTATGCAATGCTTTATTCAATGCTCAGCATCGGAAGTCAGACTGACCGGTGAGGGCCGCCTCCGAAGAGGACGACCCCGCCCCGATCTAACAGGCTGGATTTATAGAGCATAACCGCAGACCTCAAGGCTCTTGGCTTCTGTGGTTAGGGCGTTTACTGCCAGAACCGATTCCAGGAACTGATCGCAGGAACCATTGGGGCATTGATTCCCGGAATGAAGTCCGTGGATGAAAATAACAGTATGGCTACCTAGGCAATTTGGAGTCGCTCTGGCTAAGCAGGCCCTAATAGTTAAACTGGTTTGAACATTAAATCGGCCCTAACAGTCCCCAGAGTCTCAACCGCACTGGTCGATGTCAGGGCTGTCATCCTGGAGACAGGCTGGCGGGAGTGGGAGAGGCACATTCCATGCAGAGGAGGGTGGGGCGGGCACATCCACCTGCCCAGGTGCAGCTCTCGGCTCAGGTGGTCCTGAAGTCCTGCTGAACACCTCTTCTCCCAAAGTTCGGAACCACTGAAGGCAGGGCTTCACTTCGACAGCAGCTGTCCAAGTGATTGGGGGTGGGCCATCCTAGGCTTTGATCAGTCGCACGCTCCCAGGTCCTGCCCAGTCGAGCGGCCAGTGCTCTGGGAACGAGGTACTGCAGCGGCATGGCTCCCACCAGCAAATCAAGGAGTAAGTTCCCCTCAGAGGCCCTGCTCCCCGCTTGTTTTCCCCAAAGTCCCCTGTTACTTTCTGGGCTTCAGGACATAAAGAGGGGCACATGCTGGAAGGTTCTGATCCACAGATGATTGGGGGAAGGGGATCGAGAGAGGCTTGCCCATGGCCGCCGTCAGAAGCAAAACTGAATTCGGTGGCCAGGAGTCCCAACTAGAGTCCCGCTTGGGAAAATAGGCAAGCTAGATCTCAGGGGGTAGAGTATGGGTCGAGGTTCGGCACCTCTTTCAGGTGGCTGTGACAAAAATAGAACTTTCACTACCAACGCAGCAGCACTCGGCGGGATGTACTGTCAGATTTTCCTGGCTGTTTCTTAGGATCAGTGCGGTCCTCTTTGCTCCTCCTCAGGTGCTTTCCTCCCTCAATCCCCCCGCGGGTCTCCTCATTCATTGGCATGCGATCACATGGCTCAGGACTGGTTGGCATCTCCCTAGCCCTGGACTATCACCCGTTCCCACGGGCAGAGGGCAGGGTGTCAGGGCCCCTCGAGCATGCTCTCCAGTGAATTCGTGTGTGGATAAGAGTCAATAATCTCCGGAATGGGAAGGGGTAGACAGGGCAGAAAGGGAAGAGCTGAGGCGGCACAGCCACTTTGCATGGATAGGCAAGCCTTCCTACTCCAGTGGCCATTTTCCATGCAACAGGCCCACTCCCACCAGGATCCCGACGGAGGCGGCTTCTTTTGAGGCCATGGCAGAAAGAGGCTC
This sequence comes from Mustela nivalis, assembly GCF_964662115.1. NCBI lineage: Eukaryota > Metazoa > Chordata > Mammalia > Carnivora > Mustelidae > Mustela > Mustela nivalis. The sequence continues at coordinate 405,454 of NW_028136201.1, read as the reverse complement.
TGCAGGTCTTTTTCCAGCAGAACCGGTACCCTGGCATCACCACCAGAGAATGACTGGCCCAAGAGCTAAACATTCCCGAGTCCAGGATCCAGGTAGGCTTGAGCTTCTCTTTCATTCTCCCTGGGGCACATGTTGTTGACACAATGTGCCTGAAGCCAGTGCATGTCAATCTCCATGTCCAGCTGGGAGCTCAGCTGCTTTGGGTTCTCTTTGGGCATTCCCGGTGTCCCCATGCCCTTTGACGACATTGTAAGTCATTCGGTCTAAGAACACGGGGACCACTGGTTGGCATGGCCTGGGCACACCAACGGGTCAACACATCCAGGCCGACTTCCCTTAGAAATCATTTGCCCAGACTTATCGTGTGGCCCACACAAAACTCTCTGAGACGGTAGGTATGAGGGAACAAAGGAATGGAAGATACAGAGGCAGCCAGATGATAGACATAGAGATAGAGGTAGATGATATACATTCAGATACACATACAGATAGATCCTGTTCACCAGTGCTGCCTGAACGTCAGTTCCTCTATTGCCACTTAGGTTTGGTTCCAGAATGAGCGCACGAGACAGCTCAGGCTGCGCCGAATGGCACCTGCAAACTACCAAGTGGAAGGGCCATCATGTGGACAGGAACAGCCTGCAGCTTGGACTCCAGGTGAGTCCCCAGCCTACCAAACGGGTTTCTTCTGGAGCTTCTCCTTCACGCAGGAACGGGTCTGCGTGGGCTTGTCAAGGGTTTGGCATGAGGGCTTCGGAATGGAACCCACGTGACCTTGTTGGGTTCCCAGCGATGGACACTGTGTTTATACCGACTCTTGGGCGAGTGCATTCTTTCTGGAACAGAAAGACTTTGAGTATTCTTGTCCTAAAAGTGCCAGGAAGGACATAGTCCTTTTCTTGGGTCACCTCAGGCTTGAGAGGCAAGTGCTGGCTTGTGTGGGTGGCTCCATGCTGACCTCATGGACTCAGGGAAGGTGAAGATATTAGGAAAATGTAAAACCAGAAGCAAACACACACACACACACACACACACACACACACACACTCCCATTCACACACACACCCACACTTTCACACACACACAGGCACACACGGACACCAACTTCTCTTTCCACACCGATGTTCCTTGGCTCCCAACCCTTCTTTCGACCTCTTTTCTCTTTTCAGAACGTTTCCCAAAGGAGGGCAGGAGAAAACGTACCGCCATTTCTCCATGCCTAACCAGTCTCCTCCTTCAAGCCTTTGAGAAGAACCCATTTCCCTGCATTTACACCAGAGAACACCTGGCCAGACTCACAGGACTCCCGGAATCCCGCTTTCAGGTACATTTGCGGAGGGTGTCTGTGAACTGCTGAATGTGCAGGGGAGAGTGGCCCCTGAGACATTCCTAGATAAACGTGGGCTCATTGGGGTTATCCACGTGTCCCAGTTAGTGGGCAATACGGGGAGAGCATGGACCTTGCAAGGGATGGACTGCACATAAGCCGAATGTGTCAGCCGAAATGGGGATAGTAGGGGAGAACATGAAGCTGAGGTGGCAGTGCCCGTGTGTGTAGAAATGGTGCGTGGACATGAGTGGGGAAACGGAAAAGTTGCCACCTCTCTTGAGGTCATGCAAAGTGTCAGTGCTTCAAGGGCTTGGGGGCGCTCTCCATGTGGCCCCCAGCATTCCCTGAGTGTGTGTGGGCTTGCTTACCTGTGAGTGGACACGTGGTCTTCAGTGTCCTGGGACTCAGCACCCACCCCATGGCGGGAATGGATCCTGCTCACAAGCAACACCTTTTCTGGATAACCTAATCATCTAGGATTATTGGCCCTCGGTTTCTTTGCCTGGTGGGGGAGAGGTCCCAGGGGAGACCCAGTTGAGCATGCTTAGTCTCCCTGAGCTCCAGAGAGACTGGTTTCTATTTAAGTACATGTGAAACAGCTTTATGGTCAATGGAAGTAGACTCTCCGCAAGGCACTCATTTGGGGCCATAGCCCGTGAGCCTGCCTTAAGGAGGCATGTATGGGCCTGGAGCCTGACAAATCTTGTCACTGTAAAGAGGGGAGGCTCAGCGTGCTCATTCCTGAGAACCCCCATACCCTCCAGCCAGCGGAGGAGACAGAAAGGCAAGTCAAACGTGGGTGTGGTTGATTTGGACTCCTGGCGGTCCATGACTTCCCCTGGGGGCCCAGGACCTGTGCCTTTAGACGGAATGTGTCGATGTGAGGCCAGTTCAGCACTTCGGCTGAAGGCCTCCAAGGCAGAGGGGGTGGTTTGCCCTTGGGGTCACACGAATCGGACACTGGGGGTCAAATGCTGAGGGACGCTTGGAGGACTTGGAGTAGGCTGGGCAAGGAGGGCAGGTGGTCATCGAAGTCTTGGCCCCAAGACTCAAGGAATGGCTGGTCAGGAAGCTGCAATGGGCAAACAAAGAGAGCGCTACGCAGGGACCAGGCAGAGCACTACAGAGGGGAGTTAAGCAAAGCAGAGCATAGCAGAACTGAGCGGCTGCCATTGCATCCAGTCAAGTGGGAATCCCGTCCAGACCAGGTGTCCACAGTTGCCTGGGACTTGCCCCTACTTCACAAGGACCAGGTGAAAGGAGTGAACCGAGCTGCCCTGAGATTCAGAGCAACAGACCTGGCCTTCTCCCGGAGAGATCCCACACAGGGGAAGGGGCAAGCCAAAGTGGTATCTGTCATTTCTGATTCTCATGTCCGCAACCCCACTTCTCTGTCCCAGGTCTGGTTCCAGAACAGAAGTGCTTGGCACCCAGGGCAGAGCAGAAGTGGCCCTGCGGATGACCGGGCAGCAAACCAGGAAGCCAGTCCTCACCTGACCATTCCAGGGGACCCAGGCCCCCAGCCCGGTGTCCTCGGATGCTCTCAGCTTCTGGCTCCTTCTAATCCTCTGGGAAGCATGCAGGCTTTTGGGGCAGCGATTCTTCCTGTCCTCTCCATGGGCTTTGCCCCCCTGGTTTCTTGTGGCGGCCCTGTAAGCCAGGCCGTGGGGGCCACTATGGCCCCGCATACCCAAGCCTGGCAGGGAGGAAGCAACTCTCCCTCTCCTCAAGCCATGAGGAACCATTCCATGATGGGACCGACTCAGGGAGTGTGCCTTTCAGCTCGCCACACCCGTTTTGTCCCCTGACGCAAGGGGAATGCCAGCGGTAACAGGAGCACCCTGGCTTGGCACCCGTGCCCTTCCACGGCTATCCCCTGCCTCCAGATGACAATCCTTGCCAACCAGTGCAGGAGGCAGGGCCCATGGGTAGTAACTATGCCCCGAAGTGGTTGGGTGAGCGGTCCCGACTTCTCCTGAGCACAGGACAGACTCTGGATGCAGCAGCTGAGCAGCCTGCACACGCTGAGATCCCTGGCTGGCGGTGGCAGGCAACCCCTGCTGCTGGGCTCCCTAGTGCACTGGAACCACAGCTCCCACCTTCTGCAGAAGCCTCACGTTTCTTAGAGGAGCTTCTATCAGCCACAGAGTGGGAGGAAGACACACAGCCTTTTCCGAGTGGGCATCTGTGGCAAAGGGAGGCTTCGGGACCCTTGGAAGCACCCCTCAGTGAGGAAGAGTTTTCGTCCCTGCTGGCCATGCTGCACGATTCCACGTGGCCTCACGCCTAGGACCAGGGAGGCCTCGGCTTCCCCACTCCCCATTCATTCAGACTTTCTTTTCTGAGAGGCAGTCCATTACATTACAGCAAAGACGAGGAACAGGAATCAAGGTCCATGCTCCAGAGGAAGCCCGAGGCCCAAAGGAGCAACTGCCTCTTGGAAGGACAGAAGGGTGTTCCTCCCAGCCCCGTGGACGGAGCTCCATGGCATTCCCGATCGTCATCAATCGACTCAAGGCACCTGAAGGCATTAAGGACCCTGGGCTCTTTATACAATCCCCGACACCTGAGTGACCACTGGCAAAACACACACCGGCCATCCTTCCTGCCATCACCCTAGACTCTGGAGCCAGGGAAACCCTGGCCCTGGCAGCGAACCCAAGCAAGGAAGAGAAGTTAGAGGACACCTCCCCCATGCCTTTGCCTCCTGATGAAGTGGAACATCCAATCTGCAGAGGCTGAACATGTAGACCAACACAGCATGCTACATATCTCCCCTGAGGGGGCCCAGGGAGGCCAAGCCATCCGGGTTGGGAGGGCTCGGAACCGGCCAAACGGGAAACAACCGCAGGCCCCCATGGCCCAGAGATCCTCTCCCAGCCAAAGTCCAGAATGCCCTGTGGACTTTGCCTGGCTTATTGCCCTGGAGCCTTTACAGGGGACACAGCATGACAGTTCCGGGGGCAACCGTCAGTCTCAGAAGGCATTCCAGAAGTGAGGGGACCAATGTGGTTCTTTCCAGAACCTTCGCACTTCTTTTTTTCCCTGTCTCTGGTTGGTGTCTATCGGCGTGCCTCACTATGTACAATGTACTCTCGCTTCTCAGGAAGAAGGACGATATTCCCTGTCAGCGTCTTTCTGATCTTCCTTTGGCGGGGTCACTCCTCTCCCTTGCGAAAGCGAACTTTGAGGAAAACCATCCTGGATTTTTAAGGTCCATGGGACACTCCATTGACATCATAAACATATCTTTGTCTCCCCACTACGGTGTCTGTTCGTGTTTCATTCCGTTCCCCGAACGTCCGGGCATGCTTGCCCATCCTCAGTGCCTGGCGATGCTTTGTGGCCCGGGGATGGACTGTGGAAGCCATCGGCATGTCCACGTGTAGCTGAGAGCTTCTGGCACAGAGAAACCCAAGAGGCTGCACCAACACTTCCTAGCAGTCTTCCCACTCCGCCTGCATGGATGGTGCCTTCTGTGCAAGCAATCTTCCAAGGGATGTAGGTGGAGCGCAAGTGGAAGTCGTTCCCCACTCATTGTACCTGACCCCACTCTTCTCAGCGGAGGCCAAATTCACACGTAGGGAACATCATGGAGGGCAGGCAATGAATCACCGCCCCCCCACCTTGTTTTTGCCGCTGTCCTTCCTCCTTTTCTCTCTTTCCCTTTCTTCAGATCTCAGCCTATCGATCCCTCTTCCTCTATCTCATTTTCTTTCACACATGGACACCTACAGATGTTCACACAGTCTCACGATCATGCTTATGCTTCTGAGAGTATGGGTATAGAACCTCTGGTAAAAAGGATGTGGTCAAAACCTTTTGTAGACTAAGGTGTGCATCGCCTGGTTACTTCCTCAGTTTTTTCTTCTGTCCCTACCTCTTTCCCATGTGCCCTGGGAAATGAGAGGTTGTGGATTTGGTTTCTTGAGTCCCCCCTAAATCCATGGCCAACATGTATGGGTTCCAAGTTGCAAGGAACCAAAGTAGTCTGACCTTGGTCACTTCCACCCAACTCGATCTCTCTCACTATCCACATGCCCTTTTGCACTAATATATCTGTAGCCCCATGTTGCTACTTGCCTAGTTCCACAGGTGGGTCGCTGATATGTCTCTGTGGATGTGTTGTGTTGGAAACCCTCCATATCTCACGAGCCCTAGTGGTTTGTTCTTCACTTGGCTCAATGGACACATCTACCTTTGCTTCTGTAGACTGGGTGGAAGGTAGAGTCCCTCCCTCCCCGAACAGAGTGGGTTAGGATATCTGGAGAGTGCCTAGCCAAACTGTCCTCGGGACAGACGGGGTTTGGGCTGTGTCTAGAGAAGCTACGTGTCGGAATGGCTCTCTTGTCGTGTTGGGAGGACCTCGGTCTCCTCTGATCGTGTTCGCAAGGTCTATGGACTCTTGGGGCTGGCCCCTCTGCACTCATGATGTGCAGGGAAGAACGGGACTGCAGCCACATTGGGGTCTAAAGCCAGCCACAACAGATGCTCAAGTACGGACAAGCCCTGGAGCCTGTCCTCTCCATGCGTGGACAGTGCCTTGCACATCAGTGAGGTCTCAAGCCGTTGGCAGAAGTGCAACATGCAGCACCACTCTGGAAAATAGCCTGGCAGAGGAGATAGATGTCCATTGGAAGCTGGAGGAAGAATGTTCGTTAGCGGGTTGTTACTCGTGGCCTTGGAGGCCAAGTCCTCTGGGCCTCTGATCTGTCAGGGCCTCAGGACTCCGCCCTTGAGTAGTGTGGGGGGTTTGTGCATTCTTCAAACCTCTGTGCTCAGAAAACAGCGCCCAGGAAGTTCTAGGGCACCCTCTGTGGAGGCCTCCTGCCCACCTGTCTCCTTGTGCTGCAAGCCACCCCGGGAACAAGCCCAGCCACGAAAGCCACCAACTCCCTGGCCAGGGAGATACCGTCGACCTTCCAGAAGATGCGATTCCTCTCTTTCTGCAGATGACGTTTCTTGACCGAAAGCCACTGGTTCCTCCGGGAAGGAAGCACAAGCACACCCTCTGACCCGCACACAACCCTACCATTAGGAAATGCTCTGGGACTGCAGTCAGTCCTGCAAAAATGACTCCCTTCGCCGCCTCTTTCTACTGGGTTCTACTTGTCTTCGTGTGGTTCACCTCATGGAATTGCAGAGCCGAGTGAGCCAAAAGGCAAAGGGTGCGTCATTTGGTTCTCTGTGTCCCATTTCCTTTTGGGCCGCTGGTTGGCTGTCGGGTTGCTTGGTAGTTGCCCGGCCGATTCGATAACTGGCCGTCTCTGGGAATCCACTGAAGTGGTCGACTGATGGCACATTCCATCTCATCTTCCTTTTAAGGTACGTGAGGACGAAGGGTTGTTCAGAAGGTCTATTGTGATAAAGAAGACTGTCAGGATATGGAAGGCCTGGTTACTATTAAGCCAAGGCCACTTTCCCTCTAATGAGGCACTAACTTAAAGACAATTGGGAGTCTCCTGGTGGCATGTTACATTCCTGCTATCAAACGTCCTTGTTAGTGAGATTTAGGTCTTAAAAGAAATTTAACTTTATTTACTTTTCCTTCTACCTCCATCTCCTTCGGATTTTTTATGGAGGGGAGGGTGACGTTAGGGCTTGAGGAACTGAGTTATGTATCTTTGGAAATTGGGCTATTGATAAGGCAACTTCTTTGTTGTAAATCTCTAGGACATTTGTAAACCAAGAGAGACTGATGCCTTGCAGGACTGTGATCTCTGCAAGATAACCATTTGCTCTTCTTTTAGGGCAGTCAGGGGTGCCTGTGAAATGTCACACATATTACCAAGGGGAGTGGGTGGAGAGGGGGTGCAAGGTGCCAGCCCCTGCTCCGTTCTCAGCCAGCCTCCTGCTCCCTCATCATTCCCCCCTGAACAATTTTGACCCTTAAATCTTTAAGGTGGTTGAAGGTGGAAGGTCTCATCTTCTGTAACTTCTTCCTGCTGAATAGGGGCGTAGAGCTGTCCCTACCTACTGAGGTCAACATTGATCAGTGGAGGAATGTATAGGGGAGTTCCGAAAGGCGGAGGCAGCTGAATCCAGCGCTGACAGTGAAGGAGTGTCTTTGCGCGTGGTAAGGATCATCTGCCGTGGTGAAGTCATTGCAGCAATGGAGTCTCGGCACCAAGTAGAGAAACACTGAACAGAGCAACATATTAAGGTTAATAAGGCGATAAGAATGAGAAGCCTGAAAAGGAGATTTGGCCATAGCCCACCTTCAAGCCAGAAACCTAACTAATCACTAAAAGAGAGAGAGGGACCTTGTAGAGCCTTAATCTGGGCATTCATATCCTTTATTAGTCCTGTGATACCTTTGTGATAGTCTGGGATGTACACACAATATTATGTCTTGATAATTGCATGTGTGCCACCCTGGGCTGCTGTCAGGACATCTAAGGCCATCCTTAGTATAGCGATAAGGAGGGTTTTGTAACTTAGGCCCATATTTGATTGGGGAGTTATGGCTTGATAGCATCCCCTTTCCTTCCAAATAGCTCCCTGGGTATGTAGTACCAGGAAGGCATATTTGGAGTCAGTATAAATGTTAATTCTTAGGCTTTGACAATTTGGCTACTAAGACAAATCTGGACCTGATGTGACATCATTACAGTCAGGGACTGTCCCATAGTGAGCTTTGAGGCTCCTTTTATGAGGGCTGTTCTATACTTAGCTAAAGCATCTGTTTGCAATCGCACCTCAACAGAGGTGGCCTCTAGGATAAATATGACTAAGGGATGAAACCAATAAGACGACCTCTGAGTGGTCCAACCTTAACAATATCCTGATTACAGAGGATCATTGTCAAGTGGGAGAAAACTTGCCAAGAGATAAGGGGAGTTCCCCGTGCATCATCCAATCCAATCATAAAGAAAGTGGGGTCATCCATTGTCTCCACAAGTCCATAGTTAATCCTATGGAGTGCAATAGTCTGGGTTTTAGGCAATTTCATTATCCCAGCCACACATAAGGTGTTAGTTAAGTTATACAATTGTAGGGGAATCAATCCCATTTTTCAGTTGTTTAATCATGTGCCGTGGGGTCTGCGAATATCCCCACAAAACAGTAAGATCAACTAAAGAAGCTATTGTACAACTTCTCTGAAGTTTACCTCAAATTGTTTAGCTTAGGTAAACATTTAAAGACAATCAAATCTAGAATTTAACATCCATAAAGGTGTGTTACTAAAACATAATTTTTCTCTCTAAAATAACCCTCATTCACAGAGATAGCGAAATCAGGACTAATTCACTTGTGAAACAAGTCCAGTTTTAACAAACTTGGCCCATTATTTACATAAGCTCAGCAAGAACCGTTCAGTGTGATCAATAGATCTTTTAGAATCTGCTTTGCTGGAACTTTGTATAAGGAATCTCTAGGTTGAACTTTTAGTAGCCTCTCCGGGCCAGAAGCCAAGCCCTGTACTTGCCATGAGGCATGCCTGCAATACCTTTGGGCGAATTCCTCTTCCTGAGACTGCACCTACCAAGGAGTGACATTCTTTACTCACCTGGTGAGTCTGCTGGGAACTCTGTAAGCAAGGTATCAGGCCAACAGGCCCAAGGGGCTTTATGGCTCCAGGTTTCATAAAGTCAACCTTAGTTCCTTAAAACTGTCTGGTCATATCTGAGTCTTTTCAAATATGACATCCCAGTCAAAGCCTTGTTAAAATAACCCGTGTTTCCAATTCTTTCCTGTAAAAGGAGAACAGATTCTTATTGAACTTATGCAAATGACTGATTGCCATGGAAGAATGCTTACTGAGACCTCTTGGTTTCAGAGGGTTCAGATAGAGAGAAAAGCTTGAATGCTTTGAGCACTTTCACATCTCTATAAGTTACAGATAACTTAAGAAAAAGTATCCCTAGTCTGGAAGAGCAAACATTAGAGAGAACCGGCAATGTTTAAAATAAGACAAAACATTAACAGACACAACACTATAATCTTTTAGTTCACTTAGTCCCATGTTACTAATTCTGGTGAATGCGGCTTTAGTCAGTTTTGGAAATTCTTACCCATTTCAGTTTTAGGATTTTAAAGTATATCAAATACCTGTATTTGTCCTGAAAGTACTTTATATGAATCTCCTTGAAGATAAAACTCATTAAAATAAGAGAATTAAAACAATTACAAATGACAAAAACTCAGAATGGATATGGTTAGAGCTAAAGAGACACGGGAGTTTACAATTTAGCTGCAAGGAAATCAGGTTATTTCTGTGATACATAACATTTCCATAATTACAGTATCAAGTGATGATCTCTCAAAACGTTAAAACTTTAGGAAGTGCGTAGAATCTCTAGAATAGTTATAGCATTTTCCCAAATGTAACCCAAGGTTTATCATTGGTTTAAATCTTGTCAACAATTGCTAAAACCTTAGAAAGTTTAAAAACACATGCCTAAATATAATTAGGGATGTTAAACACCTGATAAAACAAAACGTAGGAACTGAATTTTTCAGGCAGGCAAAGAGAAAACCATTTACACTTTTTAACAGAGTTTCCCTTATTTCCATCAGTCTTAGTTACACTAAGCAGAACTTTGTATTCTTAGAAACACCTTTAGTTATTAACCAATTGTAAACTGTTACACAACAGAATTCTTCAGGTGGCAAATTTATGAATCAGTTAAGTGGCAAACAAGTTTACCAGCAGATTTAAATACTCTTAGTTTCTTTGCAGTAAGAAGTCAAAAGCACAAACCTACATCCAGTAATTAACGACTTAGCTTTTTATCCTGTCTGGTTAAGATATAGATGTCCACAATTCAATTCCATTTGTCATCCAAGCAACACTTTGAAACTTTCAGGTTACCAAAGACTTTGAAAGTTACTTCAGCAATTACCCATTAGAACATTGAGACAGACAATTAACCATCAGTTTAGTCATTTCTTTGCTAACAAATTTTAACAAATAACACGGGCTTATTTGACCTTCAGTAAATTTTGAAGTTTCACATTTACTGCTGATAACTTAAAAGACATGTCTATCTTAATTAAACCAACAAACTTAAATTAATTCCAATACTGATTTACTTTCCACCTGGGCCACTCCACTTTGAATGTTTACCTGAGACATGCGTGGGAAGATCTGGAGTGGGGGTGTTACGTCCAGGGGATGTTCTTCTTGCTCCTTGACAGCGAAGAGAGGAGCCGTGGTGCATGATCTAGAGGCTAGTCATGCAGGCTGCATGCACGTTGGTGCACAGAAACAGGAGAAGGGGGAAACAGAAGAAACAAAGTGCTGCCAGGAAGCAGAGAAAGGATTCCCGGTTTTGGAGCTCATAAGCCCCAACAGAGGAGCAGACGCCATGCTTTCCCACCAGCAAGGGGGGAGGGGTTAAGCAGTCTAAGTCAGGCCAGAGAACACAGGGAAACTTCCCCAAAACAAAGGGAGTTTCGGCAGCTGCTTGGGAATATTCCTTATAGTCTCTGTCTCGAGTTAGACCAACCCCAGTTGGCTCCAGTTATAGCCATTAACACGGGAAGTGAGTGAGGGAGAAGCCCCCACATCTATTAAGAGAAACAGGAATAACGCCAGAGTCCCCTTTGCTAGGGATGGCCCAGCAACCTGGGTTTACTGGAAGAAGGCTTATTTACGTAATTACCATCCAATATGTCAGGAGAAAGTTTACTAGCTGACTCATTTGGGCAAACACATTCCACAAAAGCCCCTTACTTGGGGTCCTGGTGCAGAGCAATGAAGGCCTAGGTATGAGCGGTGAAGGTATCTTAGGTCCATTTGCCCTGCTTCCTGCAGAGGAGATCTAACTGATAGATCCCACTGAGGCCATGCAGTGTTACAGGAGCTCAGTCCTTTCCTAAGTTTTGCAATCCAAATTATTTCCAGTGCGTTAAAAGGCACGCCAAGGTAGAGTCCTTGGGAACTGAGGAAGCCTACTGAGGCCATGCTTCCAGAAAAGTAAAGAAGGTCCATTACCAAATCCCCCCTGACTCCTGGGTAGCGTCCCACGCAGGATATGTCAGAGGTTCCTGTGTGTCAAAAGCGACCAGAGGCGTCTCTCAAGATATCGCTATTGATCACCATCCTGCCTTCCCTGGGAAGACATTCCTGCCATAAAAGGCCCTGGAGGGGTGCCGGCGTCCCTCCACTTCCCCATCGCATCCTAGGCTGCTGATGGGTGCCTGGTGAATGGACCAAAATGCTGTGCCATGCCATGCTCATTGTCTGTCCTGAAGACTGGATAGTGTTTTGCCATTTTAACCCATGGAAATACTAGAAAAGTTTGGCAAGGGGAAATTACCCAATTTCATAGCTTTAAGCGGTTTGCAGACGACACTGATGAGAAACAGTAAAGACTGAAATCCATCATGGTCTAAGCGACATTCCAGCACATGTGGTCCTTACAGCCAACTTCCCTAGGAAACGGTCCCCGGTTGCGTTTTAATTCAATCGGGTACTGGTTTTGGCCGGCTCCCAGTGGAGTTCTCGCGGCCAGAAGTGGCTAGACCGGGCATGTGGAGGGGATCACATTAGATCAATCAGGAGGAAACCTCACACGGGAGTCTTGAGATTGGCAGCCGTCCTGGTGACTTAGGTGGCTGTCCCGTGCCCAAGAGAGACAACTTTCTATAAGAACAGGAACAAAGAGAGGCCATCAAGTTTCTGGGTCTTATTGCCATTCCGGCCAGGGTACTAACTTACAGCCAAAAGGCAGACGCTCTCCTCCCCGTGGAGTAGCCACGGGCTAGAGGATTACAGCCTGAGCAATTGACACGCAAGTGTTCCAATAAGACCACACTCCTTGAAAAGCCCTGGAATGAGAGTAAAGGAAAAGGAGAGAAAGTACTCACCAATTTTGCACCGAAGCTCAGAGTCCAAATGTAAAGACTCATGAATCTCCTGGCTGGCTCGCCAAAAATGATGAAGTCCCAGAACCTAAGTCATTTTTGGTGGGGTGAGGTTCGGAGCTGACGACTAAAGAAAGAATTCTTAAGACATCTTTGGTGCAAAATGGTGGTTTATTAAGGCACAGGGACAGGACCCGTGGGCAGACGGAGATGCTGCTGCCCCGGGTTGTGAGGAGTGGCTGGCTATATACACAGGAGTTGGGTAGGTGAGGACAAAGGGTTGTTCAGAAGGGCTATTGGGATAAAGAAGACTGTCAGGATATGGAAGGCCTGGTTACTATCAAGCCAAGGCCACTTTCCCTCTAATGAGGCACTAACTTAAAGACAATTGGGAGTCTCCTGGTGGAATGTTATATTCCTGCTTTCAAACGTCCTTGTTAGTGAGATTTAGGTCTTAAAAGAAATTTAACTTTATTTACTTTTCCTTCTACCTCCATCTCCTTCGGTTTTTTTATGGAGGGGAGGGTGACGTTAGGGCTTGAGGAACTGAGTTATGTGTCTTTGGAAATTGGGCTATTGATAAGGCAACTTCTTTGTTGTAAATCTCAAGGACATTTGTAAACCAAGAGAGACTCCTGCCTTGCAGGACTGTGATCTCTGCAAGATAACCATTTGCTCTTCTTTTAGGGCAGTCAGGGGTGCCTGTGAAATGTCACACATATTACCAAGGGGAGTGGGTGGAGAGGGGGTGCAAGGTGCCAGCCCCTGCTCCGTTCTCAGCCAGCCTCCTGCTCCCTCATCAATCAAAGTAGTTTAGCAGGTAGTCAGCTCAATTTAGGGGAAGATAGAAAGAGCTCCCCCTCCGAGTTCTCCGCCATCTTATCTCTATGGATGTGGTTTATTGATTCAACCCCCAAACCCATCACCAACATGTATGTGTTCCAAGTTCCAAGGAACCAAAGAAGTCTGATCTTGGACACTTCCCTCCAACTCGATCTCTATCACTATACACACACTCTTATGCACAAATATATCTCTAGCCCCATGTTGCTATCTGCCTAGATCCACAGGTGGATTGCTGATATGTCCTGTGGATGGAGCTTGTGCTGGAAACCCTCCACATCTCAATAGCCCTAGTGTTTTGTTCTTCAGTTGGCTATATGGACACATCTACCTATTGCTTCTGTAGACTGGGTGGAAGGTAGTGTCTCTCCCTCCCATAACAGAATGGGTTAGGATATCTGGAATATGTCTAGCCAAGGTGTCCGTGGAAAAGTCGTGGTTTGGGTTTGGTCTTGAGAAGCTGCATGGCTAAACGGCTCTCTTGTGGCGTTGGGAGGACCTCTGACTCCTCTGATCATATTTGCTAGGTCTGTGGACTCTTGGGGCTGGTCCTTCTGCACACATGATGTGGAGGGAAGAATGGAGCTGCAGCCACATTGGGGTCCAAGGCCAGCCACACCAGATTCTCAAGTACGGACATGAGCTCTGGAGCCTATCCTCTCCATACGTGGCCAGTGCCATGCACATCAGAGAAGTCTCAAGCCCATGGATTGTGTGTAACATGCAACACCACTCTGGAAAATAGCTTGGCAGGGGAGATGTCCATGTGGAAGATGAAGGAAGTCTGCCCGTTAGCGGGTTGTTACACATGGCCTTGGAGGCCAAGGGCCCAAGGCCTCTGATCTGTAATGGCCTGTTCACAAAGCTGTGCCTGAAATCTCTCAAAATGATTGTCTCGCCCTCCAATAGAGATCACCCAAGCAGAAGAATGAGGCACCAAAAACAAGATCCACGTGTCTGCGGGACATCATCTCAGGGCTTCAACACTGCTCCTCGTCTTGTTGATGGTCAGCCTCAGGCAGTGCCTGGAGACCACCTGCAATGTCAAGACAGTAATGTCTGGAAAAGCCACAGAGAGCTGCGCCGATGGTCAGTTGCCCCAATAGGCTGCAGTCAGGACTCGGCACTTGAACATGTGGGGGATTTGTGCATTCCTGAAACATCTGTGCTCAGAAAACGGGGTCCAGAAAGTTCTAGGGCACCCTCTGTGGAGGTCCGCTGCCCACCTGTATCCTCGTGCTGCAAGCCACCCCGGGGACAAGCCCAGCCAGGAGAGCCACCAACTACCTGGCCGGGGAGATACCCTCGAGCTTCCAGAAGATGCGATTCCTCTCTTTCTGCAGATGCCGTTTCTTGACCTAAAGCCACTGGTTCCTCCGGGAAGGAAGCACGAGCACACCCTCTCATCCGCACACACACTCACAACTACCATTAGGAAATGCTCTGGGACTGCCATCACGTACTGCGAAAATGACTCCCTTCACTGCCTCTTTCTACTGGGTTCTACATGTCTCCCTGTGGTTCACCTCATGGAATTTACCAAATGGGTGCGTCATTTGGTTCTCTGTGTCCCATTTCCTTTTGGGCCGCTGGTTGGCTGTCGGGTTGTTTGGTAGTTGCCCAGCCGATTCAATAACTGGCCGTCTCTGGGAATCCACTGAAGCGGTCGACTGATGGCACATTCCATCTCATCTTCCTTTTAACCACAGATGGGACCACCACAATGTAAGCAGAGTTAGGTATTTTGTATACACACACACACTCACCCACACACACACACACACACACATGCACACACACCAACACACACCATCTTCAGAGGAGAGGCAACTTGGCCCTTCCGGTTTCCATTCTGCTTTGAATTGATCTGAATTTCTCCATCTGCTTCCCAGGTTCCTGAAGCTGGCTTCTCCTTCTAGGTCATTATTTTTTTTTAATTTTTTATTTTTTTATTAACATATAATATATTATTAGCCCAGGGGTATAGGTCTGTGAAGCACCAGGTTTACACACGTCACAGCACTCACCATAGCACATACCCTCCCAATGTCCATAACGTAACCACTCTCTCCCTTCCCCCCTACTCCCAGAAACCCTCAATTTGTTTTGTGAGATTAAGAGTCTCTTATGGTTTGTCTCCCTCCCAATCCCATCTTGTTTCATTTTTTCCTTCCCTACCCCCGAACACCCCCCCACATTTCCTCTCAAATTCTTCATATCAGGGAGATAATATGATGATTGTCTTTCTCTGACTTTTTTTGCTCAGCATAATACCCTCTAGTTCCATCCACATCAGTGCAAAAGGCAAGATTTCATTTCTTTTGATTGCTGCATACTATTCCATTATATATATATATATATATATATATATATATATATATATATATATATATATACCACATCTTTATCTACTCATCTATTGATGGGCATCTAGGCTCTTTCCATAGTTTGGCTATTGTGGACATTGCTGCTATAAACGTGACCCTTTGTATCACTACATTTGTATCTTTAGGGTAAATATCTAGTAGTGCGATTGCTGGGTCACAGGGTAGCTCTATTTTCAACTTTTTGAGGAACATCTATGCTGTTTTCCAGAGTGGTTGTACCAGCTTGCATTCCCACCAACCGTGTAGGAGGCATCCCCTTTCTCCATATCCTTACCAGCATCTGTCATTTCCTGACTTGTTAATTTTAGCCATTCTGATGTGATGTGGTATCTCATTGTGGTTTTGATTTGTATTTCCCTGATGCCGAGTGGTGTGGAGCATTTTTCATGTGTCTGTTGGCCATCTGGATGTCTTCTTTACACTAATGTCTGTTCATGCCCTCTGCCCATTTCTTTTTTTTTTAATTTTAATTTTTTTTATTTTCAGCATAACAGTATTCATTATTTTTGCACCACACCCAGTGCTCCATGCAATCCGTGCCCTCTCTAATACATAGCACCTGGTTCCCCCAACCTCCCCCCACACCACTTCAAACCGAAGGGGCACTATTTTTTGTTATAAACATGTTTTTTTATCCCCAGGGTTACAGGTCTGTGAATTGCCAGGTTTACACACTTCACAGCACTCACCAAAGCACATACCCTCCCCAATGTCCATAACCCCACCCCCCTTCTCCCAACCCCTCTCCCCCCAGCAACCCTCAGTCTGTTTTGTAAGATTAAGAGTCACTTATGGTTTGTCCCCCTCCCAATCCCATCTTGTTTCATTGATTCTTCTCCTACCCACTTAAGCCCCCATGTTGCATCACCACTTCCTCATATCAGGGAGATCATATGATAGTTGTCTTTCTCTGCTTGACTTATTTCGCTAAGCATGATACACTCTAGTTCCATCCATGTTGTCGCAAATGGCAAGATTTCATTTCTTTTGATGGCTGCATAGTATTCCATTGTGTATATATACCACATCTTCTTGATCCATTCATCTGTTGATGGACATCTAGGTTCTTTCCATAGTTTGGCTATTGTGGACATTGCTGCTATAAACATTCGGATGCACGTGCCTCTTTGGATCACTACGTTTGTATCTTTAGGGTAAAAACCCAATAGTGCAATTGCTGGGTCATAGAGCAGTTCTATTTTCAACATTTTGAGGAACTTCCATGCTGTTTTCCAGAGTGGCTGCACCAGCTTGCATTCCCACCAAGAGTGTAGGATGGTTCCCTTTTCTCCGCATCCTCGCCAGCATCTGTCATTTCCTGAATTGTTGATTTTAGCCATTCTGACTGGTGTGAGGTGATATATCACTGTGGTTTTGAATTGTATTTCCCTGATACCGAGTGATATGGGCACTTTTTCATGTATAGTTGGCTATCCGGATGTCTTCATTGCAGAAATGTCTGTAGGACCTCAATGTGCAAAAGGAATCCATCAAAATCCTTGAGGAGAACACAGGCAGCAACCTCTTCAACCTCAGCCACTGAAGCATTTTCCTAGGAACATCGCCAAAGGCAAGGGAAGCAAGGGCAAAAATGAACTATTGGGATTTTATCAAGATCAAAAGCTTTTGCACAGCAAAGGAAAGAGTTAACAAAATCAAAAGACAACTGACAGAGTGGGAGAAGATATTTGCAATGGACATATCAGATAAAGCAGTAGTGTCCAAAATCTAAAGAACACAGCAAACTCAACACACAAAGAACAAATAATCCAATCAAGAAATGGGAAGAGGACATGAACAGACATTCCTAGGACATTATTAAGGAGGGCTCTCCATGGAGAGCTCAAGTCTCTCTGGCCACGCCCTGCCAAGAGCAGTGAAGAATAGGAACACCAGGTAGAGCCTGTGGAAACACAAAGTGATGGAGTCGTCATAGCACAGACTATTTCTCTCTGGCAAACCTAGGGCGGCCTGAATCCGTCTCAGACAGCAAAGAGAGTTGATTCCCTTAGACCAGAACATGGTAGCATCTGCACTGGTCTCAATCACTGCACGTTCACATGTCCCATGCCTTTCCTCCGAACGTGGGGCTCCTTGTCCCCACAAGCAGCAAAGGCTGTGGACCATCCATTCCACATACATGGCGATGGCTGGCTCGAAATCTCTCTCTTACGTGTCTCCTATCTCAGCTGTCTGTTCTCAGTATACTGCCTGGCTCCACAGGGAAGTGTTGCTTCCGGAGATGCCTGGGACCTGCCTGGGTGTCTTTGGAAATGGAATCCCCAATCGTGGAGGGCACCGAAACACCAAGCCAAATGGGTGACCCGTCCCAATTGGCCGGGCAAGGTGAAGATACCAGGGCAATGAGCATATAATATTTTGATTCAAGTAATACAAAAATCAGCAAACATAAAAACAAAGAGGAGAAAAGGAAAGCTGTTCAATGAAACATGACCGACGTACCGATAAAGACACAGTACACGTAAGCAGTGGAAAGAAAGGTTGAAAGCCATGCGATGCAATAGAAGGGAACTTAATTAGAGGCTCGTCTTGGGTGGCCAAAGGGGACACGCGTTCCACACCCACAATCTGAAACAAGGGTGGAAAGGCCTTCACCGGGTCCAGTCCTAGATACAGTATCAGATGGGGTGCGTTATCAAAGGAACGAGAGTGAGGCAAAGAGAAAGCTATGCAAAGCTTTATACTATGCCGAGCGTTAGAAGTCAGACCGACCAGCCAGGGGAACGAGACAGAGACGAAGTGAACCTTATGCAATGCTTTATTCAATGCCCAGCATTTGAAGTCAGACTGACCGGCCAGGGCTGCCTCCGAAGAGAGCGACCCCGCCTGATCTCACAGGCTGGTTGTATAGAGCATAACCACAGACTTCAAGGCTTGTGGCTTCTCTGGTTAGGGCGTTTACTGCCAGAACCGATTCCAGGAACCGATCCCAGGAACCACTGGGGCATTGATTCCCGGAATGAAGTCCGTGGATGAAAACAACAGTATAGCTACCTAGGCATAAGGTAAGCTCTGGCTAAGCAGGCCCTAATAGTTAAACAGGTTTGAACATTAAATCGGCCCGAAGAGTCCCCAGAGTCTCAACCGCACCGGTCGATGTCAGGGCTGTCATCCTGGAGACAAGCTGGCAGGAGTGGGAGAGGCACATTCCATGCATAGGAGGGTGGGGCGTGCACATCCACCTGCCCAGGTGAAGCTCTCGGCTCAGGTGGTCCCGAAGTCCTGCTGAACACCTCTTCTCCCAAAGGTCGGAACCACTGAAGGCAGGGCTTCAATTCCACAGGAGCTGTCCGAGTGATTGGGGGTGGGCCATCCTAGGCTTTGATCTGTCTCATGCTCCCGGATCTTGCCCAGTCGAGGGGCCCTTGCTCTGGGACCTGAGGTACTGCAGCGGCATGGCTCCCACCAGCACATCAAGGAGTAAGTTCCCCTCAGAGGCCCTGCTCCCCGCTTGTTTTCCCCAAAGTCCCCTGTTACTTTGTGGGCTTCAGGGCACTAAGAGGGTCCACCCTGCCAGCTGGGACACATGCTAGAAGGTTCTGATCCAAAGAGGATTGGGGAAGGGGATTGAGAGAGGCTTGCCCATGGCCGCCGCCAGAAGCAAAACTGAAGTCTGTGGCCAGGAGACCCAACAAGAGTCCCGCTTGGGAAAATAGGCAAGCTAGATCTCAGGGGGCAGAGTATGGGTCGAGGTTCGGCACCTCTTTCAGGTGTCACTGACAAAAATGGAACTTTCACCTCCAACGCAGCAGCACTCGACGGGATGTCCTGTCAGTTTTTTCCTGGACGTTTCTTAGGAGCAGTGGGGTCCACTTTGCTCCTCCTAAAGTGCTTTCCTCCCTCACTGCCCCCGCGGGTATCCTTTCATTGGCATGCTATCACATGGCTCGGGACAGGTTGGTATCTCCCGACATCCTGGACTATCACAGGTTCCCACGGCCAGAGGGCATGCTGCCAGGGCCCCTATCGAGCAGGATCTCTGGTGAACCTGTGAGTGGCTAAGGGACAATAACCTCCGGCCTGGGGACGGGTGGACAGGGAAGAAAGGGATGAGCTGAGGCGGGACAGCCAGTTCGCTTGGCTGGCAAGCATTCCTCATCCAGTGGCCATTTTCCCTGCAACAGGCCCACTCCCACCAGGATCCCAACGGAAGCGGCTTCTTTTGAGGCCGTGGCAGAAAGAGGCTATGCAGGCCTTGTTCCAGCAGAACCTGTACCCTGGAATCACCACCAGAGAACGACTGCCACGAGAGCACGACCTTCCAGAGTCCAGGATACAGGTAGGCTTGGGCTTCACTTTCATTCTCCCTGGGGCACAAGTTGGACACAATCTGGCTGAAGCCAGTGCATGTCAATCCCCATGCCCAGCTGGGAGCTCAGATGCTTTGGCTCCTGTATGGTAATTCCCGGGGACCATATGCCCTTTGACGTCATTGCAAGACATTCGGTCTGATAACTCGGGGACCACTGGTTGGCATGGCCCAGGTACTCCTAAGGGTCAACACATCCAGGCCGACTTCCCCTAGAAATCATTTGCCCAGACTTATCATGTGGCCCAAACAAAACTCTCTGAGACTTTGGGTATGAGGGACACAAAGGAGTGGAAGATACGGAGGCAGCCAGATGATAGACATAGAGATAGAGGTAGATGATGTACATTCAGATATAGATATAGATACAGATACAGATATATCCAGTTCACCAGTGCTGCCAGACTGTCAGTACTTCTTTTGCCACTTAGGTGTGGTTCCAGAACGAGCTCACAAGACAGCTCAGGCAGAGCTGATTGTGGTCTGCAAACTCCCAAGTGGTAGGGCCATCGTGTGGACAGGAACAGCCGGTACTCACCTGACCGTCCCAGGGGACTCAGGCCCCCAGCCAGTGTCCCTGGATGCTCTCAGCTTCGGGCTCCTTCCAATCCTCTGGTAAGCATGCAGGCTTTTGGGGCAGCGACCCCACCTGTCCACTTCATGGGTTTGCACCCCTGATTTCCTGTGGGGGCCCTGGGAGCCAGGACGTGTGGGTCGCTGCAGGCCCGCCCATCCAAGCCTGGCAGGGAGGAAGCAACTCTCCCACTCCTGAAGCCATGAGGAGACATTCCCTGATGGGACCGATTCAGGGAGGGTGCCTTTCAGCTCGCCATGCCCGTCTTTGTCCCCTCACCCATGGGGAATGCCAGTGGGAGAAGGAGCACCCTGGCTTGGCATCCATGCCCTTCCAAGGCTATCCCCTGCCTATAGATGACAATCATTGCCAACCCGTGCAGGAGGCAGGGCCCTTGGGTAGACACTATGCCCCGCAGTGGTTGGCCGAGTTGTCCCGATTTGCCGTGAGGACAGGATAGTCTCCGGATGCCTCAGCTAGGCAGCCTGCAAACGCTGAGACACCTGGCTGGTGGTGGCAGACAGCCCCTGCTGCTGGGCTCCCTAGTGCACTGGACACCCAGCACCCATCTCCTGTAGAAGCCTCAAGTTTTTTAGAGGAGATTCTATCAGACACAGAGAGGGAGGAAGACACACAGCCTTTTCCGAGTGGGCATCTGTCAAGGGGGAGGCTCCGGGACCCTTGGAAGCACCCCTCAGTGAAGATGAGTTTCAGATTGTGCTGGCCATGCTGCACGATTCCATGTGGCCTCACGCCAAGGACCAGGGAGGCCTCGGCTTCCCCACTCCCCATTCATTCAGAGTTACTTTTCTGAGAGGCAGTCCTTTACAGGACAGCAAGGACGAGGAACAGGAAGCAAGTCCCATGCTCCAGAGGAAGCCCAAGGCACAAAGGAGCATCTGTTTCTTGGAAAGACAGGCGGGTGTTCCTCCCTACCCCGCGGACGGGGCTCCATGGCATTCCGGATGGTCATCAATCTCCACAAGGCACCTGAAGGCTTTAAGGACACTGGGCTCTTTATACCCTCCCCGACAACAGAGTGACCACTAGCAGGACACACACCGGCCCTCCTCCCTGCCATCAACCTAGACTCTGGGGCCAGTGAAACCTGGCCCTGGCAGCAAACCAAAGCAAGGAAGAGAAGATAGAGGACATTTCCTCATGGAGTTGCCTCCTGATGAAGCGGGACGTCCAATCTGCAGAAGCTGAGCCAGTAGACCAAGACAGCATGCTACATGTCTCCCCTGAGGGGGCCCAGGGAGGCCAAGCCATCGGGGCTGTGAGGGCTCGGAACGGGCCAAACGGGAAACAATCACAGGACCCCATGGCCCAGAGGTCCTGTCCCAGTGAAATTCCAGAATGCCCTGTGGACTTTGCCTGGCTTATTGCCCTGGAGCCTTTCCAGGGGACACAGCATGACAGTTCCGGAGGCGACCGTAGGTCTCAGAAGGCATTCCAGAAATGAGTGGAACAATGTGGTTCTTTCCAGAACCTTTGCACTTCTTTTTTTCCTTCACTCTGGTTGGTGTCTATCGGCATACCTCACTACATACAATGTTCTCTTGCTTCTAAGGAAGAAGTCTGATATTACTGTCAGCGTCTTTGTGATCTTCCTTTAGAGGGGTCACTCCTCTCCCTTGCGAAAAGGAACTTTGAGGAAATCCATCCTGCCTTTTCAAGGTCTATGGGACATGCCATTGAGATAATAAACCTGTCTTTGTCTCCCCACTACGGTGTCTGGTCGTGATTCATCCCGTTCCCCGATCATCCGGTCATGCTTGCCCATCCTCAGACACTGGCGATTCTTTCTGGCCCGGGGATGGACTGTGAAGCCATCAGTATGTCCACGTGTAGTTGAGAGCTTCTGGCACAGAGAAACCCAAGAGGCTGCACCAACACTTCCTAGCAGTCATCCCACTCCACATGCATGGAGGGTGCCTTTTCTACAAGCAATCCTCTAAGGGATGTAGGTGGAGAGCAAGTGGAAGTCGTTCCACACTCATTGTACCTGACCCGACTCTTCTCAGCGGAGGCCAAAATCACACATAAGAAACATCATGGAAGGCAGGCAATGAGTCACCGCCCCCCCCAACCTTGCTTTTTGCCCCTGCCCTTCCTCCTTTTCTCTCTTTCCCTTTCTTCAGATCTCAGTATATCTTTCCCTTTCCCTCTAACTCATTTACTTTAACACGTGGACAACTACAGATGTCCACACAGTCTCACGATCATGCTTATGCTTTTGAGAGTACGGGTACAGAACCTCCGGGGGAAAGGATGTGGTCAAAAGCTTTTGTAGACAAAGGTGGGCTTCTCCGGGTTATTTACTCGTTTTTTTCTTCTGTCCCTACCTCTTTCCCATGTGCCCTGGGAGATGAGAGGTTGTGGATTTGCTTTCTAAAGTCCACCCCTAAACCCATGGTCAACACGTATGGGTTCCAAGTTGCAAGGAACCAAAGTAGTCTGACCTTGGTCACTTCCACCCAACTTGATCTCTCTCACTATCCACATGCTCTTTTGCACTAATATATCTGAAGCCCCATGTTGCTACATGCCTACTTCCACAGGTGGGTCACTGATATGTCTCTGTGGATGGAGCTTGTGTTGGAAACCCTCAATATCTCACCAGCCCTAGTGGTTTGTTCTTCAGTTGGCTCTATGGACACATCTACCTTTGCTTCTATAGACTCGGTGGAAGGTAGGGTCTCTCCCTCCCCGAACAGAGTGGGTTAGGATATCTGGAGAGTGCCCAGCCAAAGTGTCCTCGGGACAGACGGGGTTTGGGCTGTGTCTAGAGAAGCTACGTGTCGGAATGGCTATCTTGTCGTGTTGGGAGGACCTCTGTCTCCTCTGATCGTGTTTGCAAGGACTATGGACTCTTGGGGCTGGCCCTTTTGCACACATGATGTGGAGGGAAGAACGGGGCTGCAGCCACATTGGGGTCCAAAGCCAGCCACAACACATGCTCAAGTACGAACATTAGCCCTGGAGCCTGTCCTCTCTATGCGTGGCCAGTGCAATGCACATCAATGAGATCTCAAGCCCCTGGCAGATGTGCAATATGCAGCACCACTCTGGAAAATAGCTTGACAGAGGAGATAGATGTCCATTGGAAGCTGGAGGAAGTCTGCTCGTTAGCGGGTTGTTACTCGTGGCCTTGGAGGCCAAGTCCCCAGGGCCTCTGATCTGTCAGGGCCTCTTCCCCCAGCTGTGCCACCCCTGGGATCCTTCAAAGAGAACGTCTCGCCCTCCGACAGAGATCACCCAAGCGGATTCGAGGTGCCAAAAACAGGATCCACGTGTCTGCGGGACATCATCTCAGGGATTCAACACTGCTCCTCTTCTTCTTGAGGGTCAGCTTCAGGAAGTGCCGGGAGACCACTTGCAACGTCAGGACAGCAATGTCTGGTAAAGCCACAGAGAGCTGCGCCGATGATCCGCTGCCTTTGATAGTCCCAAGTCAGGACTCCGCCCTTGACTAGTGTGTGGGGTTTGTGCATTCCTCAAACCTCTGTGCTCAGAAAACAGCGCCCAGGAAGTTCTAGGGCACCCTCTGTGGAGGCCCCCTGCCCACCTGTCTCCTCGTGCTGCAAGCCACCCCGGGAACAAGCCCAGCCACGACAGCCACCAACTCCCTGGCCGGGGAGATACCCTCGAGCTTCCAGAAGATGCGATTCCTCTCTTTCTGCAGATGCCGTTTCTTGACCGAAAGCCACTGGTTCCTCCGGGAAGGAAGCACAAGCACACACTCTGACCCACACACAACCCTACCATTAGGAAATGCTCTGAAACTGCCATCAGTCCTGCAAAAATGACTCCCTTCGCCGCCTCTTTCTACTGGGTTCTACTTGTCTCCGTGTGGTTCACCTCATGTTATTGGAGAGCCGAGTGAGCCAAAAGGCAAAGGGTGCGTCATTTGGTTCTCTGTGTCCCATTTCCTTTTGGGCCGCTGGTTGGCTGTCGGGTTGCTTGGTAGTTGCCCGGCCGATTCGATAACTGGCCGTCTCTGGGAATCCACTGAAGCAGTCGACTGATGGCACATTCCATCTCATCTTTTTTTTAACCACAGATTGGACCACCACAATGTAAGCGGAGTTAGGTATTTTATACACACACCCACTCACCCACACACACACACACACACACACATGCACACACACACCAACACACACCAGCTTCAGAGGAGAGGCAACTTGGCCCTTCCGGTTTCCATTCTGCTTTGAATTGATCTGAATTTCTCCATCTGCTTCCCAGGATCCTGCAGCTGGCTTCTCCTCCTAGGTCATTATTAAGTAGGGCTCTCCATGGAGAGCTCAAGTCTCTCTGGCTACGCCCTGCCAAGAGCAGGGAAGAATAGGAACACCAGGTGTAGCCTGTGGAAACACAAAGTGTTGGAGTCATCATAGCACAGAGTATTTCTCTCTGGGAAAACTAGGGAGGCCTGAATCCGTTTCAGACGCCGGGGAGCATTGATTCCCTTAGACCAGGACATGGTAGCATCTCCACTGGACTCAATTACTGCACGTTCACACGTCCTATGCCTTTCCTCTGAACGTGGGGCACCCTTGTCCCCACAGGCAGCTAAGGCTTTGGACCAATCCGTTCCACATCCATGGCGATGGCTGGCTCGAAATCTTTCTCTTACATGCCTCCTATCTCAGCTGTCTGATCTCAGTGTCCTGGATGGATCCAAAGGGAAGTGTTGCTTCCAGAGCTGCCTGGGACCTGCCTGGGTGTCTTTGGAAACGGAATCCCCAATTGCGGAGGGCAGAGAGACACCAAGCCAGGTGGGTGACCAATCCCAATTGGCCGGGGAAGGTGAAGATACCAGGGCAATGAGCATATAATGTTTTGATTCAAGTAATACAAAAATCAGCAAACATAAAAACAAAGGGGAGAAAAGGAAAGCTGTCCAATGAAACATGACCGACGTACCGATAAAGACACAGTACACGTAAGCAGTGGAAAGAAAGATCGAAAGCCATGGGATGCAATAGAAGGGAACTTAATTACGAGGCTGGTCTTGGGTTGCCAAAGGGGACTCGCGTCCCACACACACATGTCACAATCTGAAACAAGGGTGGAAAGGCCTTCACCGGGTCCAGTCCTAGACACAGTCCGAGATGGGGTGCATTATCGATGGACCAAGACTGAGGCAAAGAGAAAGCTATGAAAAGCTTTATACTATGCAGAGCATTAGAAGTCAGACCGACCGGCCAGGGGAACGAGACAGAGACGAAGTGAACGTTATGCAATGCTTTATTCAATGCTCAGCATCGGAAGTCAGACTGACCGGCGAGGTCCGCCTCCGAAGAGGACGACCCCGCCCCGATCTAACAGGCTGGATTTATAGAGCATAACCGCAGACCTCAAGGCTCTTGGCTTCTGTGGTTAGGGCGTTTACTGCCAGAACCGATTCCAGGAACTGATCCCAGGAACCATTGGGTCATTGATTCCCGGAATGAAGTCCGTGGATGAAAATAACAGTATGGCTACCTAGGCAATACGGAGTCGCTATGGCTAAGCAGGCCCTAATAGTTAAACAGGTTTGAACATTAAATTGGCCCTCACAGTCCCCAGAGTCTCAACCGCACTGGTCGA
Organism: Mustela nivalis; assembly: GCF_964662115.1. Classification (NCBI taxonomy): domain Eukaryota; kingdom Metazoa; phylum Chordata; class Mammalia; order Carnivora; family Mustelidae; genus Mustela; species Mustela nivalis. The sequence continues at coordinate 379,580 of NW_028136201.1, read as the reverse complement.
TGTCAGGGCTGTCATCCTGGAGACAAGCTGGCGGGAGTGGGAGAGGCACATTCCATGCAGAGGAGGGTGGGGCGGGCACATCCACCTGCCCAGGTGCAGCTCTCGGCTCAGGTGGTCCTGAAGTCCTGCTGAACACCTCTTCTCCCAAAGTTTGGAACCACTGAAGGCAGGGCTTCACTTCGATAGCAGCTGTCCAAGTGATTGGGGGTGGGCCATCCTAGGCTTTGATCAGTCGCACACTCCCAGGTCCTGCCCAGTCGAGCGCCCAGTGTTCTGGGACCTGATGTACTGCAGCGGCATGGCTCCCACCAGCACATCAAGGAGTAAGTTCCCCTCAGAGGCCCTGCTCCCAGCTTGTTTTCCCCAAAGTCCCCTGTTACTTTCCGGGCTACTGGACATTAAGAGGGGCACATGCTGGAAGGTTCTGATCCACAGAGGATTGGGTGAAGGGGACGAGAGAGGCTTGCCCATGGCCGCCGTCAGAATCAAAACTGAAGTCGGTGGCCAGGAGTCCCAACTAGAGTCCCGCTTGGGAAAATAGGCAAGCTAGATCTCAGGGGGTAGAGTATGGGTCGAGTTTCGGCACCTCGTTCAGGTGGAAGTGACAAATATGGAACTTTCACCTCCAACGCGGCAGCACTCGGCGGGATGTACTGTCGGATTTTTCCTGGCTGTTTCTTAGGAGCAGTGGAGTCTTCTTTGCTCCTCCTCAGGTGCTTTCCTCACTCACACCCCCTCGGGTCTCCTCATTCATTGGCCTGCCATCACATGGCTCAGGACTGGTTGGTATCTCCCTAGTCCCTGGACTATCACCCGTTGCCACGGGCAGAGGGCAGGGTGCCAGGGCCCATATCGAGCAGGCTCTCCAGTGAATTCGTGTGTGGATAAGGGACAATAATCTCTGGCCTGGGAATGGGTGGACAGGGCAGAAAGGGAAGAGCTGAGGCGGCACAGCCACTTTGCATGGATAGGCAAGCCTTCCTACTCCAGTGGCCATTTTCCCTGCAACAGGCACACTCCCACCAGGATCCCGACGGAGGCGGCTTCTTTTGAGGCCATGGCAGAAAGAGCCTCTGCAGGCCTTGTTCCAGCAGAACCGGTACCCTGGCATCACCACCAGAGAACGACTGGCCCAAGAGCTAGACATTCCCGAGTCCAGGATCCAGGTAGGATTGAGCTTCTCTTTCTTTCTCCCTGGGGCACAAGTTGTGGACACTAGGTGGCTGAAGCCAGTGTATGTCAATCTCCATATCCAGCTGGGAGCTCAGTTGCTTTGGGTTCTCTTTGGGCATTCCCGGGCACCCCATGCCCTTTGACGACATTGCAAGTGATTCGGTCTAAGAACACGGGGACCACTGGTTGGCATGGCCCGGGCACACCAAAGGGTCAACACATCCAGGCCGACTCCCCTTAGAAATCATTTGCCCAGACTTATCGTGTGGCCCACACAAAACTCTCTGAGACTTTAGGTATGAGGGACACAAAGGAATGGAAGATACGGAGGCAGCCAGATGATAGACATAGAGATAGAGGCAGATGATGTACATTCAGATACAGATAGAGATAGATCCAGTTCACCAGTGCTGCCTGAACGTCAGTTCCTCTTTTGCCACTTAGGTTTGGTTCCAGAATGAGCGCACGAGACAGCTCAGGCGGAGCCGATTGGCACCTGCAAACTCCCAAGTGGAAGGGCCATCGTGTGGACAGGAACAGCCTCTAGCTTGGACTCCAGGTGAGTCCCCAGCCTACCAAACGGGTCTCTTCTGGAGCTTCTCCTTCACGCAGGAACGGGTCTGCCTGGGCTTGTCAAGGGTTTGGCAAGAGGTCTTCGGAAAGGAACCCACGTTACCTTGTTGGGTTCCCAGCAATGGACACTGTTTATACCGACTCTTGGGCGAGTGCATTCTTTCTGGGACAGAAAGGCTTTGAGTATTCTTGTCCTAAAAATGCCAGGAAGGACAGAATCCTTTTCTTGGGTCACCTCAGGATTGAGAGGCAAGTGCTGGCTTGTGTGGGTGGCTCCATGCTGACCTCATGGACTCAGGGAAGGTGAAGATATTAGGAAAATGTAAAAGCAGAAGCAAACACACACACACACACACACACACACACACACACTCCCATTCACACACACACCCACACTTTCACATACACACAGGCACACACGGACACCAACTTCTCTTTCCACACCGATGTGCCTTGGCTCCCAACCCTTCTTTCGACCTTTTTTCTCTTTTCAGATCGTTTCCCAAAGGAGGGCAGGAGAAAACGGACCGCCATTTCTCCATGCCAAACCAGTCTCCTCCTTCAAGCCTTTGAGAAGAACCCATTTCCCTGCATTTCCACCAGAGAACACCTGGCCAGACTCACAGGACTCCCGGAATCCCGCATTCAGGTACGTTTGCGGAGGGTGCCTGTGAACTGCTGAATGTGCAGGGGAGAGTGGCCCCTGAGACATTCCTAGAGAAACGTGGGCTCGTTGGGGTTATCCACGTGTCCCAGTGCGTGGGCAGTAGGGGGAGAGCATGGACCTTGCAAGGGATGGACTGCACATAAGCAGAATGTGTCAGCCGAAATGGGGATAGTAGGGGAGAAAATGAAGGTGAGGTGCCAGTGCCCGTGTGTGTAGAAATGGTGCGTGGACATGAGTGGGGAAACGGAAAAGTTGCCACCTCCCTTGAGGTCATGCAAAGTGTCAGTGCTTCAAAGGCTTAGAGGCGCTCTCCATGTGGCCTCCAGCATTTCCTGAGTGTGTGTCGGCTTGCCTACCTGTGAGTGGACACGTGGTCTTCAGTGTCCTGGGACTCAGCACCCCCCCCATGGCGGTAATGGATTCTGCTCACAAGCCACACCTTTTCTGGATAACCTGATCATCTAAGATTATGGGCCCTCAGATTCTTGGTCTGGTGGGGGAGAGGTCCCAGGGGAGGCCCAGTTGAGCAGGCTTGGTCTCCCTGAGCTCCAGAGAGAATGGTTTCTAGTTAAGTACATATGAAACAGCTTTATGGTCAATGGAATAGACTCTCCGCGAGGCACTCCTTTGGGGCCAGAGCCCGTGAGCCTGCTTTAAGGAGGCATGTATGGGCCTCGAGCCAGACAAGTCTTGTCACTGTAAAGAGGGGAGGCTCAGCATGCTCGCTCCTGAGTACCCCCATCTCCTTCAGCCAGCTGAGGAGACAGAGAGGCAAGTCAAACGCGGGTGTGGTTGATTTGGACTCCTGGCGGTCCATGACTTCCCCTGGGGGCCCAAGACCTGTGCCTGTAGACGGAGTGTGTCGATGTGAGGCCAGTTCAGCACTTGGGCTGAAGGCCTCCAAGGCAGAGGAGGTGGTTTGCCCTTGGGGTCACACGAATCGGACACTGGGGGTCAAATGCTGAGGGACGCTTGGAGGACTTGGAGTAGGCTGGGCAAGGAGGGCAGGTGGTCATCGAAGTCTTGGTCCCAAGACTCAAGGAATGGCTGGTCAGGAAGCTACAATGGGCAAACAAAGAGAGTGCTAGGAAGGGACAGGGCAGAGCACTAAAGAGGGCAGTTAAGCAAAGCAGAGCATAGCAGAACTGAGCGGCTGCCATTGCATCCATTCAAGTGGGAATCCCGTCCAGACCAGGTGTCCACAGTTGCCTGGGACTTGCCCCTACTTCACAAGGACCAGGTGAAAGGAGTGAACCGAGCTGCCCTGAGATTCAGAGCAACAAACCTGGCCTTCTCCCTGAGAGATCCCACACAGGGGAAGGGGCAAGCCAAAGTGGTATCTGTCACTTCTGATTCTCATGTCCGCAACCCCTCTTCTCTGTCCCAGGTCTGTTTCAAGAACAGAAGATCTCGGCACCCAGTGCAGAGCAGAAGTGGCCCTGCGAATGACCGGGCGGCAAACCAGGAAGCCATTCCTCACCTGACCATTCCGGGGGACCCAGGCCCCCAGCCCGGAATCCTCGGATGTTCTCAGCTTCTGGCTCCTTCCAATCCTCTGGGAAGCATGCAGGCTTTTGGGCCAGCGACCCTTCCTGTCCTCTCCATGGGCTTTGCCCCCCTGGTTTCTTGTGGGGGCCCTGTGAGCCAGGCCGTGGGGGCCACTATGGCCCCGCATACCCAAGCCTGGCAGGGAGGAAGCAACTCTCACACTCCACAAGCCATGAGGAACCATTCCCTGATGGAACCGACTCAGGGAGTGTGTCTTACAGCTCGCAACACCCGTCTTTGTCCCCTGACGCAAGGGGAATGCCAGTGGCAACAGGAGCACCCTGGCTTGGCACCCGTGCCCTTCCACGGCTATCCCCTGCCTCCAGATGACAATCCTTGCCAACCAGTGCAGGAGGCAGGGCCCATGGGTAGTCACTATGCCCCGCAGTGGTTGGGCGAGCGGTCCCGACTTCTCGTGAGCACAGGACAGGCTCCGGATGCAGCAGCTGGGCAGCCTGCACACGCGGAGATCCCTGGCTGGTGGTGGCAGGCACCCCCTGCTGCTGGGCTCCCTAGTGCACTGGACCCACAGCTCCCACCTTCTGCAGAAGCCTCACGTTTCTTAGAGGAGCTTCTATCAGGCACAGAGAGGGAGGAAGACACACAGCCTTTTCCGAGTGGGCATCTGTGGCAAGGGGAGGCTCCGGGTCCCTTGGAAGCACCCCTCAGTGAGGAAGAGTTTCAGTCCCTGCTGGCCATGCTGCACGATTCCACGTGGCCTCACGCCTAGGACCAGGGAGGCCTCGGCTTCCCCACTCCCCATTCATTCAGACTTCCTGTTCTGAGAGGCAGTCCTTTACAGGACAGCAAGGACGAGGAACAGGAAGCAAGGTCCATGCTCCAGAGGAAGCCCGAGGCCCAAAGGAGCAACTGCCTCTTGAAAGGACAGAAGGGTGTTCCTCCCAGCCCCGTGGATGAAGATCCATGGCATTCCCGATCATCATCAATCGACTCAAGGCACCTGAAGGCATTAAGGGCCCTTGGCTCTTTATATCCTCCCCGACACCTGAGTGACCACTGGCAGGACACACACCGGCCATCCTCCCTGCCATCACCCTAGACTCTGGGGCCAGGGGAACCCTGGACCTGGCAGCGAACCCAAGGAAGAGAAGTTAGAGGGCATCTCCCCCATGCCTTTGCCTCCTGATGAAGTGGAACATACAATCTGCAGAAGCTGAGCGTGTAGACCAACTCAGCGTTTTACATATCTCCCCTGAGGGGGCCCAGGGAGGCCAAGCCATCCGGGCTGGGAGGGCTCGGAACAGGCCAAACGGGAAACAACCGCAGGCCCCCATGGACCAGAGATCCTGTCCCAGCCAAAGTCCAGAATGCCCTGTGGACTTTGCCTGGCTTACTGAGCTGGAGCCTTTCCAGGGGACACAGCATGACAGTTCCGGGGGCAACCGTCAGTCTCAGACGGCGTGCCAGAAATGAGGGGACCAATGTGGTTCTTTCCAGAAGCTTTGCACTTTTTTTTTTTTTTCCTGTCTCTGGTTGGTGTCTATCGGCATGCCTCACTATGTACAATGTTCTCTCACTTCTCAGGAAGAAGGACGATATTCCCTGTCAGCGTCTTTGTGATCTTCCTTTGGCGGGGTCACTCCTCTCCCTTGCGAAAGGGAACGTTGTGGAAAACCATCCTGGATTTTCAAGGTCCATGGGACACTCCATTGACATAATAAACCTATCTTTGTCTCCCCACTAAGGTGTCTGGTCGTGATTCATTCCATTCCCCCAATGTCCGGCATGCTTGCCCATCCTCAGAGCCTGGCGATGCTTTGTGGCCAGGGGATGGACTGCGGAAGCCATCGGCATGCCCACGTGTAGCTGAGAGCTTCTGGCACAGAGAAACCCAAGAGGCTGCACCAACACTTCCTAGCAGTCTTCCCACTCCGCCTGCATGGATGGTGCCTTCTGTGCAAGCAATCTTCCAAGGGATGTAGGTGGAGCGCAAGTGGAAGTCGTTCCCCACTCATTGTACCTGACCCCACTCTTCTCAGCGGAGGCCAAATTCACACGTAGGGAACATCATGGAGGGCAGGCAATGAATCACCGCCCCCCCCACCTTCTTTTATGCCCCTGTCCTTCCTCCTTTTCTCTCTTTTTCTTTCTTCAGATCTCAGCCTATCGTTCCCTCTCCCTCGATCTCATTTTCTTTCACAAATGGACACCTACAGATGTCCACACAGTCTCACGATCATTCTTATGCTTCTGTGAGTATGGGTACAGAACCTCTGGTGGAAATGATGTGGTCAAAAACTTTTGTAGACTAAGGTGGGCATCGCCGGGTTATTTCCTCAGTTTTTTCTTCTGTCCCTACATCTTTCCCATGTGCCCTGGGAAATGAGAGGTTGTGGATTTGGTTTCTTGTGTCCACTCTTAAATCCATGGCCAACACGTATGGGTTCCAAGTTGCAAGGAACCAAAGTAGTCTGACCTTGGTCACTTCCACCCAATTCGATCTCTCTCACTATCCACATGCTCTTTTCCACTAATATATCTTTAGCCCCATGTTGCTACTTACCTAGTTCCACAGGTGGGTCGCTGATATGTCTCTGTGGATGGAGCTTGTGTTGGAAACCCTCCATATCTCACCAGCCCTAGTGGTTTGTTCTTCAGTTGTCTCTATGGACACATCTACCTTTGCTTTTGTAGACTGGGTGGAAGGTAGTGTCCCTCCCTCCCCGAACAGAGTGGGTTAGGATATCTGGAGAGTGCCTAGCCAAAGTGTCCTCGGGACAGACGGGGTTTGGGCTGTGTCTAGAGAAGCTACGTGTCGGAATGGCTCTCTTGTCGTGTTGGGAGGACCTCGGTCTCCTCTGATCGTGTTTGCAAGGTCTATGGACTCTTGGGGCTGGCCCTTTTGCACACATGATGTGGAGGGAAGAACGGGGCTGCAGCCACATTGGGGTCCAAAGCTAGCCACAACAGATGCTCAAGTACGGACATGACCCATGGAGCCTGTCCTCTCCATGCGTGGCCAGTGCCATGCACATCAGTGAGGTCTCAAGCCCCTGGCAGATGTGCAACTTGCAGCACCACTCTGGAAAATAGCTTGGCAGAGGAGATAGATGTCCATTGGAAGCTGGAGGAAGTCTGCCCGTTAGCGGGTTGTTACTCGTGGCCTTGGAGGCCAAGTCCCCAGGGCCTCTGATCTGTCAGGGCCTCTTCCCCCAGCTGTGCCACCCCTGGGATCCCTCAAAGAGAACGTCTCGCCCTCCGACAGAGATCACCCAAGCGGATTCGAGGTGCCAAAGCAGTATCCATGTTTCTGCGGGACATGGTCTCGGGGTTTCAACACTGCTCCTCGTCTTCTTGAGGGTCAGCTTCAGGAAGTGCCGGGAGACCACTTGCAACGTCAGGACAGCAATGTCTGGAAAAGCCACAGAGAGCTGCGCCAATGATCCGCTGCCTTTGATAGGCTCCAGTCTGGACTCCGCCCTTGACTAGTGTGGGGGGTTTTTGCATTCCTCAAACCTCTGTGCTCAGAAAACAGCGCCCAGGAAGTTCGAGGGCACCCTCTGTGGAGGCCCCCTGCCCACCTGTCTCCTCGTGCTGCAAGCCACCCCGGGGACAAGCCCAGCCACGACAGCCACCAACTCCCTGGCCAGGGAGATACCCTCGAGCTTCCAGAAGATGCGATTCCTCTCATTCTGCAGATGCCGTTTCTTGACCAAAAGCCACTGGTTCCTCCGGGAAGGAAGCACAAGCACACGCTCTGACCCACACACAACCCTACCATTAGGAAATGCTCTGGGACTGCCGTCAGTCCTGCAAAAATGACTCCCTTCGCCGCCTCTTTCTACTGGGTTCTACTTGTCTCCGTGGGGTTCACCTCATGTTATTGGAGAGCCGAGTGAGCCAAAAGGCAAAGGGTGCATCATTTGGTTCTCTGTGTCCCATTTCCTTTTGGGCCGCTGGTTGGCTGTCGGGTTGCTTGGTAGTTGCCCGGCCGATTCGATAACTGGCCGTCTCTGGGGATCCCCTGAAGCGGTCGACTGATGGCACATTCCATGTCATCTTCTTTTTAAGGTAGGTGAGGACAAAGGGTTGTTTAGAAGGTCTATTGTGATAAAGAAGACTGTCAGGATATGGAAGGCCTGGTTACTATTAAGCCAAGGCCACTTTCCCTCTAATGAGGCACTAACGTAAAGACAATTGGGAGTCTCCTGGTGGAATGTTACATTCCTGCTATCAAACGTCCTTGTTAGTGAGATTTAGGTCTTAAAAGAAATTTAACTTTATTTACTTTTCCTTCTACCTCCATCTCCTTCGGATTTTTTATGGAGGGGAGGGTGACGTTAGGGCTTGAGGAACTGAGTTATGTATCTTTGGAAATTGGGCTATTGATAAGGCAACTTCTTTGTTGTAAATCTCTAGGACATTTGTAAACCAAGAGAGACTGATTCCTTGCAGGACTGTGATCTCTGCAAGATAACCATTTGCTCTTCTTTTAGGGCAGTTAGCTGTGCCTGTGAAATGTCACACATATTACCAAGGGGAGTGGGTGGAGAGGGGGTGCAAGGTGCCAGCCCCTGCTCCGTTCTCAGCCAGCCTCCTGCTCCCTCATCATTCCCCCCTGAACAATTTTGACCCTTAAATCTTTAAGGTGGTTGAAGGTGGAAGGTCTCATCTTCTGTAACTTATTCCTGCTGAATAGGGGCGTAGAGCTGTCCCTACCTACTGAGGTCAACATTGATCAGTGGAGGAATGTATAGGGGAGTTCCGAAAGGCGGAGGCAGCTGAATCCAGCGCTGACAGTGAAGGAGTGTCTTTGCGCGTGGTAAGGATCATCTGCCGTGGTGACGTCATTGCAGCAATGGAGTCTCGGCACCAAGTAGAGAAACACTGAACAGAGCAACATATTAAGGTTAATAAGGCGATAAGAATGAGAAGCCTGAAAAGGAGATCTGGCCATAGCCCACCTTCAAGCCAGGAACTTAACTAATCACTAAAAGAGAGAGAGGGACCTTGTAGAGCCTTAATCTGGGCATTCATATCCTTTATTAGTACTGTGATACCTTTGTGATAGTCTGGGATGTACACACAATATTCTGTCTTGATAATTGCACGTGTGCCACCCTGGGCTGCTGTCAGGACATCTAAGGCCATCCTTAGTATAGCGATAAGGAGGGTTTTGTAACTTAGGCCCATATTTGATTGGGGAGTTATGGCTTGATAGCTTCCCCTTTCCTTCCAAATAGCTCCCTGGGTATGTAGTACCAGGAAGGCATATTTGGAGTCAGTATAAATGTTAATTCTTAGGCTTTGACAATTTGGCTACTAAGACAAATCTGGACCTGATGTGACATCATTACAGTCAGGGACTGTCCCATAGTGAGCTTTGAGGCTCCTTTTATGAGGGCTGTTCTATACTTAGCTAAAGCATCTGTTTGCAATCGCACCTCAACAGAGGTGGCCTCTAGGATAAATATGACTAAGGGATGAAACCAATAAGACGACCTCTGAGTGGTCCAACCTTAACAATATCCTGATTACAGAGGATCATTGTCAAGTGGGAGAAAACTTGCCAAGAGATAAGGGGAGTTCCCCGTGCATCATCCAATCCAATCATAAAGAAAGTGGGGTCATCCATTGTCTCCACAAGTCCATAGTTAATCCTATGGAGTGCAATAGTCTGGGTTTTAGGCAATTTCATTATCCCAACCACACATAAGGTGTTAGTTAAGTTATACAATTGTAGGGGAATCAATCCCATTTTTCAGTTGTTTAATCATGTGCCGTGGGGTCTGCGAATATCCCCACAAAAAAGTAAGATCAACTAAAGAAGCTATTGTACAACTTCTCTGAAGTTTACCTCAAATTGTTTAGCTTAGGTAAACATTTAAAGACAATCAAATCTAGAATTTAACATCTATAAAGGTGTGTTACTAAAACATAATTTTTCTCTCTAAAATAACCCTCATTCACAGAGATAGCGAAATCAGGACTAATTCACTTGTGAAACAAGTCCAGTTTTAACAAACTTGGCCCATTATTTACATAAGCTCAGCAAGAGCCGTTCAGTGTGAGCAATAGATCTTTTAGAATCTGCTTTGCTGGAACTTTGTATAGGGAATCTCTAGGTTGAACTTTTAGTAGCCTCTCTGGGCCAGAAGCCAAGCCCTGTACTTGCCATGAGGCATGCCTGCAATGCCTTTGGGCGAATTCCTCTTCCTGAGACTGCACCTACCAAGGAGTGACATTCTTTACTCACCTGGTGAGGCTGCTGGGAACTCTGTAAGCAAGGTATCAGGCCAACAGGCCCAAGGGGCTTTATGGCTCCAGGTTTCATAAAGTCAACCTTAGTTCCTTAAAGCTGTCTGGTCATATCTGAGTCTTTTCAAATATAACATCCCAGTTAAAGCCTTGTTAAAATAACCCGTGTTTCCAATTCTTTCCTGTAAAAGGAGAACAGATTCTTATTGAACTTATGCAAATGACTGATTGCCATGGAAGAATGCTTACTGAGACCTCTTGGTTTCAGAGGGTTCAGATAGAGAGAAAAGCTTGAATGCTTTGAGCACTTTCACATCTCTATAAGTTACAGATAACTTAAGAAAAAGTATCCCTAGTCTGGAAGAGCAAACATTAGAGAGAACCGGCAATGTTTAAAATAAGACAAAACATTAACAGACACAACACTATAATCTTTTAGTTCACTTAGTCCCATGTTACTAATTCTGGTGAATGCGGCTTTAGTCAGTTTTGGAAATTCTTACCCATTTCAGTTTTAGGATTTTAAAGTATATGAAATACCTGTATTTGTCCTGAAAGTCCTTTATATGAATCTCCTTGAAGATAAAACTCATTAAAATAAGAGAATTAAAACAATTACAAATGACAAAAACTCAGAATGGATATGGTTAGAGCTAAAGAGACACGGGAGTTTACAATTTAGCTGCAAGGAAATCAGGTTATTTCTGTGATACATAACATTTCCATAATTACAGTATCAAGTGATGATCTCTCAAAACGTTAAAACTTTAGGAAGTGCGTAGAATCTCTAGAATAGTTATAGCATTTTCCCAAATGTAACCCAAGGTTTATCATTGGTTTAAATCTTGTCAACAATTGCTAAAACCTTAGAAAGTTTAAAAACACATGCCTAAATATAATTAGGGATGTTAAACACCTGATAAAACAAAACGTAGGAACTGAATTTTTCAGGCAGGCAAAGAGAAAACCATTTACACTTTTTAACAGAGTTTCCCTTATTTCCATCAGTCTTAGTTACACTAAGCAGAACTTTGTATTCTTAGAAACACCTTTAGTTATTAACCAATTGTAAACTGTTACACAACAGAATTCTTCAGGTGGCAAATTTATGAATCAGTTAAGTGGCAAACAAGTTTACCAGCAGATTTAAATACTCTTAGCTTCTTTGCAGTAAGAAGTCAAAAGCACAAACCTACATCCAGTAATTAACGACTTAGCTTTTTATCCTGTCTGGTTAAGATATAGATGTCCACAATTCAATTCCATTTGTCATCCAAGCAACACTTTGAAACTTTCAGGTTACCAAAGACTTTGAAAGTTACTTCAGCAATTACCCATTAGAACATTGAGACAGACAATTAACCATCAGTTTAGTCATTTCTTCGCTAACAAATTTTAACAAATAACACGGGCTTATTTGACCTTCAGTAAATTTTGAAGTTTCACATTTACTGCTGATAACTTAAAAGACATGTCTATCTTAATTAAACCAACAAACTTAAATTAATTCCAATACTGATTTACTTTCCACCTGGGCCACTCCACTTTGAATGTTTACCTGAGACATGCGTGGGAAGATCTGGAGTGGGGGTGTTACGTCCAGGGGATGTTCTTCTTGCTCCTTGACAGCGAAGAGAGGAGCCGTGGTGCATGATCTAGAGGCTAGTCATGCAGGCTGCATGCACGTTGGTGCACAGAAACAGGAGAAGGGGGAAACAGAAGAAACAAAGTGCTGCCAGGAAGCAGAGAAAGGATTCCCGGTTTTGGAGCTCATAAGCCCCAACAGAGGAGCAGACGCCATGCTTTCCCACCAGCAAGGGGGGAGGGGTTAAGCAGTCTAAGTCAGGCCAGAGAACACAGGGAAACTTCCCCAAAACAAAGGGAGTTTCGGCAGCTGCTTGGGAATATTCCTTATAGTCTCTGTCTCGAGTTAGACCAACCCCAGTTGGCTCCAGTTATAGCCATTAACACGGGAAGTGAGTGAGGGAGAAGCCCCCACATCTATTAAGAGAAACAGGAATAACGCCAGAGTCCCCTTTGCTAGGGATGGCCCAGCAACCTGGGTTTACTGGAAGAAGGCTTATTTACGTAATTACCATCCAATATGTCAGGAGAAAGTTTACTAGCTGACTCATTTGGGCAAACACATTCCACAAAAGCCCCTTACTTGGGGTCCTGGTGCAGAGCAATGAAGGCCTAGGTATGAGCGGTGAAGGTATCTTAGGTCCATTTGCCCTGCTTCCTGCAGAGGAGATCTAACTGATAGATCCCACTGAGGCCATGCAGTGTTACAGGAGCTCAGTCCTTTCCTAAGTTTTGCAATCCAAATTATTTCCAGTGCGTTAAAAGGCACCCCAAGGTAGAGTCCTTGGGAACTGAGAAAGCCTACTGAGGCCATGCTTCCAGAAAAGTAAAGAAGGTCCATTACCAAATCCCCCCTGACTCCTGGGTAGCGTCCCACGCAGGATATGTCAGAGGTTCCTGTGTGTCAAAAGCGACCAGAGGCGTCTCTCAAGATATCGCTATTGATCACCATCCTGCCTTCCCTGGGAAGACATTCCTGCCATAAAAGGCCCTGGAGGGGTGCCGGCGTCCCTCCACTTCCCCATCGCATCCTAGGCTGCTGATGGGTGCCTGGTGAATGGACCAAAATGCTGTGCCATGCCATGCTCATTGTCTGTCCTGAAGACTGGATAGTGTTTTGCCATTTTAACCCATGGAAATACTAGAAAAGTTTGGCAAGGGGAAATTACCCAATTTCATAGCTTTAAGCGGTTTGCAGACGACACTGATGAGAAACAGTAAAGACTGAAATCCATCATGGTCTAAGCGACATTCCAGCACATGTGGTCCTTACAGCCAACTTCCCTAGGAAACGGTCCCCGGTTGCGTTTTAATTCAATCGGGTACTGGTTTCGGCCGGCTCCCAGTGGAGGTCTCGCGGCCAGAAGTGGCTAGACCGGGCATGTGGAGGGGATCACATTAGATCAATCAGGAGGAAACCTCACACGGGAGTCTTGAGATTGGCAGCCGTCCTGGTGACTTAGGTGGCTGTCCCGTGCCCAAGAGAGACAACTTTCTATAAGAACAGGAACAAAGAGAGGCCATCAAGTTTCTGGGTCTTATTGCCATTCCGGCCAGTGTACTAACTTACAGCCAAAAGGCAGACGCTCTCCTCCCCATGGAGTAGCCACGGGCTAGAGGATTACAGCCTGAGCAATTGACACGCAAGTGTTCCGATAAGACCACACTCCTTGAAAAGCCCTGGAATGAGAGTAAAGGAAAAGGAGAGAAAGTACTCACCAATTTTGCACCGAAGCTCAGAGTCCAAATGTAAAGACTCATGAATCTCCTGGCTGGCTCGCCAAAAATGATGAGGTCCAAGAACCTAAGTCATGTTTGGTGGGGTGAGGTTCGGAGCTGACGACTAAAGAAAGAATTCTTAAAACATCTTTGGTGCAAAATGGTGGTTTATTAAGGCACGGGGACAGGACCCGAGGGCAGACGGAGTTGCTGCTGCCCCGGGTTGTGAGGAGTGGCTGGCTATATACACAGGAGTTGGGTAGGTGAGGACAAAGGGTTGTTCAGAAGGGCTATTGGGATAAAGAAGACTGTCAGGATATGGAAGCCCTGGTTACTATCAAGCCAAGGCCACTTTCCCTCTAATGAGTCACTAACATAAAGACAATTGGGAGAGGCGCCTGGGTGGCCCAGTGGTTTGGGCTGCTGCCTTTGGCTCAGGTCATGATCTCAGGGTCCTGGGATCGAGCCCCGCATCGGGCTCCCTGCTCCGCAGGAAGCCTGCTTCCCTCTCTCTCTCTCTCTCTGCCTGCCTCTCTGCCTACTTGTGATCTCCGTCTTTCAAATAAATAAATAAAATCTTTAAAAAAAATAAAAGACAATTGGAAGTCTCCTGGTGGAATGTTACATTCCTGCTATCAAACGTCCTTGTTAGTGAGATTTAGGTCTTAAAAGAAATTTAACTTTATTTACTTTTCCTTCTACCTCCATCTCCTTCGGTTTTTTTATGGAGGGGAGGGTGACGTTAGGGCTTGAGGAACTGAGTTATGTGTCTTTGGAAATTGGGCTATTGATAAGGCAACTTCTTTGTTGTAAATCGCAAGGACATTTGTAAACCAAGATAGACTCCTGCCTTGCAGGACTGTGATCTCTGCAAGATAACCATTTGCTCTTCTTTTAGGGCAGTCAGGGGTGTCTGTGAAATGTCACACATATTACCAAGGGGAGTGGGTGGAGAGGGGGTGCAAGGTGCCAGCCCCTGCTCCGTTCTCAGCCAGCCTCCTGCTCCCTCATCAATCAAAGTAGTTTAGCAGGTAGTCAGCTCAATTTAGGGGAAGATAGAAAGAGCTCCCCCTCCGAGTTCTCCGCCATCTTATCTCTATGGATGTGGCTTATTGATTCAACCCCCAAACCCATCACCAACATGTATGTGTTCCATGTTCCAAGGAACCAAAGAAGTCTGATCTTGGACACTTCCCTCCAACTCGATCTCTATCACTATACACACACTCTTATGCACAAATATATCTCTAGCCCCATGTTGCTATCTGCCTAGATCCACAGGTGGATTGCTGATATGTCCTATGGATGGAGCTTGTGCTGGAAACCCTCCACATCTCAATAACCCTAGTGTTTTGTTCTTCAGTTGGCTCTATGGACACATCAACCTGTGGCTTCTGTAGACTGGGTGGAAGGTAGTGTCTCTCCCTCCCATAACAGAATGGGTTAGGATATCTGGAATATGTCTAGCCAAGGTGTCCGTGGAAAAGACGGGGTTTGGGTTTGGTCTAGAGAAGCTGCATGGCTAAACGGCTCGCTTGTGGCGTTGGGAGGACCTCTGACTCCTCTGATCATATTTGCTAGGTCTGTGGACTCTTGGGGCTGGCCCTTCTGCACACATGATGTGGAGGGAAGAATGGAGCTGCAGCCACATATGGGTCCAAGGCCAGCCACACCAGACTCTCAAGTACGGACATGAGCTCTGGAGCATATCCTCTCCATACGTGGCCAGTGCCATGCATATCAGAGAGGTCTCAAGCCCATGGATTGTGTGTAACATGCAACACCACTCTGGAAAATAGCTTGGCAGGGGAGATGTCCATGCGGAAGATGAAGGAAGTCTGCCCGTTAGCGGGTTGTTACACATGGCCTTGGAGGCCAAGGGCCCAAGGCCTCTGATCTGTAATGGCCTGTTCACAAAGCTGTGCCTGAAATCTCTCAAAATGATTGTCTCGCTCTCCAATAGAGATCAACCAAGCAGAAGAATGAGGCACCAAAAACAAGATCCACGTGTCTGCGGGACATCATCTCAGGGCTTCAACACTGCTCCTCGTCTTGTTGATGGTCAGCCTCAGGCAGTGCCTGGAGACCACCTGCAATGTCAAGAAAGCAATGTCAGGAAAAGCCACAGAGAGCTGCGCCGATGGTCAGTTGCCCCAATAGGCTCCAGTCAGGACTTGGCACTTGAACATGTGGGGGATTTGTGCATTCCTCAAACATCTGTGCTCAGAAAACGGGATCCAGAAAGTTCTAGGGCACCCTCTGTGGAGGCCCGCTGCCCACCTGTCTCCTCGTGCTGCAAGCCACCCCGGGGACAAGCCCAGCCAGGAGAGCCACCAACTACCTGGCCGGGGAGATACCCTCTAGCTTCCAGAAGATGCGATTCCTCTCTTTCTGCAGATGCCGTTTCTTGACCGAAAGCCACTGGTTCCTCCGGGAAGGAAGCACGAGCACACCCTCTCATCCGCACACACCCTCACAACTACCATTAGGAAATGCTCTGGGACTGCCATCACGTACTGCGAAAATGACTCCCTTCACTGCCTCTTTCTACTGGGTTGTACTTGTCTCCCTGTGGTTCACCTCATGGAATTTTCCAAATGGGTGCGTCATTTGGTTCTCTGTGTCCCATTTCCTTTTGGGCCGCTGGTTGGCTGTCGGGTTGCTTGGTAGTTGCCCGGCCGATTCAATAACTGGCCGTCTCTGGGAATCCACTGAAGCGTTCGACTGATGGCACATTCCATCTCATCTTCCTTTTAACCACAGATGGGACCACCACAATGTAAGCAGAGTTAGGTATTTTGTATACACACACACACTCACCCACCCACACACACACACACACACACATGTACACACACCAGCTTCAGAGGAGAGACAACTTGGCCCTTCTGGTTTCCATTCTGCTTTGAATTGATCTGAATTTCTCCATCTGCTTCCCAGGTTCCTGCAGCTGGCTTCTCCTTCTAGGTCATTATTTTTTTTTAATTTTTTATTTTTTTATTAACATATAATGTATTATTAGCCCAGGGGTACAGGTCTGTGAAGCACCAGGTTTACACACGTCACAGCACTCACCATAGCACATACCCTCCCAATGTCCATAACGTAACCACTCTCTCCCTTCCCCCCTACTCCCAGAAACCCTCAATTTGTTTTGTGAGATTAAGAGTCTCTTATGGTTTGTCTCCCTCCCAATCCCATCTTGTTTCATTTTTTCCTTCCCTACCCCCGAACACCCCCCCACATTTCCTCT
The DNA here is from genome assembly GCF_964662115.1 of Mustela nivalis. Taxonomy (NCBI): domain Eukaryota; kingdom Metazoa; phylum Chordata; class Mammalia; order Carnivora; family Mustelidae; genus Mustela; species Mustela nivalis. The sequence goes on along the minus strand of NW_028136201.1, from coordinate 362,844 downwards.
CAAATTCTTCATATCAGGGAGATAATATGATGATTGTCTTTCTCTGACTTTTTTTGCTCAGCATAATACCCTCTAGTTCCATCCACATCAGTGCAAAAGGCAAGATTTCATTTCTTTTGATTGCTGCATACTATTCCATTGTATATATATATATATACATATATATATATATATATGTATATATATATATATACCACATCTTTATCTACTCATCTATTGATGGGCATCTAGGCTCTTTCCATAGTTTGGCTATTGTGGACATTGCTGCTATAAACGTGACCCTTTGTATCACTACATTTGTATCTTTAGGGTAAATATCTAGTAGTGCGATTGCTGGGTCATAGGGTAGCTCTATTTTCAACTTTTTGAGGAACATCTATGCTGTTTTCCAGAGTGGTTGTACCAGCTTGCATTCCCACCAACCGTGTAGGAGGCATCCCCTTTCTCCATATCCTTACCAGCATCTGTCATTTCCTGACTTGTTAATTTTAGCCATTCTGATGTGATGTGGTATCTCATTGTGGTTTTGATTTGTATTTCCCTGATGCCGAGTGGTGTGGAGCATTTTTCATGTGTCTGTTGGCCATCTGGATGTCTTCTTTACACTAATGTCTGTTCATGCCCTCTGCCCATTTCTTTTTTTTTTAATTTTAATTTTTTTTTATTTTCAGCATAACAGTATTCATTATTTTTGCACCACACCCAGTGCTCCATGCAATCCGTGCCCTCTCTAATACATAGCACCTGGTTCCCCCAACCTCCCCCCACACCACTTCAAATCGAAGGGGCACTATTTTTTGTTATAAACATGTTTTTTTATCCCCAGGGGTACAGGTCTGTGAATTGCCAGGTTTACACACTTCACAGCACTCACCAAAGCACATACCCTCCCCAATGTCCATAACCCCACCCCCCTTCTCCCAACCCCTCTCCCCCCAGCAACCCTCAGTCTGTTTTGTAAGATTAAGAGTCACTTATGGTTTGTCTCCCTCCCAATACCATCTTGTTTCATTGATTCTTCTCCTACCCACTTAAGCCCCCATGTTGCATCACCACTTCCTCATATCAGGGAGATCATATGACAGTTGTCTTTCTCTGCTTGACTTATTTCGCTAAGCATGATACACTCTAGTTCCATCCATGTTGTCGCAAATGGCAAGATTTCATTTCTTTTGATGGCTGCATAGTATTCCATTGTGTATATATACCACATCTTCTTGATCCATTCATCTGTTGATGGACATCTAGGTTCTTTCCATAGTTTGGCTATTGTGGACATTGCTGCTATAAACATTCGGGTGCACGTGCCTCTTTGGATCACTACATTCGTATCTTTAGGGTAAAAACCCAATAGTGCAATTGCTGGGTCATAGAGCAGTTTTATTTTCAACATTTTGAGGAACTTCCATGCTGTTTTCCAGAGTGGCTGCACCAGCTTGCATTCCTACCAAGAGTGTAGGACGGTTCCCTTTTCTCCGCATCCTCGCCAGCATCTGTCATTTCCTGAATTGTTGATTTTAGCCTTTCTGACTGGTGTGAGGTGTTATATCATTGTGGTTTTGATTTGTATTTCCCTGATACCGAGTGATATGGAGCATTTTTTCATGTGTAGTTGGCTATCCGGATGTCTTCATTGCAGAAATGTCTGTAGGACCTCAATGTGCGAAAGGAATCCATCAAAATCCTTGAGGAGAACACAGGCAGCAACCTCTTCAACCTCAGCCACTGAAGCATTTTCCTAGGAACATCGCCAAAGGCAAGGGAAGCAAGGGCAAAAATGAACTATTGGGATTTTATCAAGATCAAAAGCTTTTGCACAGCAAAGGAAAGAGTTAACAAAATCAAAAGACAACTGACAGAGTGGGAGAAGATATTTGCAATGGACATATCAGATAAAGCAGTAGTGTCCAAAATCTAAAGAACTCAGCAAACTCAACACACAAAGAACAAATAATCCAATCAAGAAATGAGAAGAGGACATGAACAGACACTCCTAGGACATTATTAAGGAGGGCTGTCCATGGAGAGCTCAAGTCTCTCTTGCCACGCCCTGCCAAGAGCAGTGAAGAATAGGAACACCAGGTAGAGCCTGTGGAAACGCAAAGTGATGGAGTCATCATAGCACAGACTATTTCTCTCTGGCAAAACTAGGAAGGCCTGAATCCGTCTCAGACAGCAAAGAGAGTTGATTCCCTTAGACCAGAACATGGTAGCATCTGCACTGGTCTCAATCACTGCACGTTCACATGTCCCATGCCTTTCCTCCGAACGTGGGGCTCCTTGTCCCCACAAGCAACAAAGGCTGTGGACCATCCATTCCACATAAATGGCGATGGCTGGCTCGAAATCTCTCTCTTACGTGTCTCCTATCTCAGCTGTCTGATCTCAGTATACTGCCTGGCTCCACAGGGTAGTGTTGCTTCCGAAGATGCCTGGGACCTGCCTGGGTGTCTTTGGAAATGGAATCCCCAATCGTGGAGGGCACCGAGACACCAAGCCAAATGGGTGACCCGTCCCAATTGGCCGGGGAAGGTGAAGATACCAGGGCAATGAGCATATAATATTTTGATTCAAGTAATACAAAAATCAGCAAACATAAAAACAAAGAGGAGAAAAGGAAAGCTGTCCAATGAAACATGACCGACGTACCGATAAAGACACAGTACACATAAGCAGTGGAAAGAAAGGTTGAAAGCCATGTGATGCAATAGAAGGGAACTTAATTAGGAGGCTCGTCTTGGGTGGCCAAAGGGGACTCGCGTTCCACACCCACAATCTGAAACAAGGGTGGAAAGGCCTTCACCGGGTCCACTCCTAGACACAGTATCAGATGGGGTGCGTTATCAAAGGAATGAGACTGAGGCAAAGAGAAAGCTATGCAAAGCTTTATACTATGCCGAGCGTTAGAAGTCAGACCGACCAGCCAGGGGAACGAGACAGAGACGAAGTGAACCTTATGCAATGCTTTATTCAATGCCCAGCATTCGAAGTCAGACTGACCGGCCAGGGCTGCCTCCGAAGAGAGCGACCCCGTCCTGATCTCACAGGCTGGTTGTATAGAGCATAACCAGAGACTTCAAGGCTTGTGGCTTCTCTGGTTAGGGCGTTTACTGCCAGAACCGATTCCAGGAACCGATCCCAGGAACCACTGGGGCATTGATTCCCGCAATGAAGTCCATGGATGAAAACAACAGTATGGCTACCTAGGCACAAGGTAAGCTCTGGCTAAGCAGTCCCTAATAGTTAAACAGGTTTGAACATTAAATCGGCCCTAAGAGTCCCCAGAGTCTCAACCTCACTGGTCGATGTCAGGGCTGTTATTCTGGAGACAAGCTGGCAGGAGTGGGAGAGGCACATTCCATGCAGAGGAGGGTAGGGCGGGCACATCCACCTGCCCATGTGCAGCTCTCGGCTCAGGTCGTCCTGAAGTCCTGCTGAACACCTCTTCTCCCAAAGGTCGGAACCACTGAAGGCAGGGCTTCACTTCAACAGGAGCTGTCCGAGTGATTGGGGGTGGGCCATCCTAGGCTTTGATCTGTCTCATGCTCCCCGGTCCTGCCCAGTCGAGCGGCCCTTGCTCTGGGACCCGAGGTACTGCAGCGGCATGGCTCCCACCAGCACATCAAGGAGTAAGTTCCCCTCAGAGGCCCTGCTCCCCGCTTGTTTTCCCCAAAGTCCCCTGTTACTTTGTGTGGCCAGCTGGGACACATGCTAGAAGGTTCTGATCCACAGAGGATTGGGGGAAGGGGATCGAGAGAGGCTTACCCATGGCCGCCGCCAGAAGCAAAACTGAAGTCTGTGGCCAGGAGTCCCAAAAAGAGTCCCGCTTGGGAAAATAGGCAAGCTAGATCTCAGGGGGCAGAGTATGGGTCGAGGTTTGGCACCTCTTTCAGGTGTCACTGACAAAAATGGAACTTTCACCTCCAACGCAGCAGCACTCGAAGGGATGTCCTGTCAGTTTTTTCCTGGACGTTTCTTAGGAGCAGTGGGGTCTTCTTTGCTCCTCCTAAAGTGCTTTCCTCCCTCACTGCCCCCGCGGGGCTCCTTTCATTGGCATGCTATCACATGGCTCGGGACAGGTTGGTATCTCCTGAGATCCTGGACTATCTCAGGTTCCCACGGCCAGAGGGCAGGCTGCCAGGGCCCCTATCGAGCAGGATCTCTGGTGAATCTGTGAGTGGCTAAGGGACAATAATCTTCGGCCTGGGGACGGGTGGACAGGGCAGAAAGGGATGAGCTGAGGCGGGACAGCCAGTTCGCATGGCTTGGCAAGCATTCCTCATCCATTGGCCATTTTCCCTGCAACAGGCCCACTCCTACCAGGATCCCGACGGAGGCGTCTTCTTTTGAGGCCGTGGCAGAAAAAGGCTCTGCAGGCCGTGTTCCAGCAGAACCTGTACCCTGGCATCACCACCAGAAAACGACTGCCACGAGAGCACTAAATTCCAGAGTCCAGGATACAGGTAGGCTTGGTCTTCACTTTCATTCTCCCTGGGGCACAAGTTGGACACAATCTGGCTGAAGCCAGTGCATGTCAATCCCCATGCCCAGCTGGGAGCTCAGATGCTTTGGCTCCTGTATGGGAATTCCCGGGGACCATATGCCCTTTGAGGTCATTGCAAGACATTCGGTCTGATAACTCGGGGACCACTGGTTGGCATGGCCCAGGTACTCCTAAGGGTCAACACATCCAGGCCGACTTCCCCTAGAAATCATTTGCCCGAACTTATCATGTGGCCCAAACAAAACTCTCTGAGACTTTAGGTATGAGGGACACAAAGGAGTGGAAGATACGGAGGCAGCCAGATGATAGACATAGAGATAGAGGTAGATGATGTACATTCAGATATAGATATAGATACAGATACAGATATATCCAGTTCACCAGTGCTGCCAGACTGTCAGTTCTTCTTTTGCCACTTAGGTGTGGTTCCAGAACGAGCGTACAAGACAGCTCAGGCAGAGCTGATTGTGGTCTGCAAACTCCCAAGTGGTAGGGCCATCGTGTGGACAGGAACAGCCGGTACTCACCTGACCGTCCCAGGGGACTCAGGACCCCAGCCCGTGTCCCTGGATGCTCTCAGCTTCGGGCTCCTTCCAATCCTCTGGTAAGCATGCAGGCTTTTGGGGCAGCGACACCACCTGTCCACTTCATGGGTTTGCACACCTGATTTCCTGTGGGGGCCCTGGGAGCCAGGACGTGGGGTCGCTACGGGCCCGCCCATCCAAGCCTGGCAGGGAGGAAGCAACTCTCCCACTCCTGAAGCCATGAGGAGACATTCCCTGATGGGACCGAGTCAGGGAGGGTGCCTTTCAGCTCGCCATGCACGTCTTTGTCCCCTCACCCATGGGGAATGCCAGTGGGAGAAGGAGCACCCTGGCTTGGCATCCATGCCCTTCCAAGGCTATGCCCTGCCTCCAGATGACAATCATTGCCAACCCGTGCAGGAGGCAGGGCCCTTGGGTAGACACTATGCCCCGCAGTGGTTGGCCAAGTTGTCCCGATTTGCCGTGAGCACAGGACAGTCTCCGGATGCCTCAGCTAGGCAGCCTGCAAACGCTGAGACACCTGGCTGGTGGTGGCAGACAGCCCCTGCTGCTGGGCTCCCTAGTGCACTGGACACCCAGCACCCATCTCCTGTAGAAGCCTCAAGTTTTTTAGAGGAGATTCTATCAGACACAGAGAGGGAGGAAGACACACAGCCTTTTCCGAGTGGGCATCTGTCCAGGGGGAGCCTCCGGGACCCTTGGAAGCACCCCTCAGTGAAGATGAGTTTCAGATTGTGCTGGCCATGCTGCACGATTCCATGTGGCCTCACGCCAAGGACCAGGGAGGCCTCGGCTTCCCCACTCCCCATTCATTCAGAGTTACTTTTCTGAGAGGCAGTCCTTTACAGGACAGCAAGGACGAGGAACAGGAAGCAAGTCCCATGCTCCAGAGGAAGCCCAAGGCACAAAGGAGCTTCTGTATCTTGGAAAGACAGACGGGTGTTCCTCCCTACCCCGCGGACGGGGCTCCATGGCATTCCGGATGGTCATCAATCTCCACAAGGCCCCTGAAGGCTTTAAGGACACTGGGCTCTTTATACCCTCCCCGACAACAGAGTGACCACTAGCAGGCACACACCGGCCCTCTTCCCTGCCATCACCCTAGACTCTGGGGCCAGTGAAACCTGGCCCTGGCAGCAAACCAAAGCAAGGAAGAGAAGATAGAGGACATTTCCTCATGCAGTTGCCTCCTGATGAAGCGGGACGTCCAATCTGCAGAAGCTGAGCGAGTAGACCAAGACAGCATTCTACATGTCTCCCCTGAGGGGGCCCAGGGAGGCCAAGCCATTGGGGCTGGGAGGGCTCGGAACCGGCCAAACGGGAGACAATCGCAGGCCCCCATGGCCCAGAGGTCCTGTCCCAGCCAAATTCCAGAATGCCCTGTGGACTTTGCCTGGCTTATTGCCCTGGAGCCTTTCCAGGGGACACAGCATGACAGTTCCGGAGGCGACCGTAGGTCTCAGAAGGCATTCCAGAAATGAGGGGAACAATGTGGTTTTTTCCAGAACCTTTGCACTTCTTTTTTTCCTTCACTCTGGTTGGTGTCTATCGGCATACCTCACTACATACAATGTTCTCTTGCTTCTCAGGAAGAAGTCTGATATTACTGTCAGCGTCTTTGTGATCTTCCTTTAGAGGGGTCACTCCTCTCCCTTGCGAAAAGGAACTTTGAGGAAATCCATCCTGCATTTTAAAGGTCTATGGGACACGCCACTGATATAATAAACCTGTCTTTGTCTCCCCACTACGGTGTCTGGTCGTGATTCATCCCGTTCCCCGATCGTCCGGTCATGCTTGCCCATCCTCAGACACTGGCGATTCTTTCTGGCCCGGGGATGGACTGTGGAAGCCATCAGTATGTCCACGTGTAGTTGAGAGCTTCTGGCACAGAGAAACCCAAGAGGTTGCACCAACACTTCCTAGCAGTCATCCCAATCCACATGCATGGAGGGTGCCTTTTCTACAAGCAATCCTCTAAGGGATGTAGGTGGAGAGCAAGTGGAAGTCGTTCCACACTCATTGTACCTGACCCCACTCTTCTCAGCGGAGGCCAAAATCACACGTAAGAAACATCATGGAATGCAGGCAATGAGTCACCGCCCCCCCAACCTTGCTTTTTGCCCCTGCCCTTCCTCCTTTTCTCACTTTCCCTTTCTTCAGATCTCAGTATATTATTCCCTTTCCCTCTAACTCATTTACTTTAACACGTGGACAACTACAGATGTCCACACAGTCTCACGATCATGCTTATGCTTCTGAGAGTACGGGTACAGAACCTCCAGGGGAAAGGATGTGGTCAAAACCTTTTGTAGACTAAGGTGGGCTTCTCCGGGTTATTTACTCGGTTTATTCTTCTGTCCCTACCTCTTTCCCATGTGCCCTGGGAGATGAGACGTTCTGGATTTGCTTTCTTGAGTCCACCCCTAAACCCATGGCCAACACGTATGGGTTCCAAGTTGCAATGAACCAAAGTAGTCTGACCTTGGTCACTTCCGCCCAACTCGATCTCTCTCACTATCCACATGCCCTTTTGCCCTAATATATCTGTACCCCATGTTGCAACATGCCTATTTCCACAGGTGAGTCGCTGATATGTCTCTGTGGATGGAGCTTGTGTTGGAAACCCTCAATATCTCACCAGCCCTAGTGGTTTGTTCTTCAGTTGTCTCTATAGACACATCTACCTTTGCTTCTGTAGACTGGGTGGAAGGTAGTGTCCCTCCCTCCCCGAACAGAGTGGGTTAGGATATCTGGAGAGTGCCTAGCCAAAGTGTCCTCGGGACAGACGGGGTTTGGGCTGTGTCTAGAGAAGCTACGTGTCAGAATGGCTCTCTTGTCGTGTTGGGAGGACCTCGGTCTCCTCTGATTGTGTTTGAAAGGTCTATGGACTCTTGGGGCTGGCCCCTCTGCACACATGATGTGGAGGGAAGAACGGGGCTGCAGCCACATTGGGGTCCAAAGCAAGCCACAACAGATGCTCAAGTACGGACATGAGCCCTGGAGCCTGTCCTCTCCATGCATGGCCAGTGCCATGCACATCAGTGAGGTCTCAAGCCCCTGGCAGATGTGCAACATGGAGCACCACTCTGGAATATAGCTTGGCAGAGGAGATAGATGTCCATTGGAAGCTGGAGGAAGTCTGCCCGTTAGCGGGTGGTTACTCGTGGCCTAGGAGGCCAAGTCCCCAGGGCCTCTGATCTGTCAGGGCCTCTTCCCCCAGCTGTGCCACCCATCGGATGCCTCAAAGAGAACGTATCGCCCTCCCACAGAGATCACCCAAGCGGATTCGTGTTGCCAAAAACAGGATCCACGTGTCTGCGGGACATGGTCTCGGGGTTTCAACACTGCTCCTCGTCTTCTTGAGGGTCAGCTTCAGGAAGTGCCGGGAGACCACTTGCAACGTCAGGACAGCAAAGTCTGGAAAAGCCACAGAGAGCTGCGCCGATGATCCGCTGCCTTTGATAGGCTCCAGTCAGGACTCCGCCCTTGATAGTGTGGGGGGTTTGTGCATTCCTCAAACCTCTGTGCTCAGAAAACAGCGCCCAGGAAGTTCTAGGGCACCCTCTGTGGAGGCCCCCTGCCCACCTGTCTCCTCGTGCTGCAAGCCACCCCGGGGACAAGCCCAGCCACGACAGCCACCAACTCCCTGGCCGGGGAGATACCCTCGAGCTTCCAGAAGATGCGATTCCTCTCATTCTGCAGATGCCGTTTCTTGACCGAAAGATACTGGTTCCTCCGGGAAGGAAGCACAAGCACACCCTCTGACCCGCACACAACCCTACCATTAGGAAATGCTCTGGGACTGCCGTGAGTCCTGAAAAAATGACTCCCTTCACCGCCTCTTTCTACTGGGTTCTACTTGTCTCCGTGTGGTTCACCTCATGAAATTGCAGAGCCGAGTGAGCCAAAAGGCAAAGGGTGCGTCATTTGGTTCTCTGTGTCCCATTTCCTTTTGGGCCGTTGGTTGGCTGTCGGGTTGCTTGGTAGTTTTCTGGCCGATTCGATAACTGGCCGTCTCTGGGAATCCACTGAAGCGGTCGACTGATGGCACATTCCATCTCCTCTTCCTTTTAACCACAGATGGGACCACCACAATGGAAGCAGAGTTAAGTATTTTGTATACACACACACACTCACCCACCCACACACACACACACACAAATGCACACACACACCAACACACACCAGCTTCAGAGGAGAGTCAACTTGGCCCTTTCGGTTTCCATTCTGTTTGAATTGATCTGAATTTCTCCATCTGCTTCCCAGGTTCCTGCCGCTGGCTTCTCCTCCTAGCTCATGATTAAGTAGGGCTCTCCATGGAGAGGTCTATCTCTCTGGCCACGCACTGCCAAGAGCAGGGAAGAATAGGAACACTAGGTGTAGTCTGTGGAAACGCAAAGTGATGGAGTCATCAGAGCACAGACTATTTCTCTCTGGCAAAACTAGGGAGGTTTGAATCCGTCTCAGACGCCGGGGAGCATTGATTCCCTAAGACCAGGACATGGTAGCATCTCCACTGGTCTCAATCACTGCACGTTCCCACGTCCCATGCCTTTCCTCCAAACGTGGGGCTCTCTTGTCCCCACAGGCAGCTAAGGCTGTGGACCAATCCATTCCACATTCATGGCGATGGCTGGCTCGAAATCTTTCTCTTACATGCCTCCTATCTCAGCTGTCTGATCTCAGTGACCTGGATGGATCCAAAGGGAAGTGTTGCTTCCAGAGCTGCCTGAAACCTGCCTGGGTGTCTTTGGAAACGGAATCCCCAATTGCGGAGGGCACAGAGACACCAAGCCAGGTGGGTGACGAATCCCAATTGGCCTGGGAAGGTGAAGATACCAGGGCAATGAGCATATAATGTTTTGATTCAAGTAATACAAAAATCAGCAAACATAAAACAAAGGGGAGAAAAGGTAAGTTGCCCAATGAAACATGACCGACGTACCGATAAAGACACAGTACACGTAAGCAGTGGAAAGAAAGATCGAAAGCCATGTGATGCAATAGAAGGGAACTTAATTACGAGGCTGGTCTTGGGTTGCCAAAGGGGACTCGCGTCCCACACAAACATGTCACAATCTGAAACAAGGGTGAAAAGGCCTTAACCAGGTCCAGTCCTAGACACAGTCCCAGATGGGGTGCATTATTGATGGACCAAGACTGAGGCAAAGAGAAAGCTATGAAAAGCTTTATACAATGAAGAGAATTAGAAGTCAGACCGACCGGCCAGGGTAACGAGACAGAGACGAAGTGAACGTTATGCAATGCTTTATTCAATGCTCAGCATCGGAAGTCAGACTGACCGGTGAGGGCCGCCTCCGAAGAGGACGACACCACCCCGATCTAACAGGCTGGATTTATAGAGCATAACCGCAGACCTCAAGGCTCTTGGCTTCTGTGGTTAGGGCGTTTACTGCCAGAATCGATTCCAGGAACTGATCCCAGGAACCATTGGGGCATTGATTCCCGGAATGAAGTCCGTGGATGAAAATAACAGTATGGCTACCTAGGCAATTTGGAGTCGCTCTGGCTAAGCAGGCCCTAATAGTTAAACAGGTTTGAACATTAAATCGGCCCTATCAGTCCCCAGAGTCTCAACCGCACTACTCCATGTCAGGGCTGTCATCCTGGAGACAAGCTGGCGGGAGTGGGAGAGGCATATTCCATGCAGAGGAGGGTGGGGCGGGCACATACACCTTCCCAGGTGCAGCTCTCGACTCAGGTGGTCCTGAAGTCCTGCTGAACATCTCTTCTCCCAAAAGTCGGAACCACTGAAGGCAGTGCTTCGCTTCGACAGCAGCTGTCCAAGTGATTGGGGGTGGGCCATCCTAGGCTTTGATCAGTCGCACGCTCCCAGGTCCTGCCCAGTCGAGCGGCCAGTGCTCTGGGACCCGAGGTACTGCAGCGGCATGGCTCCCACCAGCAAATCAACGAGTAAGTTCCCCTCAGAGGCCCTGCTCCACGCTTGTTTTCCCCAAAGTCCCCTGTTACTTTCCAAGCTTCAGGATATTAAGAGGGGCACATGCTGGAAGGTTCTGATCCACAGAGGATTGGGGGAAGGGGATCGAGAGAGGCTTGCCCATGGCCGCCATCAGAAGCAAAACTGAAGTCGGAGGCCAGGAGTCCCAACTAGAGTCCCTCTTGGGAAAATAGGCAAGCTAGATCTCAGGGGGTAGAGTATGGGTCGAGGTTTGGCACCTCGTTCAGGTGGAAGTGACAAAAATGGAACTTTCACCTCCAACGCGGCAGCACTCGGTGGGATGTACTGTCGAATTTTCCTGGCTGTTTCTTAGGAGCAGTGGGGTCCTCTTTGCTCCTCCTCAGGTGCTTTCCTCCCTCACTCCGCCCGCGGGTCTCCTCATTCGTTGGCATGCCATCACATGGCTCAGGACTAGTTGGTATCTCCCTAGTCCCTGGACTATCACCAGTTCCCACGGGCAGAGGGCAGGGTGCCAGGGCCCCTATCGAGCAGGCTCTTCGGTGAATTCGTGTGTGGCTAAGGGACAATAATCTCCGGCCTGGGAACGGGTGGACAGGGCAGAAAAGGAAGAGCTGAGGCGGCACAGCCACTTCGCATGGCTAGGCAAGCCTTCCTACTCCAGTGGCCATTTTCCCTGCAACAGGCACACTTCCACCAGGATCCCAACGGAGGCGTCTTCTTTTGAGGCCATGGCAGAAAGAGTCTCTGCGGGCCTTGTTCCAGCAGAACCGGTACACTGGCATCACCACCATAGAACGACTGGCCCAAGAGCTAGACATTCCCGAGTCCAGGATCCATGTAGGCTTGAGCTTCTCTTTCATTCTCCCTGGTGCACAAGTTGTGGACACAATGTGGCTGAAGCCAGTGCATGTCAATCTCCATGTCCAGCTGGGAGCCCAGTTGCTTTGGGTCCTGTTTGGGCATTCCCTGGGACCCCATGCCCTTTGACGACATTGCAAGTCATTCGGGCTAAGAACACGGGGAGCACTTGTTGGCATGGCCCGGGCTCACCAACGGGTCAACACATCCAGGCCAACTTCCCTTAGAAATCATTTGCCCAGACTTATCGTGTGGCCCACACAAAACTCTCTGAGACTTTAGGTATGAGGGACACAAAGGAATGGAAGATACGGAGGCAGCCAGATGATAGACATAGAGATAGAGGCAGATGATGTACATTCAGATACAGATAGAGATAGATCCAGTTCACCAGTGCTGACTGAACGTCAGTTCCTCTTTTGCCACTTAAGTTTGGTTCCATAATGAGCGCACAACACAGCTCAGGTGGAGCCGATTGGCACCTGCAAACTCCCAAGTGGAAGGGCCATCGTGTGGACAGGAACAGCCTGCAGCTTGGACTCCAGGTGAGTCCCCAGCCTACCAAACGCGTCTCTTCCGGAGCTTCTCCTTCACGCAGGAACGGGTCTGCGTGGGCTTGTCAAGGGTTTGGCAAGAGGGCTTCGGAAAGGAACCCACGTTACCTTGTTGGGTTCTCAGCGATGGACACTGTGTTTATACCGACTCTTGGGCGAGTGCATTCTTTCTGGGACAGAAAGGCTTTGAGTATTCTTGTCCTAAAAGTGCCAGGAAGGACAGAGTCCTTTTCTTGGGTCACCTCAGGCTTGAGAGGCAAGTGCTGGCTTGTGTGGGTGGCTCCATGCTGAACTCATAAACTCAGGGAAGGTGAAGATATTAGGAAAATGTAAAAGCAGAAGCAATCACACACACACACACACACACACACACACACACTCCCATTCACACAAACACCCACACTTTCACACACACACAGGCACACACGGACACCAACTTCTCTTTCCACACCGATATGCCTTGGCTACCAACCCTTCTTTCTACCTCTTTTCTCTTTTCAGAACGTTTCCCAAAGGAGGGCAGGAGAAAACGGACCGCCATTTCTCCATGCCAAACCAGTCTCCTCTTTCAAGCCTTTGAGAAGAACCCATTTCCCTGCATTTCCACCAGAGAACACCTGGCCAGACTCAGAGAACTCCCAGAATACCGCATTCAGGTACATTAGCGGAGGGTGCTTGTGATCTGCTAAATGTGCAGGGGAGAGTGGCCCCTGAGACATTCCTAGAGAAACGTGGGCTCGTTGGGGTTATCCACGTGTCCCAGTGCGTGGGCAGTAGGGGGAGAGCATGGACCTTGCAAGGGATGGACTGCACATAAGCAGAATGTGTCAGCCGAAATGAGGATAGTAGGGGAGAACATGAAGGTGAGGTGGCAGTGCCCGTGTGTGGAGAAATGGTGCGTGGACATGCGTGGGGAAACGGAAAAGTTGCCACCTCTCTTGAGGACATGCAAAGTGTCAGTGCTTCAAAGGCTTGGGGGCGCTCTCCATGTGGCCCCCAGCATTCCCTGAGTGTGTGTGGGCTTGCCTACCTGTGTGTGGACACGTGGTCTTCAGTGTCCTGGGACTCAGCACCCCCCCCATGGCGGGAATGGATCCTGCTCACAAGCCAAACCTTTTCTGGATAACCTAATCATCTAGGATTATCGGCCCTCGGATTCTTGGCCTGGTGGGGGAGAAGTCCCAGGGGAGGCCCAGTTGAGCAGGCTTGCTCTCCCTGAGCTCCAGAGAGACTGGTTTCTAGTTAAGTACATGTGAAACAGCTTTATGGTAAATGGAAGTAGACTCTCCGCAAAGCACTCCTTTGGGGCCAGAGCCCATGAGCCTGCTTTAAGGAGGCATGTATGGGCCTGGAGCCTGACAAGTCTTGTCACTGTAAAGAGGGGGGGCTCAGCGTGCTCGTTCCTGAGAACCCCCATGGGTAGTCACTATGCCCCGCAGTGGTTGGGCGAGCGGTCTCGACTTCTCGTGAGCACAGGACAGGCTCCGGATGCAGCAGCTGGGCAGCCTGCACACGCTGAGATCCCTGGCTGGCGGTGGCATGCACCCCCTGCTGCTGGGCTCCCCAGTGCACTGGACTCACAGCTCCCACCTTCTGCAGAAGCCTCACGTTTCTTAGAGGAGCTTCTATCAGCCACAGAGAGGGAGGAAGACACACAGCTTTTTCCGAGTGTGCATCTGTGGCAAGGGGAGGCTCCGGGACCCTTGGAAGCACCCCTCAGTGTGGAAGAGTTTCAGGCCCTGCTGGCCATGCTGCACGATTCCACGTGGCCTCACGCCTAGGACCAGGGAGGCCTCGGCTTCCCCACTCCCCATTCATTCAACTTCCTTTTCTGAGAGGCTGTCCTTTACAGGACAGCAAGGACAAGGTACAGGAAGCAAGGTCCATGCTCCAGAGGAAGCCCGAGTCCCAAAGGAGCAACTGCCTCTTGGAAGGACAGAAGGGTGTTCCTCCCAGCCCCGTGGATGGAGCTCCATGTCATTCCCGATCGTCATCAATCGACTCAAGGCACCTGAAGGCATTAAGGACCCTGGGCTCTTTATACCCTCCCCGACACCTGAGTGACCCCTGGCAGGACACACACCGGAAATCCTCCCTGCCATCACCCTAGACTCTGGCGCCAGGGAAACCCTGGCCCTGGCAGCGAACCCAAGCAAGGAAGAGAATTTAGAGGACACCTCCCCCATGCCTTTCCCACCTGATGAAGTGGAACATCCAATCTGCAGAAGCTGACCGTGTAGACCAACACAGCGTGCTACATATCTCCCCTGAGGGGGCCCAGGGAGGCCAAGCCATCCGGGCTGGGAGGGCTCGAAACCGGCCAAACGGGAAACAACCGCAGGCCCCCATGGCCCAGAGATCCTCTCACAGCCAAAGTCCAGAATGCCCTGTGGACTTTGCCTGGCTTATTGCCCTGGAGCCTTTCCGGGGGACACAGCATGACAGTTCGTGGGGCAACCGTCAGTCTCAGACGGCATTCCAGAAATGAGGGGACCAATGTGGTTCTTTCCAGAACCTTTGCACTTCTTTTTTTATCCTGTCTCTGGTTGGTGTCTATCGGCATGCCTCACTATGTACAATGTTCTCTCGCTTCTCAGGAAGAAGGACGATATTCCCTGTCAGCGTCTTTGTGATCTTCCTTTGGCGGGGTCACTCCTCTCCCTTGTGAAAGGGAACTTTGAGGAAAACCATCCTCGATTTTCAAGGTCCATGGGACACTCCATTGACATAATAAACCTATCTTTGTCTCCCCACTATGGTGTCTGGTCGTGATTCATTCCGTTCCCCGAACGTCCGGGCATGCTTGCCCATCCTCAGAGCCTGGCGATGCTTTGTGGCCCGGGGATGGACTGTGGAAGCCATCGGCATGCCCACGTGTAGCTGAGAGCTTCTGGCACAGAAAAACTCAAGAGGCTGCACCAACACTTCCTAGCAGTCTTCCCACTCCGCCTGCATGGATGGTGCCTTCTGTGCAAGCAATCTTCCAAGGGATGTAGGTGGAGCGCAAGTGGAATTCGTTCCCCACTCATTGTACCTGACCCCACTCTTCTCAGCGGAGGCCAAATGCACACGTAGGGAACATCATCACCGCCCCCCCACCTTGCTTTTTGCCCCTGTCCTTCCTCCTTTTCTCTCTTTCCCTTTCTTCAGATCTCAGCCTATCGTTCCCTCTCCCTCTATCTCATTTTCTTTCACACATGGACACCTACAGATGTCCACACAGTCTCATGATCATGCTTATGCTTCTGAGAGTACGGGTACAGACCCTCCGGGGGAAAGGATGTGGTCAAAACCTTTTGTAGACTAAGGTGTGCATCGCCGGGTTATTTCCTCAGTTTTTTCTTCTGTCCCTACCTCTTTCCCATGTGCCCTTGGAAATGAGAGGTTGTGGATTTGATTTCTTGAGTCCACCCCTAAATCCCTGGCCAACACGTATGGGTTCCAAGTTGCAAGGAACCAAAGTAGTCTGACCTTGGTCACTTCCGTCCAACTCGATCTCTCTCACTATCCACATGCTCTTTTGCACTAATATATCTGTAGCCCCATGTTGCTACTTGCCTTGTTCCACAGGTGGGTCGCTGATATGTCTCTGTGGATGGATCTTGTGTTGGAAACCCTCCATATCTCACCAGCCCTAGTGGTTTGTTATTCAGTTGGCTCTATGGACACATCTACCTTTGCTACTGTAGACTCGGTGGAAGGTAGTGTCTCTCCCTCCCCGAACAGAGTGGGTTAGGATATCTGGAGAGTGCCTAGCCAAAGTGTCCTCGGGACAGACGGGGTTTGGTCTGTGTCTAGAGAAGCTACGTGTCGGAATGGCTCTCTTGTCGTGTTGGTAGGACCTCGGTCTCCTCTGATCGTGTTTGCAAGGTCTATGGACTCTTGGGGCTGGCCCCTCTGCACACATAATGTGGAGGGAAGAACGGGACTGCAGCCACATTGGGGTCAAAAGCCAGCCACAACAGATGCTCAGGTATGGACATGAGCCCTGGAGCCTGTCCTCTCCATGCGTGGCCAGTGCCATGCACATCAGTGAGGTCTCAAGCCCCTGGCAGATGTGCAACATGCAGCACCACTCTGGAAAATAGCTTGGCAGAGGAGATAGATGTCCATTGGAAGCTGGAGGAAGTCTGCCCGTTAGCGGGTTGTTACTCGTGGCCTTAGAGGCCAAGTCCCCAGGGCCTCTGATATGTCAGGGCCACTTCCCCCAGCTGTGCCACCCCTGGGATCCCTCAAAGAGAACGTCTCGCCCTCCGACAGAGATCACCCAAGCGGATTCGAGTTGCCAAAAACAGGATCCACGTGTCTGCGGGACATGGTCTCGGAGTTTCAACACTGCTCCTCGTCTTCTTGAGGGTCAGCTTCAGGAAGTGCCGGGAGACCACTTGCAACGTCAGGAAAGCAATGTCTGGAAAAGCCACAGAGAGCTGCTCCGATGATCTGCTGCCTTTGATAGGCTCCAGTCAGGACTCCGCCCTTGACTAGTGTGGTCGGTTTGTGCATTACTCAAACATCTGTGCTCAGAAAACAGCGCCCAGGAAGTTCTGGGGCACCCTCTGTGGAGGCCCCCTGCCCACCTCTCTCCTCGTGCTGCAAGCCACCCCGGGGACAAGCCCAGCCACGACAGCCACCAACTCCCTGGCCGGGGAGATACCCTCGAGCTTCCAGAAGATGCGATTCCTCTCTTTCTGCAGATGCCGTTTCTTGACCAAATGCCACTGTTTCCTCCGGGAAGGAAGCACAAGCACACCCTCTGACCCGCACACAACCCTACCATTAGGAAATGCTCTGGGACTGCCGTCAGTCCTGCAAAAATGTCTCCCTTCGCCGCCTCTTTCTACTGGGTTCTACTTGTCTTCGTGTGGTTCACCTCATGGAATTGCAGAGCCGAGTGAGCCAAAAGGCAAAGGGTGCGTCATTTGGTTCTCTGTGTCCCATTTCCTTTTGGGCCGTTGGTTGGCTGTCGGGTGCTTGGTAGTTGCGCGGCAGATTTGATAACTGGCCGTCTCTGGGAATCCACTGAAGCGGTCGACTGATGGCACATTCCATCTCATCTTCCTTTTAAGGTAGGTGAGGACAAAGGGTTGTTCAGAAGGGCTATTGGGATAAAGAAGACTTTCAGGATATGGAAGGCCTGGTTACTATTAAGCCAAGGCCACTTTCCCTCTAATGAGGCACTAACATAAAGACGATTGGGAGTCTCCTGGTGGAATGTTACATTCCTGCTATCAAACGTCCTTGTTAGTGAGATTTGGTCTTAAAAGAAATTTAACTTTATTTACTTTTCCTTCTACCTCCATCTCCTTCGGTTTTTTTATGGAGGGGAGGGTGACGTTAGGGCTTGAGGAACTGAGTTATGTGTCTTTGGAAATTGGGCTATTGATAAGGCAACTTCTTTGTTGTAAATCTCAAGGACATTTGTAAACCAAGAGAGACTCCTGCCTTGCAGGACTGTGATCTCTGCAAGATAACCATTTGCTCTTCTTTTAGGGCAGTCAGGGGTGCCTGTGAAATGTCACACATATTACCAAGGGGAGTGGGTGGAGAGGGGGTGCAAGGTGCCAGCCCTTGCTCCGTTCTCAGCCAGCCTCCTGCTCCCTCATCATTCCCCCCTGAACAATTTTGACCCTTAAATCTTTAAGGTGGTTGAAGGTGGAAGGTCTCATCTTCTGTAACTTCTTCCTGCTGAATAGGGGCGTAGAGCTGTCCTTACCTACTGAGGTCAACATTGATCAGTGGAGGAATGTATAGGGGAGTTCCGAAAGGCGGAGGCAGCTGAATCCAGCGCTGACAGTGAAGGAGTGTCTTTGCACGTGGTAAGGATCATCTGCCGTGGTGAAGTCATTGCAGCAATGGAGTCTCGGCACCAAGTAGAGAAACACTGAACAGAGCAACATATTAAGGTTAATAAGGCGATAAGAATGAGAAGCCTGAAAAGGAGATCTGGCCATAGCCCACCTTCAAGCCAGGAACTTAACTAATCACTAAAAGAGAGAGAGGGACCTTGTAGAGCCTTAATCTGGGCATTCATATCCTTTATTAGTACTGTGATACCTTTGTGATAGTCTGGGATGTACACACAATATTCTGTCTTGATAATTGCACGTGTGCCACCCTGGTCTGCTGTCAGGACATCTAAGGCCATCCTTAGTATAGCGATAAGGAGGGTTTTGTAACTTAGGCCCATATTTGATTGGGGAGTTATGGCTTGATAGCATCCCCTTTCCTTCCAAATAGCTCCCTGGGTATGTAGTACCAGGAAGGCATATTTGGAGTCAGTATAAATGTTAATTCTTAGGCTTTGACAATTTGGCTACTAAGACAAATCTGGACCTGATGTGACATCATTACAGTCAGGGACTGTCCCATAGTGAGCTTTGAGGCTCCTTTTATGAGGGCTGTTCTATACTTAGCTAAAGCATCTGTTTGCAATCGCACCTCAACAGAGGTGGCCTCTAGGATAAATATGACTAAGGGATGAAACCAATAAGACGACCTCTGAGTGGTCCAACCTTAACAATATCCTGATTACAGAGGATCATTGTCAAGTGGGAGAAAACTTGCCAAGAGATAAGGGGAGTTCCCCGTGCATCATCCAATCCAATCATAAAGAAAGTGGGGTCATCCATTGTCTCCACAAGTCCATAGTTAATCCTATGGAGTGCAATAGTCTGGGTTTTAGGCAATTTCATTATCCCAGCCACACATAAGGTGTTAGTTAAGTTATACAATTGTAGGGGAATCAATCCCATTTTTCAGTTGTTTAATCATGTGCCGTGGGGTCTGCGAATATCCCCACAAAAAAGTAAGATCAACTAAAGAAGCTATTGTACAACTTCTCTGAAGTTTACCTCAAATTGTTTAGCTTAGGTAAACATTTAAAGACAATCAAATCTAGAATTTAACATCTATAAAGGTGTGTTACTAAAACATAATTTTTCTCTCTAAAATAACCCTCATTCACAGAGATAGCGAAATCAGGACTAATTCACTTGTGAAACAAGTCCAGTTTTAACAAACTTGGCCCATTATTTACATAAGCTCAGCAAGAGCCGTTCAGTGTGAGCAATAGATCTTTTAGAATCTGCTTTGCTGGAACTTTGTATAGGGAATCTCTAGGTTGAACTTTTAGTAGCCTCTCTGGGCCAGAAGCCAAGCCCTGTACTTGCCATGAGGCATGCCTGCAATGCCTTTGGGCGAATTCCTCTTCCTGAGACTGCACCTACCAAGGAGTGACATTCTTTACTCACCTGGTGAGGCTGCTGGGAACTCTGTAAGCAAGGTATCAGGCCAACAGGCCCAAGGGGCTTTATGGCTCCAGGTTTCATAAAGTCAACCTTAGTTCCTTAAAGCTGTCTGGTCATATCTGAGTCTTTTCAAATATAACATCCCAGTTAAAGCCTTGTTAAAATAACCCGTGTTTCCAATTCTTTCCTGTAAAAGGAGAACAGATTCTTATTGAACTTATGCAAATGACTGATTGCCATGGAAGAATGCTTACTGAGACCTCTTGGTTTCAGAGGGTTCAGATAGAGAGAAAAGCTTGAATGCTTTGAGCACTTTCACATCTCTATAAGTTACAGATAACTTAAGAAAAAGTATCCCTAGTCTGGAAGAGCAAACATTAGAGAGAACCGGCAATGTTTAAAATAAGACAAAACATTAACAGACACAACACTATAATCTTTTAGTTCACTTAGTCCCATGTTACTAATTCTGGTGAATGCGGCTTTAGTCAGTTTTGGAAATTCTTACCCATTTCAATTTTAGGATTTTAAAGTATATGAAATACCTGTATTTGTCCTGAAAGTCCTTTATATGAATCTCCTTGAAGATAAAACTCATTAAAATAAGAGAATTAAAACAATTATAAATGACAAAAACTCAGAATGGATATGGTTAGAGCTAAAGAGACACGGGAGTTTACAATTTAGCTGCAAGGAAATCAGGTTATTTCTGTGATACATAACATTTCCATAATTACAGTATCAAGTGATGATCTCTCAAAACGTTAAAACTTTAGGAAGTGCGTAGAATCTCTAGAATAGTTATAGCATTTTCCCAAATGTAACCCAAGGTTTATCATTGGTTTAAATCTTGTCAACAATTGCTAAAACCTTAGAAAGTTTAAAAACACATGCCTAAATATAATTAGGGATGTTAAACACCTGATAAAACAAAACGTAGGAACTGAATTTTTCAGGCAGGCAAAGAGAAAACCATTTACACTTTTTAACAGAGTTTCCCTTATTTCCATCAGTCTTAGTTACACTAAGCAGAACTTTGTATTCTTAGAAACACCTTTAGTTATTAACCAATTGTAAACTGTTACACAACAGAATTCTTCAGGTGGCAAATTTATGAATCAGTTAAGTGGCAAACAAGTTTACCAGCAGATTTAAATACTCTTAGCTTCTTTGCAGTAAGAAGTCAAAAGCACAAACCTACATCCAGTAATTAACGACTTAGCTTTTTATCCTGTCTGGTTAAGATATAGATGTCCACAATTCAATTCCATTTGTCATCCAAGCAACACTTTGAAACTTTCAGGTTACCAAAGACTTTGAAAGTTACTTCAGCAATTACCCATTAGAACATTGAGACAGACAATTAACCATCAGTTTAGTCATTTCTTCGCTAACAAATTTTAACAAATAACACGGGCTTATTTGACCTTCAGTAAATTTTGAAGTTTCACATTTACTGCTGATAACTTAAAAGACATGTCTATCTTAATTAAACCAACAAACTTAAATTAATTCCAATACTGATTTACTTTCCACCTGGGCCACTCCACTTTGAATGTTTACCTGAGACATGCGTGGGAAGATCTGGAGTGGGGGTGTTACGTCCAGGGGATGTTCTTCTTGCTCCTTGACAGCGAAGAGAGGAGCCGTGGTGCATGATCTAGAGGCTAGTCATGCAGGCTGCATGCACGTTGGTGCACAGAAACAGGAGAAGGGGGAAACAGAAGAAACAAAGTGCTGCCAGGAAGCAGAGAAAGGATTCCCGGTTTTGGAGCTCATAAGCCCCAACAGAGGAGCAGACGCCATGCTTTCCCACCAGCAAGGGGGGAGGGGTTAAGCAGTCTAAGTCAGGCCAGAGAACACAGGGAAACTTCCCCAAAACAAAGGGAGTTTCGGCAGCTGCTTGGGAATATTCCTTATAGTCTCTGTCTCGAGTTAGACCAACCCCAGTTGGCTCCAGTTATAGCCATTAACACGGGAAGTGAGTGAGGGAGAAGCCCCCACATCTATTAAGAGAAACAGGAATAACGCCAGAGTCCCCTTTGCTAGGGATGGCCCAGCAACCTGGGTTTACTGGAAGAAGGCTTATTTACGTAATTACCATCCAATATGTCAGGAGAAAGTTTACTAGCTGACTCATTTGGGCAAACACATTCCACAAAAGCCCCTTACTTGGGGTCCTGGTGCAGAGCAATGAAGGCCTAGGTATGAGCGGTGAAGGTATCTTAGGTCCATTTGCCCTGCTTCCTGCAGAGGAGATCTAACTGATAGATCCCACTGAGGCCATGCAGTGTTACAGGAGCTCAGTCCTTTCCTAAGTTTTGCAATCCAAATTATTTCCAGTGCGTTAAAAGGCACCCCAAGGTAGAGTCCTTGGGAACTGAGGAAGCCTACTGAGGCCATGCTTCCAGAAAAGTAAAGAAGGTCCATTACCAAATCCCCCCTGACTCCTGGGTAGCGTCCCACGCAGGATATGTCAGAGGTTCCTGTGTGTCAAAAGCGACCAGAGGCGTCTCTCAAGATATCGCTATTGATCACCATCCTGCCTTCCCTGGGAAGACATTCCTGCCATAAAAGGCCCTGGAGGGGTGCCGGCGTCCCTCCACTTCCCCATCGCATCCTAGGCTGCTGATGGGTGCCTGGTGAATGGACCAAAATGCTGTGCCATGCCATGCTCATTGTCTGTCCTGAAGACTGGATAGTGTTTTGCCATTTTAACCCATGGAAATACTAGAAAAGTTTGGCAAGGGGAAATTACCCAATTTCATAGCTTTAAGCGGTTTGCAGACGACACTGATGAGAAACAGTAAAGACTGAAATCCATCATGGTCTAAGCGACATTCCAGCACATGTGGTCCTTACAGCCAACTTCCCTAGGAAACGGTCCCCGGTTGCGTTTTAATTCAATCGGGTACTGGTTTTGGCCGGCTCCCAGTGGAGGTCTCGCGGCCAGAAGTGGCTAGACCGGGCATGTGGAGGGGATCACATTAGATCAATCAGGAGGAAACCTCACACGGGAGTCTTGAGATTGGCAGCCGTCCTGGTGACTTAGGTGGCTGTCCCGTGCCCAAGAGAGACAACTTTCTATAAGAACAGGAACAAAGAGAGGCCATCAAGTTTCTGGGTCTTATTGCCATTCCGGCCAGGGTACTAACTTACAGCCAAAAGGCAGACGCTCTCCTCCCCGTGGAGTAGCCACGGGCTAGAGGATTACAGCCTGAGCAATTGACACGCAAGTGTTCCAATAAGACCACACTCCTTGAAAAGCCCTGAATGAGAGTAAAGGAAAAGGAGAGAAAGTACTCACCAATTTTGCACCGAAGCTCAGAGTCCAAATGTAAAGACTCATGAATCTCCTGGCTGGCTCGCCAAAAATGATGAAGTCCCAGAACCTAAGTCATGTTTGGTGGGGTGAGGTTCGGAGCTGACGACTAAAGAAAGAATTCTTAAGACATCTTTGGTGCAAAATGGTGGTTTATTAAGGCACGGGGACAGGACCCGTGGGCAGACGGAGATGCTGCTGCCCCGGGTTGTGAGGAGTGGCTGGCTATATACACAGGAGTTGGGTAGGTGAGGACAAAGGGTTGTTCAGAAGGGCTATTGGGATAAAGAAGACTGTCAGGATATGGAAGCCCTGGTTACTATCAAGCCAAGGCCACTTTCCCTCTAATGAGTCACTAACATAAAGACAATTGGGAGAGGCGCCTGGGTGGTCCAGTGGTTTGGGCTGCTGCCTTTGGCTCGGGTCATGATCTCAGGGTCCTGGGATCGAGCCCCGCATCGGGCTCCCTGCTCCGCAGGAAGCCTGCTTCCCTCTCTCTCTCTCTCTGCCTGCCTCTCTGCCTACTTGTGATCTCCGTCTTTCAAATAAATAAATAAAATCTTTAAAAAAAATAAAAGACAATTGGGAGTCTCCTGGTGGAATGTTACATTCCTGCTATCAAACGTCCTTGTTAGTGAGATTTAGGTCTTAAAAGAAATTTAACTTTATTTACTTTTCCTTCTACCTCCATCTCCTTCGGTTTTTTTATGGAGGGGAGGGTGACGTTAGGGCTTGAGGAACTGAGTTATGTGTCTTTGGAAATTGGGCTATTGAGAAGGCAACTTCTTTGTTGTAAATCTCAAGGACATTTGTAAACCAAGAGAGACTGCTGCCTTGCAGGACTGTGATCTCTGCAAGATAACCATTTTCTCTTCTTTTAGGGCAGTCAGGGGTGTCTGTGAAATGTCACACATATTACCAAGGGGAGTGGGTGGAGAGGGGGTGCAAGGTGCCAGCCCCTGCTCCGTTCTCAGCCAGCCTCCTGCTCCCTCATCAATCAAAGTAGTTTAGCAGGTAGTCAGCTCAATTTAGGGGAAGATAGAAAGAGCTCCCCCTCCGAGTTCTCCGCCATCTTATCTCTATGGATGTGGCTTATTGATTCAACCCCCAAACCCATCACCAACATGTATGTGTTCCATGTTCCAAGGAACCAAAGAAGTCTGATCTTGGACACTTCCCTCCAACTCGATCTCTATCACTATACACACACTCTTATGCACAAATATATCTCTAGCCCCATGTTGCTCTCTGCCTAGATTCACAGGTGGATTGCTGATATGTCCTGTGGATGGAGCTTGTGCTGGAAACCCTCCACATCTCAATAACCCTAGTGTTTTGTTCTTCAGTTGGCTCTATGGACACATCTACCTATTGCTTCTGTAGACTGGGTGGAAGGTAGTGTCTCTCCCTCCCATAACAGAATGGGTTAGGATATCTGGAATATGTCTAGCCAAGGTGTCCGTGGAAAAGACGGGGTTTGGGTTTGGTCTAGAGAAGCTGCATGGCTAAATGGCTCGCTTGTGGCGTTGGGAGGACCTCTGACTCCTCTGATCATATTTGCTAGGTCTGTGGACTCTTGGGGCTGGCCCTTCTGCACACATGATGTGGAGGGAAGAATGGAGCTGCAGCCACATATGGGTCCAAGGCCAGCCACACCAGACTCTCAAGTACGGACATGAGCTCTGGAGCATATCCTCTCCATACGTGGCCAGTGCCATGCATATCAGAGAGGTCTCAAGCCCATGGATTGTGTGTAACATGCAACACCACTCTGGAAAATAGCTTGGCAAGGGAGATGTCCATGCGGAAGATGAAGGAAGTCTGCCCGTTAGCGGGTTGTTACACATGGCCTTGGAGGCCAAGGGCCCAAGGCCTCTGATCTGTAATGGCCTGTTCACAAAGCTGTGCCTGAAATCTCTCAAAATGATTGTCTCGCTCTCCAATAGAGATCAACCAAGCAGAAGAATGAGGCACCAAAAACAAGATCCACGTGTCTGCGGGACATCATCTCAGGGCTTCAACACTGCTCCTCGTCTTGTTGATGGTCAGCCTCAGGCAGTGCCTGGAGACCACCTGCAATGTCAAGAAAGCAATGTCTGGAAAAGCCACAGAGAGCTGCGCCGATGGTCAGTTGCCCCAATAGGCTCCAGTCAGGACTTGGCACTTGAACATGTGGGGGATTTGTGCATTCCTCAAACATCTGTGCTCAGAAAACGGGATCCAGAAAGTTCTAGGGCACCCTCTGTGGAGGCCCGCTGCCCACCTGTCTCCTCGTGCTGCAAGCCACCCCGGGGACAAGCCCAGCCAGGAGAGCCACCAACTACCTGGCCGGGGAGATACCCTCTAGCTTCCAGAAGATGCGATTCCTCTCTTTCTGCAGATGCCGTTTCTTGACCGAAAGCCACTGGTTCCTCTGGGAAGGAAGCACGAGCACACCCTCTCATCCGCACACACCCTCACAACTACCATTAGGAAATGCTCTGGGACTGCCATCACGTACTGCGAAAATGACTCCCTTCACTGCCTCTTTCTACTGGGTTGTACTTGTCTCCCTGTGGTTCACCTCATGGAATTTACCAAATGGGTGCGTCATTTGGTTCTCTGTGTCCCATTTCCTTTTGGGCCGCTGGTTGGCTGTCGGGTTGCTTGGTAGTTGCCCGGCCGATTCAATAACTGGCCGTCTCTGGGAATCCACTGAAGCGTTCGACTGATGGCACATTCCATCTCATCTTCCTTTTAACCACAGATGGGACCACCACAATGTAAGCAGATGTAGGTATTTTGTATACACACACACACTCACCCACACACACACACACACACACATGCACACACACCAACACACACCATCTTCAGAGGAGAGGCAACTTGGCCCTTCCGGTTTCCATTCTGCTTTGAATTGATCTGAATTTCTCCATCTGCTTCCCAGGTTCCTGCAGCTGGCTTCTCCTTCTAGGTCATTATTTTTTTTTAATTTTTTATTTTTTTATTAACATATAATATATTATTAGCCCAGGGGTACAGGTCTGTGAAGCACCAGGTTTACACACGTCACAGCACTCACCATAGCACATACCCTCCCAATGTCCATAACGTAACCACTCTCTCCCTTCCCCCCTACTCCCAGAAACCCTCAATTTGTTTTGTGAGATTAAGAGTCTCTTATGGTTTGTCTCCCTCCCAATCCCATCTTGTTTCATTTTTTCCTTCCCTACCCCCGAACACCCCCCCACATTTCCTCTCAAATTCTTCATATCAGGGAGATAATATGATGATTGTCTTTCTCTGACTTTTTATGCTCAGCATAATACCCTCTAGTTCCATCCACATCAGTGCAAAAGGCAAGATTTCATTTCTTTTGATTGCTGCATACTATTCCATTGTGTGTGTATATATATATATATATATATATATATATATATATATATATATATACCACATCTTTATCTACTCATCTATTGATGGGCATCTAGGCTCTTTCCATAGTTTGGCTATTGTGGACATTGCTGCTATAAACGTGACCCTTTGTATCACTACATTTGTATCTTTAGGGTAAATATCTAGTAGTGCGATTGCTGGGTCATAGGGTAGCTCTATTTTCAACTTTTTGAGGAACATCTATGCTGTTTTCCAGAGTGGTTGTACCAGCTTGCATTCCCACCAACCGTGTAGGAGGCATCCCCTTTCTCCATATCCTTACCAGCATCTGTCATTTCCTGACTTGTTAATTTTAGCCATTCTGATGTGATGTGGTATCTCATTGTGGTTTTGATTTGTATTTCCCTGATGCCGAGTGGTGTGGAGCATTTTTCATGTGTCTGTTGGCCATCTGGATGTCTTCTTTACACTAATGTCTGTTCATGCCCTCTGCCCATTTCTTTTTTTTTTAATTTTAATTTTTTTTTATTTTCAGCATAACAGTATTCATTATTTTTGCACCACACCCAGTGCTCCATGCAATCCGTGCCCTCTCTAATACATAGCACCTGGTTCCCCCAACCTCCCCCCACACCACTTCAAACCGAAGGGGCACTATTTTTTGTTATAAACATGTTTTTTTATCCCCAGGGGTACAGGTCTGTGAATTGCCAGGTTTACACACTTCACAGCACTCACCAAAGCACATACCCTCCCCAATGTCCATAACCCCACCCCCCTTCTCCCAACCCCTCTCCCCCCAGCAACCCTCAGTCTGTTTTGTAAGATTAAGAGTCACTTATGGTTTGTCTCGCTCCCAATACCATCTTGTTTCATTGATTCTTCTCCTACCCACTTAAGCCCCCATGTTGCATCACCACTTCCTCATATCAGGGAGATCATATGACAGTTGTCTTTCTCTGCTTGACTTATTTCGCTAAGCATGATACACTCTAGTTCCATCCATGTTGTCGCAAATGGCAAGATTTCATTTCTTTTGATGGCTGCATAGTATTCCATTGTGTATATATACCACATCTTCTTGATCCATTCATCTGTTGATGGACATCTAGGTTCTTTCCATAGTTTGGCTATTGTGGACATTGCTGCTATAAACATTCGGGTGCACGTGCCTCTTTGGATCACTACATTTGTATCTTTAGGGTAAAAACCCAATAGTGCAATTGCTGGGTCATAGAGCAGTTCTATTTTCAACATTTTGAGGAACTTCCATGCTGTTTTCCAGAGTGGCTGCACCAGCTTGCATTCCCACCAAGAGTGTAGGACGGTTCCCTTTTCTTTGCATCCTCGCCAGCATCTGTCATTTCCTGAATTGTTGATTTTAGCCATTCTGACTGGTGTGAGGTGTTATATCATTGTGGTTTTGATTTGTATTTCCCTGATACCGAGTGATATGGAGCACTTTTTCATGTGTAGTTGGCTATCCGGATGTCTTCATTGCAGAAATGTCTGTAGGACCTCAATGTGCGAAAGGAATCCATCAAAATCCTTGAGGAGAACACAGGCAGCAACCTCTTCAACCTCAGCCACTGAAGCATTTTCCTAGGAACATTGCCAAAGGCAAGGGAAGCAAGGGCAAAAATGAACTATTGGGATTTTATCAAGATCAAAAGCTTTTGCACAGCAAAGGAAAGAGTTAACAAAATCAAAAGACAACTGACAGAGTGGGAGAAGATATTTGCAATGGACATATCAGATAAAGCAGTAGTGTCCAAAATCTAAAGAACTCAGCAAACTCAACACACAAAGAACAAATAATCCAATCAAGAAATGAGAAGAGGACATGAACAGACACTCCTAGGACATTATTAAGGAGGGCTCTCCATGGAGAGCTCAAGTCTCTCTGGCCACGCCCTGCCAAGAGCAGTGAAGAATAGGAACACCAGGTAGAGCCTGTGGAAACGCAAAGTGATGGAGTCATCATAGCACAGACTATTTCTCTCTGGCAAAACTAGGAAGGCCTGAATCCGTCTCAGACAGCAAAGAGAGTTGATTCCCTTAGACCAGAACATGGTAGCATCTGCACTGGTCTCAATCACTGCACGTTCACATGTCCCATGCCTTTCCTCCGAACGTGGGGCTCCTTGTCCCCACAAGCAACAAAGGCTGTGGACCATCCATTCCACATAAATGGCGATGGCTGGCTCGAAATCTCTCTCTTACGTGTCTCCTATCTCAGCTGTCTGATCTCAGTATACTGCCTGGCTCCACAGGGTAGTGTTGCTTCCGAAGATGCCTGGGACCTGCCTGGGTGTCTTTGGAAATGGAATCCCCAATCGTGGAGGGCACCGAGACACCAAGCCAAATGGGTGACCCGTCCCAATTGGCCGGGGAAGGTGAAGATACCAGGGCAATGAGCATATAATATTTTGATTCAAGTAATACAAAAATCAGCAAACATAAAAACAAAGAGGAGAAAAGGAAAGCTGTCCAATGAAACATGACCGACGTACCGATAAAGACACAGTACACATAAGCAGTGGAAAGAAAGGTTGAAAGCCATGTGATGCAATAGAAGGGAACTTAATTAGGAGGCTCGTCTTGGGTGGCCAAAGGGGACTCACGTTCCACACCCACAATCTGAAACAAGGGTGGAAAGGCCTTCACCGGGTCCACTCCTAGACACAGTATCAGATGGGGTGCGTTATCAAAGGAACGAGACTGAGGCAAAGAGAAAGCTATGCAAAGCTTTATACTATGCCGAGCGTTAGAAGTCAGACCGACCAGCCAGGGGAACGAGACAGAGACGAAGTGAACCTTATGCAATGCTTTATTCAATGCCCAGCATTCGAAGTCAGACTGACCGGCCAGGGCTGCCTCCGAAGAGAGCGACCCCGCCCTGATCTCACAGGCTGGTTGTATAGAGCATAACCAGAGACTTCAAGGCTTGTGGCTTCTCTGGTTAGGGCGTTTACTGCCAGAACCGATTCCAGGAACCGATCCCAGGAACCACTGGGGCATTGATTCCCGCAATGAAGTCCGTGGATGAAAACAACAGTATGGCTACCTAGGCACAAGGTAAGCTCTGGCTAAGCAGTCCCTAATAGTTAAACAGGTTTGAACATTAAATCGCCCTAAGAGTCCCCAGATTCTCAACCGCACCGGTCGATGTCAGGGCTGTTATCCTGGAGACAAGCTGGCAGGAGTGGGAGAGGCACATTCCATGCAGAGGAGGGTGGGGCGGGCACATCCACCTGCCCAGGTGCAGCTCTCGGCTCAGGTCGTCCTGAAGTCCTGCTGAACACCTCTTCTCCCAAAGGTCGGAACCACTGAAGGCAGGGCTTCACTTCGACAGGAGCTGTCCGAGTGATTGGGGGTGGGCCATCCTAGGCTTTGATCTGTCTCATGCTCCCCGGTCCTGCCCAGTCGAGCGGCCCTTGCTCTGGGACCCGAGGTACTGCAGCGGCATAGCTCCCACCAGCACATCAAGGAGTAAGTTCCCCTCAGAGGCCCTGCTCCCCGCTTGTTTTCCCCAAAGTCCCCTGTTACTTTGTGTGGCCAGCTGGGACACATGCTAGAAGGTTCTGATCCACAGAGGATTGGGGGAAGGGGATCGAGAGAGGCTTGCCCATGGTCGCCGCCAGAAGCAAAACTGAAGTCTGTGGCCAGGAGTCCCAAAAAGAGTCCCGCTTGGGAAAATAGGCAAGCTAGATCTCAGGGGGCAGAGTATGGGTCGAGGTTTGGCACCTCTTTCAGGTGTCACTGACAAAAATGGAACTTTCACCTCCAACGCATTAGCACTCGAAGGGATGTCCTGTCAGTTTTTTCCTGGACGTTTCTTAGGAGCAGTGGGGTCTTCTTTGCTCCTCCTAAAGTGCTTTCCTCCCTCACTGCCCCCGCGGGGCTCCTTTCATTGGCATGCTATCACATGGCTCGGGACAGGTTGGTATCTCCCGAGATCCTGGACTATCTCAGGTTCCCACGGCCAGAGGGCAGGCTGCCAGGGCCCCTATTGAGCAGGATCTCTGGTGAATCTGTGAGTGGCTAAGGGACAATAATCTTCGGCCTGGGGACGGGTGGACAGGGCAGAAAGGGATGAGCTGAGGCGGGACAGCCAGTTCGCATGGCTAGGCAAGCATTCCTCATCCATTGGCCATTTTCCCTGCAACAGGCCCACTCCTACCAGGATCCCGATGGAGGCGTCTTCTTTTGAGGCCGTGGCAGAAAAAGGCTCTGCAGGCCTTGTTCCAGCAGAACCTGTACCCTGGAATCACCACCAGAGAACGACTGCCACGAGAGCACGACATTCCAGAGTCCAGGATACAGGTAGGCTTGGGCTTCACTTTCATTCTCCCTGGGGCACAAGTTGGACACAATCTGGCTGAAGCCAGTGCATGTCAATCCCCATGCCCAGCTGGGAGCTCAGATGCTTTGGCTCCTGTATGGGAATTCCCGGGGACCATATGCCCTTTGAGGTCATTGCAAGACATTCGGTCTGATAACTCGGGGACCACTGGTTGGCATGGCCCAGGTACTCCTAAGGGTCAACACATCCAGGCCGACTTCCCCTAGAAATCATTTGCCCAGACTTATCATGTGGCCCAAACAAAACTCTCTGAGACTTTAGGTATGAGGGACACAAAGGAGTGGAAGATACGGAGGCAGCCAGATGATAGACATAGAGATAGAGGTAGATGATGTACATTCAGATATAGATATAGATACAGATACAGATATATCCAGTTCACCAGTGCTGCCAGACTGTCAGTTCTTCTTTTGCCACTTAGGTGTGGTTCCAGAACGAGCGTACAAGACAGCTCAGGCAGAGCTGATTGTGGTCTGCAAACTCCCAAGTGGTAGGGCCATCGTGTGGACAGGAACACCCGGTACTCACCTGACCGTCCCAGGGGACTCAGGACCCCAGCCGGTGTCCCTGGATGCTCTCAGCTTCGGGCTCCTTCCAATCCTCTGGTAAGCATGCAGGCTTTTGGGGCAGCGACACCACCTGTCCACTTCATGGGTTTGCACCCCTGATTTCCTGTGGGGGCCCTGGGAGCCAGGACTTGGGGTCGCTACGGGCCCGCCCATCCAAGCCTGGCAGGGAGGAAGCAACTCTCCCACTCCTGAAGCCATGAGGAGACATTCCCTGATGGGACCGAGTCAGGGAGGGTGCCTTTCAGCTCGCCATGCACGTCTTTGTCCCCTCACCCATGGGGAATGCCAGTGGGAGAAGGAGCACCCTGGCTTGGCATCCATGCCCTTCCAAGGCTATGCCCTGCCTCCAGATGACAATCATTGCCAACCCATGCAGGAGGCAGGGCCCTTGGGTAGACACTATGCCCCGCAGTGGTTGGCCAAGTTGTCCCGATTTGCCGTGAGCACAGGACAGTCTCCGGATGCCTCAGCTAGGCAGCCTGCAAACGCTGAGACACCTGGCTGGTGGTGGCAGACAGCCCCTGCTGCTGGGCTCCCTAGTGCACTGGACACCCAGCACCCATCTCCTGTAGAAGCCTCAAGTTTTTTAGAGGAGATTCTATCAGACACAGAGAGGGAGGAAGACACACAGCCTTTTCCGAGTGGGCATCTGTCCAGGGGGAGCCTCCGGGACCCTTGGAAGCACCCCTCAGTGAAGATGAGTTTCAGATTGTGCTGGCCATGCTGCACGATTCCATGTGGCCTCACGCCTAGGACCAGAGAGGCCTCGGCTTCCCCACTCCCCATTCATTCAGAGTTACTTTTCTGAGAGGCAGTCCTTTACAGGACAGCAAGGACGAGGAACAGGAAGCAAGTCCCATGCTCCAGAGGAAGCCCAAGGCACAAAGGAGCATCTGTTTCTTGGAAAGACAGACGGGTGTTCCTCCCTATCCCGCGGACGGGGCTCCATGGCATTCCGGATGGTCATCAATCTCCACAAGGCACCTGAAGGCTTTAAGGACACTGGGCTCTTTATACCCTCCCCGACAACAGAGTGACCACTAGCAGGCACACACCGGCCCTCCTCCCTGCCATCACCCTAGACTCTGGGGCCAGTGAAACCTGGCCCTGGCAGCAAACCAAAGCAAGGAAGAGAAGATAGAGGACATTTCCTCATGCAGTTGCCTCCTGATGAAGCGGGACGTCCAATCTGCAGAAGCTGAGCGAGTAGACCAAGACAGCATTCTACATGTCTCCCCTGAGGGGGCCCAGGGAGGCCAAGCCATTGGGGCTGGGAGGGCTCGGAACCGGCCAAACGGGAAACAATCACAGGCCCCCATGGCCCAGAGGTCCTGTCCCAGCCAAATTCCAGAATGCCCTGTGGACTTTGCCTGGCTTATTGCCCTGGAGCCTTTCCAGGGGACACAGCATGACAGTTCCGGAGGCGACTGTAGGTCTCAGAAGGCATTCCAGAAATGAGGGGAACAATGTGGTTTTTTCC
Source organism: Mustela nivalis (assembly GCF_964662115.1). NCBI lineage: Eukaryota > Metazoa > Chordata > Mammalia > Carnivora > Mustelidae > Mustela > Mustela nivalis. Next base: position 330,080 of record NW_028136201.1, on the reverse strand, counting down.
AGAACCTTTGCACTTCTTTTTTTCCTTCACTCTGGTTGGTGTCTATCGGCATACCTCACTACATACAATGTTCTCTTGCTTCTCAGGAAGAAGTCTGATATTACTGTCAGCGTCTTTGTGATCTTCCTTTAGAGGGGTCACTCCTCTCCCTTGCGAAAAGGAACTTTGAGGAAATCCATCCTGCATTTTCAAGGTCTATGGGACACGCCACTGATATAATAAACCTGTCTTTGTCTCCCCACTACGGTGTCTGGTCGTGATTCATCCCGTTCCCCGATCGTCCGGTCATGCTTGCCCATCCTCAGACACTGGCGATTCTTTCTGGCCCGGGGATGGACTGTGGAAGCCATCAGTATGTCCACGTGTAGTTGAGAGCTTCTGGCACAGAGAAACCCAAGAGGTTGCACCAACACTTCCTAGCAGTCATCCCAATCCACATGCATGGAGGGTGCCTTTTCTACAAGCAATCCTCTAAGGGATGTAGGTGGAGAGCAAGTGGAAGTCGTTCCACACTCATTGTACCTGACCCCACTCTTCTCAGCGGAGGCCAAAATCACACGTAATAAACATCATGGAAGGCAGGCAATGAGTCACCGCCCCCCCAACCTTGCTTTTTGCCCCTGCCCTTCCTCCTTTTCTCTCTTTCCCTTTCTTCAGGTCTCAGTATATCTTTCCCTTTCCCTCTAACTCATTTTCTTTAACACGTGGACAACTACAGATGTCCACACAGTCTCACGATCATGCTTATGCTTCTGAGAGTACGGGTACAGAACCTCCAGGGGAAAGGATGTGGTCAAAACCTTTTGTAGACTAAGGTGGGCTTCTCCGGGTTATTTACTCGGTTTATTCTTCTGTCCCTACCTCTTTCCCATGTGCCCTGGGAGATGAGACGTTCTGGATTTGCTTTCTTGAGTCCACCCCTAAACCCATGGCCAACACGTATGGGTTCCAAGTTGCAATGAACCAAAGTAGTCTGACCTTGGTCACTTCCGCCCAACTCGATCTCTCTCACTATCCACATGCCCTTTTCCCCTAATATATCTGTACCCCATGTTGCAACATGCCTATTTCCACAGGTGAGTCGCTGATATGTCTCTGTGGATGGAGCTTGTGTTGGAAACCCTCAATATCTCACCAGCCCTAGTGGTTTGTTCTTCAGTTGTCTCTATAGACACATCTACCTTTGCTTCTGTAGACTGGGTGGAAGGTAGTGTCCCTCCCTCCCCGAACAGAGTGGGTTAGGATATCTGGAGAGTGCCTAGCCAAAGTGTCCTCGGGACAGACGGGGTTTGGTCTGTGTCTAGAGAAGCTACGTGTCGGAATGGCTCTCTTGTCGTGTTGGGAGGACCTCGGTCTCCTCTGATTGTGTTTGCAAAGTCTATGGACTCTTGGGGCTGGCCCCTCTGCACACATGATGTGGAGGGAAGAACGGGGCTGCAGCCACATTGGGGTCCAAAGCAAGCCACAACAGATGCTCAAGTACGGACATGAGCCCTGGAGCCTGTCCTCTCCATGCATGGCCAGTGCCATGCACATCAGTGAGGTCTCAAGCCCCTGGCAGATGTGCAACATGGAGCACCACTCTGGAAAATAGCTTGGCCGAGGAGATAGATGTCCATTGGAAGCTGGAGGAAGTCTGCCCGTTAGCGGGTGGTTACTCGTGGCCTAGGAGGCCAAGTCCCCAGGGCCTCTGATCTGTCAGGGCCTCTTCCCCCAGCTGTGCCACCCCTCGGATGCCTCAAAGAGAACGTATCGCCCTCCCACAGAGATCACCCAAGTGGATTCGTGTTGCCAAAAACAGGATCCACGTGTCTGCGGGACATGGTCTCGGGGTTTCAACACTGCTCCTCGTCTTCTTGAGGGTCAGCTTCAGGAAGTGCCGGGAGACCACTTGCAACGTCAGGACAGCAAAGTCTGGAAAAGCCACAGAGAGCTGCGCCGATGATCCGCTGCCTTTGATAGGCTCCAGTCAGGACTCCGCCCTTGATAGTGTGGGGGGTTTGTGCATTCCTCAAACCTCTGTGCTCAGAAAACAGCGCCCAGGAAGTTCTAGGGCACCCTCTGTGGAGGCCCCCTGCCCACCTGTCTCCTCGTGCTGCAAGCCACCCCGGGGACAAGCCCAGCCACGACAGCCACCAACTCCCTGGCCGGGGCGATACCCTCGAGCTTCCAGAAGATGCGATTCCTCTCATTCTGCAGATGCCGTTTCTTGACCGAAAGATACTGGTTCCTCCGGGAAGGAAGCACAAGCACACCCTCTGACCCGCACACAACCCTACCATTAGGAAATGCTCTGGGACTGCCGTCAGTCCTGAAAAAATGACTCCCTTCACCGCCTCTTTCTACTGGGTTCTAGTTGTCTCCGTGTGGTTCACCTCATGTTATTGCAGAGCCGAGTGAGCCAAAAGGCAAAGGGTGCGTCATTTGGTTCTCTGTGTCCCATTTCCTTTTGGGCCGTTGGTTGGCTGTCGGGTTGCTTGGTAGTTTTCTGGCCGATTCGATAACTGGCCGTCTCTGGGAATCCACTGAAGCGGTCGACTGATGGCACATTCCATCTCCTCTTCCTTTTAACCACAGATGGTACCACCACAATGGAAGCAGAGTTAGGTATTTTGTATACACACACACACTCACCCCCACACACACACACACACACAAATGCACACACACACCAACACACACCAGCTTCAGAGGAGAGTCAACTTGGCCCTTTCGGTTTCCATTCTGTTTGAATTGATCTGAATTTCTCCATCTGCTTCCCAGGTACCTGCAGCTGGCTTCTCCTCCTAGCTCATGATTAAGTAGGGCTCTCCATGGAGAGGTCTATCTCTCTGGCCACGCCCTGCCAAGAGCAGGGAAGAATAGGAACACTAGGTGTAGTCTGTGGAAACGCAAAGTGATGGAGTCATCAGAGCACAGACTATTTCTCTCTGGCAAAACTAGGGAGGTTTGAATCCGTCTCAGACGCGGGAGAGCATTGATTCCCTAAGACCAGGACATGGTAGCATCTCCACTGGTCTCAATCACTGCACGTTCCCACGTCCCATGCCTTTCCTCCAAACGTGGGGCTCTCTTGTCCCCACAGGCAGCTAAGGCTGTGGACCAATCCATTCCACATTCATGGCGATGGCTGGCTCGAAATCTTTCTCTTACATGCCTCCTATCTCAGCTGTCTGATCTCAGTGACCTGGATGGATCCAAAGGGAAGTGTTGCTTCCAGAGCTGCCTGAAACCTGCCTGGGTGTCTTTGGAAACGGAATCCCCAATTGCGGAGGGCACAGAGACACCAAGCCAGGTGGGTGACGAATCCCAATTGGCCTGGGAAGGTGAAGATACCAGGGCAATGAGCATATAATGTTTTGATTCAAGTAATACAAAAATCAGCAAACATAAAACAAAGGGGAGAAAAGGTAAGTTGCCCAATGAAACATGACCGACGTACCGATAAAGACACAGTACACGTAAGCAGTGGAAAGAAAGATCGAAAGTCATGTGATGCAATAGAAGGGAACTTAATTACGAGGCTGGTCTTGGGTTGCCAAAGGGGACTCGCGTCCCACACAAACATGTCACAATCTGAAACAAGGGTGAAAAGGCCTTCACCAGGTCCAGTCCTAGACACAGTCCCAGATGGGGTGCATTATTGATGGACCAAGACTGAGGCAAAGAGAAAGCTATGAAAAGCTTTATACAATGAAGAGAATTAGAAGTCAGACCGACCGGCCAGGGTAACGAGACAGAGACGAAGTGAACGTTATGCAATGCTTTATTCAATGCTCAGCATCGGAAGTCAGACTGACCGGTGAGGGCCGCCTCCGAAGAGGACGACACCACCCCGATCTAACAGGCTGGATTTATAGAGCATAACCGCAGACCTCAAGGCTCTTGGCTTCTGTGGTTAGGGCGTTTACTGCCAGAATCGATTCCAGGAACTGATCCCAGGAACCATTGGGGCATTGATTCCCGGAATGAAGTCCGTGGATGAAAATAACAGTATGGCTACCTAGGCAATTTGGAGTCGCTCTGGCTAAGCAGGCCCTAATAGTTAAACAGGTTTGAACATTAAATCGGCCCTAACAGTCCCCAGAGTCTCAACCGCACTACTCCATGTCAGGGCTGTCATCCTGGAGACAAGCTGGCGGGAGTGGGAGAGGCATATTCCATGCAGAGGAGGGTGGGGCGGGCACATACACCTTCCCAGGTGCAGCTCTCGACTCAGGTGGTCCTGAAGTCCTGCTGAACATCTCTTCTCCCAAAAGTCGGAACCACTGAAGGCAGTGCTTCGCTTCGACAGCAGCTGTCCAAGTGATTGGGGGTGGGCCATCCTAGGCTTTGATCAGTCGCACGCTCCCAGGTCCTGCCCAGTCGAGCGGCCAGTGCTCTGGGACCCGAGGTACTGCAGTGGCATGGCTCCCACCAGGAAATCAAGGAGTAAGTTCCCCTCAGAGGCCCTGCTCCACGCTTGTTTTCCCCAAAGTCCCCTGTTACTTTCCAAGCTTCAGGATATTAAGAGGGGCACATGCTGGAAGGTTCTGATCCACAGAGGATTGGGGGAAGGGGATCGAGAGAGGCTTGCCCATGGCCGCCATCAGAAGCAAAACTGAAGTCGGAGGCCAGGAGTCCCAACTAGAGTCCCTCTTGGGAATATAGGCAAGCTAGATCTCAGGGGGTAGAGTATGGGTCGAGGTTCGGCACCTCGTTCAGGTGGAAGTGACAAAAATGGAACTTTCACCTCCAACGCGGCAGCACTCGGCGGGATGTACTGTCGAATTTTCCTGGCTGTTTCTTAGGAGCAGTGGGGTCCTCTTTGCTCCTCCTCAGGTGCTTTCCTCCCTCACTCCGCCCGCGGGTCTCCTCATTCGTTGGCATGCCATCACATGGCTCAGGACTAGTTGGTATCTCCCTAGTCCCTGGACTATCACCCGTTCCCACGGGCAGAGGGCAGGGTGCCAGGGCCCCTATCGAGCAGGCTCTCCGGTGAATTCGTGTGTGGCTAAGGGACAATAATCTCCGGCCTGGGAACGGGTGGACAGGGCAGAAAAGGAAGAGCTGAGGCGGCACAGCCACTTCGCTTTGCTAGGCAAGCCTTCCTACTCCAGTGGCCATTTTCCCTGCAACAGGCACACTTCCACCAGGATCCCAACGGAGGTGTCTTCTTTTGAGGCCATGGCAGAAAGAGTCTCTGCGGGCCTTGTTCCAGCAGAACCGGTACACTGGCATCACCACCATAGAACGACTGGCCCAAGAGCTAGACATTCCCGAGTCCAGGATCCATGTAGGCTTGAGCTTCTCTTTCATTCTCCCTGGTGCACAAGTTGTGGACACAATGTGGCTGAAGCCAGTGCATGTCAATCTCCATGTCCAGCTGGGAGCCCAGTTGCTTTGGGTCCTGTTTGGGCATTCCCTGGGACCCCATGCCCTTTGACGACATTGCAAGTCATTCGGGCTAAGAACACGGGGAGCACTTGTTGGCATGGCCCGGGCTCACCAACGGGTCAACACATCCAGGCCGACTTCCCTTAGAAATCATTTGCCCAGACTTATCGTGTGGCCCACACAAAACTCTCTGAGACTTTAGGTATGAGGGACACAAAGGAATGGAAGATACGGAGGCAGCCAGATGATAGACATAGAGATAGAGGCAGATGATGTACATTCAGATACAGATAGAGATAGATCCAGTTCACCAGTGCTGCCTGAACGTCAGTTCCTCTTTTGCCACTTAAGTTTGGTTCCAGAATGAGCGCACGAGACAGCTCAGGTGGAGCCGATTGGCACCTGCAAACTCCCAAGTGGAAGGGCCATCGTGTGGACAGGAACAGCCTGCAGCTTGGACTCCAGGTGAGTCCCCAGCCTACCAAACGCGTCTCTTCTGGAGCTTCTCCTTCACGCAGGAACGGGTCTGCGTGGGCTTGTCAAGGGTTTGGCAAGAGGGCTTCGGAAAGGAACCCACGTTACCTTGTTGGGTTCTCAGCGATGGACACTGTGTTTATACCGACTCTTGGGCGAGTGCATTCTTTCTGGGACAGAAAGGCTTTGAGTATTCTTGTCCTAAAAGTGCCAGGAAGGACAGAGTCCTTTTCTTGGGTCACCTCAGGCTTGAGAGGCAAGTGCTGGCTTGTGTGGGTGGCTCCATGCTGAACTCATAAACTCAGGGAAGGTGAAGATATTAGGAAAATGTAAAAGCAGAAGCAATCACACACACACACACACACTCCCATTCACACAAACACCCACACTTTCACACACACACAGGCACACACGGACACCAACTTCTCTTTCCACACCGATATGCCTTGGCTACCAACCCTTCTTTCTACCTCTTTTCTCTTTTCAGAACGTTTCCCAAAGGAGGGCAGGAGAAAACGGACCGCCATTTCTCCATGCCAAACCAGTCTCCTCTTTCAAGCCTTTGAGAAGAACCCATTTCCCTGCATTTCCACCAGAGAACACCTGGCCAGACTCAGAGAACTCCCAGAATACCGCATTCAGGTACATTAGCGGAGGGTGCTTATGATCTGCTGAAAATGCAGGGAGAGTGGCCCCTGAGACATTCCTAGAGAAACGTGGGCTCGTTGGGGTTATCCACGTGTCCCAGTGCGTGGGCAGTAGGGGGAGAGCATGGACCTTGCAAGGGATGGACTGCACAAAAGCAGAATCTGTCAGCCGAAATGGGGATGGTAGGGGAGACCATGAAGGTGAGGTGGCAGTGCCCGTGTGTGTAGAAATGGTGCATGGACCGGAGTGGGGAAATGGAAAAGTTGCCACCTCTCTTGAGGTCATGCAAAGTGTCAGTGCTTCAAAGGCTTGGGGGCACTCTCCATGTGGCCCCCAGCATTTTCTGAGTGTGAGTGGGCTTGCCTTCCTGTGAGTGGCCACGTGGTCGTCAGTATCCTGGACCTCAGCACCCCCAGGGCGGGAATGGATCCTGCTCACAAGCCACACCTTTTCTGGATAACCAAATCATCTAGGATTATCGGCCCTCGGATTCTTGGCCTGGTGGGAAAGAGGTCCCAGGGGGGCCCAGTTGAGCAGGCTTGGTCTCCCTGAGCTTCAGAGAAACTGGATTCTAGTTAAGTACCTGTGAAACAGCTTTATGGTCGATGGAAATAGACTCTCTGCAAGGCCCTCCTTTGGGGCCAGAGCCCGCACAGTCCTTCAGTGTGTCTCCATAGGCCCTCCCTTAAGTGGGTGTTAGTCTCGGCTGTGGGCACAGAAGATTGAAAACACAAACTCAGCTTAGGTGTGGCACCGAGTGTATTGCAGGCCAGATCTTCAGACCGTGAGGGGAGCTCCTCTGCTATTGAAAGATGGGCGAGTGTGAGGCAGTCCCTCAGGCTTTTGTCTCTGAATGTTTTGTCCAGGATATTCGTGGATTTTAGGGTGGCCTCACGGGCTATGGACAAGTCTCCCTCTGTGGGTATTTGGCCAGGCTCCCAAGAGTTTGGGGTTATTTTGTGGGAAGGGTGGAGTCCTGCTCTCTGCCTCAGGTGTCTGTCCAAGTGAGGGATTCCAGAGCAGAGCCCCAGGTATGGGTGACTGGAAAACTCGAACTCTGGTGAGGATTGGGAGCAGAGGGGCTTGGCAAGCCCCATATGTGGGATCTTTGTCTAGGCCCTGAGAAGCCTTACTTCAACATTAGGCTCATGCTGAAGGTCACAATGCGAGTTTGTGCCCAAGTCGGCACTCACATTTGGGCGTGGCCTCAGGGAATATGAAGGTTTCTCCTACCCTGAAGGTGTGACTCCATGCCAAAAGCAAGCTTTACAGCTATGGGGAAGGAGGAGTTCTGATTTGTGCTTCAGGTACCCTCCTGTGTGGGGATTTGATATAATGTCTAGGTTCAGATGTCTGAAAACCTAGGTTGGGAAGAGATGACAGCCTAAAACCTAGGGTCCTGACTGGTTCAATCTGCTTCTCTGGGGACATCTGTCTACAGTCTAAGTGGAGGTGGTTGCTCAGCTTGTGTTAAATCGCTGAGGGTCACAAAGTGTGTTTGTTTCCAAAGCCGCCCTCAACATGGCCTGAACGTTGGACAACATGTGAACCAAAGGTTTCTGGGCATGGGGAAGGAGGAATTCTGATTTCTACATCATGTTCAACGGTAGGCAGTGATTGGAGATAAGGTCTAGGTTATGAAGCCCGAAAACCGAGGTTGGGAAGAGTTGACTTTAGTTCCTGGCAGTTCCAATGTGCTCATTGTGTGGCCAGATGTCTGGGTGTCAGTCAGGACGTCCGGGCTCAGGCTGTGTCAGACAGGGCATTAGTGCCCAAGATAGACTGTATCATTGGGGAACAGTCGAGTGGCTTGCAGGTTGATCCTCATTTGGGATTTCTGTGTAGTCCCATAAGGTAACGTTTTTCTTTTGGAGGGCAGGCACAATGCTACATTGTGGCTCCAGAATTCCCAAACTGGAGGGCTTGTGGGCCAGGAGTGTGAGGATGGAAGTCTGAGAACACAAGGTAGGCTTAGGTTTCAGTGCGAGGAAACGGCAGGCCCACTCTGCAGAGCTGAATAGAGATCTTATGCTTCTGAAGTCAAGGCGAGGATTAGCCATTGGCTCAGGTTGGAGTTTCTGCCCATGATCCGCCTTCATGAAGATTGGGGGCATCATGTTGCCTGGGAAGTTTTCCCACGATGGGAGTTGTGAGATGCTCCAATCACAAGGATTCCTTCTGGGGGACAGTCGAGACCTGTCAGATGTCTCCAGGACGCCCCATACGGAACAACGACAGAGCAGGGTTCTCAGGATGGATGCCTGGAGAGCCCGACTCGCATTCCTATTGTCTCTTTGTGACAAGGCAGGTTCGATCTGCAGACTCTTGGGGAGCAACCGAGGAGGGTGTGTTGAAATGGACTCTCCGGAGGATGGATCATAATGTGGGTTTGTGTCCAAGGAGACATTGGAATGGGGAGGTGGTTCCGGGAACCTGAAGTTTTCTCTTAACTGGAGGTTTTCATACAGCTCCAAAGAGCAAGATTCTCCTGTGGAGACCAGATTTACTCTGATTGGTACCTCTGGAAAAACCTATATGCTGGTATTGGAAACCAGGTCCCTGAGGAGAGATGCCTGGAAACAAAAGCAATGGATCCAATTAGGGCCTAGGTCCCTGTCAGTTCCAATCTTCTTCTCTGGGGGATATCTGTCTATGTGTCTGAATGGAGAAGGTTGCTCAGCAACTGATAGGTCACCCCTGTTTGTCCTGGGCGGTACACAATATTGGGATAGTTTTGGGGACAGTTTAGGTTTCTCCTAATCTGTAGAGTTGTGGCCAATGGAATGGGCAGAATTTCCCTGGAGAGGGCAGGCACAGTCCTGAGGTGTGGCTCCAGGGGCTCCAGCATGGAGGCTATGTGGGCCAGGACTGTGGGGACAGAAGTCTGAAAACACAACCTCGGATTAGGTTTGTATATGTATCTATGACAGGCCTAATCTACCAGCTGTGAGGAATATTTTTCAGGCTATGAACAAAGGGTTAGTGTGAGGTGCTTTCTCAGGCTTTTGTCTTTGATTTTGTGTCAATGGTGGCTGAGTAATGTCGGGCTGGCCTCATGGGCCATTGACAAGTCTTTCTCTCTGGATATTTGGCCCAATCCCAAGTGTTTGGGGTCAGTCTGTGGATGGGAGGAGTCCTTTCTGTATTTTTTTTTTTTTACCTCAGGTGTCCCACTAAAAAGGGATTCCAGAGCAGAGCCCTGAGTAGGGGTGACCTGACATTTTGAGCTCTGGTTAAGATGGGGGGACTAGGGGCATGGCAAGTCCCATATCCGAGCTCTTGGTCCAGTCACTAAGAAGCTTTACTTGAGGATAGGGCTGACGGTAAGAGTCAAAATGTGTGTTTGTGCCCATGGCGGCCCTCAAGCATGGGCGGGTCCTCATGGGCCAAGCTGTTTTCTCCTACACTGAACATTGGAAAACATACCAACCACCAGGTTTATGGACATGGGGAAGGAGGAGTTCTGATTTCTGCATCACGTTCAGCACTGGGCAGTGATTGGAGATAAGGTCTAGGTTCTGAAGCTTGAAAACCAAGGTTGGGAAGAGATGATGACCTAAGGCCATGGCATGTCCTATGTGCTCAGTGTGCTGCCAGTTGTCTTGTGTAGGTCGCAAATTCGGGGCTCAGGCTGTGTCAGACAAGGCATTATTACCAGGCTAGACTGATAATTGGGGTACAGTCGAGTGGTGTGCTGGTTGATCCTCATTTGGGGTTTCTGGTTAGCCCTATAGGGCAACGTTTTTCTTCTGGAGGGAAGGCAGAGTGCTGCATTATCGCTCTGGAGTTCCCAAACTGGAGGGTTTGTGGGCCAGGAGTGTGAGGATGGAAGTCTGAGAACACAAGCTAGGCTTAGGTTTGAGGTGAGGGCACAGCAGGCACACTCTGAAAAGCTGAATCGGGATCTCATGGATCTGAAGTCTGGGCAAAATCAGACGTTGTCTCAGGTTGGGTTTCTGTCCATGATGGCCTCTTAATGAAAGTGAGGGGGGGCATCACGAGGCAATGGATGTTTTCCTACAGTGGGATTGTCTGATGCTACAAACTGCAAGGATTCCTTCTGTGGGACAGTCGAGACCTGTTGGATGGATCCAGGATGTACCATAAGGAACTTCTCAAGAGCAGGGTTCTATTAATGGATGCCTGGGAAGCCCAACTCGCATTCCAATTGTCTCATAGCAACAAGGCAGGTTCGGTCTTCTGGCTGTCAGGGAGCAACAGAAGGGCTTGAGTTGAAATGGACTCTCCTGAGTAACGGTCTTATTGTGTTCATGGAGACCTTGGAATGGGGCAGTGGTGCCAGCGCCCTGAAGGATTCTCCTAACCGGAGGTAATGACACATCTCCAAAGAGCAAGTTTCCCATGTGATGAGATTTGTTCTGATATTACCTCAGGAAACCCCATAAGCTGGTATTGAAAACCAGGCCTATGAGGAGAGATGCCTGGAAACCAAAGTAATGGATCCAATTATGGCTTAGGGGCCTGTCTGCTTCAATCTTCTTCTCTGGGGACATCTGTCTACGGTTCTGAGTGGAGGTCGTTGCTCATCTTGCATCAGATCACTCCTGTTTCTCCCGGGAGGACTATATTATTGGGATGGTCTCAGGGTCTTTGGAGATTTCTCGTAATCTGTAGGGCTGTGGACAATGGAATGGGCAGAATTCCCTTGGAGGGGGCATGCATAGTCCTGAGGTGTGGCCCCAGCTGTCTGGGTGTCGGTCGGGAGTTCTGGGCTCAGGCTGTGTCAGACAGCACATTAGTGCCCAGGGTACACTGTACAATTGGGGTACAGTCGAGTGGCATTCAAGTTTATCTTCATTTGAACTTTCTGGGTAGCACCATAGGGCAACATTATTCTTCTGGAGGACAAGCATAGTGCTGCATTGTGGCTCCAGAATTCCCAAACTGGAAAGCTTGTGGCCCAGGAGTGTGAAGACGGAAGTCTGAGAACACAAGCTAGGCGTAGGTTTTGGACTGAGGGCACCATAGGCACACTCTGCTTAGCTGAATCGATATCTCATGCATATGAAGTCACACAAGGATCAGACCTTGGCTCTGGTTGGAGTTTCTGTCCATTTCCCCCATTCACGAAGTGGGGGACACATCATGAGGCCATGGTGGTTTTCCCAAGATGGGAGTAGTGAGATGCTCCAATCCCCAAGGATTCCTTCTGAGGGACAGTCGAGACCTGTTGGATGGCTCCAGGATGTCCATTACGGAATGACACCAGGGCAGGGTTCTAAGGATGGATTCCTGGGCAGCCCGCCTTGCATTCCAATTATCTACTTGCAATAAGGCACGTTTGATGGATCTGGGGGAGCAACCGAGGGGGCTGAGTTGAAATTGGCTCTCCTGAGGATGGGTCATAATGTGGGTTGTGTCCATTGAGACCTTGGAATGGGGCAGTGCCTCCATGTACCTGAAGGTTTCTCGTAACTGGAGGTTTTGACACAGCTCCAAAGAGCAAGTTTCCCATGTGGAGATGAGATTTGTACTAATTGATACCTCTGGGAACCCACTTATGCTTTTATTGGAAACCAGCCTTCTGATGAGACATGCCTGGATACAACAGCAATGGATCCTACTCTGGCCTAGGTGCCTGTCCAGTTCAATCTTCTTCTCTGGGGATATCTGTCTATGGGTCTGAGTGGGGGTAGTTGTGTAGTTTGTGACAGATCACCCCTCTTTGTCCTGGGTGGCCGATGCTATTGGGATGGCCTTGGGAACATTGGAGGTTTCTCCTAATCTGTCGGGTTGTGTGCAAAGGAATGAGAAGAATTTCCTTGGAGAGGGCAGGCATAGTCCTGAGGTGTGGCTCCAGGGGACCCAGCCTGGAAGGTGTGTGGGCCAGGACTGTGGGGACAGAAGTCTGAAAACACAAACTCATCTTAGGTGTGGACGTATGTATGACAGGCCTGATACGGACCTTGAGGAAAATTTTTTGGGCTATGATCAAATGGCGAGTGTGAGGCGATTTTTCAGGCTTTTGTCTCCAGATTTTGAGTTAACCGTGGCCATGGAATATCGGGCTGGCCTCATCAGCCATGGACGAGTTTTTCTCTCTGGGGATTTGGCCCGATTCCAAGTGTTTGTGGTCATTCTTTGGATGGTAAGTGTCCTTTCTCTATTTTTTTAACCTCATGTGTTTCGCCAAAGAGGGATTCCAGAGAAGAGCTTGGAGTAGGGGTGACTAGACTTCTCGAGCTCTGTTTAAGATTGCAGGACTTGGGGCATGGCAAGCCCCATATGCATGCTCTTGGTCCAGCCCCTGAGAGGCTTTACCTGAGGACAGGGCTCACGTTGAGGGTACCAATGTGTGTTTGTGCCCATCCAGGCCCTCAAGCATAGCTGGGGCCTCATGGGCCACGTTGGTTTCTCCTACACCAATGTTGGACAACATGCCAACCACAAGGTTTCTGGTCATGGGAAGGAGGAGTTCTGATTTCAGAATCATGTACACCACTTGGCAGTGAGTGGAAATAAGGTCTAGGTTTTGAATCCTGAAAACAGAGGTTGGGAAGAGATGATGACCTAAGGCCATGGCGTGTCTGATGTGCTCAGTGTGCAGCCAGGTGTCTGGGAGTCGATCGGGAAGTCTGGCCTCAGTCTGTGTCAGACAGCCCAGAGTGCCCAGGGTAGATTTTACAATTGGGTTACAGTCGAGTGGCATGCAGGTTGATCCTCATTTGGGGTTTCTGGGTAGCCCCATAGGGCATCTTTTTTTCTTCTGGAGGGCAGGCAGAGTGAAGTATCGTGGCTCCAGAATTTCCAAACTGGAGGGCATGTGGCCAAGGAGAGTGAAGGCAGAAGTGTGAGAACACAAGCTAGCCTTAGGTTTAGGGGCAAAAGCCCAGTAAGCACACTCTGCAGAGCTGAGTCTAGATCTCGTGTATCTGAATTCAGGGCAAGGATCAGACTTTGGCCAGGTTGGAGTTTCTGTCAATGATCCCCCTTCACAAAGGCAGTGGCATCATAAGGCCATGGTGGTGTTTCCGAGAAGGGATTTGTGAGATGCTCCAATCGGCAAGGATTTCTTCTGCAGGACAGTCTAGACATATCGAATGGCTCATGACGTCCCCATACAGAATGATGCCAGAGCAGGGTTCCATGGATGGAATCTTGGGCAGACCGCCTCACTTTCCAATTGTCTCCTTGCAACAAGGCAGGTTCAATCTGCTGGCTCTGGGGGAGCCACCGAGGGGGCTGAGTTGAAATGGACTCTCCTGAGGATGGGTCTTAATGTGGGTTTGTGTCCATTGAGACCTTGGAATGGGGCGGTGGCTCCAGGGACCTGAAGATTTCTCCTAACTAGAGGTTTTGACACGGCTCCAAAGAGCAAGTTTCCCTTGTGGAGATGAGATTTGTACTGATTGGTACCTCTGGAAACCCCCATGTGCTGGTATTGGAAACCAGGCCTCTGAGGAGAGATACCTGGAAACAAAAGCAATGGATCCACTTAGGGCATAGGTGCCTGTCTGGTTCAATCTTCTTCTCTGGGGATAACTATCTACGGGTCTGAGTAAAGGTCGTTGCTCAGCTTTTGACAGATCTCCCGTTTGTCTTGGGCGGCTAACACTATTTGGATGGCCTCAGGGACTTTTTTAGGCTTCTCCTAATCTGTAGAGTTGTGGCCAATGGAATGGGCAGCATTCCCTTGGAGAAGGCAGGCACAGTCCTGATGTGTGGCTCCAGGGCACCAGCCTGGAGGGTTTGTGGGCCAGGACTGTGGGGACATTAGTCTGAAAGCACAAACTCGTCTTAGGTGGGGACGTATGTATGACAGGCCTGATCTACAGACCGTGAGGAGTATTTTTCAGGCTATGAACAAAGGGAGAGTGTGAGGCATTTGCTCAGGCTTTTGTCTCTGGATTTTGTGTCAACGGTGGCAGTGGAATGCTGAGGTGGCCTCATGGACCATGGACAAATCTTTCTTTCTGTGCATTTGGCCCAATCCCGTGTTTGTGCTCATTCTGTGGATGGGAGGAGACTTTCTGTATTTTTTTTTTTTTTACCTCAGGTGTCCCACCAAAGAGGGATTCCAGAGCATTCATGATTAGGGGTGAGTAGACACTTCGAACTCTGGTTAAGATTGGGGGACTAGGGGAATGGTATTGCCCATATGCAAGCTCTTGGTCCAGTCACTCAGAGGCTTTACTTGGGGACAAGGCTCACGCTGAGTGTCCCAATGTTTGTTTGTGCCCATAGCAGCCCTCAAGCATGGGCGGGCCTCATTTGCCACACTGGTTTCTCCCACACTGAATGTTGGACAACATGCCAACCACAAGGTTTCTGGAATGGGGAAGGAGGAGTTCTGATTTCTGCATCAAGTTCAACACTTCTCAGTGAGTGGAGACAAGATCTAGGTTCTGAAGCCTGAAAACCGAGGTTGGGAAGAGATGACGAACTAAGGCCATGGCAGGTCCTATGTGCTCAGTGTGCGGCCAACTGTCTGTGTGTCGGTTGGAAGGTTTGGCCTCAGGCTGTCAGACTGTGGTTCAGTGCCCAGGCTAGAGTGTATAATTGGGGTATAGTCAAGTGGCATGCAGGTTGATCTTCATTTGGCATTTAGGGCAACATTTTTCTTGTGGAGGGCAGGCAGAGTGCTGCATTGTGTCTCTGGAATGCCAAACTGGAGGGCTTGTGGGGCAGGACTATGAGGACAGAAGTCTGAGAACACAAGCTAGGCTTAGGGTTCGAGGCGTGGGCACGGCAGGTACACTCGGCAGAGCTGAATCGAGATAACATGAATCTGAAATCAGGGCGGGATCAGACATTGGCTCAGGTTGGAATTCCTGTCCATCATGGCCCCTTAATAAAAGTGGTGGGGCATTACGAGGCAATGGGGGTTTTCTCATGGTGGGATTGTCTGATGCTTCAAACAGGAAGAATTCCTTTTGTGGTAATGAGTTGAAATGAGATGAAATGGACTCTCCTGGGGATCGGTCATTATGTGCGTTTGTGTCCATGGAGATCTTGGTTGGGACAGTGGTGCCGGCGCCCTGAAGGATTCTTCTAACTGGAGTTATTGACACAGCTCCAAAGAGCAAGTTTCCCATGTGGAGACGAAATTTGTTCTGATTGCCTCAGGAACCCCCATAAGCAGGTATTGGAAACCTGGCCTCAGAGGAGAGATGCCTGGAAACCAAAGCAATGGATCCGAGTAGGGCCTAGGGGCCTGTCCGCTTCAATCTTCTTCTCTGTGGTCATCTGTCTATGGTCCTTATTGGCGGGTGTTGCTCAGCTTTTATCAGATCGCCCCTGTTCTCCTGGGAGGTCTACACTATTGGGATGATCTCGGGGTCTTTGGAGATTTCATGGGCGGGGCCTCATGGGCCACGCTGGTTTCTCCTACACTGAACATTGGACAACATGCCAACCACATAGTTTCTGGCCATGAGGAAAGAGGAGACCTTATTTCTGCATCACATACACTGTTTGGCAGTGAGTGGAGATAAGGTCTAGGTTCTAAAGCCTAAAAACCAAGTTTGGGAAGATATGATGACCTAAGGCCCTGACAGGTCCAATGTGCTCAGTGTGCGGCCAGCTGTCTGGGTGTCGGTCAGAAGGTCCAGGCTCAGGCTGTGTCAGACAGGGCATTAGTGCCTCGGCTAGACCATATAATTGGGGTACAGTCGAGTGGCGTTCAGGTTGATCCTCTTTTGCGGTTTCTGGGTAGCCCCATAGGGCAAAGTTTCTCTTCTGGAGGGCAGGCATAGTGCTGCATTGTGGCTCCAGAATTCCCAAACTGGAAGGCTTGTGGCCCAGGAGTGTGATGACGGAAGTCTGAGAACACAAGCTAGGCGTAGGTTTTGGACTGAGGGCACCACAGGCACACTCTGCTGAGCTGAATCAATATCTCGTGCATATGAAGTTACACAAGGATCAGACCTTGGCTCTGGTTGGAGTTTCTGTCCATTTCCCCCATTCACGAAGTGGGGGACACATCATGAGGCCATGGTGGTTTTCCCAAGATGGGAGTAGTGAGATGCTCCAATCCCCAAGGATTCCTTCTGAGGGACAGTCGAGACCTGTTGGATGGCTCCAGGATGTCCATTATGGAATGACACCAGGGCAGGGTTCTAAGGATGGATTCCTGGGCAGCCCGCCTTGCATTCCAATTATCTACTTGCAATAAGGCACGTTTGATGGATCTGGGGGAGCAACCGAGGGGGCTGAGTTGAAATTGGCTCTCCTGAGGATGGGTCATAATGTGGGTTTGTGTCCATTGAGACCTTGGAATGGGGCAGTGCCTCCATGTACCTGAAGGTTTCTTGTAACTGGAGGTTGTGACTCCAGAATTCCCAACTTGAGGGCTTGTAGGCCAGGAGTTTCAGGACGGAAGTCTGAGAACACAAGTTAGGCTTAGGTTTCCCATTGGTGACACAGCAGGCACACTCTGCAAAGCTGAATCGAGATCTCATGCATCTGAAGTCAAGGTGAGGATCAGACGTTGGCTTTAGGTTGGAGATTCTGTCCATGATTTCCCCAACATGAAGTTGGGGGGACATCAGGAAGCCTTGAAAGTTTTACCACTGTGTGCGTGTGTGATGCTCCAAACCACAAGAATTCCTTCTGCGGGACAGTTGAGACCTGTTGCATGGATCAAGGACGTCCCATAAGAAACTTCTCCAGAACAAGGTTCTAATGGTGGATGCCTAGGCAGCCCAACTCGCATTCCAGTTGTCTCCTAGTAACAAGGCAGGAGTGGGCTGAATTTAAATGGACTCTCCTGAGGATCGGTCATAATGTGGGTTTGTGTCCATTGAGACCTTGGAATGGGGCAGTGGCTCCAGTGCCCTCAATTCTCCTTACTGGAGGTTTTGAGACAGCTCCAAAGAACAAGTTTCCCATGTGGAGATGAGATTTGTCCTGATCGGTGCCTCAGGAACCCCCATAAGCTGATATTGGAAACCAAGCATCTGAGGAGAGATGCCTGGAAACCAAAGCAATGGATCCGATTAAGACCCAGGGGCCTTTCTGCTTCAATATTCTCCTTGCAGAGCCTCTATCTATGATTCAGAATAAAGGTCATCACCCAGATTGTATCAGATAGCACCTGTTTGTCCAGGAAGGCCAACACTATTAAGATGGTCTTGGGGACTTTGTAGGTTTCTCCTAATCTGTAGGGTTGTTGCAAGTGAAATGGGCAGAAATCCCTTGGAGAGGGTTGGCACAGTCCTTAGGTGTGGCCCAAGCTGTCTGGGTGTCTGTCGGAGGTCCGCGCTCAGGCTGTGTCAGAAAGGGTATTAGTGCCCAAGGTAGACTGTATAATTGGAGTACAATTGAGTGGCGTGCAGATTGATCCTCATTTGGCGTTTCTGGGTAGCCCCAGGAACAACGTTTTTCTTCTGGAGGGCTGGAAGAATGCTGCCTTGTGGCTCCGGAATTCCCAAACTGGAGGGTGTGTGGGCCAGAAGTGTGAGGAATGAAGTCTGAGAACACAAACTAGGCTTTGGTTTCGTGGCGAGGGCATGGCAGGCACACTCTCAGAGCTGAGTCGAGATCTCGTGCATCTGAAGTCAGGGCGAGGATCTGATGTAGGCATAGGCTGGAGTTTGTGTTCAGGATGGCCTCTTCATGAAGGTGGTGGGCATCATGGGGCCATGGATGCTCTCCCACGATGGAAGTTATAAGATGCTCCAATTGGCAAGGATTCCTTTTACAGGATAGTCGAGACCGGTCAGATGGCTCCAAGATGTCCCATACAGAATGACTCCAGAGCAGGGTTCTAAGGATGGATGCCTGGAGAGTCCAATTCGCATTCCTATTGTCTCCTAGAGACAAGGCAGGATTGATCTGCTTCCTCTGGGGGAGCAACCAATGGGGCTGTGTTGAAATGGACTCTCCTGAGAATAGGGCATAATGTGGGTTTGTGTCCATGGAAATCTTGGAATGGGGCGGTGGCTCCAGGGACCTGAAGGTTTCTCCTAACTTGAGGTTTTGACACAGCTCCAAAAGGCATGTTTCCATGTGTAGACGAGATTTGTTCTGACTGGTACCTCTGGAAGAACCCATATGCTGGTATTGGAAACCAAGCCTCTGAGGAAAGATGCCTGGAAACCAAAGCAATGGATCTGATTAGGGCCTTGGTGCCTGTCTGGTTCAATCTTCCTCTCTGGGGATATCTGTCTACGGGTCTGAGTTGAGGTAGTTGCTCAGCTTGGGATAAATCGCCCTTGTTTGTCCTGGGCGGCCGACACTATTGGGATGGCCTCGGGGACTTTGGAGGTTTCTCCTAATCTGTAGGGTTGTGTCCAGGCACAGTCCTGAGGTGTGGCTCCAGGGGCCCCAGCCTGGAAGGTGTGTGGGTTAGTACTGTGGGGACAGAAGTCTGAAAACCCAAACTTAACTTAGGTTTGGGGACATATGTATGACACGCCCGATCTATAGACCTTGAGGAGAATTTTTTGTTCTATGAACAAAGGGCAAACATGAGGCACTTGCCCAGGTTTTTGTCTCTGGATTTTGTGTCAACGATGGCCATGGAATGTCGGGATGGCCTCATGGGCTATCGACGAGTCTTTCTCTCTGTGGATTTGGGCAGATCCCAAGTGTTTGGGGTTATTCTTTGGATGGGAGGAGTCCTTTCGGTATATTTTTTACCTCAGGTGTTCCACCAGAGAAGGATTCCAGAGCAGACCTGAGTAGTGATGACTAGACATCTCAACCTCTGGTTAAGATTGGGGGACTAGGGGCATGGCAAGCCCCATATGAGTGCTCTTGGTCTTGCCACTGAGATGATTTCCTTGAGGACAGGGCTCACGCTGAGGGTCACAATGTGTGTTTGTGCCCATGGCGGCCTCAAGCATGGGCTGGCCTCTTGGGCCACACTGGATTCTCCTACACTGAATTTTGTACAACATGCTAATCACAAGTTTTCTTGCCTTGGGGAAGGAGTTCTGATTTTTGTATCACGTTCACCCCTGGGTAGTGAGGGGAGATAAGTTCTAGGTTATAAAGCCTGAAAACCGAGTTTGGGAAGAGATGACCACCACATTGGACATGGCCTGTCCAATGTGCACAGTGTACGGTCAGCTGTCTGGGTTTCGGTCGGGGGTTCTGGGCTCAGGCTGTGTCATACAGGGATTTAGTTCCCAGACTAGCCTGTATAGTTGGGGTACAGTCAAGTGGAATGCAGGTTGATCCTCATTTGGCTTTTCTGGGTAGCTTCATAAGGCAACGTTTTTCTTCTGGAGGGCAGGCAGAGTGCTGCACTGTGTCTCCAGAATTCCCAACTTGAGGGCTTGTGGGCCAGAAGTGTGAGGATGGAAGTCTGAGAACACAAGCTAGGCTTAGGTTTAGGGACCAGGGCACGGCAAGCACACTCTGCAGACCTGAATCGAGATCTCATGCAACTGAAGTCAGGGCAAGGATCAGACATTGGCTCAGGATGGAGTTTCTATCCATGATGGCCCCTTAATTAAGGTGGGGGGCATCACGAGGTTATGGAGGTATACCCACGTTGGGATTGTGTGATACTCCAAACCGCAAGGATTCCTTCTGCGGGACAGTCGAGACCTGTCAGATGGATCCAGGTTGCCCCATAAGGACCTTCTGCAGAGCAGGGTTCTAATGATGGATGCCTGGGCAGCCCAACTCGCATTACAATTGTCTCCTAGCGAAAAGGCAGGTTCGATATACTGGCTCTGGGGGAGCAACCGCGGGGGCTGAATTGAAATGGACTCTCCTGAGGATCGGTCATATTGTGGGTTTGTGTCCCTGGAGACCTTGGAATGGGGAGGTGGCGCCAGCGCCCTGGAAGAATCTTCTAACCAGAGGTTTTGATACAGCTCCAAAGCGCCAGTTTCCCCTAAGGAGTTGAGGTTTGTTCTAATTCATTCCTCAGGAACCACAATAAGATGGTATTGAAAACCAGGATTCTGAGGAGAGATGCCTGGAAACCAAAGCAGTGGATTTTGTTAGGTCCTAGGGGCCTGTCCACTTCATTCTTCTTCTTTGGGAACATGTCTCTATGGTTCTGAGTGGAGGTCGTTGCTCAGCTGGTGTATCGCCCCATTTGTCCTGGGTGGCCACACTATTGGGATGGTCTCAAGGTCTTTGTAGGTTTCTCCTAATCTGTACGGTTGTAGCCAATGGAATGGGCAGAATTTTCTTGGAAAGGGCAGGCACAGTCCTGAAGTGTTGCCCCAGCTGTCTTCATTTCGGTCGGGAGATCCAGGTTCAGGCTGTGTCAGACAGGGCTTTAGTGCTCATGCTAGGCTGTATAATTGGGGTACAGTCGAGTGGCCTGCAGGTTGATCCTCATTTGGGGTTTCTGGGTAGCTCCATAGGGCAACGAATTTCTTCTGGAGGGCAGTCAGAGTGCTGCATTGTGGCTCTGGAATTCCCAAACTGGAGGGCTTGTAGCCCAGGAGTGTGAGGACGTAAGTCTGAGAACACAAGCTAAGCCAGGTTTTCGGGGTGACAGCATTGCAGGCATGCTCTGCAGAGCTAAATCGAGATCTCGTGCATCTGAAATCAGGGCGAGGATCAGACGTTGGCTCAGGTTGGAGTTTCTGTCCATGATGGCCCCTTCATGAAGGGGGAATGCGCATCATGTGGCCATGGAGTTTTTCCTTCGATGGGAGTTGTGACATTCCAAACTTCAAGGATTCCTTCCGTGGCACAATTGAGACCAGTTGGATGGCTCAAGGACCTCCTATCGGGAATGACTCCAGAGCAGGGTTCTAAGGATGGATGCCTGGGCAGCCTGCCTCACATTTGAATTGTATCCTCTCGACAAGACAGGTTCGATCTGCTGGCTCTGGGGGAGCAACCAACGGGGCTGAGTTGAAATGGACTCTCCTTAGAATCAGTCATAATGTGGGTTTTTGTTCATGGAGATCTTGGAATGGGGCGGTGGTACCAGGGCACTGAAGGAATCTCCTAACCGGATGTTTTTACACATCTCCATTGATCAAGTTTCCCATGTGGTGATGAGATTTTTTATGATCAGTGCCTCAGGAAACCCTTATATTCTGGTATTGGAATCCAGGACTCTGAGGAGAGATGTCTGGAAACAAAACAATGGATCATATTAGGACCTAGGAGCGTGTTCAGGTGAATCTTCTGTTCTGGGGACATCTGTCTACGGGTCTGAGTGGAGGTAGCTGCACAGATGGTTTCATATCGCCCATGTTTGTCCCGGGAGGCCCCCAGTATTGGGATGGCCTAGGAGTCTTTGGAGGTTTCTCCAAATCTGTAGTGTTGGGGCCAATTGAATGGGCAGAATTCCCATGGAGAGGGTAGGCACAGTCGTGAAGTGTGGCTCCAGGGGCACCATCCTGGAGGGTGTGTGGACTAGGGCCGTGGGGACAGAAGTCTGAAGACACAAACTTGGCTTAGGTTTGGGGACATAGGTATGGCAGGCACGATCTACAGATGGTGAGGAGAACTCTTCATGATATGAACAAAGGGCAAATGTGAAGTGCTTCCTCAAGCTTTTGTCTCTGTATTTTGCTTCAACAATAGCCGTTGAATGTTGAGGTGGCTTCATCAGGCATGGACTAGTATCCCTCTCTGGGGATTTAGACCAATTCCAAGACTTTGGGGTCATTCTTTGGTATGGGAGGTATCCTTTCTGTTTTTTTTACCTCAAGTGTCCCACCAAAAGACTCATTCCAGAGAAGAGCGCTGGGGAGAGGCGACTGGACAACCCGACCTCTGGTTTAGAATGGGGGCCTGGGGGCATGTCAAGCACCATATGCTGGCTCCTGCTCCAGCCACTGAGAGGTCTTACTTGAGGACAGGGCTCACACTAAGTATCACAATGCGAGTTTGTGCCAAATCTGGCCCTCAAGCATGGGTGCAGCCTCATGATCCAAGCTGGTTTCTCCTACTCTGAACGTTCTACAACATGCCAACCACATGGTTTCTTGCCATGTGGAAGGAGGAGTTCTGATTTCTGCATTTTGTTAAACCCTGGCCTGTAATTGGAGATAAGGTTTAGGTTCTAAAGTCTGAAAACCGAGGGTGGGAAGAGATGACGATCTAAGGCCATGGCAGGTCAGGTGCGCTCAGTGTGAGGCCAGCTGTCTGGGTGTCGGTCGTGGGGTCCGGACTCAGGTTGTGTCAGAGAGGGCATTAGTGCCCAGTTTAGACGTATAATTGGGGTATAGTCGATTGGCGTGCAGGTTGATCCTCATTTGAGGTTTCTGTGTAGCCCCTAAAGGCAACGTTTTTCTTCTGGAGCACAGGCATATTGCTGCATTGTGGTCTGGAATTGCCAATCTAGAGGGCTTGTGGGACAGGAGTGTAAGGACGAAAGTCTGAGAAAAGAAGCTAGGCTTAGGTTTTGGGGCGAGGGCATGGCAGGCACAGTCTGCAGAGCTGAATAGAGATCCTGTACATCTGAACTCAGGGCCAGCATCTGACTTTGGCTCAGGTTGGATTTTCTGTCCATGATGGCCCCTTCATGAAGGAGGAGAGTCTCAAGAGGCCATGTAAGTATTCCCACGATGGGAGTTGTGTGATGCTCCAAACCACAAGGATTCCTTCTGTAGGATCCTCGAGAACAGTTGGATGGCTTCCAGAGGTCCCATATGGAATGACTCCAGAGGGCTAATGATGATGAATATTTTTTCATGTGTCTGATAGTCATTTGTATGTCTTCATTGGAGACGTCTCTGTTCATATCTTCTGCCCGTTTTATATATATATATATGATTGCCTGTTTTGTGTGTGTTGAGTTTGAGGAGTTCATTATAGATCCTGGATATCAACCTTTTGTCTGTACTGTCATTTGCAAATATCTTCTCACAATCCGTGGGTTGCCTCTTTGTTTTTTTGACTGTTTCCTTTGCTGTGCAGAAACTTTTGATTTTGATGAAAGAGCAGGATTCTAAGGATGGATGTGTGGTGTGCCTGCCTCACGTTCCAATTATTTCCTAGTGACAAGGCAGGTTCAGTCTGTTGACTCTTGGGGAGTAACAGAGGGGGCTTAGTTGAAATGGAGTCTCCTAAGAATGGGTCATATTGTCCATTTGTGTCTATGAAGACCTTGGAATGGGGCGGTGGATCTGGGGCCCTGAAGTATTCTCCTAACCGGAGGTTTGGACAGAGCTCCAAAGATTACATTTCCACTATGGAGTCGAGATTTGTTCTGATGAGTGCTTCAGGAATCCACCATATGTTGGTATTGGAAACCAGGCCTTGAGGAGAGATGTCTGGAAACTAAAGCAATGTACCTGATTAGGACCTAGGGACCTGTCTGGTTCAATCTGATTCTCTGGGTACATCAGTCTACGGGTCTTATTGGAGGTAGTTGCTCAGCTTGTGTCACATCGCACCTGTTTGTGTCAGATGGCCTACACTATTGGGAAGTCCTCGGGGTCTTTGGAGGTTTCTCCTAATCTGTATGGTTGTAGACAATGGAATGGGCAGAATTACCTTGGAGAGAGCAGGCACAGTCCTGAGTTGTGGCTCCAGGGGTCCCAGCCTGGAGGGTGTGTGGGCCAGGGCTGTGGGTACAGAAGTCTGAAAACAGAAACTCGGCTTAGATTAAGGGACGTAGGTATGGCAGGCATGGTCTACAGACCTTGAGGAGACCTCTTTGGGAAATGAACAAAGGGCGAGTGTGAGGCGCTTGCTCAGGCTTTTGTCACTGGATTTTGTGTCAACGATGGATGAGGAATGATGGGTTGGCCTCATGGGCCATGAACGAGAATCCCTTTCAGGTATTTGGCCAGACTCCAAGAATTTGGGTTCATTCTGGGGGATGGTGGAGTCCTTTCTGTTTTTTTCCCCCCCTCAGGTGTCCCACCAAAAGAGGGATTCCAGAGCCAAGCCCTGGGAGGGGCGAATGGACCTTTGATTAAGAATGGGGGCCTAGGGGCATGGCAAGACCCATGTGTGGGCTCTTGGTACAACCACTGACAGGCCTTACTTGAGGACAGGGCACATTCTGAGGGTCACAATGCGTGTTTGTGCCCAAAGTGGGCCTCAAACATGGGCGGGACCACCTGGGCACACTGGTTTCTTTTACACTGAACATTGGACAACATGCCAACCACAAGGGTTCTGGGCACAGGGAAGGAAGAGCTCTGATTTCTGCATCACGTCCACCACTGGGCATTGATTGGAGGTGAGGTTTAGGTTCTGAAGCCTGAAAAACGAGGTTGGGAAAAGATGACAATCCAAGGCCATGGTGGTTCTGAGTGCTCAGTGTGGGGCCCGCTGTCTGTGCTTTGGTTGGGAGGTCCGTGTTCAGGCTGTGTCAAACAGTTCATTAGGGCCCAGGGTAGACTGTATAAATGGGGTGAAGTCGAGTTGCATGCAGGTTGATCCTCTTTTGGGATTTCTGGGTAGCCCCATAGGGCAAAGATTTACTTCTGGAAGGCACGCAGAGTGCTGAATTGTGTCTCCAGAATTCCCAAACTGGGGGCTAGTTGGCCAGGAGTGTGAGGAAATAAATATGAGAGCACAGGCTAGTCTTAGGTTTAGGGGAGAGGGCAGTGCAGGCACACTCTCCAGATATGAATTGAGCTGAATCGAGCTGAATCGTGCATTTGAACTCAGGGCGAGTATCAGACGTTGGCTCACGTTGGACTTTCTGTCCATGATGGCCCCTTCATGAAGGGGGGCAAGGCATCAGGGGCTATTGAGTATTTCTCATAATGGGAATTTTGAGATGCTTCAAACAGCAAGGATTGCTTCTGCAGTACAATTGAGACCTGTTGGATTGGTCCAGGATGTCCCATAGGAAACGACTCCAGAGCAGGGTTCTAAGAATGGATGCCTGGGCAGAATGCCTCGCATTCAAGTTGCCTCCTAGCGAGAAGACAGGTTTGATTGCTGGCTCAGGGGGAGCAACCAAGGGGGCTGAGTTGAAATAAACTCTCTTGCAGATGGGACCTAATGTGGGTTTATGTCCATGGAGACCTTGGAATGGGGTGGTGGCACTGGAGCCCTGAAGGATTCTCCTAACCTGAGGTTTTGATACAGCTCCAAAAAGCAACTTTCCCATGCAGAGACGACATTTGTTCTGATTGGTGCCTCAGGAAACCCCATATGCTGATATTGGAAACCGGGGCTTGGCGAGAGATGACTGGAAACCAAAGCAATTTGTCTTATTAGGGCCTAGAGGCCTGTCAGGTTCAGTGTTTTTTCTGGGGACATCTGCCTACATGTCTGAGTGGAGGTAGTTGCTCAGCTGGTGGCAGATCGCCCCTGTTTGTCCCAGGCGACCTACAGCATTGGGATAGCTTCCGGGTTTTAGAGGTTCCTCTAATTTGTACGGTTGTGGTCAATGGAATGGGCAGAATTCCCTTGGAGAGGGCAGGCACAGTCCTGGCATGTGGCTCCAGGGCCCCCAGCCTGGAGGGTGTGTGGGCCAGGGCTATGGTGACAGAAGTCTGAAAACACAAACTCAGATTAGGTTTTTGAATGGAGTTATGGCAGGCCCGATCTACAGACTGTGAGAAGAATTTTTCGGGCTACGAACAAAGGGCCAATGTGAGGCGCTTGCACAGGCTTTTCTCTCTGGATTTTGTGTCAACCGTGGCCGTAGAATGTTGATGTGGCCTCATGGGCCATGGAAGCTTCTTTCTCTCTGTGGATTTGGCCCAATTCCAAGTGTTTGGGTCATTCTGTGAATGGGAGGAGGTTTTTTTTTTTTTTGGTATTTTTTTGCCTCAGGTGTCCCACCATAGCGGGATTATGGAGCAGAACCCTGAGTAGGGTTGACTAGACATGTTGACCTCTGGTTAAGATTGGGGGACTAGGGAAATGGCAAGCCCCATATGCAGGCTCTTGTTCCAGCCACTAAGAGGCCTTACTTGAGGATAAGGCACACGCTGAGGGTCACAATGCGTGTTTGTGACCAACGTGGACTTTAAGCATGGGCGTAGCCACCTGGGCACGCTAGTTTCTCCTACAGTGACCATTGGACAACATGCCAACCACAAGGATTCTGGGCATGGGGACAGAGGAGTTCTCATTTTTGCATCACGTTCACCCCTGGGAGGTGAGTGGAGGTAAGGTCTAGGTTCTGAAGCCTGAAAACCGAGGTTGGGAAGAGATGACGACCTAAGGCCATGGTGGGTCTGATGTGCTCAGTGTACAGCCAGCTGTCTGGGTGTCGGTCAGGAGGTCTGGGCTAAGGCTGTGTCAGAAAGTCTTCAGTGCCCAGGCTAGACTGTATAATTAGGGTACAGTCAAGTGGTGAGCAGGTCGATCCTCATTTGGCATTTCTGGGTAGCCCCATAGGCAACGTTTTTCTTCTGCAGAGCAGGCAGAGTGATGCATTGTGTCTCCAGAATTCCCAACTGGAGGGCTTGTGGGCCTGGAGTGTGAGTACAGATCTGAGAACACAAGCTAGGCTTAGGTTTCGGGATGAGGGCACGGCACGCACACTCTGCAGAGATGAATCAATATTTTGTGCATCTGAAGTCTGGGCAAGGATAAGACGTTGGCTTAGGATGGAGTTTCTATCCATGATAACCCCTTCATGAAGGTGGGGGTGCATTATGAGGCCATGGAGGATTTCCCATGGTGGGATTGTGTGATGCTCCAAACTGCAAGGGTTCCTTCTGTGGGACAGTCGAGACCTGTTTGATGGATCCAGGACATCCCATGAGGGTTTTCTGCAGAGCAGTGTTCTAATGATGGAGGCCTGGGCAGCCCAACTCGCATTCCAATTGTTCCCTAGCAACAAGGCAGGTTCATTCTGCTGGCTCTGGGGGAGCAACAGAGGAGGTTGATTTGAAATGGACTCTCCTGCGGATGGGTCATAATGTGGGTTTGTGTCCATGGAGTCCTTTGAATGGGGCGGTGGCAGTGGGGCCCTGAAAGATTTTCCTAACTGGAGGTTTTGACACAGCTCCAAAGAGCACGATTAACATGTGGAGACGACATTTGTTCTGATCAGTGCCTCAAGAAACCCCATATGCTGGTATTGGAACCCAGGCCTCTGGGGAGAGATGACTGGAAATCAAAGCAATGGATCTGATTGTTTTTCTCAATGTTTTTCTCTGGGGATACTGCCTACAGTTCTGAATGGAGGTAGTTGATCAGCTGGTGGCAGATCGCCTCTTTGTCCCAGGGGGCCTACACCATTGGGATAACTTTGGGGAATTTGGAGGTTCCTCTAATTAGTACGGTTGTGGCCGTTGGAATGGGCAGAATTCCATTGGAGCGGGCAGTCACTGTCCTGATTTGTGGCTCCAGAGACCCCAGCCTGGAGGGTGTGTGGGCCAGGGTTGTGACAGAAGACGCCTGAAAACACAAACTCAGATTAGGTTAGGGGATGGAGGTATGGCAGGCCCGATCTACAGACTATGAGGAGAACTCTTTGGTATATGAACAAAGAGTGAGTGTGAGGCACTTGCTGAGGCTTTTGTCTGGATTTTGTATCAACGATGGCCATGAAATGTTGGGGTGGCACCAATCAGAAAAATTAGGAGAAACCTCCAACGTCCCCAAGGCTATCCTAAGAGAGTAGGCTGCCAAGGTCAAACAGGGACTATCTACCATCAGCTGAGCAACTACCTCCACTCAGACCCGGAGACATATGTCCCAAGAGAAGAATATTGAACCAGACAGGCCCCTTGGACCTCATCAGATCCATTGCTTTGCTTTCCAGCCATCTCTCTTCAGAGGCCTGGTTTCCAATAGGCACATATGGGGTTTCCTGAGGTACCATCAGAAGAAATATCGTCTCCATATGGGAAACTTGCACATGGAAGCTGTGTCAAAACCTCTGGTTAGTAGAAACCTTCAGGACCCTAGTGCCACCGCCCCATTCCAGGGTACCCAAGGACACAAGCCCACCTTATGACCCATGCAAAGGAGAGTCCATTTTAGCTCAGCGCCCTTGGTTTCTACCCCAGACCCAGCAGATCTAACCTGTATTATCACAAGGAGACAACTGGAATGCTAGGTGGGCAGCCCAGGCATCCATCCTTAGAACACTGCTCTGGAGTCATCCCTATGGGATGTCCTGGAGCCATCCAACAGGTCTCAATTGTCCCACAGAAAGAATCCTTGTGGTTTGGAGAATCTCACAACTCTCATTGTGGGAAAACCTCCATGGCTTGGTGATGCCCCGCCCCCTTCATGAAGGGGCCATCATGGACAGGAACTCTATCCTGAGCCAATGTCTGATCCTCGCCTTGACTTCAGATACACGAGATCTTGATTCAGCTCTGTTGAGTGTGCCTGCCATGCCCTCCCCCCGAAACCTATGCCTAGCTTGTGTTCTTAGACTTCCATCCTCAAACTCTTGGCCCACAGGCCCTCAGGATGGCAATTCCGGAGCCACAATGCAGCACTCTTCCTGTGCTCCAGAAGATAAATGTTGCCCTATGGGGCTACCCAGAGACACTAAATGAGGATCAACCTGCACACAACTCTACTGTACCCTAATTATACAGTCTACCCTGAGCACTAATGCCCTGTCTGACACAGCCTGAGCCCAGACCTCCCGACCAGACAGCTGGCCGCACACTGAGCACATCAGACCCGCTATCGCCTTAGCTCGTCATCTCTTCCCAACCTCGTTTTTCAGGCTTCACAACCTAGACCTTAACTCCAATCAAGACTCAATGGTGAAAGTGATGCAGAAATCAGAACTCCACTTTCCCCGTGGCAAGAATCCTTGTGGTTGGCATGTTTTCCAACGTTCAGTGTAGGAGAAATCAGCATGGCCCATGAGCCCCCACCCATTCTTGAGTGCTGCATTGGGCACAAACACGCATTGTGACCCTCAGCATGAGTCCTGTCCTCAAGTAAGGCTTTTCTGTGGCTGGACCAAGAGCCTGCATATGGGGCTTGTCATGTCCCTAGTCCCCCATTCTTAATCAGAGGTTGTTTTGTCCATTCGCCCCTCCCCAGGGCTATGCTCTGGAATCCCTCTTTTGGTGGGACACCTGAGGTAAAAAAACAGATGAGACTCCTCCCATCCCACAGAATCACCTCAAAAATCATCTTGAGATCGGACCAAATCCCCAGAGAGGGAGCCATGAGGCCACCTCGACATTCCACGGCCATCAGTGACTCAAAATCCAGAGACAAAAGCCTGAGCAAGCACCTCAATCTCGCCCTTTGTTCATATCCCAAAGAGTTCTCCTCATGGTCTTTAGATTTGACCTACCATACCTACGTCCCCAAACTTAAGCCAAGTTTGTGTTTTCAGACTTCGTCCCCGCAGCCCTGGCCCACACACCCTCCAGGATGGGGTCCCTGGAGTGACACCTCAGGACTGTGCATGCCTTCTCCAAGGGTATTCTGCCCATTCCATTGGCAGCAACCGCCCAAATTAGGAGAAACCTCCAAAGTGCCTGAGGCTATCCCAAAAGTTTCGCCCCCCCCCAGGACAAACAGGTTTGATCTGACACTAGCTAAGCAACTACCTCCACTCAGACGTGTAGACAGATGTCCCCCCATGAAGATTGAACTGGACAGGCCCATAGGCCCTAATCGGATCCATTGTTTTTGTTTCCAGACATGTCTCTACAGAGAACTGGTTTCCAATACCAGCATACAGGGGATTCCTGAGGCACCGACCAGAACACATCTCATCTCCACATAGGAAATATACTCTTTGGAGCTCTGTTAAAACCTCTGGCTAGGAGAATCCTTCAGGGTCCCATTGCCACTGCCCCATTCCATGGTCTCCATGGCCACAAACCCATATTATGACCCATCTGCAGGAGAGTCCATTTCAACACACCCCCCTTGGTTGCTCCCCCAGAGTCAGCAGATTGAAATTCTCCTATCCCAAGGAGATGATTGAAATATGAACAGGGCTTCCCAGGCATCAAATTTGAGTACACTGTTCTGGAGTTGTTCCATATGGGACGTTCTTAAGCCATCCAACATGTTTCAATTGTCCTGCAAAAGGAATTCTAGCCATTTGGAACATCTCAAATTTCCCATCGAGGAAGGAGGGGACAAGATGGCGTGGAAGTAGGAAGAGGTGCCTTTTCACCTTTACCCCAAAGTGAACTGATTACCTATCAAAGAACTCCAATCACCCATGAAATCAGCCTGAGATCAGAATTATACATGTCTGGATCTCTACAGGGGGAGAAGACGCCAGTGGGCAGGTAAAGTGGCATGGGAATGGCAGACTGATATTGGAAGATAAACAAAAGGAGCAGGGAGCCACCAGAGGCAACCAGTTGGAAAGTAATAACCCATGAGTGAGAGTGCCCTGTGTCTGGGGACCAGCATTAACTTGGAGACAGGTTGAAAGCACTCCAAAAGAGCAAAGGATCTGGGGGGGGGGATTGTGGGAATCAGGACGGCTAGGGACAGGAGCTTAAGTCCACAGTCCCAGGACAGCCTCCAGTGGTGCTGAGGCAGAGAGAGTGCGGTGGAGAAACCAGCTATTGGTCCCTAAGCTGCCAGCATGCCAGAGAACACGTGGGGTCCATTTGCTGTGAGGGGATGGGAGCCACGCGGGACAGCAGAATGCAAGAGCCCTGTTATAGAACCTGAGTTACTCCCCTGAGAGAGGTATAAAGGCCCAGCAGGTGCCCTTTGATATGCGCCATTGATTCAGACGCCCCCCCCCCCCCCCGCCAGAGAGGTGCACAAAGGCCCAGCCTGGTGCTCTCAGACCTGCGCCCCATTCTCAGAGCTTGAGACCCACGCTGGAACCTCAGCCTCCCCTAAAATTGGTGCACGCAAGATGGGCACTCTTAGACCCAGAAAGACTAGGCACTCCCAGCCCGGGCCAGCGGGAAAATCTCAGTGTGCGATTGCTGCATGGAACCTCTATAGCTGTCTGGAGCTTCCCAGACAGCCGCCACTGCCTTGGCTTTGGGTACAAGCAAAAGATCCTGTATACTCAGGACAGAACCTGCTCTGCCAGCAGCCAAGGAGGAACTTGTTTATGCTCTGCAGAAAGACTGAGGCTTCTCTCTTAGAGGGAGATCAGAGTGCGGTTTGTTTTCCTCTAAAACTACAAAAATCATCAAAAGCGGTCAAAGTGAGAAAAAAAAAAGTGAACATAAAAACCTCCAGAGAACAATAGCCTGAAAAAAAAAAAAAAAACAACAGTTTCCTCAGAGCCCACGCCCTTGATGGGGGTGGGAGGACTTAAGTCGGGAACATCATTGACTGAAAACCCATGAGACAGGCCCCTCCCCCAGAAAAAAAAAAAAAACAAGAAAAAAAAAAGAGAAAAAAAAGGACTACAAGAGAACAACCACTACTTCATAGGAAAACTTTTATTTCTCATTCATTCCCACTATTCTGGTTCATTTTTTTTATATATATAGGTAATTTGTTTAACCTAATAACCATCAATGAGAGCTGTTCAGTACATCAAATTTCATAATAACCTTCTAACACGAATTTTTGATACATACACATTTTTTTTTTGCATTTCTATTTTTTGAATTCCTTCTTTTTTTCAAAAAAAATAGTTTAGTTTAGTCTAGTTTATTCCTTTTCTATTTTTAACTTCTAATATACATATAGAGTTAAACTTCAAAGTAATCCCCTTTCTCCAATCAATACTACCCTATAGGAAAACTAATTTTGAATCCCCCTTAATCTTAGGAAAGTTGAGTCCTTTAACAAAGATATCAAGATACATCCAGGAAGAACCAAAACAACCTTCCTCGCACACACTGAGAATTTATAACCACTCTCCCATCTTTTCTTCCACAAGTTTTTCTGTGTTTTTGTGTTTGTTCTGTTAGTATATAAATCTTACATTTGGGGTTCTATTTGATGAGGTTCTTCTTTTATTTGCTCATATATTTTCTTTCTCTTGTCATATAATTTTATCAGTCTTTTTGTTTGTCTGTTTCTGTTTGTCTACTTCATAAACCTTACCTTGGGGCCCATTTGGGCTGAACCTTCTCTTTCGTCTTCCCTTTCTTTCCAGTCTCTCTCTATATATTATTTTTTTCTTTTCCCTTGTCTCTCGTTTGGGTAGGGAATCCTGATTGCTCAGAAGTGTTTCAGGGTGGACCGTGACAACACCACGGTTAATACATCCATCTACATCTGTTCAGTCATCTCCCACCAAAATGACTAGGAGGAGGAATGCCCAACAGAAGAAAAATACAGAGGATGGACCTTCTGCAGCAGACCTAATAGCTATCAACATAGACAATATGTCAGAAAGAGAATTCAAGCTAACAATTATCCAGGCAATAGCTAGGTTGGAGAAAGCCATGGATGACCAAACAGAATTGATTAGGGCCAAGATGAAAGCGACCAGACACGATGTTCCCAATGTTAGAGCAGAGCTTAAAGCTACCAGGGAGGAGGTTCACAATGCTTTCAATGAGTTCCAATCTAATCTAAACTCTCTCAAAGCTAGGGTAACTAGACAGAAGATAGAATTAGTGATGTGGAGGACAAACAGGTAGAGAGAAAGGATCAGGAGGAAGCCTGGAGCAAACAGCTTAGAAACCATGAAAGCAGAATCAGGGAAATAAATGATGCCATGAAACATTCCAACGTTAGAATTATTGGAATCCCTGAAGGGGAGGAGAAAGAAAGAAGTCTAGAAGATAAAATGAAACAAGTTCTACATGAAAATTTTCCCAATCTCATGAATGGAACCAGCGTTCATGTACTAGAGGCTGAACAGTCTCCACTCAAGATTATACATTCCAAAAAAACATCACAACAACTGATAGTCAAATTGAGGAATTATAATTGTAGGTATAATCTCTTAAAAGCTGCTAGAGCAAAGAGGCTACTTACTTACAGAGGAAAGCCCATCATAATAACGTCAGACCTGTCCACAGAGACCTGGCAAGCCAGAAAACCCTGGAAAGATATATTCAGAGCACTAAATGAGAAGAGCATGCAGCCAAGAATACTTTATCCAGCAAGACTCACATTCAAAATGGATGGAGAGATAAAGAGTTTCCAAGACCGGCAAGGATTAAAAGACTATGCAACCACCAAGCCGACACTGCAGGAAATATTAAAGGGGGTTATATAAAAGAGGAAAAATCCTAAGAATAGCATTGAATAGAAATATAGAGATGATCTACAGAAAGAAAGACGTCAAAGGTAACTCGATTTCATTAAAAACATATCTATCAATAATCACTCTCAATGTGAATGGCTTAAATGCGCCATGAAACGGCACAGGGTTGCAGATTGGATAAAACGACAGGACCCAACCATATGTTGTCTATAAGAGACCCATTTTTAACCTAAAGATATACCCAGACTGAACGTAAAGGGATGGAGAAGGATCTTTCATGCCAATGGGCCTCAAAAGAAGGCTGGGGTAGCCATTCTCATATCTGATAAATTAGATTTTAAATGAAAGAGTAGTCAGAGATACAGAAGGACACTACATAATCCTTAAAGGGAATATCCACCAACATGATCTAACAATTATAAATATCTATACCCCCAATATGGGAGCAGCCAATTACATAAGAATACTGTTAATCAAGATAAAGAGTCATATTGACATGAATACCTAATCGTAGGAGATCTTAACACGCCTCTCTCAGATATAGACAGATCATTGAAGCAGAAAATCAATAAAGACACAAGAGTGTTGAATGACACATTGGGACAGATGGACCTCATAGATATATACAGAACATTCCACCCTAAAACAACACTATACTCATTGATATCAAGTTCAAATGGAACCTTCTCCAGAATAGACCACATCCTGGGTCACAAATCAGGACTCAAATGATACCAAATGACTTAGATTATTCCCTGCATATTCTCAGATCACAATGTTTTGAAACTGGAGTTAATCACAAGGAAAAGTTCAGAAGGAACTCAAAAACCTGGAAACTAAAGGCCACCTTGCTTAAGAATGATTGGATCAACCAGGAGATCAAAGAAGAAGTGAAACAATTCATGGAAACCTATGAGAATGAGGACACATCGGTCCAAAACCTATGGGATACAGAAAAGGCTGTCCTAAGGGGGAAATACATAGCCATCCAAGCCTCCCTCAAATAAACTGAAAAATCCAGAACACAGAAGATTTCTCTACAGCTTAAAGAGCTGGAGAATCAACAACAAATCAAAGCAACTCCACACATAAGAAGGGGAATAATCAAGATTAGAGCTGAGATCAATGAGGTAGAAACCAGAGATACAGTAATACGTACCAATGAAACTAGAAGCTGGTTTTTTGAAAGAATCAATAAGATCAATAAGGCACTGGCCACACTATTACAAAAGAAAAGAGAGAAAGCCCAAATTCATAAAATTATATGAAAAGGAAGAGATCACAACACCAAAGGAAGTAGAAACAATCATCAGGAGTTATTATCAACAATTATATGCCAAAAAGCTTAGCAACCTAGATGAAATTGATGCATTCCTAGAAAACTATAAACTCCCAAAATTGAACCAGGAAGCAATCGACAACCTGAACAGACCGATATCTAGTAACGAGATGGAAACAGTGATCAAATACCCCCACCCCTCAAAAAAAAAAAAAAAGAGCTCAGGACCTGATGGATTCCCTGGGAAATTCTACCAAACTTTCAAAGAAGAAATAACACCTATTCTCCTGAATCTGTTTCAAAAAATTGAAGCAGAAGGAAAACTTCCAGACTCTTTCTATGAAGCCATCATTACCCTGATCCAGAAACCAGGCAAAGACGCTACCAAAAAGGAGAATTTCAGACCAATATCACTGATAACTATGGATGCTAAGATTCTCCACAATATCCTAGCCAACAGGATCCAACAGGACATTATAAAGATTATCCACCATGACCACGTGGGATTCATCCTTGGGCTACAAGGATGGTTCAACATTCACAAATCAATCAGTGTGATACAACAAATTAATATGAGAAGAGAGAAGAACTACATGGTCCTCTCAACTGATGCAGAAAAAGCATCCATTCCTGATTAAAACACTTCAAAGTATAGGGATAGAGGGAACATTCCCGAACTTCATCAAATATATCTATGAAAAGCCACAGCAAATATCATCCTCAATGGGAAAAAGCTTGCAGCATTCCCGTTGAGATCAAGAACAAGACAAGGATGCCCACATTCACCACTCTTGTTCAACATAGTATTAGAAGTCCTAACAACAGCAATCAGACAACAAAGAGAAATAAAAGGTACCCAAATTGGCAATGAAGAAGTCAAACTCTCTATTCGCAGATGACATGATTCTTTATATGGAAAACACAAAAGACTCCACCCCCAAACTACTAGAACTCATACAGCAATTCAGCAACGTGGCAGGATACAAAGTCAATGAGCATTAATCAGTGGCTTTCTTATACACTAACAATGAAAATACAGAAATGGAAATTAGAGAATCGATTCAATTTACTATAGCACCAAGAACCATAAGATACCTGGGAATACACCTAACCAAAGAGTTAAAGGATCTGTACTTTAGGAACTACAGAACACTTATGAAGGAAATCGAAGAAGACACAAAAAGATGGAAGACCATTCCATGCTCTTAGATTGGAAGAATAAACATTGTTAAAATGTCTATACTGCCTAGAGCAATCTATACTTTTAATGCCATTCTGATCAAAATTCCACCAGTATTCTTCCAAGAGCTGGAGCAAATAATCCAGAAATTTGTATGGAATCAGAAGAGACCCCACATCTCCAAGGAAATGTTGAAAAACCGAAATAAAACTGGAGGCATCACGTTACCTGATTTCAAGCTTTATTACAAAGCTGTGGTCAGCAAGACAGCATGGTACTGGCATAAAAACAGACACATAGACCAGTGGAACAGAGTAGAGAACCCAGATGTGGACCCTCAAGTCTATGGGCAAATAATCTTTGACAAAACAGGAAAAAATATACCATGGAAAATAGTCTCTTCAATAAGTGGTGCTGGGAAAACTGGACAGCTATATGTAGAAGATGAATTTCGACCATTCTCTTACACCATACACAAAGATAAACTCAAAATGGAAAAAAGACCTCAAAGTGAGAAAGGAATCCATCATAATCCTAGAGGAGAACATAGGCAGTAATCTCTTCGATATCAGCCACAGCAACTTCTTTCCCAAAATTTGTCTCCAAAGGCAAAGGAAACAAAAGCAAAGTTGAACTTTCTGGACATCATCAATATCAAAAGCTTCTGCACAGCAAAAGAAACAGTCAAGAAAACAAAGAGGCACCCCATGGAATGGGAGAAGATATTTGCAAATGACAGTACAGAAAAAAGGTTGATATCCAGGATCTATAATGAACTCCTCAAATTCAACACACACAAAACAGACAATCATATTAAAAAATAGGCAGAAGGTATGAACAGACACTTCTCCAATGAAGACATACAAATGACTATCAGACACATGAAAAAATGATCATCATCACTAGCCATCAGGAAGATTCAAATTAAAAGTACATTGGTCAAAATTAGCAAGACAGGAAACAACATATTTTGGAGGGGATATGAAGAAAGGGGAAGGAACCCTCTTACACTGTTGGTGGGAATGCAAGTTGGTGCAGCCTCTTTGGAGAACAGTGTGGAGATGCCTCAAGAAATTAAAAAATAGAACTTCCCTATAACCCTGCCAATGCACTAATGGGTATTTGCCCCAAAGATACAGATGTAGTGAAAAGAAGAACCATCTGTACCCCAATGTTTATAGCACCAATGGGCACGGTCGCCAAACTGTGAAAAGAACCAAGATGCCCTTCAACGGACGAATGGATAAGGAAGATGTGGTCAATATCCACTATGGAGTATTGTGCCTCCATCAGAAAGGATGAATACCAAACTTTTGTAGCAACATGGACGGCACTGGAAGATTTTATGTTGAGTGAAAAAAGTCAAGCAGAGAAAGTCAACTATCATATGGTTTCACTTATTTGTGGAGCATAACAAATAGCATGGAGGACATCGGGAGATAGAGAGGAGAAGTGAGTTGGGGGAAATTGGAAGGGGAGTTGATCTATGTGAGACTTTGGACTCTGAAAAAGAATCCGAGGGTTTTGAAGGGGCAGGGTTTAGGTCGGGGTACCAGGTGGTGGGTATTATAGAGGGCATGGATTGCATGGAGCACTGGGTGTGGTGCAAAAATAATGAATACTGTTATGCTGAAAATAAAAAAATAAATTAAAAACAAACAAACAAAAAAAACAAAACATTAGAAAAAAATTCATATGTTCTCATTCATCTACCCTGAATATTCAGTGATATGGAATTCCTACAGGAGATGTGCAAACACTCTACCTCCTCATGTCTTCTCTACTCTATGTGAGTGACCTTCTCACTGACCCTCTTGATTTTTGCTGAGATGATGATCCCAGCGTTGTGAGATTGAGCCCTGTGTCATGCTCTACAAAGCGTGCAGTGCCTGCTCAGTGTCTCCCTCTCTCTCTCCCCCCTCCCCCTCAAAAAAAAAAGCATATCCACTCAGATATCCATTTGTAAAAATGCCCAATATTTTTTATTCTAGTTTACTGGCCCTAAAAAGAATGTGTTGACAGAAAACATTTATTTTGGAGAGAATGTCTATTTATAAGATAACCCTGCAATAACTCAGGATTCTGCTAACAGAAGCAACCTGTAGTTCAGATGTTTTGTTTGGAGAAGGGACTTGCAGAACCTTCTCCATATGTGCCACTAAATAATTTTCCCCAAGCAAGAAACTCTAGATATTCTGGTTAAGGGTACATCTTCAATTTAATCAAAAAGAAGATGGTATCTTTGCCTCCAGAAGAAAGATAGAAGCCAGCAAAAGAGGCACCCAAGTCAAGCCCTGAACCTCAACCCAGGCGGAAATTTCAGAACCAGGACAACTTACTGCTGTGATGCACATCCATCAGGGAGATGACAGGGGTCACACTCCTGTACGTGCTGCACTTGAATCTGCACTGAAGAGACAGAGGCTGGATACATTGGACGCTGCCAAGGAGGCCAAGTCACCTGAGCCTTGAAGCACCACCTGTAAAAACAGAGAGAGCATTTAGCTGAGGTCTCAGGACCCATACTCCAGAAGATACAATGTCATACAAAACTGAAAGCATGCTCCTCTCTTCCAACTGAAAGCACAAGCTCAAATATGCTAAAACCACAGGAACCTGAAATTGGTGAAAGACTTAGCATTGCTTCTGGCAGACCTTCAAATAATACATGCATGGTAAATTGGCTACCAGGAGCTCCATGATATCGATGCCAGTCCCAAGCAGGAGGATGTTTGCTAGGTGATGGCCCAGAGGTCTCTCACCATTTCCAACTAGTGACGAGAGTCTAAGTAAAGTTCCTGATTCACCACGAACCCGAACAGGAGATCTGTAGAAACCCTATTTCAACTCCATTTTGCATGACCATCCTAGGGTTGCTTACTTCTCCTTGAAACTTCTTTCACTTTTGAAAAGCATTCTCATTAATCTACCCCGTAACTTCAATGACACAGAACTCCCATAGGAGATATGCATATACTCTACCTTCTCAGTGTCTTTTCTACTCTACATGAGTGACTCTGTTAGTCTTTCTTTTTTCACAACTCTACTTGGCTGAAATGAGCCTCTGGTCTTTCATTTCTAAGACATGCCTCTCATGGACCCTGGAACTCAAAAAAAGAAATAAAAAACCAACAACTAATCACCATCCAAAATGAATGTAAAGTATACCTAAGAGATTGAAAACTGTTTCACTCCTAACCAGTGTTTATGCTACTGACCCAACGGGCATGCCCTCGAACTGCCAGCTTCTAGAGGATTCTGGGACGATTTGGGTTATAGTTCTGATAGGATTTTACCAAAAGAATACACTGCCAGCCTCCAAGGTAAGGTCCCCAAACCCGATTGGGAATTAAATAGATTCAGAGCTTCACAGGACACATTGTGAGGCACAGAAATGCCTGGCGGTGGTGACAGTGGGTGCCAGTCCACATAGGTGATGGATTTCAATTCAACGGATTTGGGATGTTTTTTTAGATAAAAGAAGGCAGCCGCAAGCACACTTGGTTTATTATCATCTATTCTAACTCAGCCTGGCAGGCATAGTGATGGACCATTCCATACAGATTTTGAAACCCTGCTGTGCTGGAACTTTTCATGAGGAATCTCTAGAGTGAACTTTCAGTAGTGTGTCCAAGCCAAAGCCAAGCACGATACTCTCATCAGACATGACTGCAATGCCTGTCGATTTGGATTGATTTATCTTTGTGAGGTCCCCCAAATATCCTGAGATTCCTATACCTGCCAACAAGTAACTTTTCCAACTCATCTGGCAAGGCTCCTGGGCACTGTGTGAACTTCACATCAAGGTGTGAAGCCTCTATTGCCAAGGGGCTCCACAAAGCCACCCTTAATTTTTGAAAATTGTCTGGTCATTATCTGAGTTTATAAATGTTACTCTCAAATTGGACATTTCACCCAATCCTCTGGTAAAATAACCAATGTTTCCAGTGGTGTCCTGTTACAAGAAAAAGGCACTTGTGCTGAACCTATGCTAATAATCCTAAGTACCTTGGAAGAAAGAATTCTCCCTGAGAGTTTCTGAATGATGGAGGGTTCAGAGAGGGAGAGAAGTTAAATGCTCCCATTTGTTCACACAGAAATATTTCATCACATTTCTGTAGATCATGGATACTTTCAGATACAATTTTCCTCAATCTGGAAGAAGAAAGATTAAAGAACCAGCAATGTTTCAAAGAAGAGTAACAAAGGTAGGCTCATCTTCCTCAACTCACTCTGTCCCCCCCTTATTAATTCTTGTTTGGCTTGAATGCAGCTTTTCCATAAGTTCTGTAAATCTGTACCCAGGTGAGTTTGAGGATTTTCACGATCAGACACTAAGACCTCATGAGACACATCACCGTGTAAAGTCACAGGTATTTAGTGGTAGAGTAGTAATGAAAGGCCTGTGGACACACGCTTAATGAGATATATTTTCACCGAACATTGAAGGCAAGACATCAGCATGGAAGCAGAGAGGCCACAAGACACGCATCCTAGTCCCTAGGGCATGGCCTGTCCATGAGTTTCTGTATCTTCAAGCCAAACATACTCATATATTCTGAGCTAAGAGTTCTGCTTCTCGAATTTTCTCCCAAGGAAAAAACCAGAGGAGTTGTAAAGGATTTGCAACAGTGTTCATGGAGGCTTCCTGAATGATGGTGACACCATGCATCCCACCGCCTTGCCTGAGGCCCACAAAACTGTTCAGTGCCCACTTTGTATCCATCATGGTCAGGCAGGTGTAGCCCTTTCTCCCCTGGATGAGCAGCACACCCTCTCCTGGTCTCTACCATGCCACTCAGCCTCTGTGATCCATGTCATTGATGGGTCTCTTTGGAAGATGTTAACCTGCATAGGCGTGGAAGGAGCAAATATACTCCTTCCCACCCTTACTCCCTCCTTGCACCCATCCAAGGTTTGTGCAGGGGGAGCAGAGCTGAAGGGACATGCAGATGGGGTTCTTCTTCTGTGGAGCTTCCAAGAATCCCCTTGCATAGAGCCTGAGCCTTAGTGCTTAGCAGGATATTTTGGTCTATATCCCCACTGCCCACCCAAGCCACGAGGCAGCATTCCACCTGCCAGCCTCCACAGAAAGAACTCCTGTACCCTAGCTAGCTTCCCTTCACCCAACACCCAAGTGCTGACCGAGGCATTCAAAAGGAGACTGGATTAGGAGACACACACACTGTACCCAGGTGCCTGACTGTGCTCCACACCACACATTCTACTTCAGCATTGTGGAGATTGCAGAATTCCTGCTGTGTGCTTTTTGCCCTGAGACATGCCAACCCTCCAATGTGTCACAGAGTACAGAGCCAGTCTTCAGCCCCCCTGTGATCTGGCTGTCTGATGTGGCTGCATGGGCCTGACCACCTCCCTCCCTGACTCCAGTCCTTTCCTATGAGCATATGCCTGGGCCCTGCAACTCTGGCTCTGCTCTGGTGCCCCAGGCCCTGGTTACAGATCATCAATAGGCAGTTGAGGATCCACAGACTCTGGCTTGCTGGACCTCTACTCCCATAAACCCAACCATCATGGTGACTAATGTGGACCCAAGTGACAGATAGGACCACAGCCCCCACCTTATTGCTCAACCTCAGGGGGCACTTCTGAAGCAAGGTACATCAGACCCAAATACCTGCTCCCAGGCCCTCCCCAGCAGCCAAATAACCCCTAGGGACAGATGTATAGGGAAGCCAACACAATCTGCAGTCCAGGCTTTGCATATCACTCAGCCTCTCATGGTACGCAGTTGAATCAGAGAAGGATTAAGCACAACAGCACAAACAACACTTGAGTAGTGATAAAATGTGTTTCTCCCAGGATGGCAACATTTCCAGACACCCTGTAGTCAGCCTGGTTGTCAGCCTACCTGTGCTACAGTAAGAGCCCTGCTCTGACACTTATGAGCAAGCCACAGACCAAGAGTACCTCTGCAGGTAAGTAGGCCCAAATGTATCATGGATCCTTTCATTTTGTTGTTTTGATTTTGCTCCAAAGTCCAGGAAGATACCTCTGGGGCATGGATGGTGCTCTCCATTCAAGAGCACAGGACATAAATAAGCCATATATTCCCCTCAACTCCACTCCTGTGTTAGGCCTGGTCAAGCTACTTCCTGTGTGCTACCCTGTGACATCAGCAAGACCAATGCACAGCCTGCTCTCTGGATGTGGAGAGAACAGGGATGCAGTCCCTGAACCACACATTCTGAAACCAGAACTCTAAGGGATCTAGGCATGAGGGCAGGTTGTGTCACAGAAACTGGCAGGCATCACACTGTCCTGAAAGCCACCCAGGCTCCTGGCAGCCTCAGAGAGGGGGTTCAGTGCCTGCTATGCACTCCATATTGTCCCTGATTTTTCCTGACTCAGGCCTAAGCTGGAATCCCTGTGGTCCCTCCAAGGTCAGGTGGCATAAAAAGACCTAGAGTGGTTGGGGTGGCCCTGGAAAGGGAACCCACTGATGCAGATCCCAGAATGAGGTTGGAAGACATAGCAGGGGCTCACTGATATGGGAATCCACAGCAGATTGCTGTGGGAACAGGGAGCCAGTGTCTCTGGAGGGTCTTCACAGACACTGCCTCAACAGCTGTGTCCCTGGTAAATGACTGAATCTGTTTATGCCCCACATCTTCTATAAAACTGGGCCTCACAGCCTTTTATCCCCCATAATTTGGTGAGGAGAAACCAAGACAATGAACAATAAGCACCTCACCAGTGCTTGGAACAGAAGCAGCATCCATGAAGACATCTCCCTAGCACTGCTTGGTAGAAAACACGTTTTGGAACCCCTGGCTCAGCTGGTAATGTCGTTTTGATCATCAGAGAAAAATCACCTGGCTTCAGGGAGCCTCCCTCCAACATGGTGACTCAGAGCCACCCTGATCCAGTTACACAACCTCCTCTCCAGGGACATTCCTGCCAGTATGGTAAATATCGTAGTGTGTAGACACACCACCCTGTAAGCTCTGCCCCAGGAAGCTGTGGATCCAGCAAGTTTGTGGCTCCCAGTTGGGCCCAGCTGTCCTCCCCGTGTCACCAGGACAGTGGACCTGGGCCTGTGGCCTTACCACGCTTGTCAGTGGTGATGATGTTGGCCTCTAGGGGCTCCCCAAGCCCTGCCTCATCTTGATCATCAGTCTGAAGATGTATGCTGACTCTGGGGCCAGCTCAGTGGCTGTGTATTGCCCCACCATGGCACCCATCTCCACTGTGGTGAACATGCTGGAGTTGCTGTTGGCTAGGCAGTAGATGATCTGATATCCTGTGGGTGGGACAGGAGAACCATGCATCAGTCTCATCATCCCCTTGAACCCCACATTTCCACCACCCTGCCACCACCACTCTGCCGTGTTTCTGCCATGTCCTCCTCCTCTGCCAGCATCTGAGAGGAATGGCACAGCCACAGTGGCAGATGGAGCCTCTGAGTGCTGGGCCCCCATGACTCTCATTCCCTTCCATCCATTCCACC
The DNA here is from genome assembly GCF_964662115.1 of Mustela nivalis. Classification (NCBI taxonomy): domain Eukaryota; kingdom Metazoa; phylum Chordata; class Mammalia; order Carnivora; family Mustelidae; genus Mustela; species Mustela nivalis. Next base: position 286,753 of record NW_028136201.1, on the reverse strand, counting down.
ACCAAGATGTGGAAACAGTTTCATCTTTAGTGATCCAATACTTACATAAAACACCAGTACTCATCATATCAGCAATCTAAAACCTCCCAAAAAACCAACTTCCAGAACCAGATGCATTTCGTGCTAAATTCTGCCATTCAGGGAAGGATTCATATCATTCTGTTCCCCACTTTTCCAAAAACTAGAAGAGAAAGCTTCTAAACTCATTTGCTGAGGCAAACATAACCCTAATGCAAAAATAAATGAGGACCCCCCAAGACAAGAGTCTTACAGTCCAATATCCCTGATGACCATAGATGCAAAAATGTTCAACAAAATACTAGCAACTCAAGTTCACCAATATGCTGAGAAAATCATATACTATGATCAAGTGGGATCTTGCAGGAATGCAATGATGGTTTACAGGTACACATTTTTCAAAGCATATTAAGAAAATAAAGAATAAAAATGATGTGATTATCTTGAGATCCAGGAAAGCATTTGACATACTTTAATATCCGTTTGCAATCAAAATTCTCATCAATGTGTAGACCAGGAATATACCTCAATACCGAAAAGGAAATATATGGGGTGCCTGGGTGGCTCAGGAAGTTAAAGCCTCTGCCTTAAACTCAGGTCATTATCCCAGGGTCCTGGATTATCACAGGGACGGGACTGGAAGAGATTATGCTGAGTGAAATAAGTCAAGCAGAGAGAGTCAACTATCATATGGTTTCACTTATTTGTGGAGCATAACAAATATCATGGAGGACAAGGGGTGTTAGGAGAAGGGAGTTGGGGTAATTGGAAGGGGAGGTGAATCATGAAAGACTATGGACTCTGGAACACAACTGAGGGGTTTGAAGTGGCAGGAGGGTGGGAGGTTGGGGTACCAGGGGGTGGTATTATAGAGGGCATAGATTGCATGGAGCACTGGGTGTGGTGCAAAAATAATGAATACCGTTTTTCTGAAAATAAATAAATTAATTTAATTTTAAAAATTTAAAATAAATAAATAATAAATAAATCAAATAAATAAAAATTAAATTAAATTAAATCAAATCAAATCAATAAAATAAAATAAAATAAATCTTTTTTAAAAAGGCCATATATGACAACCACACAGATTATGTCACATCCGATAGTGAAAAGTTTTTGCTCTTTCTATTTCGTCTAAGATCACCTAAGTTAGAACATTGCCGATCTTTCCTTGCCACTCTTGTTGAACACAATATTGAAAATCCAAGGTAGAACAATTTTGCAAGAAGTTAATCAGAAGGCATCAAAACTGGAAAGAAAGAAGTAAAATGGTCACTATTTGCAGATAATATAGAATATAAGGAAAACCTAAAAGAAGCCAGTGAAAAATTGTTCAAACTATGACTAAATTCAGTAAAGGGGGAGGATAAAATATCGCTACCCCAAAATCTGCTGTTTCTATATGCTAATAACGAATCATCAGAAAATAAATTAGGAAGATCATCCCACCTGAAGTTACATGAAAAAGAATGAAACACCCAGGAATATACTTCACCAAGAGGTAAAATCTTGTATGATGAAAACGACAAGATGGGAAGGAAAGAAACTGAAGGCAACACACATAAACCAAGAGACACCGCATATTCATGGGTGAGAAAAATTAATAATGGTAAAATGTACATACTTCTCTAAGCCATCTACAGTTTCATTACAATTCATGTCAAAATTCTAAGGACATTTTTCACAGAAAGAGAAGAAAGTTTCTAAAAATTTGTATGATGCCACAAAAGACTCTGAGTACCAGAACAATCTAGAGAAAGAAGAACCACACTAAAGGCATCGTGCTTGCTCATTTCAGACTAATGACAAAGCTAGAGTAATCAAAACAAACTATCATTGTCATAATAACAGACACACACATCACCAGGAGACAGGAGAGAGCCCAAAATTAAACACACACATCTATGGTCTGGGAACTTATGACAAAGGAGCTAAGAATAAACAAGAGGGAAAAAGAGTCTCTTTCATCAATGGTGCTGGGAACACTGGAGAGCCACATGCAAAAGAACAAAACTACGCCATTCTCTTACACCATACACAAAAATTAACTCAAAATGTGTCAAACAATTGAATATAAGTCCTGGAACTATAAAACCTGTAGCAGAAAACACAGGGTTTGGAATGGTCCTTGATGAAAGGTCTTGGTAGTGGTGCTTTTAAATGGACACAAAAGTAAAAATAAACAAAGAAGCAAATGTGGGCCTACATGTAACTATAAAACATCCAAACAACAAAGGAAACCATCAACAAAATAAAATGGTAACGTAAGGTAAAACATTTGTAAATTATATATCGGGTAAGGGGTTAATATTCAAAATATAAAGAACTCATGCCACTCAACAACAAAACAAAACAAAACAAAGCACACAAAAGCACCAAAAACATCAAAAACACCACAAGTTATCTAGTGCATCAGAAGTTCCAAATAGACATTATCCTAAAGAAGACATATAGATGTTCTACTTGAACATGGAAAGATGCTCATAATTAATCATCAGGGAAATGCAAATCAAACCATAATGAGGCCCTACTTCATACCTGTCAGAAGGGCTGCTATCAAAAACAGGAGAAATAGCAAGTTTTGGCAAAGACGTGGTGTAGAGGAAAACTCTAGTCCATCATTATGGGGACTATAAATGGGTATGGCCATTATGGAAAACAGTATGAAAGTTCCTCAAAAAAATTGGAAATAGAGCAACCAAAGGAACCAGCATTTCCCTTTCTGAGTATTTATCTGAAGGGAATGAAATTACTAATTCACAAAGGTATATTCACCCCTGTGTACACTGCAGGATTATTTACAACAGTGAAAATAAAGAAACAACCTAAATGCCATCAGTGGATGAATGAATAAAGAAACTGTGGTCGATAAACTGAGTGGAATCCTACTCAGCCCTAATAAAGTATGCAATCTTTTGATTTACAACATGGTGGCCCTTGAAGGCATTATGCTAAATAAAACAGGCCAGACAGAAAGACAAATACTAGAAATCACTTACATGTAGAACTTTAAAACAAAACCAAACCAAAAATGTGAGCTCACAGACAGAACAGATGGGGTCTGGCAGAAGTTTGGGGTTGGAGCTGGGAGAAATGGGTGAAGGTGTCAAAAGGAAAAAAGAAAAAAAATCCAAATTTAGCATCTTTTTTTTTTTCAATTAAGTAATCTGTACCCCCAATATGACTCAAACTTGTAACCTGGAGATCAAGAGTCACACACTCCACCAACCCTGACAGCCAGGGTCCTGCAATTGTCACATCTTCCGATACTCAGTGTATGGAGAAAGGGGAAACTAATTTAATCTATGGTATTTTGAGGGCTAGGTATTTTTTGGTAAATGTACAAAAGAAAGAACACATTCTTCAGGGTAACACATTCAGGACTGTATCTAGTTCTAATATTTATCATGACACTGAGAAAATAACTTGCCTTTTTAATTTAATTATTTATTTGAGAGACAGAAAGGGGGGGATATAAGCAGGGAGAGGGACAGAGGGAGATGGAGAAGAAGACTCCCCACTGAGCAGGGAGTCTGAACTGGGGTTTGATCCCAGGAACCTGGGATTATGTCCTGAGCCAACGGCAAGCTTCAACAACTAAACCACCCCAGTGTCCTTCTTAACCTATTTTCTGCCTGTTTCCCCACCTCTGAGGATATTATGAATATTTGCTTTTAGAACAGCTTCTATTTTTAATTTAATAACAGTTTTTAGATTTGAATGAAATAGAGGTCACTTAGAATAATACATATGAGAGTAGGCCCTCAAAAATGTTTTTAAAAATCTTATTCTGGGGGTATCTGGGTGGCACGGTCAGTTAAGCAGCTGACTCTTGATTTGGGCTCAAATCAAGTTCCCAACTTCTAGGAGAGAGCCCCACACCAGGCTCCACACTCAACGGGTACACTGCTGGAGGATTCCCTCTCTCCCTCTGACCCTCCTCTCTCTAGCATATGCTTGTGCATGCAATCTCTTTCTGTCTCTACAATAAATAAATATGTCTTAAAAAGTCTAATCTTGAACATTTGGTGGTTGCATAATCATTTCCATTATTGGGCAGTATCTCCTAGTCTACAAAGCACTTTTATACATACTTTCTTATTGGAGTCAGGATATGGTCCTGGGAGAAGAATTTATTGTTTTATTTATATAGGAAAATAAAGAAAACCAGACTTAGAGCAGGGCTGTGCTATGCTCATGACTGCTGAGCTAACATGATCTTCTGTTTTTCAGTCCAATGGAGAAAGAAAAAAAAAAATCCAGACACTGTAACAAGAGCCAATGAAGGGCACTAGAAACTGATAATGGAATCAATGCAGTAAGATGATGCAATATTTAAAAATATTTACCCACCCAGCAGTGGAACAACTAAATATGTAGAGCATATATGAACAGACCTAAGAGAAGTAATCAGCACTAATACCATAGGGAACTTTAATACCTCACACTTCTCTCAATGATACACCATCCAGACAGAAGACCAAAGAGGAAACATTAGCCTCAGACAACCTGTTACTTAGATGGACTTGACAGATACACACAGAACCCTCCATCCAAAAGCAGCACATGGAATGCACTCCTCTCAAGTGAACCTAGAACATTCTCCACCATAGGTCATATGTGAGGCCACAAGACAAGTCAATAAACTCCAGAAGCCTAAGATTTTCCCAAATGATGAGTGAAACCAAATCGACCATTTTTCCCAAACACAGTGGCATAGAACTAGAAATCAATTACAAGAAGAAAACTGGAAATTCATAAACACAGAGACTAAACAACATGCTACTGAACAACCAATTGAATTCATGGGCAAACTGAAATAGGAACACAGAAATACTTTGAGGGAAATGAAAAAATAATACAATCAAACAAAAGTTATGGAATGCAGTAAAACGGGTTCTAAAATGGGGCACCCGATTAGTCAGTGAAGCGCTGTGACTCTTGATCTTGCGGTTTTGAGTTTCAACCCCACACTGGGCATAGAGATCGTTTTAAGTTTTTGAAGACGTCATTTATTTATTTGACACAGAGGGAAAGAGAGAGAGACTGAGCAAAGTGGAAGGAGTAGCAGGCAGCAGAAGAGGGTGAAAGTGGCTCCCCATGCTAACCAGAGAGTTGATGCAGTGCTCAATTCCAGGACCCTAAATAATTCATGACCTAAGCCAAAGTCCAATGCCTAACAGGCAGCCCTAACACCCTAACACAGGCACCCCTTAGAGCTAACTTAAAAAAAAAAAAAAGTGGTTCTAAGAGGGAAGTTTATAATACAGGCCTAACTCAAGAAACAAGAAACATCTCAAATAAACAACCTAACTTGATAACTCAAGGAAACATAAAAAGCACAAATGAAGTCCAATGTTTGTAGAACAAAGGAAGGAACACATCAGAACTGAAATAAGTGAAATACAGACTAAAAAGTCAACAGAAATATTAAAGAAAGAAAGAAAGAAAGAAAGAAAGAAAGAAAGAAAGAAAGAAAGAAAGAAAGATCAACAAAGAGCTGGTTCTTTGAAAAGAACAAAGCTGACAGAGTCCCAGCCAGACTCAAGCTAAGAAAAAAGAAAGAGGACTCATCCTCAGAAATGAAAGAGATATTCCCTGATACCATAGATATGTAAAGGCTCAAAAGAAAGTCTTATGAACAATTACACCCCAACAAGCTGGATAATCCAAAAGAAAAGGATACATTCCCAGAAACATACAACTTTCCAAGACTGAATCTTGAAGAAACAGAAATTCTGAACAAACCAATGACCAGTAGGGAGATTAAATAAGAAACCAAAAACTTCCAACAAGCAAATTCCAGGACCCCATGGTTTCACCAGTGAATTCTATGAATCATCCACAGGAAAAAAAAAAAGAATACCAATTCTTCTCCAACTCTGCCAGAAAAACAAGAGGAAGGAATGCTCCCTGCCTCATTTTATGAGTCCAGCATGGCCCTTATCAAAACATCCCAATGTGCCCCAAGAAAATGTCAGACAAGTATCTCTCATGAACACAGACATAAAAATCATCACACATGGACTCTGTAAAACAATCTGAGGGGTTTGAAGTGGTGGGGGTGGGAGGTTGGGGTACTAGGTTGTGGGTATTACAGAGGGCACGGATTGCATGGAGCACTGGGTGTGGTGAAAAAATAATGAATACTGTTTTTCTGAAAATAAATAAATTAATTTAATTTTTTAAAAAATGAAGGGGCAATTGGTGTTACAAAGCCATACAGAGAAGGGGCTGTTATTCACACTTATTCTCTCATATGATTTTCAAAGATTTGAGATATAACCTCTGAAATATTCATTATTTCTTGTTAATAGCTTAAAATAAATCTGGTATCAAGTTTAAAAAAAATCATCGCACAAATCATACTAATGTGCCGCATTCACAAAATGAAGGATCAACATCATAGGACCATCTCAATATATGGAGAAAAAGCATTTGATAGTGCTGCTACCAAATCACTGCCCCCCCATCTGTGCTTCTGCTGCCTGGCTGGTCCCCACACCCCAAACCATGGTCACCCCCCTGTGCCATCCCCCCACTGCCACCCTGCTGCACCTCACACACCCACCTCCATCCCTTCCACCCCCCATGGCTGACAGGCCACTGCCACCAGTGCTGCCACCCTCCACTCTGCTACTCCACAGCAGTGCCCCTTTGTACCACAACAGCTAACCCTCGCCATAGCTGCCCTGCTGCCCTGTGTGTTGCAACTGATTCCCTGCTCTGTCACCCCCAGTGCCCCTACCAGTCCCTTGTGCACTCCCAGAACTCTGCCACCCTGCTGCACCACTCTCCAGTGCTTCTACTGGTCTGGTGCCAGTGTTTCCAACAACAACACCACTGCTACTGTGGTCACCCAGCTGTTCCTGCCCATATCCACCACCCCGCCCTGCCCCCAAGCCATGCCATGCCATTGCCAGGCAGCTGCTGTCCTGCTGGTCCCTCCCAACCACATCCGGGCAAATCCCTCCCCGCTTCACCTCCATATTGGCTGCCCTCCAACTGCACTTCCTTAAGTCACTGCCTTTCTCAAGTCACTGCTGTCTCACTGCCCCCCACTGCCATTTCTTCACTGCATACTGTCCCCTTGCTGCCGCAACTGTGGATAGCCCCTGCCCTGCCCACACAGATATTAACCTGATGCTCTTGCCCTGCTAGTCTCACCAAACACCCCCAAAATGTTACCGCCTGTTGGCCCCCCATCCCTGCTCCAGTGCCTCCAGATTCCCTCCCCGTTGACCTGCTGCTGCCCCCCCCCCACTCATCCCAGCCTTCTCCCAGTACTACTTCCTGGGTGCCCCTGCCTCATGACCCTGCCGTCTGCAGCACACCCCTCATTCTGCCCACATCACCACCGCTGCTGTTGCTAAGCTTCTGCCCTGTGCCCCAGGCCACTGCTGACCTTCACTGTCCAGTCCCCACTGATATGCATTAAGGCCCTACCCCGCCCTTCATGCCCTTCCTGTGCAGTTGCTGTGCCACTGCCTCCCAGTTGGTTCCATCCCTCCTTCTCCCCACGCCACCACCTGCCTGCCACCCCGCATGCACCTGTGCAGCCAAACTGTCCCATCCCGCCCACCAGCATGCTCATTACTGTTCTGCTGCCCCACCACATTGCTGCTACCATCCCTCTGTGCTCTCCCCGCACCTCTACCCTGCCGGGTGCCCCACACCCCCCCTACCAAAACCATGCCTTCACTATCATTGCCCCCTTACTGCCACCCTGCTTCTTATCTTCTGCCATCCTGTGTCCCACTCTTGCCCTATGTCCTGCTGCTGCCCTGTGTCCTGTTGCTGCTGGTCTTCGTATCCCAGCCCTATGCAGCCCTGCCCTTTGACTTGCATGCCTGCCCCACCTGCCACACTGCCCCCGTGCTGTTCTAGCCACCCCTTCCTGCAGCTACTACCTAGTGCAAACCCTGCCCCCCACTCCAGAGCCTTCGTGATTTTCTACCCCTGTTCCCGTGCTGCTGCCATCCCATGAGTCCCACTCCACCTTCCCCACACTGGTACCAGCAGGCTGCCCCCACAACATGAGTCGCTCCCACCACGCTGCAACCCCGTCCACAGTGCCCCCACTTAAAATCACCATTTTCTCTCCACTGCTATCCTGGGTCCCCGCTGCATCTGCTATCAGTGGTGCCGCCCTGTAGACATGCACCAAGCCCAGCAAAGCGTGGCCCTTGCTCGCTGCCTGACCCACCACACCATGATATTGGTGTCCGCTTATATCCAGCTAGTCCTGCCCAGGCCCAAGCGACACTACCGCCTAGCTACTCCCCTCCCCCACTCCAATGCCTCCTGTCTGCCAAGCGTGTGGCTGCCCAGTATGTACAGCACACCCCACGCTACTGCCAGCTTCCTGCCCCCAAAAATGCACCCCTGCCACCCTGCTGTGCCCTCCCAGGCCCCCTTACTTCTGGGCCACTTCTGTCCTGTGCCCACAGCCTCTGCTGTGCTTCACTGCCCCACCTTGTTGGCATGCACTATGAGCAGGCCCAGTAAGCCAGCCAAGCTGTCGCTGTGCTGCTGCCTCAGGGCTGGTCCCACAATCCCTATGCCGCCCTGCCGCCTATATTCCATCCCCCCACAGGTGCCACATGGCTGCCCCACTCGGGTGTCATGCAGCTTCCCCTTACCACAAGAAGCTTCCCCTCCCTGTACCAGTGCTGCCTGATGACACCCCCACTCCCTGCCCCACTGGCCCCGCCAGTTAGAACCGTTAGACTGTACTAGCCTCTCTGTCACCTCCTTGCCCCCATGGAGTTTAGCAGCCTTGCCCACCAGACCATGACACTGATGCCCCACTGATGCCAGGCTGGTCCCTCTCCTCCACCCACCACGACCAAGTAGCTGCTTCCCCCTCCCCCTGCTCCATTGCCTCACCGGCCACATGCATTACTGCTTTGCACACCCACCCCCTTGCCCCCCTCACGCTGCCACCATCTTGCTGCCTCACACGTGTACCCTTGCCACCCTGCTGTACCCCCCACACAACCCTCTTTACCACTGCTGCTGTGGCTCCACTGTTGCCCTGTGTCCCAGCCTCTACTGTGCTTTGGTGCCCCGTCCCCTTGACGTGCACCAAGGGCCTGCCCCCCACGCCTGCCCCACTGATGCTGCCCTGCCCACTTTACCTTTACTATGGGCCCGCCTACCACACCTGCCCCACTGATGCTGCCCATCCCCTTTATATGTATTATGGACCCCTGCACCCCGCCCTCCTAACTACTGCTACCCCGACTCATTGACGTGCAGAATGGGCCACCCACCACGGGGTCCTAACTGTTGCTGACCAGCCCCCTTGACCTGAACAATGGGCCCACCCACCTAGTCCTCCTCACTTTGATGCCCCGTCCCCTTGATGTGCACGACAGGCCTGCCCACCAACAACCTCCTAACTGTTGCTGCCCCCCCTTGACGATGGGCCCGCCCAACCACACTCTCCCTGCTGCTGTTGCTCCGCCCCCTTGACGTGAACCATGGGCCCGCCCACCACGGCATCCTAACTACTGCTGCACTGCTGCCTGGGGCTGCTCCCACCTTCTCACCCCCTCTGCGGCCGCCTAGATTCCACCTATCCTCCACAGGTGCCACAGAGCTCCCGCTCCTCCCACTGCCACTACTGCCTGCCCCCATCCCTGCCTCTGATGAATCCTGCCCCCTCCCTTGTGATCCCAAACCCCTTCCTCAGTGTTGTCTCCTGGCTGCCAACTCCTCAGATCCATGCAGCCCCGCCCACCGTGCCATAAGGTTAATGTCCCACTGATGCCTGGCTGGTCCCGCCTCCCCCCACAAGCCACTGCCTAACGGCTTTCCCCTCCCCCTGCTCCATTGCCTCCCCACTGCCAAGTGCATTATCACGCTACTTCCACCTTGAATATCTGCCCCCTTCCCCACACAGCTCACATTGCTAACTGCCACATGTACCCCTTCCACCCTGCTGTGCCCCTCACACCACCTGCCTTACCTCAGCTGCTGTGGCTCTGCCGCTGCCCTGTGCCCCCTGTCTCTGTAGTGTTTCGGCGCCCCACCCCCTTGAAGTGCAGGATGGCCCGCTCACCACGCCCTCCTAACAGCTGCTGCCCCGCCCCCATGACGTGCACTTTGGGCCCGCCCACCACACCCTCTTAACTGCTGCTGCCTAGCCCCCAGGAGTGCACTCTGGGCCCGCCCTCCACACCTGCCCCGCTGCTACTGATGCACAGCTGCTACCTCTAGGCTGGTCCCACCTCCACTCCTGGTTACTGCTGCCTAGATTCCACCGACCCCCAACAGTCACTGCAGGGCTGCCCCACTTGGCTGTCACACAGCTCCCGCATCATGGGCCCTCCACTGCTCCCTGTGCCATTACCGCCTGGCTGTCCCTCACCTGCCTCTGGTAACCCCTGATCTTTCCCATATGGGTCCCGCTCCTCTACCATAGGGTCATCACCTGGCTGCCACCTCCTCCCGCCTGGGCAGTCCCACGACCCTGCCTACTACCCCATGCCTTTATGGCCCGATTGCCCCACTGAGTTGCCCTTGATTTTCACTGCCACACCTCACCCCCCACAGCTACCACACCGCAGGGTCTTGCTGTCCCGCTGCATATCCCCCTGATCGCCACTGCAGACGTCCCCAACTACTCTCCACCTCACCTCTTCTTACCACCCTGACCCCGCCCCCCTCCCCAACCCAAAACCCGCTACCCTGGTGCTGCTGCCAGTGATTACAAGGCAACTGCTCCTTCCTTTGTTGCCCTGCTGCTGCTGCCTTGCCCCACTACCATGAGACCGCCGCCTGCTGGTCCTTCCCCTCCCACCATTAACCCCCACTCCAGGACTGTCCTGCTTCACCCACCCCCTCTGCTGCTGACCCACTGTGCCCTGCCAACACCACTGCGACCCCACTGCACCTCCATGATGCCACTGTGCCTATGACCCAGTGACATTGCTTCCCCGCTGCTCCCCCCGTTGCCCCTGCTGCCTCACTGCACCCCTCTGGTTTCTGCCTCCCCTCCCCGCTGCTGCTTCCCACCCCACCACTGTTGTGTCCCCCATGCAGGCCCTCTGTACCACCCTACTGCTGCCCAGGGGCTCCCTGCCTTTTCTGACATCACTGGCATACCCTGGACATCATCAGTGGGAGAGCAGCCCTAAGAGAATTTCTGCATATGGACTGGTGGCAGGTGTGTTCTCGAAGTGGGTTGGAGGTATAGGCATGGGGTTAAATCCCAAGAAGGAAAATGTTAGCATAATTATATTTAGTGTTAAAATAGCCTAAAGAGCTAAAGTAAAGTGCTTTTAATGTATCCTTCTTTTCCATACAGTGACTTTATTCATCATAATGTGCACCTGAAAATAATATAATCTCAAGTTATCTAACTGGGGTGAAAATTAAAACTTCAAGAAAGATGAATACAAACGTTTTAACATTATGCATTGATTGACATACAGACATTAAGGGAACAGTTTGCATAATAAAATGTGTATATGTGTCTGGGTGATCTTTCTCAACAAAGACTGGTCAAAATCATGGAAAAGATGAGTTTTATTTCTCTTCAGAAGCACTCACTGTTCTGGGTTTTCATGTAGAGTGTACATACATATGAACAAGCTTTTCTCAAAAACTAAAAAAAAAAAAAAAAAAAAAAAGCTCCCAAGAACCCGCACTAGATGTCCATTGTAGAATTGCATGAACAGAAATGCCCTCATTAGCTTTGTTGATTAGAAGACCTTGGGAGATACTCATTTCAGAAATAAGTGTCAAGTGAAATACATCATAAACAAGAACTTCTCCCTGGGGAACTTAACACTCCATTTTATTTTTCTCTGATCACCAGAAAAATAAAAACTTAACAACACACATAGTCCAGTGGTTATATTAAATTTATGCTTTGCTCTCTCTGAGTGGTAGAACTGAAACCTTGGGGCTGACTCTGTGATCATAGATGTGTTACTTTTAGGATAAGATGTACATTAATTTAAGTATATGAACAAATTCACCCTCGTTATGTTTTCCACAGCAAGCATTTTCACTGACATAATTTCATGGGATCTTCATCACAGTCCAGGTGAAAGCAAAGGTAAATGTTTATGGTATATAAAAGGAAAGCAAAGGTAAATGCACAAAATAAGAATCTGTGAAATAAGACAAATGCAGTCCAGTAAGTTTTAAGACCCAATAAGCTGTATTAATTGATCCACCAATGAATTGGATAGTATCCTATCCAGTAGATAGAAGGGCGCTGCAAATGGCCACAAGAAAGAAAAGACCTCCAAGATAGCCTGTGAGATGGAGTACATGGGTTGTGAAGACAGCTAAGTGTCACACTCTTGGTTTTGGCTCAGGTCCTGTTCTCAGGGTCTTGGGATCCAGCCCTTCACATGGATCTGTGCTCAGCACAGAGCCTGTTTGTGTTTCACTCTCCCTCTCCCTCTGACCCTCCCGCAAATAAATGAATCTTATAAATAAGACATCAATGGATAAAACAAAACATAATCAGCTAAGAATTCATTGCTTTAGGCAAGATCACCCTCCTAAGGGAAACATACGGGGCCAATAAGTAGACTTCCTAGTGCTGACCAGGAAATTCCCACCTGGGCTGGCTAAAATTATGTAGTTCTGGATGTTGCAACTGCAGCTGGGTCATTATTAAGACTTGGCTCACCAACTTAGGGCCTTAAGCCATGTGAGGGCATTTTGAGCCTGTGGCTTTCCTTTTGAACAACCCCAACTTTTGATCAGATTCTCAAATTAACTGAGACATGGGCTCAAAATTGAAGGCTTTAACATCACTCTCAGCAACTGCTCTGAAGTGCTCACAGTACTTGTTGTTCCATAGTGTACTATTCAGAGTTCTTGACTTTCTGATTAATCCTTGTGATGCGCACAGGTCACCACTGCAGTCTTACAATTTTTGAGCTGGTTATGATCTTATTTTCGTTTGTTTGTTTGGTTTTCTGATGTTCCAGTCTTAGAAAGATCATTAGTGTTCAGGTTAGTGTCTCTTTATTTGTATTTAGAGCTTTTGATAAAACATAAAGCACCCCACAGATTATATTGATTAAAATAAACAAGATAATTCCCAATGTTTGGAGTGAAATTTGAGGCTATGTGCTCCAAGACTCAAAGCAATTAAAAACAAATGAGTAAGAAAGACCCTGCTGAAAGAATCACTCTTTTAAGCCACGTGGCTTCCTCAGTAACCTGATGTTATTGGGCTTCAAATTCCCCCGGAACTGTACATTAGGGTTTAGAACATACTGTTGTCTGCAGTACAGACCCAGCATTTCTCAGCTAAGAGATAACTAAGGGCTGTCTTTTTTTCAAGAACTCCTTTGGCCAGAGTGTAAGGATTCTTATTAGGCAGACATTGCTCTGGTAAAGGGCTCTTCAAAAATTTAAAGAATGAAGGAAAAGGTCTTGATCATACTCCATCTACATTTATCCCTAACCTGGGAAGTAAGGCCAGCCAAAGGCATGAATATTGGAACACAATTTTTCCTGCTGGTTCCCTTCTAACTCAGATCATGAATGTAGGAAAGTTAACCAATGAGATGTCTTATTTAGCCTGAGTAATTTTCAAACCAGGGTTGAGTTTTCTGGTAGTCTGGAATAAAAGGATGCTCTAAATTCCAGAGGATACTGCTTTAGTAATAAACTGGACAATAAATATGAGTGTGTTACCTTTCCAGGCCATTTGCAGAATAAAAGAAAAGAGAAGAGAGATAAAGTATCAAATGTTTGTTCAAAGCTTGGAGTCTTGATCCATTGTCTTGGGTGAGCATGGTCTACCTAGATGTCAGCTATTTCACTTTCTTCCAAGTAGATTCAGATATACCAAGTGTCTGTGTAGGACCAGATGTCAGGTGGAGATTTCTGTAGCTATGGGATGTGCACTGGAAGCTCAATACCTTTGAGTTTTACAGAAGGAGATTTAGTAAATTCCCTCTTTGACTGGATTTCAAGGACTGTCTTCCTCTAATGATGTGTCTCAAATACTTAATCACCAGGATGTAAACTGTGATGGAGAGTCTCTTTTTAACTGTTATCTAGGAAGTCTTCCATAATCTCTTGATGACAGGCTTGAGCAATGGACATCGCAGACTTACAGTAGTTGGATAGACCAGCATGCAACACAATGGATCAGTAAAAGTTTGTACACCAAAACAATTCAATTAAGTCTGCAAGGATTTCCTAAAGGCTCCTGTGATTTGCCCAGTGAAATATGTGCCCTGGTTACCTGAGATCACAGTAAGTGTGCCCCAAGTGAGAAATCCATTTTTAACAGGGTTTTTGCCATAGTCCAATCATCAGCCTCTTGGCAGGGAAATGCTTTAACTGATGCAGAAAATACAGAAACAGCAACAAGGGTATATGAAATAACCTACTAAGTGGCAGTGGAATAAACCCAGCTGCATGTGTTCAAAGAGTCCACAGGAATGAGGCCTGAAAACTATGGAGACAAAAAGTTGTTCAGGATTATGGACCTGACAAGTTAGACACCACGGGTAAACAAGTTTTCATTCTTTTTTTTAATTAATTTATTTATTTTCAGAAAGACAGTATTGATTATTTTTTCACCACACCCAGTGCTCCATGAAATGCGTGCCCTCTATAATACGCACTACCTGGTACCCCGACCTCTCACTCCCCCCGCAAATTCAAACCCCTCAGATTGTTTTCAGAGTCCATAGTCTCTCATGGTTCACCTCCCCTTCTAATTTATCCCAACTCCCTTCTCCTCTCTAACACCCCTTGTCCTCCATGATATTTGTTATGCTCCACAAATAAGTGAAACCATATGATAATTGACTCTCTTTTCTTGACTTATTTCACTCAGCATAATCTCTTCCAGTCCCGTCCATGTTGCTACAAAAGTTGGGTATTCTTCCTTTCTCATGGAGGCGTAATACTCCATAGTGTATATGGACCACATTTTCCTTATCCATTCATCCATTGAAGGGCATCTTGGTTCTTTCCATAGTTTGGCGACTGTGGCCATAGCTGCTATAAACATTGGGGTACAGATGGCCCTTCTTTTCACGACATCTGTATCTTTGGGGATAATACCCAGGAGTGCAATAGCAGGGTCAAAGGGAAGTTCTATTTTTAATTTCTTGAGGAATCTCCACACTGTTCTCCAAAAAGACTGCACCAACTTGCATTCCCACGAACAGTGGAAGAGGGTTCCCCTTTCTCCACATCCTCTCCAACACATGTTGTTTCATATTTTGTTAATTTTGGCCATTCTAACTGGTGTAAGGCGACATCTCAATGTGGTCTAAATTTGAATCTCACTGAGGGCTAGTGATGATGAACACTTTTTCATGTGTCTGATAGCCATTTGGACGTCTTCACTGGAGAAGTGTCTGTTCATATCTTCTGCCCATTTTTTGTTATGTTTGCCTGTTTCGTGTGTGTTGAGTTTGAGCAGTTCATTATAGATCCTGGATATCAACCTTTTGTCTGTACTGTCATTTGAAATATCTTCTCCATTCCATGGGTTGCTTCTTTGTTTCTTTGACTGTTTCCTTTGCTGTGCAGAAACTTTTGATTTTGATGAAGTCCCAAAAGTTTATTTTCACTTTTGTTTCCTTTGCCTTTGGAGACATATCTTGAAAGAAGTCGCTGTGGCTGATATCGAAGAGATTACTGCCTATGTTCTCCTCTAGGATTCTGATAGATTCCTGTCTCATGCTGAGGTCTTTTATCCATTTTGATTTTATCTTTGTGTATTGTGTAAGACAATGGTCGAGTTTCATTCTTCTACGTATACCTGTCCAGTTTTCCCAGCACCATTTATTGAAGAGACTGTCTTTTTTCCATTGTATATTTTTTTCCTCCTTTGTCGAAGATTATTTGCCCATAGAGTTGAGGGTCTATATCTGGGCTCTCTACTCTGTTCCACTGGTCTATGTGTCTGTTTTTATGCCAGTACCATGCTGTCTTGGTGACTACAGTTTTGTAATAAAGCTTGAAATCAGGTAACGTGATTCCCCCAGCTTTATTTTTGTCTTTCAACATTTCCTTAGCGATTCGGGGTCTCTTCTGATTCCATACAAATTTTTGGATTATTTGTTCCAGCTCTTTGAAGAAAACCGGTGGAATTTTGATCAGAATGGCATTAAAAGTATAGATTGCTCTAGGCAGTATAGACATTTGAACAATGTTTATTCTTCTGATCCAAGAGCATGGAATGGTCTTCCATCTTTTTGTGTCTTCTTCAATTTCTTTCATGAGTGTTCTGTAGTTCCTCAAGTACAGACACCTCTGTGGTTACCTCGTTGGTTAGGTTTATTCCCAGGTATTTTATGGTTCTTGGTGCTATAGTAAATGGAATCGATTCTCTAATTTCCATTTCTCTATTTTTATTGTTAGTGTATAAGAAAGCCACTGACTTCTGCACATTGACTTTGTATCCTGCCACGTTGCTGAATTGCTGTATGAGTTCTAGTAGTTTGGGGGTGGAGTCTTTTGGGTTTTCAATATAAAGAATCATGTCATCTGGGAAGAGAGAGAGTTTGACTTCTTCATTGCCAATTTGGATACCTTTTATTTCTCTTTGTTGTCTGATTGCTGTTGCTAGGATTTCTAATACTATGTTGAACAAGAGTGGTGAAAGTGGGCATCCTTGTATTGTTCCTGATCTCAATGGAAGGCTGCAAGCTTTTACCTATTGAGGATGATATTTGCTGTGGGTCTTTCATAGATAGATTTGATGAGGTTCAGGAATGTTCCCTCCATCCCTATACTTTGAAGCGTTTTAATCAAGAACAGATGCTGGATTTTGTCAAATGCTTTTTCTGCATTAATTGAGAGGATCATGTGGTTCTTCTCTCTTCTCATATAAATTCCTTGTATCACACTGATTGATTTGTGAATTTTGAACCATCCTTGTATACCAGGATGAATACCACCTGATCATGGTGGATAATCTTTTTAATGTGCTATTGGATCCTGTTGGCTAGGATCTTGTTGAGAATCGTAGCATCCATATTCATCATTGATATTGGTCTGAAAATCTCCTTTTTGGTAGGGTCTTTGCCTGGTATGGGGATCAGGGTAATGCCGGCTTCATAGAAAGAGTCTGGAAGTTTTCCTTCTGCTTCAGTTTTTTGAAAAATTTTCAGGAGAATAGGTGTTATTTTTTCTTTGAAAGTTTGGTAGAATTCCCCAGGGAATCCGTCAGGTCCTGGACTCTTGTTTTTTGGGAGGTTTTTGATCACTGCTTCAATGCCGTTTCTAGATATCGGTCTATTCAGGTTGTCTATTGCTTCCTGGTTCAATTTTGGGAGTTTATAGTTCTCCAGGAATTCATCCATTTCATCAAGGTTGCTAAGCTTATTGGCATATTAATGTTGATAATAACTTCTGTTTATTGTTTCTACTTCCCTGGTGTTAGTTGTGATCCCCCCTTTCATTCATAATTTTATGGATTTGGGTTTCTCTCTTTTCCTTTGGATTACTGTGGCCAGTGCTTTATCGATCTTATTGATTCTTTCAAAAAACCAGCTTCTAGTTTCATTCATACATTCTACTGTATCTCTGGTTTTTATCTCATTGATCTCAACTCTAATCTTGATGATTTCCCTTCTTATGTTTGGAGTTGGTTTGATTTGTTCTTGATTCTCCAATTCTTTAAGGTGTAGAGACATCTGGTGAAGTCTGGATTTTTCCATTTTTTTTTTTTTTGAGGGAGGCTTGAATGGCTATCTATTTCCCCCTTAGGACCGCCTTTGCTGTATCCCTTAGGTTTTGGACCAAAGTGTCTTCATTCTCATTGGTTTCCCTGAATTTTTTCAGTTTTACTTTGATCTTCTGGTTGATCCAAGCATTCTTAAGCAAGGTGGTCTTTAGCTTCCAGGTGTTTGCGTTCCTTCTGAACTTTTCCTGGTGATTAAGCTCCAGTTTCAAAGCATTGTGATCTGAGAATATGCAGGGAATAATCTCAGTCTTTTCGTATTAGTTGAGTCCTGATTTGTGACCCAGTATGTGGTCTATTCTGGAGAAGATTCCGTGTGCACTTAACAAAAATGAGTATTGTGTTGTTTTAGGGTGGAATGTTCTGTACATATCTATGAGGTCCATCTGGTCCAATGTGTTAGTCAATGCTCTTGTTTCGTTATTGATTTTCTGCTTTGATGATCTGTCTATATCTGAGAGAGACGTGTTAAGATCTCCTATGATTAGTGTATTAATGTCAATATGAATCTTTATCTTGATTAACAGTTTATTTTAAGTAATTGGCTGCTCCCATATTGGGAGCATAGATATTTACAATTGTTAGATAACTTGGTGGATAGTCTATTTAAGGATTATTTAGTGTCCTTCTGTATCTCTGACTATAGTCTTTAGTTTAAAATCTAATTTATCTGATATTAGTATTGCTATCCCAGTCTTCTTTTGAGGTCCATTGACATGAAAGATGCTTTTCCATCTCTTCCCTTCCAGTCTGGGTGTATCTTTAGGTTGAAAATGGGTCTCTTGTAGACAACATATGGATGGGTCCTGTCGTTTTATCCAGTCTGCAACCCTGTGCCATTTTATGGTGCATTTAGGCCATTCACATTGAGAGTGATTCTTGATAGATATGTTTTTATTGACATCGAGTTACCTTTGAAGTCTTTCTGTAGACAGTCTCTATATTTCTGTTCAATGCCATTCTTGGGATTTTTCCTCTTTTATAGAACCCCCCTTAATGTTTCCTGCAGTGTCGGCTTGGTGGTTGCATAGTCTTTTAAGCCTTGCCGGTCTTAAAAACTCTTTATCTCTCCATCCATTTTGAATGTCAGTCTTGCTGGATAAAGTATTATTGGCTGCATGTTCTTCTCATTTAGTGCCCTGAATATATCTTGCCAGCCTTTTCTGGCTTTCCAGGTCTCTGTGGACAGGTCTGAAGTTATTCTGATGGGATTTTTTCTGTAAGTAAGGAACCTCTATGCCCTGGCAGCTTTCAAGAAATTATATCTACAATTATAATTCCTCAATTTGACTATCAGGTGTCATGAAGTTTTTTTGGAATGTATAATCTTGGGTGGAGACTGTTCAGTGTCTAGTACATGAACGCGATTTTCCCATTCACGAGATTGGGAATATTTTCATGAGTGTCTTGTTCCACTCTAACTTCTAGGCTTCTTTCTTTCTCCTTCCCTTCAGGGATTCAAATAATTCTGACGTTGGAACGCTTTATGGCATCATTTATTTCCCTGATTCTGTTTTCGTGGTTTCTAAGCTGTTTGTTCCATGCTTCCTCCTGGTCCTTTCTCTCTATCTGTTTGTCCTCCAGATCACTAATTCTATCTTCTGTCTCAGTTACCCTAGCTTTGAGAGAGTTTAGATTAGAGTGGAACTCATTGAGAGCATTGTGAACCTCCTCCCTGGTAGCTTTCAGCTCTGCCATAACATTGTGAATATCCTGTCTGGTCACTTTCAGCTCGGCCCTAATTAATTGCGTTTGGTCATCCATGGCTTTCTACAACCTAGCTATTGCCTGGATAATTGTTAGCCTGAATTCTCTTACCGACATATTGTCTGTGTTGATAGCCGTTAACTCTGTTGCAGAATTTCCATCCTCTGTATTTTTTTCTGTTGGAAATTCCTCCTCCTAGTCATTTTGGTCAAGGTGCAGTCAAGGTGCACCCTGCAAAACTTCTGAGCAATCAGGATTCACCACCCAAATGAGAGACTAAAGAAAAGAAAAAGAAAAAGAGAAAAAAAAAAAAGGAGAGAAAGAGACAGGATAGAAAGGGAAGATGAAATAGAAGGTTCAGCCCAGATGGGCCACAAGGTAAGATTTATGAAGTAGACAAACAAAAAGAGTCAAAAAGATTGATACAATTATGTGACAAGAGAGAGAAAAAAATATTCAAATGCAAATTAAAGAAAACCTCGTCAAAAAGAACCCCAAGTGTAGGATTCATATTCCATCAGGACAAATACAAAAATACAGAAACACTGGTCGAAGAAGGAGATGGGAGAGTGGTTATAAATTCTCTGTGTGTGCGAGGAAGTTTGTTTTGATTCTTCCTGGATGTATCTTGATATCTTTGTTAAAGGACTCAACTTTCCTAAGATAAAGGGGATTAAAAATTGGTTTACCTATAGATCCCTATAGTATTTATTAGGGAAAGGGGATTACTTTGAAGTTTAACTCTATATGAATAGTAGAGGATAAAAATAAAAAGGAATAAACTAGTCTAAGCTAAACTAAAATTTAAAAAAAAGGAATTCAAAAAATAAAAATGCAAAAGGAAAACCTAGTTGTATGAATCAAAAATTTCAGGTTAGAAGGGTATTATGGAATTTGATGTACTGGACAGCTTGCTGTGATGGTAAAAATGTTTAAAAAAATTACCTATGTGTAAAAAAAAAAAAAATGAACCAGAATAGTGGGAACAGTGAGCAATAAAATTTTCCTATGAAGTAGCAGTTGTTCTCTTGTATTCTTTTTTTTTTCTCTCTTTTTTTTCTTTCTTGGTTTGTTTTCTGGGGGAGGGGCCTGCTATGTAGGTGGTCAGTCAATGAAGTTTTCTGAGTTAAATCCTCCCACCCCCCTCAAGGGGGTGGGCTCTGAGGAAACTGGTTTTTTTCAGGCTTTTGTTCTCTGGCGGTTTTTCTGTTTTTTCACTTTTTTTTCTCTCACCTTGACCACCTTTGATGATTTTTGTAGTTTTAGAGGAAAACAAACCACGCCCTGATCTCCCTCTCAGAGAAAAGCCTCAGTCTGGGTGCAGAGCCTAAATAAGTTCCCCCTTGGACTCTGGCAGAGCAGGTTCCAAGTCACAGTTCTTGGGGACGCAGGATCTTTTGCTTGTACTCAAAGCCAAGCAGTGGCGGCTGTCTGGGAACTCCCGACCGCCAGAGAGGTTCCAAGCAGCAATTGCACACTGAGATTTTCCCGCTGGTCCAGGCTGGGAATGCCTGGTGTTGCTGGGTCTAAGAGTGCCCGGCTTGCATGCGCCTCTTTCAGGGGCAGCTATGGGTCACACACCGTCTTAGGCACTGAGAACAGGGTGCAGGTCCGAGAGCACCAGGCTGGGCTTTTGCGCACCTCTGTCATGGGAGAGTTTGGGGTGTGCGGCTTAGGCTTTGGAAAAAATAGCATGGGTCAAAGAGCGCCGACCGGGCCTTTGTAACTCTCAGGGGAGCATGAGGGACGTGTGCGCTTATCTCAGACTTTGTAGTAGGGCTCCCATGTTCTGCCCACCGGCGTGGCTCCCATCCCCTCACAGGAGCCAGAACCCATGCATTCTCGGGCATGCTGGCTGCTTAGGGACCAAGACCTGCTCTCTCTAGCTCACTCTTTCTGCCTCAGCACCGGGGAGGCCGTCCTGGGACTGGGGACTTAAGCCTCTGGCCCTAGCCACCCTGATTCCCACAATCCCCCCCCACACGATCCTTTGCTCTTTTGGAGTGCTTTCAACCAGTCTCCAAGTTAATGCTGGTCCCTAGAGGAAGGGCACTCCTGCTGGTATTGGGGTATTACTTTCCAACCCGTCGCCTCTGGTGGCTGCCTCCCCCTTTTGTTTCTCTTCCAATATCAGTCCGCTGTTCCCACTCCACTCTACCTGCTCATTGGCGTCTTCTGTTCTGGTAGATATCCATACGTGTATAATTATGATCTCAGGCTGATTTCATGGGTGAATGGAGTTCTTTAGTAGGTAATCATCTCACTTTGGGGTACCGGCTGAAAAGGCACCTCCTCCTTCTCCCCCGCCATCTTGTCTCCCAACAGGTTTTCTTTTGTTTGTTTGTTTGTTTGTTTGTCTGTTTTTACTGTTTTATAAGGCTTCCCACTGATGCCCATTTATCATTTGAATCATCTTAAATGCCCAATTGTGGGTGCAGAAATGGAAAAAAAAAGAAGAAGAAAAATGGGGTTTTCCAGGTATCTGGGAAGAACCAAGTTGTTGTCTTGGTTTTCCCTTAACCTGACTCTTTCTTTAAAACACTCCCATTATTTACCCACCTTCTTCTCTCTGATTCAGAAGGAAACAGGTGCCATGTTACAAGGACATCAGGATGGCCTGCGTCTGGCAATGAGGAGCCATGTTTTGTCGAACTGGAATGGACCTTATTTACATGTGCCACAATCTTACAACTATAATAGAAAAAAAAAACTTAGTAGGAAGTTTTATTTAATAGTGGTTCCCATGTAATTTAACATATCAAATAAGCTAAATTAATTTATCAAATCCTTTGGGATGTTCCAGGTCAAAGAGACTTAAGAGGGCTAATACTCCAAAGAAAATTAAAAACAAAACAAAACACAAAATCCTTCATTCTCTTCAGGAAGGAAAACCAAATTCTGATTTTTTAAGATTTTATTTATTTGACAGAGAGAGATCACAAGCAGGCAGAAAGGGAGAGAGAGAGAGATGGAGGAGGAAGCCGGCTTCCCGTACAGCAGGGAGCCCGATGTGCGACTCAATCCCAGGACCCTGAGATCACGACCCAAGCTGAAGGTAGAGACTTAAGCCACAGAGCATCCAGGCAGCCCAAATTCTGCTATTTTACCAGATTACTTTTAATTGAAAAATTCTTCATTCCAATCTTAGACCATTCTGACCACTCATATCATTCCTTTCCAAACATTCCTTTTTTAGAAGGCTTTACAACTTTTTCTTTTACATCCAGATTTGTGTCCTGAGTTTACCCTCTTTAGGTAATCAGCTTTGCTGTAAAACAAAATTTCTTTCTTTTTTCCCTTAGGGGGGAAATATTCCCACTTCTCATTCATTTACTTATGAAAAACACACATCTTACTGTCTTTGCATTCTGAGTGGTTTTTTCTTATTATTTTCAGTAGCTTTCATTACATTACTTATAATTCTTAACTCTTGGAAACATTCATTCTTAAAGCAGTTGTGCACTGTGAACAAGTATTATTTAGGTTTTGAAATTTATGAATGCATTCCATAATTTGCTGAAATATGTGTTTCTTTATTAAACAATCTTTCAGGAAAGAACACAATGCATTTATAAACAAGCCCAGGTTCTTTGCAATAAGGAGATAAACTCATGTTCATGTACTAATAACTTAGTATTATCTTACTAGTAAAGATCTAGATATTTAATGAAAGTAATTTCATTTAACCATTGACCTAACTTGCTAAAACATTAAAGTTTTAGTTTACCAAAAATATTTGGAAGACTAAGACTTTATCTAAAATTTCTAATTTTGGGGCACCTGGGTGGCTCAGTGGGTTAAGCCGCTGCCTTCAGCTCAGGTCATGATCTCAGGGTCCTGGGATCGAGTCCTGCATTGGGCTCTCTGCTTGGCAAGGATCCTGCTTCTCTCTCTCTCTCTCTCTCTCTCTCTCTCTCTCTCTGCCTGCCTCTACATCTAATTGTGATTTCTCTCTGTCAAATAAATAAATAAATAATCTTAAAAAAAATAAAATAAAATTTCTAATTTTCCCTCAAGCTTGGGCATCTGTAGGTTGGTTTTATATTTCAAAGATACAATAAGATGCATAACTTTAATGAGAAAAAAAGTCAATCTTTTATAATCCCCCTTTGATAAGCAGGAGAAGTTGTGAGATTGGGAAAAGGAATAGGGGAACGTTGAATTGCTGAAAGATCTGCATTTACAGTTCTGTTCAGATTTGTGAGGAAAGTTGCTCTCAATGACTCACAGACTTGTATTTACATGACATGAAATCCTATGTTGATCCAACCTATCCAGCATAAGAGTTTCAATTTGCTTCCTTCCCTCTGGGTGAAAAATTTTAATTTTAAGGATTTTTGGCACTATGGAATGACCGCACTTGGGTATAAGATGGGTTCCCTAAGGGGGTGCAAAGATACTCTCTCCCAAGATCCAGAATCACTCACAGTGAGAGTCAAAGGAAGGCACCAACTAGCTGTAGGCAGAAAGCTAAGAACAATTATGCATGATGCCACCAGCAAGAAGGCAATAGCCTATCTCTGTGAGAGAAGGGATCCATAGGGATGGGTCTGGACTTAAAAGGATGAGACAATGTGAAATTTTATTATCCACTCTGGATCAAGCACTTCAGACAAAGAGATTTGGAAGGAGCTAATTTTGCTAAGGATTTGTAACCATCCCTTTACAGTGCCAGTTTTTGCAGGGCTCCTTCTGCAGGCCCTGGACTTTACTAGAAGTTCCACTTGGCTGTTTGAGAGTATAGTATTATACCTATATAGTAGCTTTCCATAAATCATCCAGTTTCATCAGCTCTGGGAGGAGCTCACTTGGGGGCCCTCTCATGAAGGTAGATACTGGGGTGTGTCGAAGGCCATGACTGTGGCAGACATCAGTTTATGGCTGTGTAGTCTGCAGAGTAAAAAAACAATTTGGACTAGAATGAGTGCTCAAAGGAGCAAAAATGGGAGCATAAGGAGTTATATCAGTCTTCAATAGGTTTTTCTGTTTTAGGTACTTCTCCAACCTTAATTTTTCATTAAAACTTTACAATAAATGTTTGAATAACTTCGGAATTTTGAAACATTTTATAGACTTCTCTTGCCAATTAACAGAGGTGTCTTACTCTGCTTAATTGGAGAATGCTTGCTTCTAAATTCATTTCTTAAGTGCTGTTATCTCATTGGAAATTTCCCCATTTTGGACATTGTATTTCTAGGATCTAATTGTCATGAGGGCTGGCAGCAGAATGAATACTAGCCACTAATGGAATTAACATCCCTTTCTGCCCAGCTATATATCAACAAATAAGTTGTAGTTCACACTTCTGTCATTCCTTATTTTTGGATCTCCGACCTGACAGTTACCAAGCCAGTCCCGTAGGACACAAAAAAAGCTTAGTAGGATCTTGCCATTTTTGCTAGATATCTGTAATATTGGGAACAATAGTTGTTAGTTGTACAATAAGCAGGTTTACTAGAAGGTGGTGAGCTTGACTCATCATAATTTAAGGATCCTAAGAGCTGAGACTTCTTTGAGCAGAGCTAACACCTTGCAGGACTGTGTCCTGGAATTGGGGATTGTGTGTGTGTTATAGTGTTAGCTCTCAGTACACGAGTTTTTTTGAGGATAATGGCTGACCTATTGTCCTGCCTACCCGCTCCCTGACCAACTTATATTACCAAGGGGCTTTCTTGGGTTGGCAAGGGCTCTAATAGCTTTTGAATGTTTGGCCAATGCCTTCCAATTTTTGCAGGTTATTCTGCCTCTGATACCCTTGTTAGGAGTAGTTTTTATCTACAAACAAAACAAAACAAACAATAATGTACGCCTTGGTGTATGGGCAGTAAAGATATTACTGAGTTCTGGACAAGGAAGGCTCTGTGGGCATCAACAATTCCCCCTGGAACCATGCTTGGATTATACCCAGGGAACTGGGATCTGAAAGCATAGGGGCCTGGCTCAGGGCAGACATTTCTGCCAGTTCAATTGGACTCTGGGAAAATATGCAAGCTCAATAGAGCTCTAGACAAACACACCAGTTCAGCTGGGCTCTGGGCATAACCCTTGGCCAGCCCATGTTGACCTGATAGCCAATTCGATCAGAAGCCTGAATAGAAAGACAGGGTATATCATAACCAAGAGTAACTCATCCATAATACTTGAAAATAGCAGGGAATACAGGGAACACAAAGGACTCATGGCTTCCACACCTGTTTCTCCTTGTGTCTGAATGTCCGTGGAAGTCCAATCCTGAGCCCGATGCTGCCACCAAATTGATTAAATAACAAAAACTCAACCAAGTAAATGTTAAAGATACAAAGGCTGTATTAATCAATCAATTCATGAGTGAGGCATCATCCCACCTTGCAAGTATAGGTGAGCTCCAAAGGATTACAGAAAAGGAAAATGAGAAAAAAAGGGAAATCATTAACAAAAAGTCCATTGTGGGATGTCTGGGTGGCTCAGTGGGTTAAGCTCTGATGTTGGCATAGGTCATGATCTCAGGGTCCGGTAATAGAGCCCCACAGTGGGCTCAATGCTCAGCAGGAAGCCTCCCCCCCCCGCCATCTGCCTCTCTGCCTATTTGAGGACTCTGCTGTCAAATAAATAAGTAATTTTTTTTTAAATCCATTGTATTAGGTATTATTTCCATCCTAAGAGGAATGGGAAGGATCAATCAGGAATCTTCCTGGGGCTGAAGAAGAAACTCCAATGTTTACTGCTTAAGGGTCACTTCTGGGGGTTGAAATTGTACTTGAGTTAAGTAGTACGTTGTGGTTTAGTGACCTGGGCCTTAAGTTGAAGGTTGCCATTTTGGGTCTGTAGGTTTTTTTTTTTTTTCCCTTTGAGATTTTATTTATTTATTTTTTTGTCAGAGAGAGAGGGAGAGAGAGAGAGAGAGAGAGAGAGAACACAAGCATGTGGAGCAGCAGGAAGAGGGAGAAGATCAGGGATCTTTAAGTGGGACTTGATCCCAGAACACCCAGATAATGTCTTGAGTCTAAGGCAGATGCTTAACCAATGGAGACACCCAGCCATCTCTATGACTTTCTTTTTAACAGACCCAAGAAGATGAAGACTGACTTTAAAATTTAAGACTTCTATATAGAACGTTCTTCATAGGTCTTGTTATGAGCTTTACACCGACCACTGAAAAATTTATTTTTAAGAACAGGGAAAAGTACAAACAAAAATTCTACCCATGGGCTCGATGGAGCCAAAATCCGTGATGTGAATGCTCAGTTATTTACTTCTGAATCTGGTGAGTTACTGATCCACTGCCAGGCCAGGGACCATTCAACAATCTGCACACTCTTTCTAAATATGACCAGAGACTGCATAAATGAGGTTAATTTGGGATACCATGTCTGAATCACAAATAACCTTGAGTGGTTAGGAAAATTATATTGGCCTTACTGTAGTGATCCTCCTTGGGGCAGTAGAACATCCTGCATCCTTCCCACACCTGGCACATACTAGAAGTGTAATAATGTTTGCTGAGCAGCATTTACCAATGATAAGGAATACATTCCTTTTGTACAATGGAAAAATAGACACATTATACTCAACTAATCTTCACTTGAAATTTCACCTTACAGTCATATATAAAATCTAAATTTGAGAAACTCAAGACCATATTAAAACATCAGCAGCCCAATTACTATTTTCTGTAGAGCTGCAATATGGCTCCAAGAAATGAACAGAATTTTGTTGCCTTGATCTTACTCTTTATGATTTATACTTTGAGTAGATCAAGATTGAAATGAGAGGGAATTTGAATGCTTACTAAAACATTCCTGAAAGATGTCTAATTGTTCTTATTTTCTGATCAAGTAAGATTATCAAAACTGGTTCTCTTTTGTGAGTTTATTGTGTGTGAGTTTGCTAGCTGCTTTCGTGTGTATTGTTTCATTTGATGTACATGATGACACTAAAAAAATCACTGTGACCTTAATATTTTGGTTGACAAAGCTAAGGGGAGAAAGGGAAAGTGATTTTGTCTTTTTCATTTTCTCTGTATGCTCCAAATCATCTAATATTTTTACTACATGGGGACATATAGCAGGATATTTATGCTACTGTTAAAAGCATCAAGATGAAAGAAAGACTTCTAGTCCTCTTATTTCCATTAATACTTTACAGAAAGATACAGTATTCCCTTTGGTGAAAAAAAATAGTTTCTAGGAGGTTTTATCTTTTTCTATAAGCACATACCTTTGTTTATTGAAGGAAAAAGAATCTCTTGATCAATCCTTCCATTATTACATTCATGTTTGATGATACATTTGTGTTCTTTATCCATTGACACTCCAATTACAGTCAGCCAGCTCAATTTCATGTATGTGTCATTTGTTTTCATGGTGTCTCCCAGCTGGGATTTCAGAATTGGTTTGCCATTCTATTCTTTCCAATATATCTTGATAAAATCAGGGGGAAAGTCCTCAAGAAGACAAAGACACATTCCAGCCCTATGGAGTGTTCTTCGGCAATTGAAGGAAGAAATATAGTGGGCTTAGGGAAATATCTTCACTAGAACTTTTATCTGTGGGGGAAAATGGAATAGCAAATAAAAATATTATTAGAGACACACGGACATTAGGTGGTTTGGAAACACTCAACACATAGTAAAAGTAAGGAAACTTGCTATAGAATTAGTCTTTATCATGGCTTTTCATGCACAATGGGTTATGAGGTACTGATTGTTCTTAGTTTCCATAGGAAAAGAGGTTCAAGACATTATGTAACTTGCCCAAAGTAACAGCTATTAAATGGTAGAACCTGATTGGAACATAGAAGTTTATTAAACAATACATTGTCACTTGTTTGAATAGGAATGCATTTCCACAGGTGCTTGATAATTTATCAGGTTGACCTTTTAGCCTCAAATATGGATCCCATGTCCACTTCTAATACTTAAGTACGTCTCTTTGATTTCTGATTTTATAGAACATCTTCTCACATGAGAAGCAGTCCAGGATTTTGATTAGGACAGTGTTTAAAGTGGTATCCTCAAAGTATTTTCAATACCTTAAATTTAGAAGTAATGTGACACTATCTCTAAAAACTTCTATTTGAAGCATTTATGATTTTCAGAAGTGTTTTTATACTAGACTTATCAAATATTGCACTGATCAGAATTTTTTTTGCTTTAGCAAATCTTCACTAAAAACACATCTTGAAGATTTCAGTTATTTTTTTTTTTGAAAGAGAGAATGAGTAGGGGCAGGGGCAGGGGAGATGGAAAAAGCAGACTCTCCTCCAAGTATGGAGGCTGACAAGAAATTGGACTCCAGTCTGGGACTCCAGGATCATGACTTGAGCGAAAGACAAGTGTTTAACCAACTGAACCATGCAGGTGCCCCTAAAAGCACGTTTTTTTTTAAGGTTTTATTTATTTGACAGAGAGCGAGAGATCACAAGTAGGCAGAGAGGCAGGCAGAGAGAGAGAGGGGAGGAAGCAGACTCCCTGCGGAGCAGAGAGCCTGATGCGGGGCTCAATCCCAGAACCATGGGATCATGACCTGAGCCAAAGGCCGAGGCTTTAACCCACTGAGCCACACAGGTGTCCCCTAAAAGCACGTTTCATATTTAAGTTTTATCTGAAGTTAACTCAAGACTAAAAAGACACAATTTTTTTACTCTAAGCATTTTTCTTCCATTCCAAATTAATCTGCCCTACAAGCATCCTGGCTTTCTCATTGACTTCACCTGTTGAAAAAGTTATATACAACTGGTATGATATTAAGAGTTATGGTTCCAGAATTTTTTTGCAGACCCAATGTTAAGGAAACACCATGAGTTTCAAGGGCATGCTATTTGAATGTTGGAATGTTACCAGATTATACATTTATTGTTAATTTAGTGATTAAAATTATAAATAGTAGAACCCTTTCCAATTTGATTCTGAACTGAAACATAAATGCTTTACTGATTTTTTCCTTGGGCTACTTTAGAGGTAGAATAATAATTTCATGGGCAACTTCTTAAGAAAAAGAAGAAATGGACTTCTTCCTTGAGAGGAAAAAAAAATCTTGAGTATTTATGCCTGTGCAACAGTTACTGATTTTTATCATATGTCAGTTAAAATACAATGATGAGCGTTTCTCACGCTGTAAATAGAATTGCATTAAATATACTTGTTTAACTTTGTACTTCTTGCTTGTAGTGCAAATAGTACTTTTTTATTATAGTAGTAAAACTCTGTGTATTTTCTCAAAAATATATCTTGTATTTAAAGTAAAAAGCATGTTATACAAGGCAAGATTTATTTTTCAAAGTAATGATATTTATGTATATTTTTGCCTCTAAGAAATGCAGTAAAGAATCTAGTCGTATTGTAGAAACTCTGGCTTCTTATGGGAACACTTCTGATTCATCATAGAAAAGAACTTGAAAATAAAATTATGAACTTGGATAATTTCCAGATGGCCAAACATGATCCTTATTTCCTACTCTTTTCTCTTAACTAGATTCTCAGGATTTCATTATCTTCAGGATAAAATGAATCTTAAACTCCCATAACTTTATCAATGTGATAATGAACTGAGCATTAAGTAGTGTGCTTGGGAAGGTGGAAAAGTCCCCTAATTTGAGCTTCATATCTACCAGAACACTCTGAACATCTAGGAAATCAGTCTGAGATGTAAGATTATACACGTCTAGATCTCTATGAGACCAGCAGACATCATTTGAGAGGTAAAGAAGAGTGGGGATGCTCAGACTGATATCAGAGCATAAACAGTAAGAGGAGGGAGCCACCAGAAGAACCCCATTGGAAAATAATACCCAAATACAAAAGTGCCCTGTGGTAGAGGACCAGCATTAACTTGGAATCTGGTTAAAAGAACTCAAAAAGTGCAAAAATTCTTAAGGGGCAACTGATAGACTCAGGTAGTCAGGAACATGGCCTAATCCCACTGACCCAGGCTGGCCACTACCAATGATGATCCATGCCAGAGAGAGTGTGGCAGAGCCTCCAGTCCATGGTCTCTGAGCCCCCATCTTTCTTGCACCACCACTTGGCTGGGTGGACTCCTGCCCGCACATGATAGTCTGGCGTGGGCCCCTACTTGTGCTCTTTAGGTCCACAGACTTCTACACTATTCATGCCCTGCATGGACCATGGGTTCTGTGCACTATCACCCATGTGTTAGAGAGTCTGGTGTGGGTACCAGCTGTTGCTCTCTATGACCATGGATTTCTGTCACTAGCCAAAGGGTCTGAATTATTCCAGGCCATGCCTGAGAGAATGTTGCATGATCTCTGGTCAGGATTCCTCAAAGGCAGCCTTCCACAAACTACATGACCTTGGGCTCTGAACGTACCCTGCCTTGGGCCTGGACCGTAGTCCTGGCAAAGGCTGCCTCCAGAAGGGGGCTCTGTGGACCAATATCACTCACACTTTTAGTGACAAGGTGGGTGAAGAGACAAACAGGCACCTCTGGTGACCACTGAGACAGTGGCTGTGGGAGCGCACTGATTGTGGGATGTTGTGCTGTTCAGCGAAGTTTGAAGTGTGTGTGGGGGTGTCTACATGATCTGGGCCACAGAGGGGAGCAGGCTGAGGCTTCTCCTAAGGCAAAGGTCTGGGTGCAGTTTGCTTTCACTAAACCTCCAGAAAGCCACCAAAGGAATAAAACGTCCAGAGAACAAAACCCTGAAGAACTAATTTCCACAGAGCCCAGCCCCTTGAGAGGTGTCAGGGAGACTCAGCCCAAACAAGACTGACTGAAAAACCATGCAGCAAGCTCCTACTCCATAAGACAAGCCAAAAGTATGAGAAAATAATCACTACAGGGTCTCCAAAAACTATAAAACTCCAATATCAGGGGTAAAAACAATATATTAGCTAAAGGTATTTCCCTAAAACCTGTAAATCTCATAGATATAGCTTTTTTTTAAAAAAATCATTCTCAGGTTTCTCATATTTTAAAGAAATTTGAACAATCTTACCATTACAATTAGAGGTTTAATACAACATAATTCATGATAACCTTTTAACTTGAACTTTTTTCATATGTATACATGTGTTTTTTTCTTTTTCTTTTCTTTTTTTTTCTCTTTTTTAAATATACAAATAGATACAAGCGTCAAGGTATTCCTTTTTCCCTATTCAATCCTATCCTATATATAAATCAGTTTTAATTTCCCTTTATCTCTGGAAAGTTGAGTACTTTAACAACGATATCAAGATACTCCCAGGAAGAACGAAAATAACATTCCTCACCCACACTGAGGATTTATAACCACCTTGCAACTTTTTCTTTTTCTTCTGTCAATGTTTCTGCATCTCTTTAGCTCTCCCTCCCTCTCCTATTTTTTTCAGGTATTATATAAATCTTTTTCTTGGAGTTTATTTTGTCTGGGTTCTTTTTTTTTTCCAATTTACTTTTGCCAGCCTTTTTGTTTGTTCATTGCTGTTCATATACATTATGAATCTTACTTCAGGGGTTCATTTTGGCTGGACCATCTCTTTTTTTCCTCTCTCCCTCTCTTTCTTTCCCGTTTTTTTTTTTTTTAATTTCTTTTTGGTGGTGACTTCCAATACTCTGCAATGTTACAGATTGCACTTTGTCTGGATTAGGGCTGATATATTCAGCTGTACATCCCCTCACCCACCTCTCAACAAAATTACTAGGAGGAGGAGGAGGAACACCTAACAGAGAAGAAATTCAGAGACTGTGACCACTGGTACAGAACTATTGGATATCAACATAAACAAGGTGTTGGAAGTGGAAATCAGGGAAACAATTATCCAGGCACTACCTAGGTTTTTGAAGACCATTAGTGACAACATAGAATCTCTAAGGGCTGAAGTGAGAGCAAATCTGGCAGAAGTTAAAATTGCTATCAATGAGATCCAATCTAATCTGAGTACTCTAACAGCTAGGGTAAAAAAGGCAGAAGATCAACTTTCTGATCTAGAAAATAATGGATAGGAAAAAAAAGAATAAGGAGGAGGCTTGGAAAAATAGCTTAGAAACCATGACAACAGACTTAGGCTAATAAATGACGCTATGAAATGTTCCATTGTCAAAAATATTGGGAAGAATGGGGTGGGGAAGAGAGAACAGTAGAAGACATAATTGAATAAATCCTGGATGAAAAGTTTCCTGGGGACAAGATGGCAGGGAAGTAGGAGGAGGCGCCTTTTCAACCTATACACTACAATGAGCTGATTACCTACCAAGAACTCATATCACCCATGAAATCAGCCTGAGATCAGAATTATAAATGTCTGGATTTCTACAGGGGCAGAAGACACCAGCGGGCAGGTAAAGTGGTGTGGGAATGGCGGACAGATATAGGAAGATAAATAAAAGGGGGAGGGAGCCAACAGAGGCTAAAGGTTGGAAGGTAATACCCCCAATACCAGGGAGAGTGCCCTGCATCTGGAGACCAGCATTAACTTGGAGACTGGTTGAAA
Organism: Mustela nivalis; assembly: GCF_964662115.1. Taxonomy (NCBI): domain Eukaryota; kingdom Metazoa; phylum Chordata; class Mammalia; order Carnivora; family Mustelidae; genus Mustela; species Mustela nivalis. The sequence continues at coordinate 253,928 of NW_028136201.1, read as the reverse complement.
GCACTCCAAAAGAGCAAAGGATTACAGGGGGGGAATTGTGGGAATCCGGGCAGCTAGGGAAAGGGGCTTAAGTCCCTGGTCCCAGGACAGCATCCCCTGGCACTGAGCCAGAGAGAGTGTGGCAAAGAAACCTGGTCTTGGTCCCTAAGCCTCCAGCGCACCTGAGAATGCGTGGTGTCTGGCTCCTGTGAGGGGATGGCAGAACTCGTGAGCCCTGCTATAGAGCCTGAGATGTGCGTTCCCCTCATCTTCCCCTGAGAGATGTACAAAGGCCCAGCTGGCACCCTTTGATATGCACCATTTCAGAGCCTAAGATGTGTACACCAAACTCTCCCCACAGAGAGGTGCGTGAAGGCCCAGCCTGGTGCTTTCAGATCTTCACCCTGTTCTCAGAGCCTGAGACCCGCGCGTGACTCACAGCCTCCCCTGAAAGAGGTGTGAGCAAGCCAGGTGCTCTTAGACCCAGAAAGACCAGGAACTCCCAGCCAGGGCCATCAGGAAAATCTAAGTGTGCGATTGCTGCTTGGAACCTCTCTGATGGTCTGGAGCTGCCCAGACAGCCGCCACTGCCTTGGCTTTGGGTACAAGCAAAAGATCCTGTGTCCCCAGGGACTATGACTCAGAACCTGCTCTGCCAGTGGCCAAGGGGAAACTTATTTAGGCTCTGCATCCAGACTGAGGCTTCTCTCTGAGAGGGAGGTCAGGGTGCACTTTGTTTTCCTCTAAAACTACAAAAACCATCAAAAGTGGTCAAGGTGAGAGAAAAAAAAAAGTGAACAAACATAAAAACTGCCAGAGAACAAAAGCCTGAAAAAAAAAAAAAAAAACCAGTTTCTTCAGAGCCCACCCCCTTCAGGGGCGTGGGAGGACTTAACTCAGGGAACATAAATGACTGAAAACCTACGTTGCAGGCCCCTCCTACAGAAAACCAACCAAGAAAAAAAAAAAAAAAAAAGGACGACAAGAGAACAACCACCACTACTTCATAGGAAAACACTTATTTTTTCCTCGTTCCCAAAACTCTGGTTTATTTTTTTTATACAGATATTTTTTAAACCGATTTACCATCACAATGAGATGTCCAGTACATCAAATTCCATAATAACCTCCTAACCTGAACTTTTTGATACATACAACTATGTTTTCTTTTGCATTTCTATTTTTGAAATTTCTTTTTTTTTAATTTGAGTTAAATTTAGTCTAGTTTATTCGTTTTTGTTTATTTTCTAATATTCATATAGAGTTAAACTTCAAAGTAATCCCCTTTCCCCAATATATAGTACACCTATGGGTAAACCAGTTTTTAATCCCCCTTTATCTTAGGAAAGCTGAGTCCTTTAAGAAAGATATCAAGATACATCCAGGAAGGATCAAAAGAATCTTTTTTGCCCACACTGAGAATTTATAACCCCTCTCCAATCTTTTCTTGGGAGAAAACCAGTGTTTCTGTGTTTTTGTGTTTGTCCTGATAGTATATAAATCTTACATTTGGGGTTCTTTTTGACGAGGTTCTTCCTTTATTTGCATATATATATATTTTTTCTCTTGTCATATACTTTTATCGGTCTTTTTGTGTGTTGTTTTTGTTTGTCTACTTCATAAATCTTACCTTTGGTCCCATTTGGGCTGAACCTTCTCTTTCATCTTCCCTTTCTTTCATGTCTCTCTCTCTCTCTTTCCTTTCTTTTTCTTTTCTTTTGTCTCTCGTTTGGGTGGGGAATCCTGATTGCTCAGAAGTGTTCCAGGGTACACCTTGACTGTACCACGGTCAATATATCCAGTTACATCTGCTCAGTCAGCTCTCACCAAAATTACAAGGAGGAGGAATGCCCAACAGAAGAAAAATACAGAGGATGGACCTTCTGCAGCAGAGCTAACAGCTATCAACATAGACAATATGATGGAAAGAGAATTCAGGCTAACAATTATCCAGGCAATAGCTAAATTGGAGAAAGCCATGGATGACAAAATGGAATTGATTAGGCCTGAGCTGAAAGCGACAAGAGATGATGTTCACAATGTTAGGGCGGAGCTGAAAGCTACCAGGGTTGAGGTTCACAATGCTCTCAATGAGATCCAATCCAATCTAAATTCTCTCAAAGCTAGGGTAACTGAGACAGAAGATAGAATTAGTGATCTGGAGGACAAACAGATAGAGAGAAAGGATCAGGAGGAAGCCTGGAACAAACAGCTTAGAAACCACGAAAACAGAATCAGGGAAATAAATGATGCAATGAAATGTTATTGGAATCCCTGAAGGGGAGGAGAAAGAAAGAAGTCTAGAAGATATAGTGGAACAAATTCCTCATGAAAATTTTCCCAATCTCATGAATGGAACCAGCGTTCATGTACTAGAGGCTGAACAGTCTCCCCCCAAGATCATACATTCCAACAAAACAACACGACACCTGATAGTCAAATTGAGAAATTATAATTGTAGATGTAAATTCTTGAAAGCCGCTAGGACAAAGAGGCTCTTTACTTACAGAGGAAAGCCCATCAGAATAACGTCAGACCTGTCCACAGAGACTTGGCAAGCCAGAAAGGGCTGGCAAGATATATTCAGGGAACTAAATGAAAAGAACATGCAGCCAATAATACTTTATCCAGCAAGACTCACATTCAAAATGGAGGGAGAGATAATAAGTTTCCAAGTCCCGCAAGGCTTAAAAGAATACCCAACCACCATGCCGACAAAGCAGGAAAATTTAAGGGGATTTTATAAAAGAGGAAAAATATTAAGAATAGCATTTAACAGAAAAATAGATACCATTTACAGAAAAAAAGACTTCAAAGATAACACGAAGTCAATAAAATCATATCTATCAATAATCACTCTCAATGTGAATGGCCTAAATGTGCCCCAAAACAGCACAGGGTTGCAGATTGGATAAAACGAGAGGACCCATCTTTATGTTGTCTACAGGAGACCCATTTTGAACCAAAAGATACACCAAGACTGAAAGTGAAGGGATGGAGAAGCATTTTATATGCCAATGGCCCTCAAAAGAAGGCTGGGGTAGCAATTCTCATATCAGATAAATTAGATATTAAACTAAAGACTGTAGTCAGAGATACAGAAGGACACTACATAATCCTTAAAGGGACTATCCACCAAGATGATATAACAATTGTAAATATCTATGCCCCCAATATGGGAGCATCCAATTACATAAGAAAACTGTTAATCAAGATAAAGAGTCATATTGATATGAATACACTAATCATAGGAGATCTTAACATGCCTCTCTCAGAAACAGACAGATCATCAAATCAGAAAATCAATAAAGAAACAAGGGCATTGAATGACACATTGGACAAGATGGGCCTCATAGATATATACAGAACATTCCACCCTAAAAGAACAGTATACTCATTCTTCTCAAGTGCAAACGGAACCTTCTCAAGAATAGACCACATACTAGGTCATACATCAGGACTCAACCACTACCAAAAGATTGAGATTATTGCCTGCCCATTCTTTTATTTTATTTTATTTTATTTTATTTTTTAAATTAAATTTAATATTTTCAGCATAACAGTATTTGTTATTTTTTCACCACACCCAGTGTTCCATGCAATCCGTGGCCTCCATAATACCCACCAAATGGTATCCCAACCTCCCACCCCCCGCCACTTCAAACCCCTCAGATTGTTTTTCAGAGACAGTCTCTCATGATTCACCTCCCAGTGCAATTTCCCCCAACTCCCTGCTCCTCTCTAACTCCCCATGTCCTCCATGCTATTTATTATGCTCCAAAAAGAAGTGAAACATTATGATAATTGACTCTCTCTGCTTGACTTATTTCAGTCAGCATAATCTATCCATTACCGTCCATGTTGCTACAAAAGTTGTGTATTCATCCTCTCTGATGGAGGCATAATACTCCCTAGTGTATATGGACCACATCTACCTTATCCATTCTTCCATTGAAGGGCATCTTGGTTCTTTCCACAGTTTGGCAACCGTGGCCATTGCTGCTCTAAACATTGGGGTACAGATGGCCCTTCTTTCCACGACATCCGTATCTTTGGGTTAAATACCCAGGAGTGCAATGGCAGGGTCATAGGGAAGTTCTATTTTTAATTTCTTGAGGAATTTCCACACTGTTCTCCAAAGAGGCTGCACCAACGTGCATTCCCACCAACAGTGTAAAAGGGTTCCCCTTTCTCCACATCCTCTCCAACACATGTTGTTTCCTGTCTTGTTAATTGGCCATTCTAACTGGTGTAAGGTGATATCTCAATGAGGTTTTAATTTCAATCTCCCTGATGGCTAGTGATGATGAACATTTTTTCATGTGTCTGATAGCAATTTGTATGTCTTCACTGGAGAAGTCTCTGTTCATATCTTCTGCCTTTTTTTTTAATATGATTGCTTGTCTTGTGTGTGTGAAGTTTGAGGAGTTCATTATGGATCCTGGATATCAACCTTTTGTCTGTACTGTCATTTGCAAATATCTTCTCCCATTCCATGGGTTGCTTCTTTGTTTTCTTGACTGTTTCCTTTGCTGTGCAAAAGGTTTTGATTTTCATGATGTCCAAAAGTTTATTTTCACTTTTGTTTCCTTTGACTTTGGAGTCATATCTTGAAAGAAGTTGCTGTGGCTGATATCCAAGAGATTACTGCCTATGTTCTCCTCTAGGATTCTGATGGATTCCTGTCTCACATTGAGGTTTTTTATCCATTTCGACTTTATCTTTGTGAACGGTGTAAGAGAAAGGTCGAGTTTCATTCGTTTACATATTGCTGTCCAGTTTTCCAAGCACCAGTAATTGAAGAGACTGTCTTTTTTACACTGTATTTTTCCCCTGTTGTGTCAAAGATTAATTGACCAGAGAGTTGAGTTTCCATATCTGGGCTCTCTAATCTGTTCCAAAGGTCTATGTATCTGTTTTTATGCCAGTACCATGCTGTCTTGGTGACCACAGCTTTGTAATAAAGCTTGAAATAAAGTAATATGATGCCCCCAGTTTTATTTTTGTTTTTCAACATTTCCTTAGCAATTCGGGGTCTCTTCTGTTTCTATACAAATTTTTGGATTATTTGCTCTAGCTATTTGAAGAACACTGGTGAAATTTTGATCGAAATGGCATTAAAAGTATAGATTTCCCTAGGCAGTATAGACATTTTAGCAATATTTATTCTTCTGATCCAAGAGCGTGGAATTGTCTTCCATTTTTTGTGTCTTCTTCGATTTCCTTCATGAGTGTTCTGTAGTTCCTCAAGTACAGATCCTTTACCTCTTTGGTTAGGTTTATTCCCAGGTATCTTATGGTTCTTGGTGCTATAGTAAATGGAATCGATTCTCTAATTTCCCTTTCTCCATTTTCATTGTTTGTGTATAAGAAAGCCACTGACTTCTGCACATTGACTTTGTATCCTGCCACGTTGCTGAATTGCTGTATGAGTTCTAGTAGTTTGGAGGTGGAGTCTTTTGGGTTTTCCATATAAAGAATCAAGTCATCTGCAAAGAGAGAGAGTTTGACTTCTTCATTGACAATTTGGATACCTTTTATTTCTCTTTGTTGTCTGATTGCTGTTGCTAGGACTTCTAATACTATGTTGAACAAGAGTGGTGAAAGTGGGCATCCTTGTCTTGTTCCTGATCTCAACGGGAAGGCTGCAAGCTTTTTCCCATTGAGGATGATATTTGCTGTGGGTCTTTCATAGATAGATTTGATGAAGATCAGGAATGTTCCCTCTATCCCTAAACTTTGAAGTGTTTTAAACAGGAATGTATGCTGGATTTTGTCAAATGCTTTTTCTGTATCAATTAGTAGGACCATGTGGTTCTTCTCTCTTCTCATATTAATTTGTTGTATCGCATTGATTGATTTGTGAATGTTGAACAATCCTTGTATCCCAGGGATGAATCCCACCTGGTCATGGTATATAATTGTTTTAATGGGCTTTTGGATCCTGTTGGCTAGGATCTTTTTGAGAATCTTAGCATCCTTATTGATCAGTGATATTGGTGGGAAATTCTCCTTTTTGGTAGGGTCTTTGCATGGTTTGGGGATCAGGGTAATGCTGGTTTCATAGAAAGAGTTTGGAAAGTTTCCTTCTGCTTCAAGTTTTTGAAACAGCTTCAGGAGAATAGGTGTTATTTCTTCTTTGAAAGTTTGGTAGAATTCCTCAGGGAATCTGTCACGTACTGGGCTCTTGTTTTTTGGGAAGTTTTTGATCACTGCTTCCATCTCGTTACTAGATATAGGTCTATTCAGGTTGTTGATTGCTACCTTGTTCAATTTTGGGAGTTTATAATTTTTTAGTAATGCATCCATTTCATCAAGGTTGCTAAGCTTATTGGCATATAACTGTTGATAATAACTTTTGATGATTGTTTCTACTTCCTTTGGTGTTAGTTGTGATCTCTCCCTTTTTATTCATAATTTTATGAATTTGGGCTTTCTCTCTTTTCTTTTGGATTAGTGTGGCCAGTGGCTAATCAATCTTATTGATTCTTTGAAAAAAAACTAATAGGGGAGACAAGATGGCGGGGAAATTGGAGGATGCGCCCTTTCAACCTGCACCCTAAAATGAGATGATTACCTTCCAGAAAACTCTGATCACCCACGAATTCAGCCCAAGATCAGAATTATACACGTTGGATCTCTACCAGAGCAGAAGATGCCAATGGGCAGGTAGAGTGTTTTAGGAACGGGGGACTAATATTGGACAAGAAACAAAAGGGGGAGGCAGCCACCAGAGGCGACTGGTTGGAAAGTAATACCCCAACACGAGTGAGAGTGCCCTGCCTCTGGGGACAAGCATTAACTTGGAGACTGGTAGAAAACACTCCAAAAGATCAAAGGATCATGGGTGAAATTGTGGGAATCGGGGCAGCCAGAGACTGGGGCTTAAGTCCCTGGTCTCAGGACAGCCTTCCCTGGTGCTGAGGCAGAGAAAGTGCGGTGGAGAAACCAAGTATTGGTCCCTAAGCTGCCAGCGTGCCTGAGAATGCATGGATTCGAGCTCCTGTGAGGGTATGGGAGTCACGCTGGTCGGCAGAACAGGAGAGCCCTGTTACAAAGCCTGAGATATGAACGCACATCCGTCATACTCCCCTGAGAGTTACAAAGCCCTGGCTGGCGCGCTTTGACCTGCGCCATTGTTTCAGAACCTAAGACGTGCGTCCCAATCCCTCCCCCGACAGAGATGTGCAAAAGCCCAGCCTGGTGCTTTCAGACCTGTACCCCTATCTCAGTGCCTGAGATGCGCCCGTGACCTATAGCTGCCCCTGAAAGAGGTGCACGCAAGTCTGGCACTTTTAGACCCACAAAGACCAGTCACTCCCAGCCTGGCCCAGCAGGAAAATCTCAGGGTGAGATTGCTGCTTGGACCCTCTCTGGCGGTCGGGAGTTTCCAGACAACGACCACTGCCTTGGTTTTGGGTACAAAAAAAAAGATCCTGCATCCCCAGGAACTGTGACTTGGAACCTGCTCTGCCAGCGACCAAGGGGGAACTTATTTAGGCTCTGCACCCAGACTGAGGCTTCTCTCTGAGAGGGAGATCAGGGTGTGGTTTGTTTTCCTCTAAAACTACAAAAACCATCAAAAGCGGTCAAGGTGAGAGAAAAAAAAGTGAAAAAACATGAAAACTGCCAGAGAACAAAAGCCTGTTAAAACCGGCTTCCTCAGAGCCCACCCCCTTGAGGGGGGCGGGAGGACTTAAATCAGGAAACATCATTGACTGACAACCCACGTGGAAGGCCCCTCCCCCAGAAAACAAACCAAAAAACAAAACAAAAAAAAGAGGACTACAAGGAAACAGCCACTACTTCATAGGAAAACTTATTTTTCACTCGTTCCCATTATTCTGGTGGATTTTTTCTTACACATAGGTAATTTTTTTAACCTATTTACCATCACAGCAAGCTGTCCAGTACATCAAATTCCATAATACCCTTCTAACCTGAACTTTTTGATGTATACACCAATGTTTTTTGTTTGTATTTCTGTTTTGAATTCCTTTTTTTTTTAATTTTAGTTTAGTTTAGTCTAGTTTATTCCTTTTAATTTTATCTTCGAATATTCATATAGAGTTAAACTTCAAAGTAATCCCCTTTCCCCAATCAGTACTACCCCATAAGTAAACCAACTTTTAATCCCTTTTATCTTAGGAAAGTTGAGTCATTTAACAAAGATATCAAGATACATCCAGGAAGAATCAAAACAATCTTCTTCACACACTGAGAATTTATAACCAATCTCCCATTCTCTTCTTCCACCAGTGTTTCTATGTTTTTGTGTTTGTCCTGATAGCATATAAATCTTACACTTGGGGTCCTTTTTGATGAGGTTCTTCTTTTATTTGCATATATATATATATATTTCTCTCTTGAGATATACTTGTATCAGTCTTTTTGTTTGTCTGTTTTTGTCTACTACATAAATCTTACCTTGGAACCCATCTGGCTGAACTTTCTCTTTCATCTTCCCTTTCTTTCCTGTCTCTTTTTCTTTTCTTTTTTTTTCCATTTCTCTTTCTTTGTCTTTTACTTTTTCTTTTATTTTGTCTCTTATTTGGGTGGGGAATCCTGATTGCTCAGAAGTGTTCCAGGGTACACCTTGACTGCAACACAGTTGATAACATCCAACTACATCTGTTCAGTCATCTCCCACTAAAATGACTAGGAGGAGAAATGCCCAACAGAAGAAAAATACAGAGGATGGATCTTCATCAACAGAGCTAATGGCTATCAACATAGACAATATGTCGGAAATAGAATTCAGGCTAACAATTATCCAGGCAATAGCTAGGTTGGAGAAAGCCATGGATGATGAAATGGAATTGTTTAGGGCTGAGCTGAAAGCGACTAGAGATGATGTTCACAATGTTAAAGCTACCATGGAGGAGGTTCACAATGCTCTCAATGAGTTCCACTCTAATCTACACTCTCTCAAACCTAGGGAAACTGAGAGAGAAGATAGAATTAGTAACCTTGAGGGCAAAAAGATAGAGAGAAAGGATTAGGAGGAAGCCTGAAACAAACAGCTTAGAAACCACGAAAACAGAATCAGGAAATAAATGATGCCATGAAGCATTCCAACGTCAGAATTATTGTAATCCCTGAAGGGGAGGAGAAAGAAAGAAGCCTAGAAGATAGAGTGGAACAAGTCCTTCATGAAAAATTTCCCAATCTCGCGAATGGAACCAGCATTCATGTACTAGAGGCCAAATGGTCTCCACCCAAGATTATACATACCAAAAAAACATAACGACAAGGGGAGGAGTCAAAATGGCAGAGAAGTAGCAGGCTGAGACTACTTCAGCTAGCAGGAGATCAGCTAGATAGCTTATCTAAAGATTGCAAACACCTGCAAATCCATCGGCAAATCAAAGGGAAGAAGAACAGCAATTCCAGAAACAGAAAAACAACCACTTTCTGAAAGGTAGGACTTGCGGAGAAGTGAATCCAAAGTGACGGTAAGATAGACTCCGGGGGGAGGGGCCAGCTCCTGGCAAGCGGCTGAGCAACGGAGCACAAAATCAGGACTTTTAAGTCTGTTCCACTGAGGGACATCGCTCCAGAGGCTAAACCAGGGTGAAGCGAGGTCAGCGTGGCCTCAGGTCCTGCAGGGTCACAGAAGGATCAGGGGTGTCTGAGTGTCACAGAGCTTGCGGGTATTGGAACGGGGAAGCTGGCTACAGAGACAGAGCCGACAGTAAGCTCACAGCTCGGGGTTACCTTGAACTGGTCGCAGGCTCGGTGAGCTCGTAGCGCGGCCAGAGGTCAGGCAGACAGGAGTTACTGGGCGCTGTTCTCTGGGGACGCACTGGGCAGTGGGGCCCTAGACTTGTGGTTCCTCCATGCAGGAGTCCAGGAGACCGCCATTTGCATTCCCTTCCTCCAGAACTCTACGGGAAGCACTCAGGGAACAAAAGCTCCTGAAAGCAAACCCGAGCAGATTACTCAGCATGGCCTCTGGTAAGGGCGGTGCAATTCTGCCTGGGGCAAGGACACTTGAGAATCACTACAACAGGCACATCCCCCAGAAGATCAACAAGAAATCCAGCCAAGACCAAGTTCACTTACAAAGGAGTGCAGTTTCAATACCAAGGAGAGCAGCAGAACTCCAGAGGAGGAGAAAGCAAAGCACGGAACTAATGGCTTTCTCCCCGTGATTTTTTATTCTTACAGTTAATTTAATTATTTTTTTCTATTTCATTTTTTTTCCTTCTTCTGCTATTTTTTTTTAATTTTACTCTTTTCTTTTTTAACGTTTTTTAGCTAGTTTATCTGCTATATATATTTTTCCTTTTTATACTTTTCTTTATTCATTTTCTTTTTTTAAATTCTTTTCTTTTTTTTCATTTTTCATTCTTTCTTTCTGAACCTCTTTTTATCCCCTTTCTCCCCTGTCATGAATTGAGATCTCTTCTGATTTGGTTAAAGCATATTTTCCTGTGATTCTTGCCACCCTTTTAGTATTTTACTTGCTCCTTCATATACTCTTATCTGGACAAAATGACAGGCGGAAAAATTCACCACAAAAAAATAAATAAATAAAAATAAAAAATAAAGAACAAGGGGCAGTCCTGAGGAGTAGGGACCTAATCAATACGGACATTTGTAAAATGACAGATCTAGAGTTCAGAATGACAATTCTCAAGATTCTAGCTAGGCTTGAAAAAGGCATGGACGATATTAGAGAAACCCTCTCGGGAGATATAAAAGCCCTTTCTGGAGAAATAAAAGAAAGAAAATCTAACCAAGTTGAAATAAAAACAAGCTATTAATAAGGTGCAATCGAGAATGGAGGCTCTCCCTGCTAGGATAAATGAGGCAGAAGAAAGATTTAGTAATATAGTATACCAAATGACAGAGAATAAGGAAGCTGAGCAAAAGAGGGACAAACAGCTACTGGATGATGAGAGGAGAATTCGAGAGATAAGTGACACCATAAGACAAAACAACATTAGAATAATTGGGATTACAGAAGAAGAAGAGAGAGAGAGGGGAGCAGAAGGTATACTGGAGAGAATTATTGGGGAGAACTTCCCCAATATGGCAAAGGGAGCAAGCATCAAAATTCAGGAGGTTCAGAGAACGCCCCTCAAAATCAATAAGAATGGATCCACACCCTGTCACCTAATAGTAAAATTTACAAACCTTAGTGACAAAGAGAAAATCCTGAAACAGCCCTGGAAAAGAACTCTGTAACATACAATGGTAAAAATATCAGATTGGCAGCAGATTTATCCACAGAGTCCTGGCAGGCCAGAAAGAGCTGGCATGATACATTCAGAGCACTAAACGAGGAAAACATGCAGCCAAGAATAGTATAACCAGCTAGGCTATCATTGAAAATAAAAGGAGAGATTAAAAGCTTCCAGGACAAACAAAAACTGAAAGAATTTGCAAACACCAAGCTAGCTCCACAGGAAATATTGAAAGGGGTCCTCTAAGCAAAGATAGAGCCTACAAGTGGAAGATCAGAAAGGAACAGAGACAATATACAATAACAGTCACATTACAGGCAATACAATGGGACTAAATTTATATCTATCAATAGTTACTCTGAATGTGAATGAGCTAAATGTCCCAGTCAACAGCACAGGGTATCAGAATGGATAAAAAAGCAAAACTCATGTATATGTTGCCTACAAGAAACTAATTTTAAGTCCAAACACATCTCCAGATTTAAAGTGAGGGGGTGGAAAAGAATTTACCATGCTAATGGACATCAAAAGAAAGCAGGAGTGGCAATCCTTATGTCAGATAAATTAGATTTTAAGCCAAAGACTATAATAAGAGATGAGGAAGAAAACTATATCATACTCAAAGGGTCTGTCCAACAAGAAGATCTAACATTTTAAATATCTATCCCCCCAACGTGGGAGCATCCAACTATAGAAACCAATTAATAACAAAATCAAAGAAACACATCGACTATAATACAATAATAGTAGGGGACTTTAACACTCCCCTCAATGAAATGGACAGATCATCCAAGCAAAAGATAAACAAGGAAATAAAGGCCTTAAATGACACACTGGACCAAAAGGAGATCACAGATATATTCAGAACATTTCATTCCAAAGTAACAGAATACACATTCTTCTCTAGTGCACAAGGAACATTCTCCAGAAAAGATCACATCCTCGGTCCTAAATCAGGACTCAACAGGTATCAAAAGAATGGGATAATTCCCTGCATATTTTCAGACCACAATGCTCTGAAGCTAGAACTCAACCACAAGAGGAAGTTTGGAAAGAACACACATACATGGAGACTAAACATCATCCATCTAAAAATGAATGGGTCAACTGGGAAATTAAAGAAGAATTTTTAAAAAAATCATGGAAACAAAGGATAATGAAATACAATAGTTCAGAATCTGTGGGGCACAACAAGGACAGTCCTGAGAGGAAAATATATAGTGGTGCAAGACTTTCTAAATAAACAAGAAAGGTCACAGGTACACAACCTAACCCTACACCTAAAGGAGCTGGAGAAAGAAAAAAAAAAAAAAGAAACTCTAAGCCCAGCAGGAGAAGAGAAACCATAAAGATAAGAGCAGAAATCAATGAAACAGAAACCAAAACCAAAACCAAAAACAAAAACACAATAGAAATAATCAAAGAAACTAGGAGCTGGTTCTTTGAAAGAATTAATAAAATTGATAAACCCCTGGCCAGATTTATCAAAAAGGAAAGAGAAAGGACCCAAATAAATAAAATCATGAATGAAAGAGGAGAGATCACAACTAACACCAAAGAAATACAACCTATTATAAGAACATACTATGAGCAACTCTACGCCAACAAATTTGACAATCTGGAAGTAATGGATGCATTCCTAGAAACATATATACTACCATAACTGAACCAGGAAGAAATAGAAAGCCTGAACAGACCCATAAATTGTAAGGAGATTGAAACAGTCATTAAAATCTCCAAACAAACAAAAGGCCAGGGCGAGAGGGCTTCCCGGGGCAATTCTACCAAACATTTAAAGAAGAACTAATTACTATTCTCCAGAAACTGTTCCAAAAAATAGAAATGGAAGGAAAACTTCCAAACTCATTTTATGAGGCCATCATCGCCTTGATCCCAAAACCAGACAAGGATCCCATCAAAAAAGACAGCTATAGGCCAATATCCTTGATGAACACAGATGCAAAAATTCTCACCAAAATACTAGCCAATAGGATTCGAGAGTACATTAAAAGGATTATTCACCACGACCAGGTGGGATTTATTCCAGGGCTGCAAGGTTGGTTCAACATCCGCAAATCAGTCAATGTGATACAACACATCAATTAAAGAAAGAACAAGAACTATATTATACTCTCAATAAATGCTGAAAAAGCATTTGACAAATTATAGCATTCCTTCCTGATCAAAACTCTTCAAAGTGTAGGGATAGAGGGCAGATACCTCAATATTATCAAAGCCATCTATGAAAAACCCACCACAAATAACATTCTCAATGTAGAAAAACTGAAACCTTTTCTGCTAAGGTCAGGAACATGGCAGGGATGTCTATTATCACCACTGCTATTCAACATAGTACTAGAAGTCCTAGCCTCAGCAATCAGACAACAAAAGGAAATTAAAGGCATCCAAATCAGCAAAGAAGTCAAATTATTATTCTTCGCAGATGATATGATACTATATGTGGAAAACCCAAAAGACTCCACTCCAAAACTGCTAGAACTTGTACAGGAATTCAGTAAAGTGTCAGGATATAATATCAATGCACAGAAATCAGTTGCATTTCTCTACACCAACAACAAGACAGAAGAAAGAGATATCAAGGAGTCAATCCCATTTACAATGCGCCCCAAACTATAAGATACCTAGGAATAAACCTAACCAAGGAGGCTAAGAATCTATCCTCAGAAAACTATAAAGTACTCATGAAAGAAATTGAGGAAGACACAAAGAAATAGAAAAATGTTCCATGCTTCTGGATTGGAAAAATAAATATTGTGAAAATGTCTATGCTACCTAAAGCAATCTACACATTTAATGCAATTCCTATCAAAGTACCATCCGTCTTTTTCAAAGAAATGGAACAAATAATTCTGAAATTTATATGGACCCAGAAAAGACCTCGAATAGCCAAAGGGATTTTGAAAGAGAAAGCCAAAGTTGGTGGCATCAAAATTCCGGACTTCAAGCTCTATTACAAAGCTGTCATCATCAAGACAGCATGGTACTGGCACAAAAACAGACACATAGATCAATGGAACAGAATAGAGAGCCCAGAAATAGACCCTCACCTCTATGGTCAACTAATCTTCAACAAAGCAGGAAAGAATGTCCAATGGAAAAAAGACAGCGTCTTCAATAAATGGTGTTGGGAAAATTGGACAGCCACATGTAGAAAAATGAAATTGGACCATTTCCTTACACCACACACAAAAATAGACTAAAAATGGATGAAGGACCTAAATGTGAGAAAGGATTCCATCAAAATCCTTGAGGAGAACACAGGCAGCAACCTCTTCGACCTCAGCTGCAGCAACATCTTTCTAGGATCATCGCCAAAGGCAAGGGAAGCAAGGGCAAAATTAAGTATTGGGATTTTATAAAGATTAAAAGCTTTTGCACAGTAAAGGAAACAGTTAACAAAATCAAAAGACAACTGACAGAATGGGAGAAGATATTTGCAAACGACATATCAGATAAAGGACTAGTGTCCAAAATCTATAAAGAACTTAGCAAACTCAACACCCAAAGAACAAATAATCCAATCAAGAAATGGGCAGAGTACATGGACAGACATTTCTGCAAAGAAGACATCCAGATGGCCAACAGACACATGAGAAAGTGCTCCATATCACTCGGCATCAGGGAAATACAAATAAAAACCACAATGCGATATCACCTCACACCAGTCAGAATGGCTAAAATCAACAAGTCAGGAAAAGACAAATGCTGGTGAGGATGCGGAGAAAGGGGAACCCTCCTCCACTGTTGGTGGGAATGCAAGCTGGTGCAACCACTCTGGAAAACAGCATGGAGGTTCCTCCAAATGTTGAAAATAGAACTGCCCTATGACCCAGCAATTGCACTACTGGATATTTACCCTAAAGATACAAACGTAGTGATCTGAAGGGGCACGAGCACCTAAATGTTTATAACAGCAATGTCCACAATAGCCAAAGTATGGAAAGAACCTAGCTGTCCATCAACAGATGAATGTATCAAGAAGATGTGGTATATATACACAATAGAATACTATGCAGCCATCAAAAGAAATGAAATCTTGCCATTTGCGACAACATGGATGGAACTAGAGTGTATCATGCTTAGCGAAATAAGTCAAGCAGAGAAAGACAACTATCATATGATCTCTCTGATATGAGGAAGTGGGGATGCAACATGGAGGCTTAAGTGGGTAGGAGAAAAATGAATGAGACAAGATGGGATTGGGAGGGAGACAAAACATAAGTGACTCTTAATTTCACAAACCAAACTGAGGGTTTCTGGGGGGAGGGGGTTGGAAGAAGGGGGGTGGGGTTATGGATTGGGGAGGGTATGCGCTTTGGTAAGTGCTGTGAAGTGTGTAAACCTGGCGATTCACAGACCTGTACCCCTGGGAATAAAAAATATTTGTATATAAAAAATAAAAAAAATATTAAAAAAACAAAACAAAACATCACGACATGTGATAGTCAAATTGAAGAATTATAATTGTAGGTATAATTTCTTGAAAGCTGCAAGGGCAAGAGACTCCTTACTTACAGTGAGAAGCCCATCAGAATAACGTCAGACCTGTCCACAGAGACATGGCAAGCCAGAAAAGCCTGGCAAGATATATTCCAAGCACTAAAAGAGAAGAACATGCAGCCAAGAATACTTTATCCAGCAAGACTCACATTCAGAATGGATGGAGAGATAAAGAGTATCCAAGACCGGCAGTGCTTAAAATACTATGCAACCACCAAGCCGACACTGCAGGAATTAATAAGGGGGGCTCTATAAAAGAGGAAAAATCCTAAGAATAGCATTTAACAGAAATATAGAGACAGTCTACAGAAAGTAAGACTTCAAAGGTAACTCGATGTCAATGAAAACGTATCTATCAATAATCGCTCTCAATGTGAATGGCCTAAATGCACCCATAAAATGGCACAGGGTTGTAGACTGGATAAAACGACAGGACCATCCATATGTTGTCTACAAGAGACCCATTTTGAACCTAAAGATATACCCAGACTGAAAATAAAGGGATGGAGAAGGATCTTTCATGCCAATGGGCCTCAAAAGAAGGCTGGGGTAGTGATTCTCATATCAGAAAAATTAGACTTAAAACTAAAGATTGTAGTCAGAGATACAGAAGTACACTAGATAATCCTTAAAGGGACTTTCCAACAAGATGATCTAAGAATTGTAAATATCTATGCTCCCAATATGGGAGTAGCCAATTACTTAAAAAAAAACTGTTAATCAAGATAAAGAGTCATATTGACATGAATACACTAATCATAGGATATCTTAACACGCCTCTCTCAGAAATAGACAGATCATCGAAGCAGAAAATCAATAAAGAAACAAGAGCATTGAATGACACATTGGACCTGATGGACCTCATAGATAGATACAGAACATTCCACCCTAAAACAACAGAATACTCATTCTTCTCAAGTGCTCACGAAACCTTCTCCAGAATAGACCACATACTGGGTCTCAAATCAGGACTCAACCAATACCAAAAGACTGAGATTATTCCCTGCGTATTCTCAGATCACAATGCTTTGAAACGGGAGCTCAATCACTAAGAAAAGTTCAGAAGGGACTCAAACACCTCTAAGCTAAAGGCCACATTGCTTAAGAATGCTTGGATCAACCAGGAGATCAAAGAGGAACTGAAACAATTCATGGAAACCAATGAGAAGGAAGACACTTTGGTCGAAAACCTATGGGATACAGCAAAGGCGGTCCTAAGGGGAAAATACATAACCATCCAAGCCTCCCTCAAAAAAATGGAAAAATCCAGAACACTGCTGCATTCTCTACACCTTAAAGAACTGGAGAAATAAGAACAAATCAAACCAACTCCACACATAAGAAGGGAAATTATCAAGATTAGAGCTGAGATCAATGAGGTAGAAACCAGAGATACAGTAGAACATGTCAATGAAACGTGAAGCTGGTTTTTTGAAAGAATCAATTTGATCGATACAGCATTGGCCACACTAAACCAAAAGAAAATAGAGAAAGCACAAATTCATAAAATTATGAATTAAAAGGAAGAGATTACAACTAACACCAAGGAAGTAGAAACAATCATCAGAAGTTATTATCAACAGTTAAATGCCAATAAGCATAGCAATCTTAATGAAATGGATGCATTCCTGGAAATCTATAATCTCCGAAATATGAACCAGGAAGAAATTGACAACCTGAATAGACCAATATCTATAACGAGATTGAAGCAGTGATCAAAAACCTCCCAAAAAACAAGAGCCCGGGACCTGACGGATTCCCTGGGGAATTCTACCAAACTTTCAAAGGAGAAATAACACCTATTCTCCTGAAGCTGTATCAAAAAACCGAAGCAGAAGGAAAACTTCCAGACTCTTTCTATGAAGGCCGCAATACCCTGATCCTCAAACCAGGAAAGGACCCTACAAAAAGGAGAATTTTAGACCAATATCAATGATGAATATGGATTAAAAGATTCTCAACAAGATCCTAGCCAACAGGATCCAACAGTACATTAAAAAGATTATCCATCATGACCAGGTGGGATTCATCCCTGGGCCACAAGGATGGTTCAACATTTGCAAATCAATCAATGTGGTACAACAAATTAATATGAGAAGAGTGAATAACCACATGGTCCTCTCAATCAATGCAGAAAAAGCATTTGACAAAATCCAGAATCCGTTCCTGATTAAAATACTTCAAAGTTTAGGAATAGATGGAACATTCCTGAGCCTCATCAAATCTATCTATGAAAGACCCACAGCAAATATCATCCTCAATGGGAAAAAGCTTGCAGCATTCCTGTGAGATCAGGAACAAGACAAGGATGCCCACTTTCACCACTCTTGTTCAACATAGTATTAGAAGTCCTAGCAACAGCAATCAGAAAACAAAGAGAAATAAAAGGTATCCAAATTGGCAATGAAGAAGTCAAACTCTCTCTCTTTGCAGATGACTTGATTCTTTATATGGAAAATCCAAAAGACTCCACCCCCAAACTACTAGAACTCATACAGCAATTCAGCAACGTGGCAGTATACAAAGTCAATGTGCAGAAATCAGTGGCTTTTGTATACACTAACAATGAAAATAGAGAAAGGGAAATTAGAGAATTGATTCAATTTACTATAGCACCATAAGATACCTGGGAATAAACCTAACCAAAGAGGTAAAGGATCTGTACTTGAGGAACTACAGAACATTTATGAAAGTAATTGAAGAAGACACAAAAAGATGGAAGACATCCATGCTCTTGGGTCAGAAGAATAAACATTGTTCAAATGTCTATACTTCCTAGAGCAAACTATACTTTTAATGCCATTCTGATAAAAATTCCACCGGTACACTTCAAAGAGCTGCAGCAAATAATCCAAAAATTTGTATGGAATCAGAAGAGACCCCGAGTCACTAAGGAAATGTTGAAAAACAAAAATAAAACTGGGGGCATCATGTTACCTGATTTCAAGCTTTACTACAAAGCTGTGATCACCAAGACAGCATTGTACTGGCATAAAAACAGACACATTGAACTTTGGAACAGAGTAGCGAGCCCAGATATGGAACCTCAACTCTATGGTCAATTAATCATCGACAAAAGAGGAAAAAATATACAATGGAAAAAAAGACAGTCTCTTCAATAAATGGTGCGGGGAAAACTGAACAGCTATATGTAGAAGAATGAAACTCGACCATTCTTTTACACCGTACACAAAGATAAACTCGAAATGGATAAAAGACCTCAATGTGAGACAGGAATCCATCAGAATCCTAGAGGAGACCATAGGCAGTAATCTCTTCGATATCAGCCACAGCGACTTCTTTCAAGATATGTCTCCAAAGGCAAAGGAAACAAAAGTGAAAATAAACTTTTGGGGCTTCATCAAAACCAAAAGCTTCTGTACAGCAAAGGAAACAGTAAAAATATATATATATATATATATATATATATATATATATATATATATATATATATATATAAACAACTAAGAGGCAACCCACTGAATGGGAGAAGAGGTTTGCAAATGACAGTACAGACAAAAGGTTGATATCCAGGATCTATAATGAACTGCTCAAACTCAACACACACAAAACAGACAATCATAACAAAAAATGGGAAGAAGATATGAACAGACATTTCTCCAATCAAGACATACAAATGGCTACCAGACACATGAAAAAATGTTCATCATCACTAGCCATCAGGGATTTTCAAATTAAATCCACATTGAGATATAACCTTACACCAGTTAGAATGGCCAAAATTAACAAGACAGGAAACAACATGTGTTGGAAGGGATGTGGGCAAAGGAGAACCCTCTTCCACTGTTGGTGGGAATGCAAGTTGGTGCAGCCTCTTTAGAGAACAGTGTGGAGATTCCTCAAGAAATTAAAAATAGATCTTCCCTATGACCCTGCAATTGCACTCCTGGGTATTTACCCCAAAGATACAGATGTCGTTAAAAGAAGGGCCATCTGTACCCCAATGTTTATAGCACCCATTGCCACGGTCGCCAAACTATGGAAAGAACCAAGATGCCCTTCAACGGACAAATGGATAAAAAAAATATGTTTCATATACACTATGGAGTATTATGCCTCCATCAGAAAGGATGAATACCCAACTTTTGTAGCAATATGGATGGGACTGGAAGTGA
Source organism: Mustela nivalis (assembly GCF_964662115.1). Classification (NCBI taxonomy): domain Eukaryota; kingdom Metazoa; phylum Chordata; class Mammalia; order Carnivora; family Mustelidae; genus Mustela; species Mustela nivalis. The sequence goes on along the minus strand of NW_028136201.1, from coordinate 234,100 downwards.
TTATGCTGAGTGAAATAAGTCAAGCAGAGAGAGTCAATTATCATATGGTTTCACTTATTTGTGGTGCATAACAAATAGCATGGAGGACAAGGAGATTTAGAGAGGAGAAGGGAGTTCAGGTAAATTGGAAGGGGAAGTGAACCATGAGAGACTATGGTCTCTGAAAATCAATCTGAGGGTTTTGAAGTGGCTGGGGTGTGGGAGGTTGGGGCACCAGATGGTGGTTATTATAGAGGGCACAGATTGCATGGAGCACCGGCTGTGGTGAAAAAATAAGGAATACTGTTGTGCTGAAAACAAATTAATAAAAAAGAAACAACTTCTAGTTTCATTGATACATTCTACTGTATCTCTGGTTTCTACCTCATTGATCTCATCTCTAATCTTGATGATTTCCCTTCTTATGTGTGGAGTTGGTTTGATTTGTTGTTGATTCTCCAGTTTTTTAAGGTGTAGAGAAAGCTACTGTGTTCTGGATTTTTCAATTTTTTTGAGGGAGGCGTGGATGGTTATATTTTCCACTTAGGGCCGCCTCTGCTGTATCCCATAAGTTTTGGACTGAAGTGTCTTCATTCTCATTGGTTTCCATGAATAGTTTCAGTTATTCTTTGATCTCCTGGTTGATCCAACCATTCTTAAGCAAGGTGGCCTTTAGCTTCCAGGTGTTTGAGTTCCTTCTGAAATTTTCCTTGTGATTAAGCTCTGGTTTCAAATAACTCTGATCTAGTATATGCAGGGAATAATCTCTTGCCTGCCCATTCTTAGACCACAATGCTTTAAAAATGGAGCTCAACCACAGAAACATTTTTGGAAGGAATTCAAACACTTGGAAGCTAAAGACAACCCTACTTAAGAATGTTTGGATCAACTAGGAGGTCAAATAAGAGCTTAAACAATTCATGGAACCAATGAGAATGAAGACATATTGGTCCAAAAGCTATGGGACATGGCAAAGGTGGTCCAAAGGGGGAAATAGATAGCCATCCAAGCCTCCCTAAAAAAAGTATAAATCTCAAAAAAAACTAGCTCTCTTTGAACCTTAAAGAATTGTAAAATCAACAACAACTTAAGCCAACCCCTTGCACAAGAAAGGAAATAATCAATATTAGAAAAGTGGAAAATGAGATAGAATCTAGAGATACAGTGCAACACATAAAAAAATCAAGAAGATGGCTCTTTGAAAGAATCAATAAGATTAATGAAGCAAAGGCCAAACTAATCCAAAAGAAAAGAGAGAGGACCAAAATTAATAAAATTATGAATGAAAGGGAAGATATCACGACTAAAACAAAGTAAATAGAAACAATTATCAGAAATTATCAACAGTTTTATTCCAATAAGTTAAGCAATCTAGGAGTATTGGATACATTCCTGGAAACAAATATACTTCAAGACTGAAATGGGAAGAAACTAACAACCTGAATAGACTAATATCTAGTAATGAGACTGAAGCAATGATCAAAAACCTCCCAAATAAACAAGAGCACAGGACCTAATGGATTCCCTGGGGATTCTACCAAACATTCACAGAAGAAATAATACCTATTTTCTGGAATATTCTTTCTTCAGATGCTCTTGAAAATTCATTAAAGAAACAGAAGGGAAACTTCCAGACTCATTCTATGAATCCAGCATTACCCTTATCCCCCAAACCAGACAAAGACCCCATCAAAAAGGAGAATTTTAGACCAATATCCCTGATGAATATGGTTGCCAAGGTTCTCAGCAAGATCCTAGCTATTAGGATCGAACAGTACATTAAAAAGATTATCCGCCATGACCAAGTGCGGTTTATCCCTGGATTGCAGGGGTGTTTCTGCACTTGCAAATTACTGTGATACAACAAATCAATAACAGAAGAGAGAAAAAACACATGGTCTTCTAATATGATGCAGAAATAGCATTTGACAAAGTACAGCATCTGTTTCTGATTAAAACCATTCAGAGTATAGGGATAGAAGGAAAATTCCTAAACTTCATCAAATCTATCTATGAAAAACCCAGAGCAAATATCATTCTCATTGGGGTAAAGCTGGAAGCCTTCCCTGTGAGATCAGGAACACGAAAAGGAGGCTCACTCTCAGCACTATTGTTCAACATAGTATTAAAAGTCCTAGAAACATCAACAAAAGGAAATAAAAAAAAATATTCAAATTGGCAATGAAGAAGTCACTATTTCTTCACAGATGACATGACACTTTATATGGAAAACCCAAAAGACTCCACCTGCAAACTACTAGAACTTATACAGCAATTCAGCATTGTGTAGGATACAAAACCAATCTAAAGACATTGGTAGGTTTCCTATACATTAACATGAAAATATAGAAAGGGAAGTTGGAAAATCTATTACATTTACTATGGCACCAAAAACCATAAAATACCTGGGAATAAACATATCCAAAGAGGTAAAGGATGTGCACTGGAGGTTCTCCCTGATTAAATCTCCCTGATGACTAGTAAAAATGAGCAGTTTTTTTCTCGTGTTTGTTAGCCTTTGTATGTCTGCTTTGGAGAACCATCTATCAATGTCTTCTGCCCATTTAAAAAAAATGTGATTATCTGTTTTTTGAGTTTTGAGGTTGAGGTGTTCTTTATAAATCTTTGATATCAGCCCCTTGTCTTTCATGTCATTTGCAAATATATTTTCTCATTATGTAGGTTGCCTCTTTCTTTTTTTGACTGTTCTCTTTGCTGTGAGAATCTTTTGATCTCAATGAAGTCCCAAAATTGTATTTTTGCTTTTTTTCCCTTTGCCTTTAAATACATGTCTTCAAAGAAGTTGCTGTTGCCCATGTAAAAGTGGTTAATATCTATGTTCTCCTCTATGATTCTGATGAATTCCTGCCACATGTTGAGTTCTTTTACCCATTTTCAGTTTATCTTTGTGTATGGTGTGATAGCATGGTCAAGTGTCTTCTTTTAAACATTGATCCCCAATTTTCTCAGCAGCATTTATTGAAGAGGCTGTCTTTTTCCCACTGGATATTTTTTTTCTGTTTTGTCAAAGATTATTTGACCATAGATCTGTGAGTCCATTTCTGGACTCTCTACTCTGTTCCACCGGTTGATATGTCTGTTTTTGTGTCAGTACCATGCTGTCCTAATGATCACAGTTTTGTAGTAAAGCTTGAAATCAGGTAACGTGATACCCCCAGGTTTCTTTTTCTTTTTCAACATTTCCTTAGAAGTATGGTGTCTCTTCTGGATTCCTACAAATTTTAAGATTGCTTATTCCAGCACTTTGAAAAATGCTGGTGGAGTTTTGATAGGGATGGTATTGGAAATATAGATTGCTCTAGCCAGTATAGGCATTTTAACAATGTTTATTCTTCCGATATGTAAGCATATAATGCTTTTCCAACTTTTCGTGTATTCTTAAGTTTCTCTCATGAGTGTTCTGTAGTTCCTCAAGTACAGATCCTTTACCTTTTTAGCTAGGTTTATTCCGAGGTATCTTATGGTTTTTGGTGCTATAGTAAATGGAACCAATTCTCTATTTTCCCCTTCTATATTTTCATTGTTGTGTATAAGAAACCAAATGATTTTTGTACATTGATTTTTAAAAAGATTTTATTCATTATTTGACAGATGGAGATCACAAGTAGGCAGAGAAGCATGCAGAGAGAGAGGAGGAAGCAGGGTCCCTGCATAGCAGAGAGTCCATTGTGGGACTCAATCCCAGGACCCTGGGATGATGGCCTGAGCTGAAGGCAGAGGCTTTAACCCACTGAGTCACCCAGGCACCCTGTACATTGGTTTTGTATCCTGCAAATTGCAGATTTGCTGTATGAGTTCTAATAGTCTCGGTTATTCGTATAAAGTATCATGTCATCTGTAAAAAGAGAGAGTTTGGCTTATTCTTTGCCAATTTGAATACATTTTATTTCTCTTTGTTTTCTGATTTCTGTTGCTAGGATATTTAATACTATGTTGAACAGTAGTGGTGAGAGTGGGCATCCTTTCACGTTCCTGATCTCAAAGGTAAAGCTGTCAACTTTTCCCCATTGAGAATGAGATTTTATGTGGGTTTTTCATACATAGATTTGATAAAGTTTAGAAATGTTCCCTCTATCCCTATACTCTGAATGGTTTTAACCAGAAATGGATGCTGGATTTTGTCAAATGCTCTTTCTGCATCAATTGAGAAGACCAGGTGGTTTTCCTCTCTTCTCTTATTGATTTGTTCTATCATAATGATTGATTTTCAAATGTCAAACCACCCCTGCATCTCAGGGATAAATCCCACCTGTGCGTGGTGTGTACTCCTCTCAATATACTGTCAGATCCTATTGTGATCTTGTTGAGAATCTTAACATCTATACTCATCAGGGGTATTGGTCAGAAATTCTCCTCTTTGTTGGGGTCTTTGACTGGTTGGGGATCCAAACCAGTAATTCTGGTAATTCTGGCTTCATAAAAAGCAGTTTCCCTGGACAAATATTGCTTACATTTTTAGTAGCACTGTGGTGAAGAGACAAGTTGGAGCTCCTATGACCCCTGAGACTGTGGCTGGGACTGTGCTCTAACAGTGGAAGTTGGCAGAGGGGGAGTCTGTGTGCTCTGCGCCACCCAGAGGGGAATAGACTGAGGCCTTTCTCTGAGGTGGAAGTCTGGGTACAGTTTGCTTTCTTCTAAACGTTCAAAGAACTGTCTTTCCTCTTGATAGCCATTATATTTGGAGAATAAATCTAATACAGGGACCAAAAGACTAACTTTAATGAGTCTGGTTGGGGTCTCACCTCAGTCAGCACCTCCAGGAAATAAACCTGAACAGAGGGAAGCCTAGCTCAGGCAGCTCTTGGTTCTGATAAAGGCTAGATAACAGTCCCTTCTCATAGTATAGACATTTCATCTCTGTTTTCCACAGATGAGTGTTTCCTTCTCTCAAAAACACCCACTGAGATGTTATAGGAAAGAACCATACATTCTGCATGCTAATGCCAGCAAAGGAAAGTGGACACTTGAAATAATTATCAACACAATTAAAGTCCCCCCAAAAGATATTAAAGGACCAGCATGGCAGGAGTACTCTCTACCATGGTTGCTGTTCTTAGATTGCATTGCTTGGAGAATTCTTGACACAACTGTGAGTGAGTGGAAACAGACTATAATTTAATCTCTGAAGGACACCAGTTCAGCAAAATAATTAGTTTTGTGTATTTAGCATCCAATTAAAACTACTGGAAGTTGTTTATTATCCACAGTAAGATCAGGCTGTATTCTATTTCTTCATATCCCATTTGGTTCATCAGCAGCACTACCACCATTCAGGGAAGGAGGCGGGATGGAGATCTAGGTCTCAGATGGCTTTTAAGTTACCATAAACAAATTATCACATATATACCCAGACATTAAAGAATGGAGTCTTTGGGACGCCTGGGTGGCTCAGTTGGTTAAGCAGCTGCCTTCGGCTCAGGTCATGATCCCAGCGTCCTGGGATCGAGTCCCACATCGGGCTCCTTGCTCAGCGGGGAGCCTGCTTCTCCCTCTGCCTCTGCCTGCCATTCTGTCTGCCTGTGCTCGCTCTCTCCCCCTCTCTCTCTGATAAATAAATAAATAAAATATTTAAAAAAAAAGAATGGAGTCTTTAAATGAGCAGGAATTTAGGATATTTTCAGTAATTCTTGGTCATTTATTAAAAGCCAAGCATGGCATCAAATTTAACCCTAAACGTTAGCCTATAAATTGGCTTTGGACCAACAATGTAAATGCTTCCACTAAAGTAGCACTCTGTTTCCGCTGATGTGTTGTTTCTAAATCCTACTAGACTGGAGAAAATGCCTCATTCACATTTGTAGTTTCAGAAATTGGCAGCTCTCCATCATAATGCAGGTTCTCTGCAACGTTTACAGGATGAATGCTGACATAAAACTTTGCCGGCCTACTGTGCAATGCCTTTTGTGATCTTGCCCAAGTCTCTTTTCTGGAGAAATCATTCTTCTTCTGAAATTTCTTTTTTTTCTTCTTCTTCTTCTGAAATTTCTAAGAAAAAATTTGGAATGAGTTCTCCCCATTTTAATATCTGTGTTTTGTATGCATGGTCAACGAGCTTCTTTTAAAACAAAATGGAAAATACTCTTTTTTTTTTTTTAACTAAGCCTTGCTTAACCATAGAGAGTGTTCCTGAGGCTATGAATGGCTCAGTAATCAGTGTTTTGCATATGTCTGCTTTTAATTATTTTTAATTGGCCCCACAGCTCAGATGTATGAGCTGTGTGAAGCTCAGTCATTGTATAAATCTGGGAATCGGCTGTTTGCCACCAACCAATGTGTTGCATGATGGCATTAGTGCAGAGGTTAGTGTTCCCCCAGTCACCTCACCAACATACCGATAATGCACAAATAACCTCCATTACCGAGGGTCTCTCAGGCCTCAGGTGTTTTGTTTTGTTTTTGTTTTTGTTTTTAATGTAAAATATGTAACAAAGGGAAGGTTCACAGTTGGGAGCCGTTTTCTCAAGCCATGAAGCCACCATCATGAATAAATTGATCATATCATCACTACCACATCCTTCGCTGATGCCAGGCTTTGCAAGCATGAGCTGCTTTTGTTTTGAACAAAACAAAACAAAAACATCCTGTTGTTTGCTCTACCAAACAACACAAGCAAAGTCACCCTGCAGTAAAATAAACTCACATTGTGGTGGCTTCAAACACCATAACCACTATGATTTCCTTCATTCTTCTCATTAAGGACCTGAGCCTGCACAGTGGCCAGTCTTTGCAGAATTGCTGCTACCTCTGGCAGTGGGTGGAGAGACTTCAAGTGCCCCTAGGAATGAACATGAAACTGCCATTTACATTTTATTGGCCAAAGTAAAGAACAAGGGGTTTGCCATTTTCACTTGTTACTAGAATACAAAAATTTGAAAATAATTTAATAAACAGCACTAAGGTATGTCACAATTGCAGCTGATAAATAAAAATTTATCTTAAAAAGACTTCATTACAAACCACCCTTGTAGCCCAGGGATGAATCCCACCTGATCATGGTGGATAATCTTTTTAATGTGCTGTTGGATCCTGTTGGCTAGGATCTTGTTGAGAATCGTAGCATCCATATTCATCAGTGATATTGGTCTGAAATTATCCTTTTTGGTATGGTCTTTGCCTGGTTTGGGGATAAGGGTAATGCTGGCTTCAGAGAAAGAGTCAGGAAGTTTTTCTTCTGCTTCAAGATTTGAAACAGCTTCAGAATAGGTGTTATTTCTTCTTTGAAAGTTTGGTAGAATTCCCCGGGGAATCTGTCAGGTCCTGGGCTCTTGTTTTTTGGGAGGTTTTTGACCACTGCTTCAATCTCGTTATTAGATATCAGTCTATTCAGGTTATTGATTTCTTCCTGGTTCAATTTTGGTAGTTTATAGTTTTCCAGAAATGCATCCATTTCATCTAGTTTGCTAAGCTTATTGTCATATAACTGTTAATAATAACTTCTGATGATTGTTTCTACTTCCTTGGTGTTAGTTGTGATCTCTCCCTTTTCATTCATAATTTTATGAATTTGGGCTTTCTCTCTTTTCTTTTGGATTAGTGTGGTCAATTGTTTATCAATCTTATTGATTCTTTCAAAAAACCAGCTTCTAGTTTCATTGATATTTTCTACTGTATCTCTGGTTTCTACCTCATTGATCTCATCTCTAATCTTGATGATTTCCCTTCTTATGTGTGGAGTTGGTTTGATTTGTTGTTGATTCTCCATTTTTTTAAGGTGTAGAGAAAGCTACTGTGTTCTGGATTTTTCAATTTTTTTGAGTGAGGCTTGGATGGTTATATTTTCCACTTAGGGCCGCCTCTGCTGTATCCCATAGGTTTTGGACCGAAGTGTCTTCATTCTCATTGGTTTCCATGAATAGTTTCAGTTATTCTTTGATCTCCTGGTTGATCCAAGCATTTTTTTTTTTATAATTGTTGATTATTCTTTTTTTCCTATTTATTTATTTTCAGAAAAACAGTATTCATTATTTTTTCACCACACCCCGTGCTCCATGCAATCCGTGCCCTCTATAATACCCACCACCTGGTACCCCAACCTCCCACCCCCCCGCCACTTCAAACCCCTCAGATTGTTTTTCAGAGTCCATAGTCTCTCGCGATTCACCTCCCCTTCCAATTTACCCCAAGTCCCTTCTCCTCTCTAACACTCCTTGTCCTCCATGATATTTGTTATGCTCTGCAAATAAGTGAAACCATTGTGAAATAAGTCAAGCAGAATCAATGATCCAAGCATTCTTAAGCAAGGTGGCATTTAGCTACCAGGTGTTTGAGTTCCTTCTGAACTCTTCCTGGTGATTGAGCTCCAGTTTCAAAGCATTGTGATCTGAGAATATGCAGGGAATAATCTCAGTCTTTTGGTATCGGTTGAGTCCTGATTTGTGACCCAGTATGTGGTCTACTCTGGAGAAGGTTCCGTGTGCACTTGAGAAGAATGAGTATTCTGTTGTTTTAGGGTGAAATGTTCTGTATCTATCTATGAGGTCCATCTGGTCCAATGTGTCATTCAATGCTCTTGTTTCTTTATTGATTATCTGCTTCGATGATCTGTCTATTTCTGAGAGAGGCGTGTTAAGATCTCCTACGATTAGTGTATTCATATCAATATGACTCTTTATCTTGATTAACAGTTTTCTTAAGTAATTGGCTGCTCCTATATTGGGAGCATAGATATTTAAAATTGGTAGATCATCTTGGTGGATATTCCCTTTAAGGATTATGTCGTGTCTTTCTGTATCTCTGAGTACAGTCTTTAGTTTTAAGTCTAATTTTTCTGATATGAGAATCACTACCCCAGCCTTCTTTTGAGGCCCATTGGCATGAAAGATCCTTCTCCATCCCTTTATTTTCAGTCTGGGTGTATTTTTAGGTTCAAAATGGGTCTCTTGTAGACAACATATGGATGGTCCTGTCGTTTTATCCAGTCTGCAACCCTGTGCCATTTTATGGGTGCATTTAGGCCATTCACATTGAGAGTGATTATTGATAGATACATTTTCATTGACATCGAGTTACCTTTGAAGTTTTACTTTCTGTAGACTGTCTCTATATTTCTGTTAAATGCTATTCTTAGGATTTTTCCTCTTTTATAGAATGCCCCTTAATATTTTCTGTAGTGTCAGCTTGGTGGTTGCATAGTCTCTAAAGCCTTGCTGGTCTTTATCTCTCCATCCATTTTGAATGTTAGTTTTGCTGGATCAAGTACTCTTGGCTGCATGTTCTTCTCATTTAGTGCCCTGAATATATCTTGCCAAATTTTTCTGGCCTGCCAGGTCTCTGTGGACAGGTCCGACGTTTTTCTGATGGGCTTCCTTCTGTAAGTAAGAATCCTCTTTGCCCTGGCGGCTTTCAAGAGATTATACCTACAATTATAATTCCTCAATTTGACTATCAGGTGTCGTGATGTTTTTTTGGAATGTATGATCTTAAGCCTCTAGTACATGAACGCTGGTTCCATTCGCGAGATTGAGAAAATTTTTATGAAGGAATTATTCCACTCTATCTTCTAGGCTTCTTCTTTCTCCTCCCGTTCAGGGATTCCTATAATTCTGACGTTGGAATGCTTCATGGCATCATTTATTTCCCTGATTGTATTCTCATGGTTTCTAAGCTGTTTATTCCAGGCTTCCTCATGGTCCTTTCTCTCTATCTGTTTGTCTTCCAGATCACTAATTCTATCTTCTGTCTCAGTTACCCTAGATTTTATATTAGATTGGAACTCATTGAGAGCATTGTGAACCTCTTCCCTGGTAGCTTTAAGCTCTGCCCTAACATTGTGAACATACTGTCTGGTCGCTTTCAGCTCAGCCCTAATCAATTCCTTTTGGTCATCCATGGCTTTCTCCAACCTAGCTATTGCCTGGATAATTGTTAGCCTGAATTCCCTTTCTGACCTATTGTCTATGTTGATAGACAGGACCCATTCATATGTTGTCTGATAGTAGAGCTAACTGTTGCAGAAGGTCCATCCTCTGTATTTTTATTCTGTTCGGTATTCCTCCTCCTAGTCATTTTGGTGGGAGATGACTGAACATATGTAGCTGGATATATCAAACGTGGTGCAGTCAAGGTGAACTCTGGAACACTTCTGAGCAATCAGGATTCCCCACCCAAACGAGAGACAAAAGAAAAGAATAAGAAAAAGACAAAGATAATAAAAAATAGAGAGAGACAGGAAAGAAAGGGAAGATGAAAGAGAAGGTTCAGCCCAGATGGGCCCCAATGTAAGATCTATGAAGTAGACAAACAAAAACAGACAAACAAAAAGACTGATACAAGTATATGACAAGAGAAAAAATATATATATATATGCAAATAAAGGAAGAACCTCGTCAAAAGGAACCCCAAGTGTAATAGGTTACACAGGACAAACAAAAACACAGAAACACTGTGGAAGAAGAAGATGGGAGAGTGGTTATAAATTCTCAGTGTGTGAGAGGAAGGTTGATTTGATTCTTCCTGGATGTATCTTGAAATCCTTGTTAAAGGACTCAACTTTCCTAAGATAAATGGGATTAAAAATTTATTTACCTATAGGGGTAGTATTGATTGGGGAAAGGGGATTACTTTGAAGTTTAACTGCATATGAATATTAGAGGATAAAAATAAAAAGGAATAAACTAGACTAAACTAAACTAAAATTAAAAAAAGAGGAATTCAAAAAATAAAAATGCAAAAGAAAAACATAGGTGTATGTATCAAAAAGTTCCGGTACACCAGATAGAATGGCCCAAATTAACAAAACAGGAAACAAGATGTGTTGGAGAGGATGTGGAGAAAGGGGAACCCTTTTACACTGTTGGTGGGAATGCACGTTGGTGAAGACTCTTTGGAGAACAGTGTGGAGATTCCTCAAGAAATTAAAAATAGAACTTCCCTATGACCCTGCCATTGCACTCCTGGGTATTTAACCCAAAAATACAGATGTTGTGAAAAGAAGGGCCTTCTGTACCCCAATGTTTATAGCAGCAATGGCTGCAGTCGCCAAGCTTTGGAAAGAACCAAGATGCCCTTCAGTGGACGAATGGATAAGGAAGATGTGGTCCATATACACTATGGAGTGTTATACCTCCATCAGAAAGGATGAATACCCAACTTTTGTAACAACATGGACTGACTGGAAGAGATTATGCTGAGTGAAATCAGTCAAGCAGAGAGAGCCAATTATCATATGGTTTCACTTCTTTGTGGAGCATAACAAATAGCATGGAGGACATGGGGAGTTAGAGAGGAGAAGGTAGTTGGGAGAAATTGGAAAGAGATGTGAACGATGAGAGACTATGGACTCTGAAAAACAATTTGATGATTTCGAAGGTGCAGGTGGTGGGAGGTCGGGGTACAGGTTGTGGGTATTATAGAGGGCACGGATTGCATGGAGCACTGGGTGTGGTGAAAAAATAATGAATACTGGTTTTCTGAAAATAAATAAATCAATTTAAAAAAAGACTTCATTCCGATACAGTCTAGCTGTATTAACCGTCTCTCAAACACATTTCTAAAAATATTCTATACAAAATACAAGGAAAATATTTGTATTAGCATTTTATTCTATTACTTTTGCTTGTATTTGCCATAATTTGTCTTGTTCACTGTCTGACATTTAAAACACTTTCCATAGGAAGATTCACCAATGATCCTGTATTAGGCTTCTCCATTATGGTAGGTGGTTTTTCTTCACAAGAAATGTTTAAAATTTTTGATAGGCACTGCAAGTTCAATAAAAATGAATATATAATTATTATTATAGGAAATATGATAAGAATTTTCATTTTTAAAAATATGTGAAATCTGGATGTATCCTGGCAGTTGGAAGAACATAAAACCTCCCAGTCATCCAAACTAGTTCTTATCCTGTAAACTAGTCATAACCCGTATACAGGAATCCAGTCATTAAAAATTAATTAATTAATTTAAAAAAGAGAGCTACTCATTCACAAGTTGCATTATAATGGTGGACTGGAAAACCATTTAGAGTTCTTTTGCTGATCATCCTTGTTATAAATTAATCTCTATTCATGCTCGCCTTGATTTTCACACACAAAGGCTATAACCTTGTTCTGCATAACCAAGACTACAATTATAGATATCCAGAGGTGAGGGTTAGCCCACCTGAACACCGGCAGAATATGCCTAGCCTACAGGAAGCTTCAGGATTTCTCCTTCTTACTCCGGGTTGTAGCTCTGGAGTGAGAGCAGTTGCAATGTTTCTCCACACTGTACAATTCCAAGAGGCACAGCTTCATCTTCAGATTATCTCTTTGATTTGTCCCCAGGGGATGCAGTGGCTTCCAGCAGTAGTTCATCTCTGGGTTCTCAGACCCATGCTTGCTCCCGTTCAGTAAATTCTACTCATTAGAATGATTACAGGGAATCCAGTTCTTTACTGGACCCTGATGGATACCACTGTGCAAATCGAGGGATCATCACTTTTCCGTGTGTGTACTCATTTACTGAAAAATGGGTCAAATCAGGAATACAGTCACCAAAACTGCTTCTGCTTTAAACAGAAAATGATTTCTGAAATGTAAAATCAGTTCTGAATTCAACTCTCTTTCTCAACTTCTGGAAGCCAAATCCTCAAACTTTATATCTCACAATAATTTTCCAAGATTTCCTACTCTTGTGAAGGTCTATTGAGCTGTTGTTGTTGTTATTTTTATAAATTTGTCATATTGTGATGAGATTTTATATCACATTTTCGTAGTTCCAATTAGCTTGTTGATAGCCAAGTAAACCTGGACTTCCATCAATGATCTACTGTCTATAGACTCCCATCTAGGCACTAAATGCTCTGTTTACTTTATTAAACATGGTGGGTGCTTTTTTTCCCCTTTGAAGTGATATATTCTCTGCCAAGTATTATATTGTTTGCCTAAGCTTCAACCCATACTTCTCTTTTTGGGGTTTGTGGGTTATCTCAGAAAACAGACAACCACATTCCCATGAGTTTCCAACTCCATCCTTGGGGTAGCATAAAGTAAGCCCCAGAGGGATATGTCTTGCTGAGAGAAATAGTACAGGATGGCTTCTGTCCATTTCTGCACTCCCTGCAGTTACACCAGCAATGACTTCATGATCTGAGGTCAAGATGGAAGCACTGTTATCCCTCTGAGCCACAGAAGAACTTACACTAAGTGCACAGCTCTTTCTATGCCTTGCTCAGTTCCAGCCACATAGGCTAGTCATCAGCTCCTCTGAAAGCATCCATGGTTTAAAAATTATAATCTCTTTCTTTTGTTCCTTAACCTCTGAGGGTAGCAACTGCTTTGAATGGTTCCTATGCCATAATGTCTTTGTGCTTTCTTTTTGCTCAATACTCAAATATGTGGTTAACACTTCCATACAGAAAATGCATCTGTTTAAATAATTGGTGCATTCTCTTTTTCTCTGGACGGGTCTCTGACTAGTATATATGCCAAATACATAACATTTATGCAATTTATTAAAAAAAAAAACTATAGCTCAATGTACAACCCAAGAACAGCTCTTATTAACATTTTTAACTCTTTCTTCCTGCCTTTTCTATTAATTAAATTAATAATTTCTATTAATTAAATTATCTTAAATATTATTTAAGACTGACATTTGGTGCTAGAACATCAAAAATAAGACTACATATTTTTTTCTGTTATATAATAAAATATTTGGCAGATATTGACCAAATTAGAGTGGTATATATAGGATATATATTAATATATTTGCTTATGAACTTTACTCAAATTTTTAATGGAAAACCCAAGAAGACCACCCATAAGTACAGGCAATTGTACTTCAAGGCACCCAATACTAAAGTTTCTGGAGATTTGGTGAGATTCTATTTGAGATGCCATGCTGGGAGCAGGGGAGCAAAGAGAACCAAAAGCAAGAACTACCATGGCAAATAAATGCTCTGAGATCTTGGCTATTTTTGTTCACCATCAAGATGCTACTCGCTTGATTCCTACTAAGCAGTATTTTCTGGGTTGAGTATCAGGCAGGATTGAATCACTGATTGATGTTTCATGATGTGGGCAAGATGTGTGTCAAATGCTCAGACTTGGAAGCTATTTGCTAACAGCAGTATCACTTAGGGCTTCTGGGTGCAGCTGGCAGACAGGACGAAATCAGTGGGGCCACTCTCTCTAAAGGATGTATTACTAGGGAGTGGGAGGAGGTGGAGACACCTTTATGCTGTGATGCAGGGTGACCTGTGGGCCAAGAGAAAGGAAGGACAAAGGGCTTTGTAAGGAGGATCTTGAACTTGTGCAGTTGCAAGGAAACCCCGGTCAGGCTGATGGGTGTTTTGAGCCAGTAAAATTTTAAAAGTCAAGAAACACATGACAACTGACATATGATCCACACCCAATCAGTATGGATAAAACTCTAAATAATCCACCGATTGAGCATAGCTCTTTTAATGAAACCAATATGTTTCCTAGCTATCAGCGCATGTTTGTCATGAAAGATTAAGCTATATGTAATTTGAAATGGAGAAACAGAAAGCAAAAATGGCAGGCTTTTGCGTTGTATGAACTTTGGTGCTTTGTACGGAGAGCTCCAGCACTTGTCCCTCTTGACTTTTGCTCAAGGTACAAACACATTACTGGTCTCTTTTCCTTTCACATCAGCATCTCCGTGGTTGTCTCTGTGCTGGATACATAATTCAGCATATTCTCTCATTTATACTCTGGAAACATACACTCTTATTTATGGTGAGCTATTCAAAACTTACTGTGGATTTTACTGAGGAGATGCATGCAATTGTTTATATCACACATCCCACAATTTAAAAAAAGAAATTAAAAATCCCCATGACAATTTGTTTTCTCCCACAAGTACAGTATCAACCCTGATCAGAGAGCTATCTACAAATTCTTCACCTACTTTCTCCACCAGTATTTGGCCTCTTCTTAACAGATATCACTTAGATATCTATTGTGTTACACACAATGATTTGGTTGGTCCTTCCTGAGTTGACACCCCATCATCAATATGTCCAAACCCGTCTTGATGAACTAAATGCCTGTGTTCATCATCTCTGCCCTCTTTTGAAGACAAGCACCTGCTACATGTGTATGGCTCTCATGGCTCTACACCACTCTTAACCATTTTTTTCTCAAATATACATAAAGCTCTATCCCAGGGGACTGCCAATAGATAAAACTTCCTCATATTATAAAAAAATCCAGTTTTGCATTATAATGTTCATGATATTTTCACTCCCTTTTCCACATAAAATATACTGTGGATATTATACCAAGTCAGTTAATGGATAATGATGGTTGATCTCTCTTTGTGTTAGTGCTAGATAATGGTTTGATTTCTTCTTTGCTGATTTGGATGACTTTAATTTCTTTTTGTTGTCTGATTGCTGAGATTAGGACTTCTAGTACTATGTTGAATAACAGTGATAACAGTGATGATAATGGACATCCTTGCCATGTTCCTGACCTTAGCAGAAAAACTCTCAGTTTTTCTCCATTGAGAGTGATATTCCCCGTGGGTTTTTCAAAGATGACTTTGATGATATTGAGGTAGGCACCCTCTACCATTCCCCACACTTTGAAGAGTTTTGATCAAGAAAAGATGTTGTACATTGTCAAATGCTTTTTCAGAATCTATTGAAAGTATCATATGGTTCATTTTCTTTCCTTTATTTATGTATTGTAACACATTGATTGATTTGTGGATGTTGAACCATCCTGGCCACCCTGGAATAAATCGCACTTGGTCATGGTGACTAATCAATCCTTTTAATCTACTCTTGGATCCTATTGGCTAGAATTTTGTTGAGAATTTTCACATCAATGTTCATCAAGGATACTGGTGTGTAATTCTGTTTTTTGATGGGGTCACTGTCTGGTTTTGGGATCAAGGTAATTCTGGCCTCATAAAATGGGTTTGGAAGTTTTCCTTCCTTTTTTTTTTGGTGGTGGGGGGCATTTTCAGGAGAATAAGTATTAATTCTTCTTTAAATGTTTGGTAGAATTTCTCTGGGAAGCAATCTTTCCCTGGAATCTTGTTTGTTGGGAGATTTTTGATGACTACCTCAATCTCCTTACTGGTTATGGGTCTGTTCAGGTTTTTTATTTCCTCCATTTAATTTCAGGGTATCTATTGAAAGGGTACATTCAGCATAATACTGAAAGATATGAATTTAGTGCCATCGTATTGCCGGTAAGGTGACTGTTACTGTTATTGTCTCTGTTCCTTTCTGGTCTACTACTTCTAGGCTTTCTCTTTGTTTAGAGGACCCATTTCAATAATTCCTGTAGGGCTGGTTTAGTGTTACACATTCTTTTAGTTTTTGTTTGTCTTGGGAGCTTTAGTCTCTCCTTCTATTTTCAATGATAGCCTATCTGGATATAGTATTCTTGGCTGCATGTTTTCCTCATTTAGTGCTCTGAATATACCATACCAGTTCTTTCTGGTATGCCATGCTCTATGTGTAAGTCTGCTGCCAAAATAATATTTATACCATTGTATGTTACAGACTTCTTGACCTAAACTGCTTTCAGGATTTTCTTTGTCACTAAGACTTGTATTTCTACTACTAGATGACAGGGTGTGGTCCTATTTTTTTTTTTTTTTTTTTTTTTTTTTTTTTTTTTTTTTTTTTTACTTTGAGAGGGGTTTTCTGTGACTCTTGGATTTGGTGCTTATTCCTTTTGCCATATTAAGAAAATTCTCTATAATAATTCTCTCCAATATGCTTTCTGTCCCCCCGTCTCTTCTTCTCCTGGAATCCCAATTATTCTAATTTTACTTCTCTTATGGTATCACTTATCTCTCTAATTCTCCCCTCATAGTCCAGCACTTATTTGTTTCTCATTTGCTCAACTTCTTTATTCTCCATCACTTGTTCTTCTATACCACTAATTGTCTTTTCTGCCTCATTTATAATAGCAGTAAAAGGCTCCGTTTTTATTGCACCTCATTAATAGCTTTTTTTAAAATTTCAGCTTCATTAGATTTTCGTCCTTTTATTTCTCTAGAAAGGGCTTTTATTTCTCCAGAAAGGGTTTCCATAATATCTTCTATGCCTTTTTTGAGGCCAGCTAGCACCTTGAGAATCTTCATTATGAACTGTAGTTTGACATATTACCAATGTCTATATTTATTAGGTCTGTAGCCTTCAGTAATTCTTGATCTTAATTTTTTCTTTTTTTTTTTTTTGGTTTTTGGTGAGTTTTTCAGCCTTGTAATTTTATCTAGATAAGAATATATGAATGAGAGAATAAAATACTAAAAGGGTGGCAAAGACCCCATAAAAAAGCATGCTAACCAAGTCAAAAGGGACCCAACGTTAGTGGGAGAAGAAATGGGGTAAAGAAGTTTATATATATATATATATATATATATATATATATTCCCAAAGTATTCATCATACAACGTTAGTGGGAGAAGAAATGGGGTAAAGAAGTTTATATATATATATATATATATATATATATATATATATATATATTCCCAAAGTATTCATCATACAGTTTGTGACATTTAAAACTATTCTTGGCTATGTATGTTCTATAACCATTTTATTATCATTAGTCAACATTGTTTTTAAAATTTTGCTTGATTTGATAATGAAAATGGCATTTATTTTTTACTAGTTTGCATTTCTTAACTAGTAAGGTTGAATTTTTTTCATGTTTTTTATTGATCTCTTGAATTTCCTTTTTTAGTTTGTAGGTCTTTGACCTTGAGTCACTTTTTATTCCATCTGAACCTTGGTTTCCTTTTATATAAAACTGAGCCAATAATAACTACACAACTAATTTGAGACCTACATCGGACAATAAGTGTAAAGTATTTAGACATTGTCGGAGGCCACAATTCAGAATATCACATATCATGACTCTCTTTCCATCCTTGGAGCTTGTATTACGTACTATATTGAAAATTAATGATTTTTATCTGATTCCATTAACTATAATATGCTGCTTATTTTTAATATTTTTATTCAATGTATTTTTAATAACACACAATTGTTAGGATCTGTTCCTCAGATCCTTCATTTATGAAGTGAAAATACAGATAGTACTTATGGGTTTTTTGTGAAAACTAAGTGGGTTTATGTATGTAAAATTCTTGGAACAAGACTTGGCAGACAGGTAGTACTAAATAAATGTTATTTTTTTACTAGAATTTTTATTCCTATTATCATTTATTATTAGTACATGGAAAACACCAAAATGTTAACATTACAAAAGAAAATACACTTTCTGGGCACCAAGGTTGCTCAGTGGCTTAAGCCCCTGCCTTCAGCTCAGGTCATGATCTCAGGGTCCTGGGATGAAGCCCCACATTTTGCTCTCTGCTCAGTGAGGAGTCCGCTTCCCCCTCTTCTTTTGCCTGCTTCTCTGCCTACTTGTGATCTTTCCATAAAATAAATAAATAAAATCTTTAAAAAATACACTTCTTTTTTTAATTAATTAATTTATTTTCAGAAAAACAGTATTCATTATTTTTTCAACTCACCCAGTGCTCCATGCAATCCGTGCCCTCTATAATACCCACCACGTGGTACCCCAACCTCACAAACCCCCGCCACTTCAAACCCCTCAGATTGATTTTCAGAGTCCATAGTCTCTCATGGTTCACCTCCACTTCCATTTTACCCCAACTCCCTTCTTCTCTCTAACAAGCCCTTGTCCTCCATGATATTTGATATGCTCCACAAATAAGTGAAACCATATGATAATTGGCTCTCTCTGCTTGACTGATTTCACTCAGCAGAATCTCTTCCAGTCCCGTCCATGTTGCTACAAAAGCTGGGTATTCATCCTTTCTGATGGAGGCATAATACTCCATAGTATATATGGACCACATCTTCCTTATCAATTCGTCCATTGAAGAGCATCTTTGTTCTTTCCATAGTTTGGCGACCGTGGCCATTGCTGCTATAAACATTGGGGTACAGATGGCCCTTCTTTTCACGACATCTGTATCTTTGGGTTAAATACCCAGGAGTGCAATGGCAGGGTCATAGGGAAGTTCTATTTTTAATTTCTTGAGGAATCTCCATACTGTTCTTCAAACAGGCTTCACCAACGTGCATTCCCACCAAGAGTGGAAGAGGGTTCCCCTTTCTCCACATCCTCTCCAACACATGTTGTTTTCTGTTTTGTTAATTTTGGCAATTCTAACTGGTGTAAGGTGATATCTCAATGTGGTTTTAATTTGAATCTCCCTGATGGCTAGTGATGATGAACATATTTTCATGTGTCTGCTAGTCATTTGTATGTCTTGATTGGAGAAGTGTCTGTTCATATCTTCTGCCCATTTTTTGATGTTTGCCCGTTTCATGTGTGTTGAGTTTGAGAAGTTCATTATAGAACCTGGATATCAACCTTTTGTCTGTACTGTCATTTGCAAATATCTTCTCCCATCCGTGGGTTGCCTCTTTGTTTTTTGGACTGTTTCATTTGCTGTGCAGAAGCTTTTGATTTTTTTTTTAAATTTTTAATTCTTTATATACATATATTTTTATCCCCAGGGGTACAGGTCTGTGAATCACCAGGTTTACACACTTCACAGCACTCACCAAAGCACATACCCTCCCCAATGTCCATAATCCCACCCCCTTCTACCAACCTCCCTCCACCCAGCAACCCTCAGTTTGTTTTGTGAGATTAAGAGTCACTTATGGTTTGTCTCCCTCCCAATTCCATCTTGTTTCATTGATTCTTCTTCTACCCACTTAATCCCCCATGTTGCATCACCACTTCCTCATATCAGCGAGATCATATGATAGTTGTCTTTCTCGGCTTGACTTATTTCACTAAGCTTGATACGTTCTAGTTCCATCCATGTTGTCGCAAATGGCAAGATTTCATTTCTTTTGATGGCTGCATAATATTCCAAAACTGCTAGAACTTGTACAGGAATTCAGTAAAGTGTCAGGATATAAAATCAATGCACAGAAATCAGTTGCATTTCTCTACACTAACAACAAGACAGAAGAAAGAGAAATTAAGGAGTCAATCCCATTTACAATTGCACCCCAAACCATACGATACCTAGGAATAAACCTAACCAAAGAGGCACAGAATCTATCCTCAGAAAACTATAAAGTGCTCATGAAAGAAATTGAGGGAGACACAAAGAAATGGAAAAATGTTCCATGCTCCTGGATTGGAAGAATAAATATTGTGAAAATGTCTATGCTACCTAAAGCAATCTACACATTTAATGCATTTCCTATCAAAGTACCATCCGTCTTTTTCAAAGAAATGGAACAAATAATTCTAAAATTTATATGGAACCAGGAAAGACCTTGAATAGCCAAAGAAGCTTTTGATTTTGATGAAGTCCCAAATTTTATTTTCTCTTTTGTTTCCTTTGCCATTGGAAACATATCTTGAAAGAAGTTGCTGTGGCTGATATCGAAGAGATTACTGCCTATGTTCTCCACTAGGAGTCTGATGGATTCCTCTCTCATGTTGAGGTCTTTTATACAATTTGAGTAGATCTTTGTATGGTGTAAAAGAATGGCCAAGTTTTATTCTTCTACATATAGCTGCCCATTTTTTCCCAACACCATTTATTGAAGAGACTTTCTTTTTTCCACTGTATATTTTTCCTGTTTTGTCGAAGATTAATTGACCATTCAATTGAGGGTCCATATCTGGGCTCTCTACTCTGTTCCACTGGTCTATGTGTCTGTTTTTATGCCAGTACCATGATGTCTTCGTGATCACAGGTTTGTAATAAAGCTTGAAATCAGGTAATGTGATTCCCCCATCTTTATTTTTGTTTTTCAACATTTCCTTAGCGATTTGCGGTCTTTTCTGATTCCATACAAATTTTTGGATTATTTGCTCCAGCTCTTTGAAGAATACCGGTGGAATTGAAGCAGAAGGAAAACTTCCAGACTCTTTTTATGAAGCCAGCATTACCCTGAACCCCAAACCAGGCAAAGACCCTACCAAAAATGGGGATTTCCCACCAATATCACTGATGAATATGGATTCTAATATTCTCAACAAAATCCTAGCCAACAGGATCCAACAGTACATTAAAAATATTATCCACCATGATCAGGTGGGATTCATCCCTGGGCTATAAGGATGGTTCAACTTTCACAAATCAATCAATGTGATAAAACAAATTAATATGAGAAGAGAGAAGAACCACGTGGTCCTCTAAATTGATGCAGAAAAAGCATTTGACAAAATCCAGCATCCGTTCCTGACTAAAACACTTCAAAGTATAGGGATAGAGGGAACATTCCTGAACCTCATCAAATCTATCTATGAAAGACCCACAACAAATATCATCCTCAATGGGAAAAAGCTTGCATCCTTTCCGTTGAAATCAGGAACACGACAAGGATGCCCACCTTCCCCACTCTTGTTCAACATAGTATTAGAAGTCCTAGCAACAGCAATCAGACAACAAAGAGAAATAAAATGTATCCAAATTGGCAATGAGGAAGTCAAACTCTCTCTATTCGCAGATGACATGATTCTTTATATGGAAAACCCAAAAGACTCCACCCCCAAACTACTAGAACTCATACAGCAATTCAGCAACGTGGGAGGATACAAAGTCAATGAGCAGTAATCAGTGGCTTTCTTATACACTAACAATGAAAATACAGAAAGGGAAATTAGTGAATCGATTCCATTTACTATAGCACCAAGAACCATAAGATACCTGGGAATAAACCTAAACAAAGAGGTAAAGGATCTGTACTCAAGTAATAACAGAACACTCATGAAAGAAATTGCAGAAGACACAAAAAGATGGAAGACCGTTCCATGCTCTTGGATCGGAAGAATAAAAATTGTTAAAATGTCTATACTGCTAGAGCAATCTATACTTTTAATGCCATTCCAATAAAAAAATACACTTCTTTAAAAGACCTATGCCTTAGACTTTCCTTATACCACCTTGTAAGATTTGATTAGAGATCAAGCCAAATAATGCAATATTCATTGCATTCAATGCAATATTTATTGCATTGCACACGTGGATTGTGGAAGGGACACCTTGGATGTTCAACTGGTTAAGATCTAGCTCTAGATTTTGTCTTAGGTTATGATCTCAGGCTTGTGAGTTGAGCCTCATGCCAGCTCCACACTCAGCATTGTATTTACTTGAGTTTCTCTCCTTCTCCTTCTGCCATTCCCATGTTCATGTGCACTTCCCACTCTCTCTCTTTCTTTCTAAAATAAATAAATAAGTCTTATCTTTATTTTTATTTTTTAAAGGTTTTATTTATTTATTTGACAGAGAGAGATCACAAGTAGGCAGAGAGGCAGGCAGAGAGAGAGTGGAGGAAGCAGGCTCCCTGCTGAGCAGAGAGCCCGATGTGGGCCCCGATCCCAGGACCCTGAGACCATGACCTGAGCCAAAAGCAGTGGCTTAACCCACTGAGCCACCCAGGCGCCCATAAATAAGTCTTATTTTTAAAAATGAACTGTGAAAAATTTAGATTTGGATACATTATCCTTTAGTTCTTTTATTCAACAAGCATGGATTTAGCACTATTATATGGCAATTATTTTGCTACATATCCTGGTAATATGTCTGTGACTAATAATAATAATAATAATATACAATTATAGAGTAATACATAGCATATACAATAAACTATAATATATATATGTATATATATATACATATATATATATATACATATAGATTTTATAGTCAGCTTTATAGACAACGTTACAGAGTACTCACTATGAGTCAGGCTGGGAATTTTTCTAAGCATTTGATTGTCAGAAACACAAAATAATAAGACCAGTATAATAACACCACTGATGCATAGGTGAGTAAGTGAGGGTCTGAGGTGGGTCACTCTCCT
The DNA here is from genome assembly GCF_964662115.1 of Mustela nivalis. Classification (NCBI taxonomy): domain Eukaryota; kingdom Metazoa; phylum Chordata; class Mammalia; order Carnivora; family Mustelidae; genus Mustela; species Mustela nivalis. The sequence continues at coordinate 211,311 of NW_028136201.1, read as the reverse complement.
AAGACTCTAAGCCAGTAAAAGTCATAGGTAGCAATATTGTACCTCTTGGCATCATTTTGAAGATGCCTCTGAGATGAGCATGTGTTCTCAGAAAACTTAAAGACTGGCACAAGGAACCAAATAGTTATAATAAAGCATGACAAAAGCTACAGTGTGTTTTATTTAAGGTCTTAATGAGAACACATATTAGAACTCTCTACCCCAAGGAATGAGAACAGGAAAGACCCATCTAAACTAAAGCCTGATGCATCAAGTGTGATGACTAGATGCTGCAATGAGAGGTCAAAATGTTGCAGAGAGAGGAAGCAGTGTGAAGGGCCTGAGGTGAGGGAGAATAAGGTTTGAGGAATGGGATGAAGTTCACTTCACCTGAATGATGATGAGGATGATGAGGATAATCCCAGAGATTTAAGATAACAAAATCCAGACACTAGAGCAGCAGACCCTCTTCTTCTCTTACAGGTCTGTCCAAAAAGGTAATGTGCGACCCACCTTCCAATGTCCCCACTTACAGTAAAAAGTGCCTGAATATCTGAATGGTCCTCAACCTTGCAGGCAGAACAATTCCAGGGAGAAGTAATGAAAAACCTGCCTCTCTACTTCCATCCTCCCCCCACTTTTGGATAATCCATTGCATACTATATTTCCTTTCAATAAAGTCTATAAAGGTTTTTGAAGGATAGTTTTAGAGCATAAAAAATGCAACATGGAGGCTTAAGTGGGTAGGAGAAGAATAAATGAAACAAGATGGGATTGGGAGGGAGACAAACCATAAGTGACTCTTAATCTCAGAAAACAAACTGAGGGTTGCTGGGGGGAGGGGGTTTGGGAGAAGAGGGTGGGATTATGGACATTGGGGAGGGTATGTGCTTTGGTGAGTGCTGTGAAGTGTGTAAACCTGGTGATTCACAGACCTGTACCCCTGGGGATAAAAATATATGTTTATAAAAAATAAAAATTAAAAATCAAAGGTGAAAAAAAAATTAACATATAATGGTAAACAGAGGATGAGTTGTGAGAACAGGACGAACTTCCTAGGAGGTTGGATTAAGAGAGTGAATGTTGGATGGCCCTTTTAAGATGTCAGAGAGTGAGTGAAAATGTTAAAAGTGATATGAAGAATGGTTTTGAAAGGGGCTGAGTAGAGGCAAGTCTTTCAAGGAGAAAGTCAATATTCTATAAGACTGCAGAAACTTTTGATGGAGGATGTAAGAACAGAACAGCAAAGGAGAGAAAATAAGTTAAGGCCAACATAGCAAAAATCTGAGTACAGGTGAGAAAATCTGTCTATACCATCAAGGTAGGAAGTATAAAGAAAAGTTCAGACAAGAACAAAATCTCACACAGGAAACATGGAATGTACAAAAAAAAAAAAGAAGTTAGGATTGATTTTTCACATATTAAAAATAAACATTAAGAGTACAAAAAAAAAGAATTCTTTAAAAAAGAAAATGATATGTTAATAAAACAGAAATTATGTGTGCCAATGCCAATAAGTTAATCAAGAAGTTAAAATTTATGTTTTAATCTTTTATTTTTATTAACATTTAATGAATTATTAGCCACAGGTGTACGAGTATGTGAATTGCCTAGTTTAGCCACTTCACAGCACTCACCATAACACATACCTTCCCCGAGAGAAGCTAAAAATTATTTTATGGCAAACATATCAACTAAAAATTCGCACAGAGTGATTAAGTTAGAATGTGATATTTCTTTTGGGCTTGACATTTGATGGTTTTCCACTGAGTCTTTCAGCTCTTTAAACTAAAGGAATTCTAAAAAGCTTTTGGATTAAAGGTATATGAATAAAAGGGCAAAAGGTCAGCACAAGGAAAACTACCAGTAATAATTACAAAGGAGAGAAGAAAGGCATTAGAACCCCAAAACCAGGAGCATAACTGAGTACTGATCAGAAAACTTACATAGAAATGTTGCTGCAATGGTTGGAAAGCTTAGAAGAAGGCATGATGCACTGGGTAAATGATGTGTCAGACATCCAAAAATGGCTTATTGTGAATTTCAGAGGAGATCTGAAACAGGCCAAAATAGAGAGAGGTGGGGAAATTATTAGTTTATTCAAAAACATGGCTTTACTGTTGAACTACAATGATTATTTCTGTAAATCTGGACCCAAAATAATGTTTGGCAGATAAGCGGCAAAAATAAGTGAGGATGTTATTTATCAAATTGACCCACATTCTAATGATCAATGGTTGGGGGGAAGAAATAAATTAATGTGATAAGGAGCAGGAGGCAAATTTACCCACACAGTCCTTTATTTTCATGGGTGCTCTGTAGACCCTCTCAACATAAAATAAATAACAAATCAGAGAGAAGACAAATGGAAATGATGTGAAAAAGAGATGCTATCAGAGGTTAGTTAATAAGCCTAGGTGCCTTCTGCCAATAACTCATTTTTACAGTAGTGGACAAAACAAACATGAGAACATGAAAATCTCCAGGAAAGCTTTGGCAAGAGTAACAGTGCCATCAATTGAGACAGAAGGAGATGATATTGAAAACGTCAAAGTGCAGGCCAAGCTACTGGCAATACTTGACTTGCTTTGGAAAGGAAGAAGACACAGAATGGCATTAATGCAGTGAAAATAAGAGAATAGAAAATGTAAATAACCAGAGGGGATTTGAACAATATTGGGAAGCAAGACATGTATACTTAAGCATTGCCAAGTGCCAATCCATATGTACACACCACAGTTCCCACTATTGCATGCATCTCCTTCATTAAAGAGTGCTGTGAAGTGTGTAAACCTGGTGATTCACAGACCTGTACCCCTGGGGATAAAAATATATGTTTATAAAAAATAAAAAAATTAAAAAAAATGAAAAAAAAAAAGAGTCATTTGAAAGTCCTCATGGCACAAAAAGGGCAAGATAACTTAACGGGATTGTTCATACTTCTTACGAGAGAGTGTTCTATGTCAAGGCACTTTATCAGTCGGTAATTTTGTCTTTCAAATAAATGAAGGCAGGGGCGCCTGGGTGGCTCAGTGGTTAAGCTGCAGCCTTCAGCTCAGGTCATGATCTCAATGGTCCTGGGATCGAGCCCCGCATCAGGCTCTCTGCTCAGCAGGGAGCCTGCTTCCTCCTCTCTCTCTCCCTGCCTCTCTGTCTGCTTGTGATCTCTCTCTCTCTGTCAAATAAATAAATAAAATCTTTTAAAAAAATTAAAAAGTAAATGAAGGCAGAAGGTGGCCAAAACTGGACCAGGTGGTTAAGCACAGCAGTGTGGAAAAGCATCCGCTTTGGCAAAAACAGACCCCTCTGAAATCAGTTTCAACCATCTCAGCTGCAGGGCCAAGCCATTGACCATCCCACTGGAATCTATTTTCTTATGTGTGCATTCTAAAGTGACAGTGAGAATTAGAGTGATAGATGCAAAGTGATCAAAGACTTCTGTAGACTTTAGTGGGGGTAGAATTTCAAAATCTAAAGACTCAGAAGGGGGGATGGGAAGACAACACTGAAATAGTAAAACAAAATGGAAGAATTTAAACGAAAGGTTTAGACATATTTCTAGGCAGATACTAGAAGTCACTGTGATACGGAGTATTCCACAGAACACAAAACCACAGAAAGCACCAAGCATGAGAAATGTGAGGAGACAACAGATAGCTTCTAGAGACACTCCTTTACAGATTGGGGGTTGAGGGGATGAGTCAACTACAGTCACCGGTTGGGGCACAATTGGAAGTGAATAGCACAGAGAGCAAACACATTTGGGAAATGCTCTGCAGGGAATGGAAGAAGGGTAAAGGATTATTCATTCATTAATTCATTAATTAATTAATTCATTCATTTATTCCCTCACTCATTCATTCCCTCACAGATTTCACAAGTATTTACTCTGCTAGTCATAGTGAAAGAGTAAAGAGAACTGATGAGAAAAGAAATTACATAGAAAAGGAGATAAAAATCACCACACATATTTGTTTATTATATGCCATATGGTGATAATAAGGGAGTAAGAATCTATATCCAGAAATTTAGGGTTACCTGGGCTGGTTCAGTAAGTAGAATATGTGATTCTTGATCTCAGATTCTTTCAGTTCAAGGCTGGCACTGGGTGTAAAGTTTACTTTTAAAAAAGAAAAGTTGCTTATGCTTTTATGTCAAAAAGAAGAAGAAGGAGGAGTAAGAAGAGGAGGAGGAGGAGGAAGAGAAGGTGGAGGAAGAGAAGGAGAAGAAAGAGCAGAAGGGGGAGGAAGAAGAGGAGGGGGTGAAATTTGGGGCGCTACATATAGTACATAGCCTCATCTGAAACTCATGGTCTGATATTCATAAATTTCAGAAAGGATTTAGTTGGCCTGACTCAACCTGCCCGTTGCACTTGGGGAATAAGGAGGGAGGAATGCTTCTCAGAGGTTTTTTGATTTGCCTTTGAGATGCTTTGAGCATCCACAATTCTTAACCTTGAAGGAAGAGGAGGAGCAGAGGTGTATGAATTTAACAATCCTTAGCACTCCTTATGAACAATGTCTAAGGGACTAGCTTGTTATGAATAATGCATAAATAAACATTAAGCTGTTTGCTTCATTTTCAGCTTAAAAGATCTTTGAGATATAAATCATGAAAGTTATAAGGCACTATTATTTACCATTGATCTATGAACTACATAAGGGCTAGGACTTTTTCATATATATCCCTACCTACAGAGCTAGCACCCAGTATAGTGCACTGCATGGAAATGGCATTTCGTATTTGTGGAACTTCATAAAGGATCTGTTTATCCTTTAGTGACCCTGTTTACTTAAGCCATTACCAATCAGTTTGTAAAAATAATTTCATGGATATGCTACAGGAGCACCCTGGCTTGGCACCCGTGCACTTCCACAGCTATCCCCTGCCTCCACATGACAATCCTTGCCAACCAGTGCAGGAGGCAGGGCCCATGGGTAGCCACTATGCCCCACAGTGGTTGGGGCACAGGAGCGGACCCGAATTCTCGTGAGCACAGGACAGGCTCCGGATGCAGCAGCTGGGCAGCCTGCACACACTGAGATCTGTGGCTGGCGGTGCAGGCACCCGCTGCTGCTGGGCTCCCTAGTGCACTGAACCCACAGCACCCACCTTCTGCAGAAGCCTCACGTTTCTTAGAGGAGCTTCTATCAGCCACAGAGAGGGAGGAAGACACACAGCCTTTTCCGAGTGGGCATCTGTGACAAGGGGAGGCTCCGGGACCCTTGGAAGCACCCCTCAGTGAGGAAGAGTTTCAGTCCCTGCTGGCCATGCTGCACGATTCCACGTGGCCTCACGCCTAGGACCAGGGAGGCCTCGGCTTCCCCACTCCCCATTCATTCAGACTTCCTTTTCTGAGAGGCAGTCCTTTACAGGACAGCAAGGACGAGGAACAGGAAGCAAGGTCCATGCTCCAGAGGAAGCACGAGGCCCAAAGGAGCAACTGCCTCTTGGAAGGAGAGAAGGGTGTTCCTGCCAGCCCCGTGGACGGAGCTCCATGGCATTCCCGATCGTCATCAATCGACTCAAGGCACCTGAAGGCATTAAGAAACCTGGGCTCTTTATACCCTCCCCGACACCTGAGTGACCACTGGCAGGACACACACCGGCCATCCTCCCTGCCAACACCCTAGACTCTGGGGCCAGGGAAACCCTGGCCCTGACAGCGAACCCAAGCAAGGAAGAGAAGTTAGAGGACACCTCCCCCATGCCTTTGCCTCCTGATGAATTAGAACATCCAATCTGCAGAAGCTGAGCGTGTAGACCAACACAGCGTGCTACATATCTCCCCTGAGGGGGCCCAGGGAGGTCAAGCCATCCGGGCTGGGAGAGCTCGGAACCGGCCAAACGGGAAACAACCGCAGGCCCCCATGGCCCAGAGATCCTGTCCCAGCCAAAGTCCAAAATGCCCTGTGGACATTGCCTGGCTTATTGCCCTGGAACCTTTCCAGGGGACACAGCATGACAGTTCCAGAGGCGACCGTCAGTCTCAGAAGGCATTCCAGAAATGAGGGGACAAATGTGGTTCTTTCCAGAAGCTTTGCACTTCTTTTTTTCCCTGTCTCTGGTTAGTGACTATCGGCATGCCTCACTATGTACAATGTTCTTTCACTTCTCAGGAAGAAGGACGATATTCCCTGTCTTTGTGATCTTCCTTTGGCGGGGTCACTCTTCTCCCTTGCGAAAGGGAACTTTGAGGAAATCCATCCTGGATTTTCAAGGTCCATGGGACACTCCATTGATAAATAAACCTATCTTTTTCTCCGCACTACGGTGTCTGTTCGTGATTCATTCCGTTCCCCGAACGTCCGGGCATGCTTGCCCATCCTCAGGGCCTGGCGATGCTTTTTGGCACGGGGATGGACTGTGGAAGCCATCGGCATGCCCACGTGTAGCTGAGAGCTTCTGGCACAGAGAAACCCAAGAGGCTGCACCAACAGGTCCTAGCAGTCATCCAACTCGCCTGCATGGATGGTGCCTTCTGTGCAAGCAATCTTCCAAGGGATGTAGGTGGAGCGCAAGTGGAAGTCGTTCCCCACTCATTGTACCTGACCCCACTCTTCTCAGCGGAGGCCAAATTCACACGTAGGGAACATCATGGAGGGCAGGCAATGAATCACCCCCCCCACCTTGCCTTTTGCCCCTGTCCTTCCTCCTTTACTCTCTTTCGCTTTCTTCAGATCTCAGCCTATCATTCCCTCTGCCTCTATCTCATTTTCTTTCACACATGGAAACCTACAGATGTCCACACAGTCTCACGATCCTGCTTATGCTTTTGAGAGTATGGGTACAGAACCTCCGGGGGAAAGGATGTGGTCAAAACCTTTTGTAGACTAAGGTGGGCATCGCCGGGTTATTTCCTCATTTTTTTCTTCTGTCCCTACCGTTTTCGCATGTGCCATGGGAAATGAGAGGTTGTGGATTTCGTTTCTTGAGTCCACCCCTAAATCCATGGCCAACACGTATGGGTTCCAAGTTGCAAGGAACCAAAGAAATATGACCTCGGTCACTAATGCCCAACTCGATCACTCTCACTATCCACATGCTCTTTTGCACTAATATATCAGTAGCCCCATGTTGCTACATGCCTGGTTCCACAGGTGGGTCGCTGATATGTCTCTGTGGATGGAGCTTGTGTTGGAAACCCTCCATATCTCACCAGCCCTAGTGTTTTGTTCTTCACTTGGCTCTATGGACACATCTACCTTTGCTTCTGTAGACTGGGTGGAAGGTAGTGTCTCTCCCTCCCTGAACAGAGTGGGTTAGGATATCTGGAGAGTGCCTAGCCATGTGTCCTCGGGACAGACGGGGTTTGGGCTGTGTCTAGAGAAGCTACTTGTCGGAATGGCTCTCTTGTCGTGTTGGGAGGACCTCGGTCTCCTCTGATCGTGTTTGCAAGGTCTATGGACTCTTGGGGTGGCCCCTCTGCACACATGATGTGGAGGGAAGAATGGGGCTGCAGCCACATTGGGGTCCAAAGCCAGCCACAACAGATGTTCAAGTACGGACATGAGCCCTGGAGCCTGTCCTCTCCATGCGTGGCCGGTGCCATGCACATCAGTGAGGTCTCAAGCCCCTGGCAGATGTGCAACATGCTGCACACTCTGGGAAATAGCTTGGCAGAGGAGATAGATGTCCATTGGAAGCTGGAGGAAGTCTGCCCGTTAGCGGGTTGTTACTCGTGGCCTTGGAGGCCAAGTCCCCAGGGCCTCTGATCTGTCAGGGCCTCTTCCCCCAGCTGTGCCACCCCTGGGATCCCTCAAAGAGAACGTCTCGCCCTCCAACAGAGATCACCGAAGCGGATTCGAGGTGCCAAAAACAGGATCCACGTGACTGCGGGGCATGGTCTCGGGGTTTCAACACTACTCCTCGTCTTCTTGAGGGTCAGCTTCAGGAAGTGCCGGGAGACCACTTGCAACATCAGGACAGCAATGTCTGGAAAAAACACAGATATCTGCGCCGATGATCCGCTGCCTTTGATAGGCTCTAGTCAGGACTCCGCCCTTGACTATTGTGGGGGGTTTTTGCATTCCTCAAACCTCTGTGCTCAGAAAACAGCGTCCAGGAATTTCTAGGGCACCCTCTGTGGAGGCCCCCTGCCCACCTGTCTCCTCGTGCTGCAAGCCACCCCGGGAACAAGCCCAGCCAAGACAGCCACCAACTCCCTGGCCGGGGACATACCATCGAGTTTCCAGAAGATGTGATTCCTCTCTTTCTGCAGATGCCGTTTCTTGACCGAAAGACACTGGTTCCTCCGGGAAGGAAGTACACGCACACCCTCTGACCCGCACACAACCCTACCATTAGGAAATGCTCTGGGACTGCCGTCAGTCCTGCAAAAATGACTCCCTTCGCCGCCTCTTTCTACTGGGTTCTACTTGTCTCCGTGTGGTTCACCTCATGGAATTGCAGAGCCGAGTGAGCCAAAAGACAAAGGGTGCGTCATTTGGTTCTCTGTGTCCCATTTCCTTTTGGGCCGCTGGTTGGCTGTCGGGTTGCTTGGTAGTTGCCCGGCCGATTCGATAACTGGCCGTCTCTGGGAATCCACTGAAGCGGTCGACTGATGGCACATTCCATCTCATCTTCCTTTTAACCACAGATGGAACCACCACAATGTAAGCACACACTCACACACACACCCACACACACACACACACACACACATGCACAAACACACCAACACACACCAGCTTCAGAGGAGAGGCAACTTGGCCCTTCCGGTTTCCATTCTGCTTTGAATTGATCTGAATTTCTTCATCTGCTTCCCAGGTTCCTGCAGCTGGCTTCTCCTCCTAGGTCATTATTAAGTAGGGCTCTCCATGGAGAGCTCAAGCCTCTCTGGCCACGCCATGCCAAGAGCAGTGAAGAATAGGAACACCAGGTGTAGCCTGTGGAAACGCAAAGTGATGGAGTCATCATAGCAGAGACTATTTCTCTCTGGCTAAACTAGGGAGGCCTGAATCCGTCTCAGACACCGGAGAGCGTTGATTCCCTTAGACCAGGACATGGTAGCATCTCCACTGGACTCAATCATTGCACGTTCACACGTCCCAAGCGTTTACTCCGAACGTGGGGCTCCCTTGTCCCCACAGGCAGCTAAGGCTGTGGACCAATCCATTCCACATCCATGGCGATGGCTGGCTCGAAATCTTTCTCTTACATGCCTCCTATCTTCAGCTGTCTGATCTCAGTGTCCTGGATGGATCCAAAGGGAAGTGTTGCCTCCAGAGCTGCCTGGGACCTGCCTGGGTGTCTTTGGAAACGGAATACCCAATTGAGGAAGGCACAGAGACACCAAGCCAGGTGGGTGACCAATCCCCATTGGCCGGGGAAGGTGAAGATACCAGGGAAATGTGCATATAATGTTTTGATTCAAGTAATACAAAAATCAGCAAACATAAAAACAAAGGGGAGAAAAGGAAAGCTGTCCTATGAAACATGACCGACGTACCGATAAAGACACTGTACACATAAGCAGTGGAAAGAAAGATTGAAAGCCATGTGATGCAATAGAAGGGAACTTAATTACGAGGCTGGTCTTGGGTTGCCAAAGGGGACTCGCATCCCACACAAACATGTCACAATCTTAAACAAGGCTGGAAAGGCCTTCATTGGGTCCAGTCCTAGACACAGTCCCAGATGGGGTGCATTATCAAAGGACCAAGACTAAGGCAAAGAGAAAGCTATGAAAAGCTTTATACTATGCAGAGCATTAGAAGTCAGACCGACCGGCCAGGGGAACGAGACAGAGACGAAGTGAACGTTATGCAATGCTTTATTCAATGCTCAGCATCGGAAGTCAGACTGACCAAGAGGGGGCTGCCTCCGAAGAGCGCGACCCCGCCCCGATCTAACAGGCTGGTTTTATAGAGCATAACCGCAGACCTCAAGGCTCATGGCTTCTGTGGTTAGGGCGTTTACTGCCAGAACCGATGACAGGAACCAATCCAAGGAACCACTGGGGCATTGATTCCCGTAATGAAGTCCGTGGATGAAATTAACAGTATGGCTACCTAGGCAATATGGAGTCGCTCTGGCTAAGCAGGCCCTAATAGTTAAACAGGTTTGAACATTAAATCAGCCCTAACAGTCCCCAGAGTCTCAACTGCACTGGTCGATGTCAGGGCTGTCATCCTGGAGACAAGCTGGTGGGAGTGGGAGAGGCACATTCCATGCAGAGGAGGGTGGGGCAGACACATCCACCTGCCCAGGTGCAGCTCTCGGCTCAGATGGTCCTGAAGTCCTGCTGAACACCTATTCTCCCAAAGGTCGGAAGCACTGAAGGCAGTGCTTCACTTTGACAGGAGCTGTCCAAGTGATTGGGGGTGGGCCATCCTAGGCTTTGATCAGTCGCACGCTCCCAGGTCCTGCCCAGTCGAGCGGCCAGTGCTCTGGGACCCGAGGTACTGCAGCGGCATGGCTCCCAACAGCACATCAAGGAGTAAGTTCCCCTCAGAGGCCCTGCTCCCCGCTTGTTCTCCCCAAAGTCCCCTGTTACTTTCCGGGCTTCAGGACATTAAGAGGGGCACATGCTGGAAGGTTCTGATCCACAGAGGATTGGGGGAAGGGGATCGAGAGAGGCTTGCCCATGGCCGCCGTCAAAATCAAAACTGAAGTCGGTGGCCAGGAGTCCCAACAAGAGTCCCTCTTGGGAAAATAGGCAAGCTAGATCTCAGGGGGTAGAGTATGGGTCGAGTTTCGGCACCTCATTCAGGTGGTAGTGACAAAAATGGAACTTTCACCTCCAACGCGGCAGCACTCGGCGGGATGTACTGTCGTATTTTTCCTGGCTGTTTCTTAGGAGCAGTGGGGTCCTCTTTGCTCCTCCTCAGGTGCTTTCCTCCTTCACTCCCCCCGCGGGTCTCCTCATTCGTTGGCATGCCATCACATGGCTCAGGACTGGTTGTTATCTCCCTAGTCCCTGGACTATCACCCGTTCCCACGGGCAGAGGGCAGGGTGCCAGGGCCCCTATCGAGCAGGCTCTCCGGTGAATTCGTGTGTGGATAAGGGACAATAATCTCTGGCCTGGGATTGGGTGGACAGGGCAGAAAGGGAAGAGCTGAGGCGGCACAACCACTTTGCATGGCTAGGCAAGCCTTCCTACTCCAGTGGCCATTTTCCCTGCAACAGGCCCCCTCCCACCAGGATCCCGACGGAGGCGGCTTCTTATGAGGCCATGGCAGAAAGAGGCTCTGCGGGCCTTGTTCCAGGAGAACCGGTACCCTTGCATCACCACCAGAGAACGACTGGCCCAAGAGCTAGACATTCCCGAGTCCAGGATCCAGGTAGGCTTGAGCTTCTCTTTCATTCTCCCTGGGGCACAAGTTGTGGACACAATGTGGCTGAAGCCAGTGCATATCAATCTCCATGTCCAGCTGGGAGCTCAGTTGCTTTGGGTCCTGTTTGGGCATTCCCGGGGACCCCATGCCCTTTGACGACATTGCAAGTCATTCGGGCTAAGAACACGGGGACCACTGTTTGGCATGGCCCGGGCACACCAACAGGTCAACACATCCAGGCCGACTTCCCTTAGAAATCATTTGCCCAGACTTATCGTGTGGCCCACACAAAACTTTCTGAGACTTTAGGTATGAGGGACACAAAGGAATGGAACATACAGAGGCAGCCAGATGATAGACATAGAGATAGAGGTAGGTGATGTACATTCAGATACAGATACAGATAGATCCAGTTCACCAGTGCTGCCTGAACGTCAGTTCCTCTTTTGCCACTTAGGTTTGGTTCCAGAATGAGCGCAGGAGACAGCTCAGGCGGAGCCGATTGGCACCTGCAAACTCCCAAGTGGAAGGGCCATCGTGTGGACAGGAACAGCCTGCAGCTTGGACTCCAGGTGAGTCCCCAGCCTACCAAACGGGTCTCTTCTGGAGCTTCTCCTTCACGCAGGAACGGGTCTGCGTGGGCTTGTCAAGGGTTTGGCAAGAGGGCTTCGGAAAGGAACCCACGTTACCTTTTTGGATTCCCAGCGATGGACACTGTGTTTATACCGACTCTTGGGCGAGTGCATTCTTTCTGGGACATAAAGGCTTTGAGTATTCTTGTCCTAAATTCTTGTCACTTCAGGCTCGAGAGGCAAGTGCTGGCTTGTGTGTGCGGCTCCATGCTGACTTCATGGACACATGGAAGGTGAAATATAAGGATAATGTAAAAGCAGAAGCAAGCAACACACACACACACACACACACACACACACACACACACACACTCCCATAACACACACGCACACTTTCACACAGACACAGGCACACACGGACACCATCTTCTCTTTCCACACCGATGTGCCTTGGCTCCCAACCCTTCTTTCTACCTCTTTTCTCTTTTTAGAACGTTTCCCAAAGGAAGGCAGGAGAAAACGGACCGCCATTTCTCCATGCCAAAACATTCTCCTTCTCCAAGCCTTTGAGAAGAACCCATTTCCCTGCATTTCCACCAGAGAACACCTGGCCAGACTCACAGGAATCCCGGAATCCTGCATTCAGGTACATTTGTGTAGGGTGCCTGTGAACTGCTGAATGTGCAGGGGAGAGTGGCCCCTGAGACATTCCTAGAGAAACGTGGGCTCGTTGGGGATATCCACGTGTCCCAGGGTGTGGGCAGTAGGGGGAGAGCATGGACCTTGCAAGGGATGGACTGCACATAAGCAGAATGTGTCAGCCGAAATGGGGATAGTAGGGGAGAACATAAAGGTGAGGTGCCAGTGCCCGTGTGTGTAGAAATGGTGCGTGGACATGAGTGGAGAAAGGGAAAATTTGCCACCTCTCTTGAGTTCATGCAAAGTGTCAGTGCTTCAAAGGCTTGGGGGCGCTCTCCATGTGGCCCCCAGAATTTCCTGAGTGTGTGTGGGCTTCCCTTCCTGTGAGTGGACACGTGGTCTTCAGTGTCCTGGGACTCAGCACCCCCCCATGGCGGTAATGGATCCTGCTCACATGCCATGCCTTTTCTGGATAACCTAATCATGTAGGATTATCGGCCCTGGGATTCTTGGCCTGGTTGGGGAGAGGTCCCAGGGGAGGCCCAGTTGAGCAGGCTTGGTCTCCCTGAGCTCCAGAGAGACTGGTTTCTAGTTAAGTACATGTGAAACAGCTTTATGGTCAATGGAAGTAGACACTCCGCAAGGCACTACTTTGGGGCCAGAGCCCGTGAGCCTGCTTTAAGGAGGCATGTAAGGGCCTGGAGCCTGACAAGTCTTGTCACTGTAAGAGGGGAGGCTCAGCGTGATCGTTCCTGAGAACCGCCATCTCCTCCAGCCAGCAGAGGAGACAGAGAGGCAAGTCTAACGCGGGTGTGGTTGATTTGGACTCCTGGCGGTCCATAACTTCCCCTGGGGGCCAAAAACCTGTGCCTGTAGACGGAGTGTGTCGATGTGAGGCCAGTTCAGCACTTGGGCTGAAGGCCTCCAAGGCAGAGGAGGTGGTTTGCCCTTGGGGTCACACGAATCGGACACTGGGGGTCAAATGCTGAGGGACGCTTGGAGGACTTGGAGTAGGCTGGGCAAGGAGGGCATATGGTCATCTAAGTCTTGGTCTCAAGACTCAAGGAATGGCTGGTCAGGAAGCTGCAATGGGCAAACAAAGAGAGTGCTAGGCAGGGACCAGGCAGAGCACTACAGAGGGGAGTTAAGCAAAGCAGAGCATAGCAGAACTGAGCGGCTGCCATTGCATCCAGTCAAGTGGGAATCCCGTCCAGACCAGGTGTCCACAGTTGCCTGGGACTTGCCCCTACTTCACAAGGACCAGGTGAAAGGAGTGAACCGAGCTGCCCTGAGATTCAGAGCAACAGACCTGGCCTTCTCCCGGAGAGATCCCACACAGGGGAAGGGGCAAGCCAAAGTGGTATCTGTCACTTCTGATTCTCATGTCCGCAACCCCTCTTCTCTGTCCCAGGTCTGGTTCCAGAACAGAAGAGCTCGGCACCCAGGGCAGAGCAGAAGTGGCCCTGCGAATGACCGGGCGGCAAACCAGGAAGCCAGTCGTCACCTGACCATTACAGTGGACCCAGGCCCCCAGCCCGGTGTCCTCGGATGCTCTCAGCTTCTGGCTACTTCCAATCCTCTGGGAAGCATGGAGGCTTTTGGGGCAGCGACCCTTCCTGTCGTCTCCATAGGCTTTGCCCCCCTGGTTTCTTGTGGGGCCCCTGTGAGCCAGGCCGTGGGGGCCTCTATGGGCCCGCATACCCAAGCCTGGCAGGGAGGAAGCAACTCTCCCATTCCCCAAGCCATGAGGAACCATTCCCTGATGGGACCAACTCAGGGAGTGTGCCTTTCAGCTCGCCACACCCGTCTTTGTCCCCTGACGCAAGGGGAATGCCAGCGGCAACAGGAGCACCCTGGCTTGGCACCCGTGTCCTTCCACGGCTATCCCCTGCCTCCAGATGACAATCCTTGCCAACCAGTGCAGGAGGCAGGGCCCATGGGTAGTCACTATGCCCCGCAGTGGTTGGGGGAGCGGTCCCGACTCCTCGTGAGCACAGGACAGGCTCCGGATGCAGCAGCTGGGCAGCCTGCACACGCTGAGATCCCTGGCTGGCGGTGGCAGGCACCCCCTGCTGCTGGGCTCCCTAGTGCACTGGACCCACAGCTCCCACCTTCTGCAGAAGACTCACGTTTCTTAGAGGAGCTTCTATCAGCCACAGAGAGGGAGGAAGACACACAGCCTTTTCCAAGTGGGCATCTGTAGGAAGGGGAGGCTCCGGGACCCTTGGAATCACCTTTCAGTGAGGAAGAGTTTCAGTCCCTGCTGGCCATGCTGCACGATTCCACGTGGCCTCACGCCTAGGACCAGGGAGGCCTCGGCTTCCCCACTCCCCATTCATTCAGACTTCCTTTTCTGAGAGGCAGTCCTTTACAGGACAGCAAGGATGAGGAACAGGAAGCAAGGTCCATGCTCCAGAGGAAGCACGAGGCCCAAAGGAGCAACTGCCTCTTGGAAGGACAGAAGGGTGTTCCTCCCAGCCCCGTGGACGGAGCTCCATGGCATTCCCGATCGTCACCAATCGACTCAAGGCACCTGAAGGCATGAAGGACCCTGGGCTCTTTATACGCTCCCTGACACCTGAGTGACCACTGGCAGGAAAAACACCGGCCATCCTCCCTGCCATCACCCTAGACTCTGGCGCCAGGGAAACCCTGGCCCTGGCAGCAAACCCAAGCAAGGAAGAGAAGTTAGAGGACACCTCCCCCATGCCTTTGCCTCCTGATGAATTAGAACATCCAATCTGCAGAAGCTGAGCGTGTAGACCAACACAGCGTGCTACATATCTCCCCTGAGGGGGCCCAGGGAGGCCAAGCCATCCGGGCTGGGAGGGCTCAGAACCGGCCAAATTGGAAACAACCGCAGGCCCCCATGGCCCAGAGATCCTGTCCCAAACAAAGTCCAGAATGCCCTGTGGACTTTGCCTGGCTTATTGCCCTGTAGCCTTTCCAGGGGACACAGCATGACAGTTCTGGATGCACCCTTCAGTCTCAGAATGCATTCCACAAATGAGGGGACCAATGTGGTTCTTTCCAGAACCTTTGCATTTCTTTTTTTCCTTGTCTCTGGTTGGTTTCTATCGACATGCCTCACTGCATACAATGTTCTCTTGCTTCTCAGGAAAAAGGCCGATATTCCCTTTCAGCGTCTTTGTGATCTTCCTTTGGCGGGGTCACTCCTCTCCCTTGCGAAAGGGAACTTTGAGGAAATCCATCCTGGATTTTCAAGGTCCATGGCACACTCCATTGACATAATAAACCTATCTTTGTCTCTCCACTACGGTGTCTGGTCGTGATTCATTCCGTTTCACGACCGTCCGGGCATGCTTGCCCATCCGCAGATCCTGGCGATGCTTTCTGGCTTGGGGATGGACTGTGGAAGCCATCGGCATGCCCACGTGTAGTTGAGAGCTTTGGCACAGTGAAACCCAAGAGGTGGCACCAACACTTCCTAGCAGTCATCCTACTCCACTACATGGAGGGTGCCTTCTGTGCAAGCAGTCCTCCAAGGGATGTAGTGGAGCGCATGTGGAAGTCGTGCCACACTCATTGTACCTGACCCCACTCTTCTCAGCAGAGGCCAAATTCACACGTAAGGAACATCATGGAAGGCAGGCAATGAGTCACCGCCCCCACAACCTTGCTTTTTGTCCTTGCCCGTCCTCCTTTTCTCTCTTTCAATTACTTCAGATCTCAGTCTATCTTTCCCTCTGCCTCTATCTCATTTTCTTTCACACGTGGACACCTACAGACGTCCACACAGTCTAACGATCATGCTTATGCTTCTGAGAGTACGGGTACAGAACCTCCGGGGGGAAGGACGTGCTCAAAACCTTTTGTAGACTAAGGTGGGCTTCACCGGGTTATTTTCTCGGTTTTATCCTCTGTCCCTACCTCTTTCCCATGTGCCCTGGGAGATGAGATTTGTGGATCTGGTTTCTTGAGTCCACCCCTAAATCCATGGCCAACACGTATGGGTTCCAAGTTGCAAGGAACCAAAGAATCTGACCTTGGTCACTTCCGCCCAACTCGATCTATCGCACTATCCACATGCTCTTTTGCACAAATATATCTGTAGCTCCATGTTGCTACATTCCTAGTTCCACAGGTGGGTTGCTGATATGTCTCCGTGGATGGAGCTTGTGTTGGAAACCCTCCATATCTCACCAGCCCTAGTGGTTTGTTCTTCAGTTGGCTCTATGGACACATCTACCTTTGCTTCTGTAGACTGGGTGTTAGGTAGTGTCTCTTCCTCCCCGAACAGAGTGGGTTAGGATATCTGGAGAGTGCCTAGCCAAAGTGTCCTCGGGACAGACGGGGTTTGGGCTGTTTCTAGAGAAGCTACATGGTGGAATGGCTCTCTAGTGGTGTTGGAAGGACCTCGGTCTCCTCTGATCGTGTTTGCAAGGTCTGTGGACTCTTGGGGCTGGCCCTTCTGCACATATTATGTGGAGGGAAGAACGGGGCTGCAGCCACATTGGGGTCCAAGGCCAGCCACACCAGATTCTCAAGTATGGACAGGAGCCCTGGAGCATGTCCTCTCCATGCGTGGCCAGTGCCATGCACATCAGTAAGGTCTCAAGACCCTAGCAGGTATGTAACACGCAGCACCACTCTGGAAAACACCTGGCAGAGGAGATGTCCATGAGCAACCTGGAGGAAGTCTGCCGGTTAGCGGGTTGTTACTTGTGGCCTTGCAGGCCAAGGCCCCAGGAACTCGGATCTGTTAGGGCCTCTTCCCCCAGCTGTGCCACCCCTGGGATCCCTCAAAGTGAACGTCTCGCCCTCTGATAGGGATCACCTACACGGAAGAATGAGGTGCCAAAAAAAGGATCCACGTGTGTGCCGGACATCGTTTCGGGGCTTCAACACTGCTCCTCGTCTTGTTGAGGGTCAGCCTCAGGAAGTTCCGGGAGACCACCCACAACGTCAGGACAGCAATGTCTTAGAAAGCCACAGTGAGCGGTGCTGATGGTCTGCTGTCCTTTATAGGCTCCAGTCAGGACTCCGTCCTTGACTATTGTGGGTGGTTTGCGCTTTCCTCAATCATCTGTGCTCGGAAAAATGCACCCAGGAAGTTCTAGGGCACCCTCTGTTGAGGCCCCCTTCCCACATGACTCCTCGTGCTGCAAGCCAACCCGGGGACAATCCTATCCAGGAGAGCCTCCAACTACCTGGCCGGGGAGATACCCCCGAGCTTCCAGAAGATGCGATTCCTCTATTTCTGCAGATGCTGTTTCTTGACCGAAAGCCACTGGTTCCACCAAGAAGGAAGCACGAGCACACCCTCTGACCCGCACACACACTCACCCCTACCATTAGGAAATGCTCTTGGATTACCGTCACGTCCTGCAAAAATGACTCCCTTCGCCGCCGCTTTCTACAGGGTTCTACTTATATTCCTGTGGTTCACCTCATGGAATTGCAGAGCCCAGTGAGCCAAAAGGCAATGGGTGCATCATTTGGTTCTCTGTGTACCATTTCCTTTTGGGCCGCTGGTTGGCTGTCGGGTTGCTTGGTAGTTGCCCGGCCGATTCGATAACTGGCCGTCTCTGGGAATCCACTGAAGCGGTCGACTGATGGCACATTCCATATCATCTTCCTTTTAACCACAGATGGGACCACCACAATGAAAGCGGAGTTACACCAACACACACCAGCTTCAGAGGAGAGGCAACTTGGCCCTTCCGGTTTCCATTCTGCTTTGAATTGATCTGAATTTCTCCATCTGCTTCCCAGGTTCCTGCAGCTGGCTTCTCCTCCAAGGTCATTATTAAGTAGGGCTCTCCATGGAGAGGTCAAGTCTCTCTGGCCACGCCCTGCCAAGAGCAGTGAAGAATAGGAACTCAGGTGGAGCCTGTGGAAACGCAAAGTGATGGAGTCGTCATAGCACAGACTATTTCTCTCTGGCAAACCTAGGGATGACTGAATCCGTCTCAGATGGCAGAGAGCGTTAATTCCCTTAGACCAGGACATGGTAGCATCTCCACTGGTCTCAAACACCGCACGTTTCCACGTCCCATGCCTTTCCTCCGAACTTGGGGCTCCCTTGTCCCCACAAGCAGTGAAGGCTGTGGACCAATCCATTCCACATACATGGCGATGGCTGGCTCGAAATCTCTCTCTTACGTGCCTACTATCTCAGCTGTCTGATCTCAGTGTCCTGCCTGGCTCCACAGGAAAGTTTTGCTCCCGAAGCGGCCTGGGACCTACGTGGGTGTCTTTGGAAATGGAATCCCCAATCGTGGAGGGCACCGAGACACTAAGCCAAGTGGGTGACCAGTCCCAATTGGCCGGGGAAGGTCAAGATACCAGGGCAATGACCATATAATGTTTTTATTCAAGTAATACAAAAATCAGCAAGTATAAAAACAAGGGGGAGAAAAGGAAAGCTGTCCAATGAAACATGACCGACGTTCCGATAAAGACACAGTACACGTAAGCAGTGGAAAGAATGATCGAAAGCCATGCGATGAAATAGAAGAGAACTTAATTAGGAGGCTAGTCTTGGGTGTCCAAAGGGCACTCGAGTTCCTCACCCACTTGCCAAAATCTGAAACAAGGGTGGAAAGGCCTTCACCGGATCCTGTCCTAGACAGAGTCCCAGATGGGGTGCGTTATCAAAGTTACGAGACTGAGGCAAAAAGAAAGCTATGCAAATCTTTATACTATGCCGAGCATTAGAAGTCAGACCGACCGGCCAGGGGAAAGAGACAGAGACGAAGTGAAGGTTAAGCAAAGCATTTTTCAATGCCCAGCATTAGAAGTCAGACTGACCGGCCAGGGCTTCCTCCGAAGATTGAGAGCGCAACCCCGCCCCGATCTCACAGGGTGGTTATATAGAGCATAACCGCAGACCCCAAGTCTCATGATTTCTGTGGTTAGGGCGTTTACTGCCAGAACCGATGTCCGGAACCGATCCCAGGAACCAAAGGGGCATTGATTCCCAGAATGAAGTCCGTGGATGAAAACGACAGTATGGCACCTAGGCAATATGGAGTCACTCTGGCTAAGCAGGCCCTAATAGTTAAACAGGTTTGAACATTAAATCGGCCCTAACAGTGCCCAGAGTCTCAACCGCACCGGTCGATGTCAGGGCTTTCATCCTGGAGACAAGCTGGCGGGAGTGGGAGAGGCACATTCCATGCAGAGGACGGTGGGGCGAGCACATCCACCTGCCCAGATGCAGCTCTCGGCTCAGGTGGTCCTGAAGTCCTGCTGAACACCTCTTCTCCCAAAGGTCGGAACCACTGAAGGCAGGGCTTCACTTCGACAGGAGCTGTCCAAGAGATTGGGGGTGGGCCATCCTAGGCTTTGATCAGTCGCACGCTCCCGGGTTCTGCCCTGTGGAGTGGCCAGTGCTCTGGGACCCGAGGTACTGCAACAGCATGGCTCCCAGCAGCACATCAAGGAGTAAGTTCCCCTCAGAGGCCCGGCTCCCCGCTTGCTTTCCCCACAGGCCCCTGTTAAATTCCGGGCTTCAGGGCACTAAGAGGGTCCAGCCTGCCATCCGGAATACATGCTGGAAGGTTCTGATCCACAGAGGATTGGGGGAAGTGGATCGAGAGAGGATTGCGCATGGCCGCCGTCAGTAGCAAAACTGCAGTCGGGTCTAGGAGTCCCAACAAGAGTCCTGCTTGGGAAAATAGGCAAGCTAGATCTCAGGGGGCAGAGATTGGGTCGAGGTTCGGCACCTCTTTCAGGTGTCACAGACAAAAATGGAACTTTCACCTCCAATGCGGCAGCACTCAGCGGGATGTACTGTCGGATTTTTCCTGGCTGTTTCCTAGGAGCAGTGGGGTCCTCTTTGCTCCTCCCAAGGTGCTTTCCTCCCTCACTCCCCCCGCGGGTCTCCTCATTCGTTGGCATGCCATCACATGGCTCGGGACAGGATGGTATCTCCCGAGATTTTGGGCTATCACCCGTTCCCACGGGCAGAGGGCAAGCTGCCTGGGCCCCTATCGAGCAGGCTCTCTGGTGAATCCGTGGGTGGCTAAGGACAATAACCTACGGCCTGGGAACAGGTGGACAGGGCAGAAAGGGTAGAGCTGAGGCTGCACAGCCGGTTCGCATGGCTAGGCAAGCATTCCTAATCCAGTGGCCATTTTCCCTGCAACAGGCCCACTCCCGCCAGTATCCCGACGTAGGCATCTTCTTATGAGGCCAGGGCAGAAAGAGGCTCTGCAGGCCTTGTTCCAGCAGAACCAGTACCCTGGCATCACCACCAGAGAACGACTTGCCCGAGAGCTAGACATTCCAGAGTCCAGGATCCAGGTAGGCTTGAGCTTCTCTTTCATTCTCCCTGTGGCACAAGTTGTGGACACAATCTGGCTGAATCCAGTACATGTCAATCTCCATGCCCAGCTGGGAGCTCAGATGCTTTGGCTCCTGTATGGGCATTCCTGGGGACTATATGCCCTTTGACGTCATTGCAAGTCATTTGGTCTGAGAACATGGGGACCACTGGTTGGCATGGCCCGGGCACTCCAAAGCGTCAACACATCCAGGCCGACTTCCCCTAGAAATCATTTGCCAAACTTATCCTGTGTCCCACACAAAACTCTCTGAGACTTTAGGTATGAGGGACACAAAGGAGTGGAATATACGGAGGCAGCCAGATGATAGACATAGAGATAGAGTTAGATGATGTACTTTCAGATACAGATATAGATACGGATAAAGATAGATCCAGTTAACCAGTGCTGCCTGACCGTCGGTTCTTCTTTTGCCACTTAGGTGTGGTTCCAGAAGGAGCGCACGAGACAGTTCATGCAGAGCCGATTAGGGTTTGCAAACTCCCAAGTGAAATGGACATCGTGTGGACAGGACAAGCCTCCAACTTAGAATCCAGGTGAGTCCCCAGCCTACCAAACAGGTTTCTTCTGGAGCTGCTCCTTCACGCAGGAATGGGACTGCGTGGCTTGTCAAGGGTTTGGCAAGAGGGCTTCGGAAAGGAACACACGTTAATTTGTTGCTGCTGCCTTTCGTGTCCCTAGCGATGGACACTGTGTTTACACCACCTCTTAGGCGGGTGCGTTGTTTCTGGGACAGAAAGGCTTTGAGTCTTCTTGTCCTGAAAGTTCCAAGAAGGACAGTGTCCTTTTCTTGGGTCACCTCAGGCTCGAGAGGCAAGTGCTTGCTTGTGTGGGTGGCTCCATGCTGACCTCATGGACTCAGGGAAGGTTAAGCTATTGGGAAAATGTAAAAGCACAAGCGAACACACACACACACACACACAAACACACACACATTCACACTCACACAGGCACACACGTACAACAACTTCTCTTTCCACGATGGATGTGCCTTGGCTCCCAACCCTCTTTCTAACTCTGTTCTCCTTTCAGAACGTTTCCCAAAGGAGGGCAGGAGAAAACGGACCGCCATTTCTCCATCCCAAACCAGTCTCCTCCTTCAAGCCTTTGAGAAGTACCTATTTCCTTGCATTTCCATCAGAGAACACCTGGCCAGACTCACAGGACTCCCGGAATCCCGCATTCAGGTACATTTGTGGAGGGTGCCTGTGAACTGCTGAATGTGCAGGGGAGAGTGGCCCCTGAGACATTCCTGGAGAAACGTGGGCTCGTCTGGGTTATCCACGGGTTCCAGTGCATGGGTAGTATGGGGAGAGTATGGACCTTGCAAGGGTTGGACTGCACAAAAGCAGAATCTCTCAGCCGAAATGGGGATGGATGGTAGGGGTGACCATGAAGGTGAGGTGGCAGTGCCCGTGTGTGTAGAAATGGTGCATGGACAGGAGTGGGGAAACGGAAAAGTTGCCACCTCTCTTGAGGTCATGCAAAGTGTCAGTGCTTCAACGGCTTGGGGGCGCTCTCCATGTGGCCCCCAGCATTTTCTGAGTGTGAGTGGGCTTGCCTTCCTGTGAGTGGCCACGTGGTCGTCAGTATCCTGGACCTCAGCACCCCCAGGGCGGGAATGGATCCTGCTCACAAGCCACACCTTTTCTGGATAACCTAATCATCTAGGATTATCGGCCCTCGGATTCTTGGCCTGGTGGGAAAGAGGTCCCAGGGGGGCCCAGTTGAGCAGGCTTGGTCTCCCTGAGCTTCAGAGAAACTGGATTCTAGTTAAGTACCTGTGAAACAGGTTATGGTCGATGGAAATAGACTCTCCGGAAGGCCCTCCTTTGGGGCCAGAGCCCGCACAGTCCTTCAGTGTGTCTCCATAGGCCCTCCCTGAAGTGGTTGTTAGTCTAGGATGTGGGCACAGAAGATTGAAAACACAAACTCAGCTTAGGTGTGGCACCGAGTGTATTGCAGGCCAGATCTTCAGACCGTGAGGGGAGCTCCTCTGCTATTGAAAGATGGGAGAGTGGGAGGCAGTCCCTCAGGCTTTTGTCTCTGGATGTTTTGTCCAGGATATCCGTGGATTTTAGGGTGGCCTCATGGGCTATGGACAAGTCTCCCTCTGTGGGTATTTGGCCAGGCTCCCAAGAGTTTGGGGTTATTTTGTGGGAAGGGTGGAGTCCTGCTCTCTGCCTCAGGTGTCTGTCCAAGTGAGGGATTCCAGAGCAGAGCCCCAGGTATGGGTGACTGGAAAACTCGAACTCTGGTGAGGATTGGGAGCAGAGGGGCTTGGCAAGCCCCATATGTGAGATCTTTGTCTAGGCCCTGAGAAGCCTTACTTCAACATTAGGCTCATGCTGAAGGTCACAATGCGAGTTTGTCCCCAAGTCGGCACTCACATTTGGGTGTGGCCTCAGGGAATATGAAGGTTTCTCCTACCCTGAAGGTGTGATTCCATGACAAAAGCAAGCTTTACAGCTATGGGGAAGGAGGAGTTCTGATTTGTGCTTCAGGTACCCACCTGTGTGGGGATTTGATATAATGTCTAGGTTCAGATGTCTGAAAACCCAGTTTGGGAAGAGATGACAGCCTAAAGCCTAGGGTCCTGACTGGTTCAATCTGCTTCTCTGGGGACATCTGTCTACAGTCTAAGTGGAGGTGGTTGCTCAGCTTGTGTTAAATCGCTGAGGGTCACAAAGTGTGTTTGTTTCCAAAGCCGCCCTCAACATGGCCTGAACGTTGGACAACATGTGAACCAAAGGTTTCTGGGCATGGGGAAGGAGGAATTCTGATTTCTACATCATGTTCAACGGTAGGCAGTGATTGGAGATAAGGTCTAGGTTATCAAGCCCGAAAACCGAGGTTGGGAAGAGTTGACTTTAGTTCCTGGCAGTTCCAATGTGCTCATTGTGTGGCCAGATGTTTCGGTGTCAGTCAGGTCGTCCAGGCTCAGGCTGTGTCAGACAGGGCATTAGTGCCCAAGGTAGACTGTATCATTGGGGAACAGTCGAGTGGCTTGCAGGTTGATCCTCATTTGGGATTTCTGTGTAGTCCCATAAGGTAACGTTTTTCTTTTGGAGGGCAGGCACAATGCTACATTGTGGCTCAAGAATTCCCAAACTGGAGGGCTTGTGGGCCAGGAGTGTGAGGATGGAAGTCTGAGAACACAAGCTAGGCTTAGGTTTGAGGTGAGGGCACAGCAGGCACACTCTGAAAAGCTGAATCGGGATCTCATGGATCTGAAGTCTGGGCAAAATCAGACATTGTCTCAGGTTGGGTTTCTGTCCATGATGGCCTCTTAATGAAAGTGAGGGGGGGCATCACGAGGCAATGGATGTTTTCCTATAGTGGGATTGTCTGATGCTACAAACTGCAAGGATTCCTTCTGTGGGACAGTCGAGACCTGTTGGATGGATCCAGGATGTACCATAAGGAACTTCTCAAGAGCAGGGTTCTATTGATGGATGCCTGGGAAGCCCAACTCGCATTCCAATTGTCTCATAGCAACAAGGCAGGTTCGGTCTTCTGGCTGTCAGGGAGCAACAGAAGGGCTTGAGTTGAAATGGACTCTCCTGAGTAACGGTCTTATTGTGTTCATGGAGACCTTGGAATGGGGCAGTGGTGCCAGCGCCCTGAAGGATTCTCCTAACCGGAGGTAATGACACATCTCCAAAGAGCAAGTTTCCCATGTGATGAGATTTGTTCTGATATTACCTCAGGAAACCCCATAAGCTTGTATTGAAAACCAGTCCTATGAGGAGAGATGCCTGGAAACCAAAGTAATGGATCCAATTATGGCTTAGGGGCCTGTCTGCTTCAATCTTCTTCTCTGGGGACATCTGTCTACGGTTCTGAGTGGAGGTCGTTGCTCATCTTGCATCAGATCACTCCTGTTTCTCCCGGGAGGCCTATATTATTGGGATGGTCTCAGGGTCTTTGGAGATTTCTTGTAATCTGTAGGGCTGTGGACAATGGAATGGGCAGAATTCCCTTGGAGGGGGCATGCATAGTCCTGAGGTGTGGCCCCAGCTGTCTGGGTGTCGGTCGGGAGTTCTGGGCTCAGGCTGTGTCAGACAGCACATTAGTGCCCAGGGTACACTGTACAATTGGGGTACAGTCGAGTGGCATGCAAGTTTATCCTCATTTGAACTTTCTGGGTAGCACCATAGGGCAACATTATTCTTCTGGAGGACAAGCATAGTGCTGCATTGTGGCTCCAGAATTCCCAAACTGGAAGGCTTGTGGCCCAGGAGTGTGATGACGGAAGTCTGAGAACACAAGCTAGGCATAGGTTTTGGACTGAGGGCACCATAGGCACACTCTGCTGAGCTGAATCGATATCTCATGCATATGAAGTCACACAAGGATCAGACCTTGGCTCTGGTTGGAGTTTCTGTCCATTTCCCCCATTCACGAAGTGGGGGACACATCATGAGGCCATGGTGGTTTTCCCAAGATGGGAGTAGTGAGATGCTCCAATCCCCAAGGATTCCTTCTGAGGGACAGTCGAGACCTGTTGGATGGCTCCAGGATGTCCATTACGGAATGACACCAGGGCAGGGTTCTAAGGATGGATTCCTGGGCAGCCCGCCTTGCATTCCAATTATCTACTTGCAATAAGGCACGTTTGATGGATCTGGGGGAGCAACCGAGGGGGCTGAGTTGAAATTGGCTCTCCTGAGGATGGGTCATAATGTGGGTTTGTGTCCATTGAGACCTTGGAATGGGGCAGTGCCTCCATGTACCTGAAGGTTTCTCGTAACTGGAGGTTTTGACACAGCTCCAAAGAGCAAGTTTCCCATGTGGAGACGAGATTTGTACTAATTGATACCTCTGGGAACCCATATATGCTTTTATTGGAAACCAGCCTTCTGATGAGACATGCCTGGATACAACAGCAATGGATCCTACTCTGGCCTAGGTGCCTGTCCAGTTCAATCTTCTTCTCTGGGGATATCTGTCTATGGGTCTGAGTGGGGTAGTTGTGTAGTTTGTGACAGATCACCCCTCTTTGTCCTGGGTGGCCGATGCTATTGGGATGGCCTTGGGAACATTGGAGGTTTCTCCTAATCTGTCAGGTTGTGTGCAAAGGAATGAAAAGAATTTCCTTGGAGAGGGCAGGCATAGTCCTGAGGTGTGGCTCCAGGGGCCCCAGCCTGGAAGGTGTGTGGGCCAGGACTGTGGGGACAGAAGTCTGAAAACACAAACTCATCTTAGGTGTGGACGTATGTATGACAGGCCTGATACGGACCTTGAGGAAAATTTTTTGGGCTATGATCAAATGGCGAGTGTGAGGCGATTTTTCAGGCTTTTGTCTCCAGATTTTGAGTTAACCGTGGCCATGGAATATCGGGCTGGCCTCATCAGCCATGGACGAGTTTTTCTCTCTGGGGATTTGGCCCGATTCCAAGTGTTTGTGGTCATTCTTTGGATGGTAAGTGTCCTTTCTCTATTTTTTTAACCTCATGTGTTTCACCAAAGAGGGATTCCAGAGAAGAGCTTGGAGTAGGGGTGACTAGACTTCTCGAGCTCTGTTTAAGATTGCAGGACTTGGGGCATGGCAAGCCCCATATGCATGCTCTTGGTCCAGCCCCTGGGAGGCTTTACCTGAGGACAGGGCTCACGTTGAGGGTACCAATGTGTGTTTGTGCCCATCCAGGCCCTCAAGCATAGCTGGGGCCTCATGGGCCACGTTGGTTTCTCCTACACCAATGTTGGACAACATGCCAACCACAAGGTTTCTGGGCATGGGAAGGAGGAGTTCTGATTTCAGAATCATGTACACCACTTGGCAGTGAGTGGAAATAAGGTCTAGGTTTTGAATCCTGAAAACAGAGGTTGGGAAGAGATGATGACCTAAGGCCATGGCGTGTCTGATGTGCTCAGTGTGCAGCCAGGTGTCTGGGAGTCGATCGGGAAGTCTGGCCTCAGTCTGTGTCAGACAGCCCAGAGTGCCCAGGGTAGATTTTACAATTGGGTTACAGTCGAGTGGCATGCAGGTTGATCCTCATTTGGGGTTTCTGGGTAGCCCCATAGGGCATCTTTTTTTCTTCTGGAGGGCAGGCAGAGTGAAGTATCGTGGCTCCAGAATTTCCAAACTGGAGGGCATGTGGCCAAGGAGAGTGAAGGCAGAAGTGTGAGAACACAAGCTAGCCTTAGGTTTAGGGGCAAAAGCCCAGTAAGCACACTCTGCAGAGCTGAGTCTAGATATCGTGTATCTGAATTCAGGGCAAGGATCAGACTTTGGCCAGGTTGGAGTTTCTGTCAATGATCCCCCTTCACAAAGGCAGTGGCATCATAAGGCCATGGTGGTGTTTCCGAGAAGGGATTTGTGAGATGCTCCAATCGGCAAGGATTTCTTCTGCAGGACAGTCTAGACATATCGAATGGCTCATGACGTCCCCATACAGAATGATGCCAGAGCAGGGTTCCATGGATGGAATCTTGGGCAGACCGCCTCACATTCCAATTGTCTCCTTGCAACAAGGCAGGTTCAATCTGCTGGCTCTGGGGGAGCCACCGAGGGGGCTGAGTTGAAATGGACTCTCCTGAGGATGGGTCTTAATGTGGGTTTGTGTCCATTGAGACCTTGGAATGGGGCGGTGGCTCCAGGGACCTGAAGATTTCTCCTAACTAGAGGTTTTGACACGGCTCCAAAGAGCAAGTTTCCCTTGTGGAGATGAGATTTGTACTGATTGGTACCTCTGGAAACCCCCATATGCTGGTATTGGAAACCAGGCCTCTGAGGAGAGATACCTGGAAACAAAAGCAATGGATCCGCTTAGGGCGTAGGTGCCTGTCTGGCTCAATCTTCTTCTCAGGGGATATCTATCTACGGGTCTGAGTAAAGGTCGTTGCTCAGCTTTTGACAGATCTCCCGTTTGTCTTGGGCGGCTAACACTATTTGGATGGCCTCAGGGACTTTTTAGGCTTCTCCTAATCTGTAGAGTTGTGGCCAATGGAATGGGCAGCATTCCCTTGGAGAAGGCAGGCACAGTCCTGATGTGTGGCTCCAGGGCACCAGCCTGGAGGGTTTGTGGGCCAGGACTGTGGGGACATTAGTCTGAAAGCACAAACTCGTCTTAGGTGGGGACGTATGTATGACAGGCCTGATCTACAGACCGTGAGGAGTATTTTTCAGGCTATGAACAAAGGGAGAGTGTGAGGCATTTGCTCAGGCTTTTGTCTCTGGATTTTGTGTCAACGGTGGCAGTGGAATGCTGAGGTGGCCTCATGGGCCATGGACAAATCTTTCTTTCTGTGCATTTGGCCTGATCCCGTGTTTGTGCTCATTCTGTGGATGGGAGGAGACTTTCTGTATTTTTTTTTTTTTTACCTCAGGTGTCCCACCAAAGAGGGATTCCAGAGCAGTCATGATTAGGGGTGAGTAGACATCTCGAACTCTGGTTAAGATTGGGGGACTAGGGGAATGGTATTGCCCATATGCAAGCTCTTGGTCCAGTCACTCAGAGGCTTTACTTGGGGACAAGGCTCACGCTTAGTGTCCCAATGTTTGTTTGTGCCCATGGCAGCCCTCAAGCATGGGCGGGCCTCATTTGCCACACTGGTTTCTCCCACACTGAATGTTGGACAACATGCCAACCACAAGGTTTCTGGAATGGGGAAGGAGGAGTTCTGATTTCTGCATCAAGTTCAACACTTCTCAGTGAGTGGAGACAAGATCTAGGTTCTGAAGCCTGAAAACCGAGGTTGGGAAGAGATGACGAACTAAGGCCATGGCAGGTCCTATGTGCTCAGTGTGCGGCCAACTGTCTGTGTGTCGGTTGGAAGGTTTGGCCTCAGGCTGTCAGACTGTGGTTCAGTGCCCAGGCTAGAGTGTATAATTGGGGTACAGTCAAGTGGCATGCAGGTTGATCTTCATTTGGCATTTAGGGCAACATTTTTCTTGTGGAGGGCAGGCAGAGTGCTGCATTGTGTCTCTGGAATGCCAAACTGGAGGGCTTGTGGGGCAGGACTATGAGGACAGAAGTCTGAGAACACAAGCTAGGCTTAGGGTTCGAGGCGTGGGCACGGCAGGTACACTCGGCAGAGCTGAATCGAGATAACATGAATCTGAAGTCAGGGCGGGATCAGACATTGGCTCAGGTTGGAATTCCTGTCCATCATGGCCCCTTAATAAAAGTGGTGGGGCATTACGAGGCAATGGTGGTTTTCTCATGGTGGGATTGTCTGATGCTTCAAACAGGAAGAATTCCTTTTGTGGTAATGAGTTGAAATGAGATGAAATGGACTCTCCTGGGGATCGGTCATTATGTGCGTTTGTGTCCATGGAGATCTTGGTTGGGACAGTGGTGCCGGCGCCCTGAAGGATTCTTCTAACCGGAGTTATTGACACAGCTCCAAAGAGCAAGTTTCCCATGTGGAGACGAAATTTGTTCTGATTGCCTCAGGAACCCCCATAAGCAGGTATTGGAAACCTGGCCTCAGAGGAGAGATGCCTGGAAACCAAAGCAATGGATCCGAGTAGGGCCTAGGGGCCTGTCCGCTTCAATCTTCTTCTCTGTGGTCATCTGTCTATGGTCCTTATTGGCGGGTGTTGCTCAGCTTTTATCAGATCGCCCCTGTTCTCCTGGGAGGTCTACACTATTGGGATGATCTCGGGGTCTTTGGAGATTTCATGGGCGGGGCCTCATTGGCCACGCTGGTTTCTCCTACACTGAACATTGGACAACATGCCAACCACATAGTTTCTGGCCATGAGGAAAGAGGAGACCTTATTTCTGCATCACATACACTGTGGGCAGTGAGCGGAGATAAGGTCTAGGTTCTAAAGCCTAAAAACCGAGTTTGGGAAGATATGATGACCTAAGGCCCTGACAGGTCCAATGTGCTCAGGGTGCGGCCAGCTGTCTGGGTGTCGGTCAGAAGGTCCAGGCTCAGGCTGTGTCAGACAGGGCATTAGTGCCTCGGCTAGACCATATAATTGGGGTACAGTCGAGTGGCGTTCAGGTTGATCCTCTTTTGCGGTTTCTGGGTAGCCCCATAGGGCAAAGTTTCTCTTCTGGAGGGCAGGCATAGTGCTGCATTGTGGCTCCAGAATTCCCAAACTGGAAGGCTTGTGGCCCAGGAGTGTGATGACGGAAGTCTGAGAACACAAGCTAGGCGTAGGTTTTGGACTGAGGGCACCACAGGCACACTCTGCTGAGCTGAATCAATATCTCGTGCATAGGAAGTTACACAAGGATCAGACCTTGGCTCTGGTTGGAGTTTCTGTCCATTTCCCCCATTCACGAAGTGGGGGACACATCATGAGGCCATGGTGGTTTTCCCAAGATGGGAGTAGTGAGATGCTCCAATCCCCAAGGATTCCTTCTGAGGGACAGTCGAGACCTGTTGGATGGCTCCAGGATGTCCATTACGGAATGACACCAGGGCAGGGTTCTAAGGATGGATTCCTGGGCAGCCCGCCTTGCATTCCAATTATCTACTTGCAATAAGGCACGTTTGATGGATCTGGGGGAGCAACTGAGGGGGCTGAGTTGAAATTGGCTCTCCTGAGGATGGGTCATAATGTGGGTTTGTGTCCATTGAGACCTTGGAATGGGGCAGTGCCTCCATGTACCTGAAGGTTTCTTGTAACTGGAGGTTGTGACTCCAGAATTCCCAACTTGAGGGCTTGTAGGCCAGGAGTTTCAGGACGGAAGTCTGAGAACACAAGTTAGGCTTAGGTTTCCCATTGGTGACACAGCAGGCACACTCTGCAAAGCTGAATCGAGATCTCATGCATCTGAAGTCAAGGTGAGGATCAGACGTTGGCTTTAGGTTGGAGATTCTGTCCATGATTTCCCCAACATGAAGTTGGGGGGACATCAGGAAGCCTTGAAAGTTTTACCACTGTGTGCGTGTGTGATGCTCCAAACCACAAGAATTCCTTCTGCGGGACAGTTGAGACCTGTTGCATGGATCAAGGACGTCCCATAAGAAACTTCTCCAGAACAAGGTTCTAATGGTGGATGCCTAGGCAGCCCAACTCGCATTCCAGTTGTCTCCTAGTAACAAGGCAGGAGTGGGCTGAATTTAAATGGACTCTCCTGAGGATCGGTCATAATGTGGGTTTGTGTCCATTGAGACCTTGGAATGGGGCAGTGGCTCCAGTGCCCTCAATTCTCCTTACTGGAGGTTTTGAGACAGCTCCAAAGAACAAGTTTCCCATGTGGAGATGAGATTTGTCCTGATCGGTGCCTCAGGAACCCCCATAAGCTGATATTGGAAACCAAGCATCTGAGGAGAGATGCCTGGAAACCAAAGCAATGGATCCGATTAAGACCCAGGGGCCTTTCTGCTTCAATATTCTCCTTGCAGAGCCTCTATCTATGATTCAGAATAAAGGTCATCACCCAGATTGTATCAGATAGCACCTGTTTGTCCAGGAAGGCCAACACTATTAAGATGGTCTTGGGGACTTTGTAGGTTTCTCCTAATCTGTAGGGTTGTTGCAAGTGAAATGGGCAGAAATCCCTTGGAGAGGGCTGGCACAGTCCTTAGGTGTGGCCCAAGCTGTCTGGGTGTCTGTCGGAGGTCCGCGCTCAGGCTGTGTCAGAAAGGGTATTAGTGCCCAAGGTAGACTGTATAATTGGAGTACAGTTGAGTGGCGTGCAGATTGATCCTCATTTGGCGTTTCTGGGTAGCCCCAGGGGCAACGTTTTTCTTCTGGAGCGCTGGAAGAATGCTGCCTTGTGGCTCCGGAATTCCCAAACTGGAGGGTGTGTGGGCCAGAAGTGTGAGGAATGAAGTCTGAGAACACAAACTAGGCTTTGGTTTCATGGCGAGGGCATGGCAGGCACACTCTCAGAGCTAAATCGAGATCTCATGCATCTGAAGTCAGGGCGAGGATCTGATGTAGGCATAGGCTGGAGTTTGTGTTCAGGATGGCCTCTTCATGAAGGTGGTGGGCATCATGGGGCCATGGAGGCTCTCCCACGATGGAAGTTATAAGATGCTCCAATTGGCAAGGATTC
Organism: Mustela nivalis; assembly: GCF_964662115.1. Classification (NCBI taxonomy): domain Eukaryota; kingdom Metazoa; phylum Chordata; class Mammalia; order Carnivora; family Mustelidae; genus Mustela; species Mustela nivalis. Next base: position 179,559 of record NW_028136201.1, on the reverse strand, counting down.
CTTTTACAGGATAGTCGAGACCGGTCAGATGGCTCCAAGATGTCCCATACAGAATGACGCCAGAGCAGGGTTCTAAGGATGGATGCCTGGAGAGTCCAATTCGCATTCCTATTGTCTCCTAGAGACAAGGCAGGATTGATCTGCTTCCTCTGGGGGAGCAACCAATGGGGCTGTGTTGAAATGGACTCTCCTGAGAATAGGGCATAATGTGGGTTTGTGTCCATGGAAATCTTGGAATGGGGCGGTGGCTCCAGGGACCTGAAGGTTTCTCCTAACTTGAGGTTTTGACACAGCTCCAAAAAGCATGTTTGCATGTGTAGACGAGATTTGTTCTGACTGGTACCTCTGGAAGAACCCATATGCTGGTATTGGAAACCAAGCCTCTGAGGAAAGATGCCTGGAAACCAAAGCAATGGATCTGATTAGGGCCTTGGTGCCTGTCTGGTTCAATCTTCCTCTCTGGGGATATCTGTCTACGGGTCTGAGTTGAGGTAGTTGCTCAGCTTGGGATAAATCGCCCTTGTTTGTCCTGGGCGGCCGACACTATTGGGATGGCCTCGGGGACTTTGGAGGTTTCTCCTAATCTGTAGGGTTGTGTCCAGGCACAGTCCTGAGGTGTGGCTCCAGGGGCCCCAGCCTGGAAGGTGTGTGGGTTAGTACTGTGGGGACAGAAGTCTGAAAACCCAAACTTAACTTAGGTTTGGGGACATATGTATGACACGCCCGATCTATAGACCTTGAGGAGAATTTTTTGTTCTATGAACAAAGGGCAAACGTGAGGCACTTGCCCAGGTTTTTGTCTCTGGATTTTGTGTCAACGATGGCCATGGAATGTCGGGATGGCCTCATGGGCTATCGACGAGTCTTTCTCTCTGTGGATTTGGGCAGATCCCAAGTGTTTGGGGTTATTCTTTGGATGGGAGGAGTCCTTTCGGTATATTTTTTACCTCAGGTGTCCCACCAGAGAAGGATTCCAGAGCAGACCTGAGTAGTGATGACTAGACATCTCAACCTCTGGTTAAGATTGGGGGACTAGGGGCATGGCAAGCCCCATATGAGTGCTCTTGGTCTTGCCACTGAGATGATTTCCTTGAGGACAGGGCTCACGCTGAGGGTCACAATGTGTGTTTGTGCCCATGGCGGCCTCAAGCATGGGCTGGCCCTTGGGCCACACTGGATTCTCCTACACTGAATTTTGTACAACATGCTAATCACAAGTTTTCTTGCCTTGGGGAAGGAGGAGTTCTGATTTTTGTATCACGTTCACCCCTGGGTAGTGAGGGGAGATAAGTTCTAGGTTATAAAGCCTGAAAACCGAGTTTGGGAAGAGATGACCACCACATTGGACATGGCCTGTCCAATGTGCACAGTGTACGGTCAGCTGTCTGGGTTTCGGTCGGGGGTTCTGGGCTCAGGCTGTGTCATACAGGGATTTAGTGCCCAGACTAGCCTGTATAGTTGGGGTACAGTCAAGTGGAATGCAGGTTGATCCTCATTTGGCATTTCTGGGTAGCTTCATAAGGCAAAGTTTTTCTTCTGGAGGGCAGGCAGAGTGCTGCATTGTGTCTCCAGAATTCCCAACTTGAGGGCTTGTGGGCCAGAAGTGTGAGGATGGAAGTCTGAGAACACAAGCTAGGCTTAGGTTTAGGGACCAGGGCACGGCAAGCACACTCTGCAGACCTGAATCGAGATCTCGTGCAACTGAAGTCAGGGCGAGGATCAGACGTTGGCTCAGGATGGAGTTTCTATCCATGATGGCCCCTTAATGAAGGTGGGGGACATCACGAGGTTATGGATGTATACCCACGTTGGGATTGTGTGATACTCCAAACCGCAAGGATTCCTTCTGCGGGACAGTCGAGACCTGTCAGATGGATCCAGGTTGCCCCATAAGGACCTTCTGCAGAGCAGGGTTCTAATGATGGATGCCTGGGCAGCCCAACTCGCATTACAATTGTCTCCTAGCGAAAAGGCAGGTTCTATATACTGGCTCTGGGGGAGCAACCGAGGGGGCCGAATTGAAATGGACTCTCCTGAGGATCGGTCATATTGTGGGTTTGTGTCCCTGGAGACCTTGGAATGGGGAGGTGGCGCCAGCGCCCTGAAAGAATCTTCTAACCAGAGGTTTTGAGACAGCTCCAAAGCGCCACTTTCCCCTAAGGAGTTGAGGTTTGTTCTGATTCATTCCTCAGGAACCACAATAAGATGGTATTGAAAAGCAGGCTTCTGAGGAGAGATGCCTGGAAACCAAAGCAGTGGATTTTGTTAGGTCCTAGGGGCCTGTCCACTTCATTCTTCTTCTTTGGGAACATCTCTCTATGGTTCTGAGTGGAGGTCGTTGCTCAGCTGGTGTATCGCCCCATTTGTCCTGGGTGGCCACACTATTGTAGGTTTCTCCTAATATGTACGGTTGTAGCCAATGGAATGGGCAGAATTTTCTTGGAAAGGGCAGGCACAGTCCTGAAGTGTTGCCCCAGCTGTCTTCATTTCGGTCGGGAGATCCAGGCTCAGGCTGTGTCAGACAGGGCTTTAGTGCTCATGCTAGGCTGTATAATTGGGGTACAGTCGAGTGGCCTGCAGGTTGATCCTCATTTGGGGTTTCTGGGTAGCTCCATAGGGCAACGATTTTCTTCTGGAGGGCAGTCAGAGTGCTGCATTGTGGCTCTGGAATTCCCAAACTGGAGGGCTTGTAGCCCAGGAGTGTGAGGATGTAAGTCTGAGAACACAAGCTAAGCCAGGTTTTCGGGGTGACAGCATTGCAGGCATGCTCTGCAGAGCTAAATCGAGATCTCGTGCATCTGAAATCAGGGCGAGGATCAGACGTTGGCTCAGGTTGGAGATTCTGTCCATGATTTCCCCAACATGAAGTTGGGGGGACATCAGGAAGCCTTGAAAGTTTTACCACTGTGTGCGTGTGTGATGCTCCAAACCACAAGAATTCCTTCTGCGGGACAGTTGAGACCTGTTGCATGGATCAAGGACGTCCCATAAGAAACTTCTCCAGAACAAGGTTCTAATGGTGGATGCCTAGGCAGCCCAACTCGCATTCCAGTTGTCTCCTAGTAACAAGGCAGGAGTGGGCTGAATTTAAATGGACTCTCCTGAGGATCGGTCATAATGTGGGTTTGTGTCCATTGAGACCTTGGAATGGGGCAGTGGCTCCAGTGCCCTCAATTCTCCTTACTGGAGGTTTTGAGACAGCTCCAAAGAACAAGTTTCCCATGTGGAGATGAGATTTGTCCTGATCGGTGCCTCAGGAACCCCCATAAGCTGATATTGGAAACCAAGCATCTGAGGAGAGATGCCTGGAAACCAAAGCAATGGATCCGATTAAGACCCAGGGGCCTTTCTGCTTCAATATTCTCCTTGCAGAGCCTCTATCTATGATTCAGAATAAAGGTCATCACCCAGATTGTATCAGATAGCACCTGTTTGTCCAGGAAGGCCAACACTATTAAGATGGTCTTGGGGACTTTGTAGGTTTCTCCTAATCTGTAGGGTTGTTGCAAGTGAAATGGGCAGAAATCCCTTGGAGAGGGCTGGCACAGTCCTTAGGTGTGGCCCAAGCTGTCTGGGTGTCTGTCGGAGGTCCGCGCTCAGGCTGTGTCAGAAAGGGTATTAGTGCCCAAGGTAGACTGTATAATTGGAGTACAGTTGAGTGGCGTGCAGATTGATCCTCATTTGGCGTTTCTGGGTAGCCCCAGGGGCAACGTTTTTCTTCTGGAGCGCTGGAAGAATGCTGCCTTGTGGCTCCGGAATTCCCAAACTGGAGGGTGTGTGGGCCAGAAGTGTGAGGAATGAAGTCTGAGAACACAAACTAGGCTTTGGTTTCATGGCGAGGGCATGGCAGGCACACTCTCAGAGCTAAATCGAGATCTCATGCATCTGAAGTCAGGGCGAGGATCTGATGTAGGCATAGGCTGGAGTTTGTGTTCAGGATGGCCTCTTCATGAAGGTGGTGGGCATCATGGGGCCATGGAGGCTCTCCCACGATGGAAGTTATAAGATGCTCCAATTGGCAAGGATTCCTTTTACAGGATAGTCGAGACCGGTCAGATGGCTCCAAGATGTCCCATACAGAATGACGCCAGAGCAGGGTTCTAAGGATGGATGCCTGGAGAGTCCAATTCGCATTCCTATTGTCTCCTAGAGACAAGGCAGGATTGATCTGCTTCCTCTGGGGGAGCAACCAATGGGGCTGTGTTGAAATGGACTCTCCTGAGAATAGGGCATAATGTGGGTTTGTGTCCATGGAAATCTTGGAATGGGGCGGTGGCTCCAGGGACCTGAAGGTTTCTCCTAACTTGAGGTTTTGACACAGCTCCAAAAAGCATGTTTGCATGTGTAGACGAGATTTGTTCTGACTGGTACCTCTGGAAGAACCCATATGCTGGTATTGGAAACCAAGCCTCTGAGGAAAGATGCCTGGAAACCAAAGCAATGGATCTGATTAGGGCCTTGGTGCCTGTCTGGTTCAATCTTCCTCTCTGGGGATATCTGTCTACGGGTCTGAGTTGAGGTAGTTGCTCAGCTTGGGATAAATCGCCCTTGTTTGTCCTGGGCGGCCGACACTATTGGGATGGCCTCGGGGACTTTGGAGGTTTCTCCTAATCTGTAGGGTTGTGTCCAGGCACAGTCCTGAGGTGTGGCTCCAGGGGCCCCAGCCTGGAAGGTGTGTGGGTTAGTACTGTGGGGACAGAAGTCTGAAAACCCAAACTTAACTTAGGTTTGGGGACATATGTATGACACGCCCGATCTATAGACCTTGAGGAGAATTTTTTGTTCTATGAACAAAGGGCAAACGTGAGGCACTTGCCCAGGTTTTTGTCTCTGGATTTTGTGTCAACGATGGCCATGGAATGTCGGGATGGCCTCATGGGCTATCGACGAGTCTTTCTCTCTGTGGATTTGGGCAGATCCCAAGTGTTTGGGGTTATTCTTTGGATGGGAGGAGTCCTTTCGGTATATTTTTTACCTCAGGTGTCCCACCAGAGAAGGATTCCAGAGCAGACCTGAGTAGTGATGACTAGACATCTCAACCTCTGGTTAAGATTGGGGGACTAGGGGCATGGCAAGCCCCATATGAGTGCTCTTGGTCTTGCCACTGAGATGATTTCCTTGAGGACAGGGCTCACGCTGAGGGTCACAATGTGTGTTTGTGCCCATGGCGGCCTCAAGCATGGGCTGGCCCTTGGGCCACACTGGATTCTCCTACACTGAATTTTGTACAACATGCTAATCACAAGTTTTCTTGCCTTGGGGAAGGAGGAGTTCTGATTTTTGTATCACGTTCACCCCTGGGTAGTGAGGGGAGATAAGTTCTAGGTTATAAAGCCTGAAAACCGAGTTTGGGAAGAGATGACCACCACATTGGACATGGCCTGTCCAATGTGCACAGTGTACGGTCAGCTGTCTGGGTTTCGGTCGGGGGTTCTGGGCTCAGGCTGTGTCATACAGGGATTTAGTGCCCAGACTAGCCTGTATAGTTGGGGTACAGTCAAGTGGAATGCAGGTTGATCCTCATTTGGCATTTCTGGGTAGCTTCATAAGGCAAAGTTTTTCTTCTGGAGGGCAGGCAGAGTGCTGCATTGTGTCTCCAGAATTCCCAACTTGAGGGCTTGTGGGCCAGAAGTGTGAGGATGGAAGCCTGAGAACACAAGCTAGGCTTAGGTTTAGGGACCAGGGCACGGCAAGCACACTCTGCAGACCTGAATCGAGATCTCGTGCAACTGAAGTCAGGGCGAGGATCAGACGTTGGCTCAGGATGGAGTTTCTATCCATGATGGCCCCTTAATGAAGGTGGGGGACATCACGAGGTTATGGATGTATACCCACGTTGGGATTGTGTGATACTCCAAACCGCAAGGATTCCTTCTGCGGGACAGTCGAGACCTGTCAGATGGATCCAGGTTGCCCCATAAGGACCTTCTGCAGAGCAGGGTTCTAATGATGGATGCCTGGGCAGCCCAACTCGCATTACAATTGTCTCCTAGCGAAAAGGCAGGTTCTATATACTGGCTCTGGGGGAGCAACCGAGGGGGCCGAATTGAAATGGACTCTCCTGAGGATCGGTCATATTGTGGGTTTGTGTCCCTGGAGACCTTGGAATGGGGAGGTGGCGCCAGCGCCCTGAAAGAATCTTCTAACCAGAGGTTTTGAGACAGCTCCAAAGCGCCACTTTCCCCTAAGGAGTTGAGGTTTGTTCTGATTCATTCCTCAGGAACCACAATAAGATGGTATTGAAAAGCAGGCTTCTGAGGAGAGATGCCTGGAAACCAAAGCAGTGGATTTTGTTAGGTCCTAGGGGCCTGTCCACTTCATTCTTCTTCTTTGGGAACATCTCTCTATGGTTCTGAGTGGAGGTCGTTGCTCAGCTGGTGTATCGCCCCATTTGTCCTGGGTGGCCACACTATTGTAGGTTTCTCCTAATATGTACGGTTGTAGCCAATGGAATGGGCAGAATTTTCTTGGAAAGGGCAGGCACAGTCCTGAAGTGTTGCCCCAGCTGTCTTCATTTCGGTCGGGAGATCCAGGCTCAGGCTGTGTCAGACAGGGCTTTAGTGCTCATGCTAGGCTGTATAATTGGGGTACAGTCGAGTGGCCTGCAGGTTGATCCTCATTTGGGGTTTCTGGGTAGCTCCATAGGGCAACGATTTTCTTCTGGAGGGCAGTCAGAGTGCTGCATTGTGGCTCTGGAATTCCCAAACTGGAGGGCTTGTAGCCCAGGAGTGTGAGGATGTAAGTCTGAGAACACAAGCTAAGCCAGGTTTTCGGGGTGACAGCATTGCAGGCATGCTCTGCAGAGCTAAATCGAGATCTCGTGCATCTGAAATCAGGGCGAGGATCAGACGTTGGCTCAGGTTGGAGATTCTGTCCATGATTTCCCCAACATGAAGTTGGGGGGACATCAGGAAGCCTTGAAAGTTTTACCACTGTGTGCGTGTGTGATGCTCCAAACCACAAGAATTCCTTCTGCGGGACAGTTGAGACCTGTTGCATGGATCAAGGACGTCCCATAAGAAACTTCTCCAGAACAAGGTTCTAATGGTGGATGCCTAGGCAGCCCAACTCGCATTCCAGTTGTCTCCTAGTAACAAGGCAGGAGTGGGCTGAATTTAAATGGACTCTCCTGAGGATCGGTCATAATGTGGGTTTGTGTCCATTGAGACCTTGGAATGGGGCAGTGGCTCCAGTGCCCTCAATTCTCCTTACTGGAGGTTTTGAGACAGCTCCAAAGAACAAGTTTCCCATGTGGAGATGAGATTTGTCCTGATCGGTGCCTCAGGAACCCCCATAAGCTGATATTGGAAACCAAGCATCTGAGGAGAGATGCCTGGAAACCAAAGCAATGGATCCGATTAAGACCCAGGGGCCTTTCTGCTTCAATATTCTCCTTGCAGAGCCTCTATCTATGATTCAGAATAAAGGTCATCACCCAGATTGTATCAGATAGCACCTGTTTGTCCAGGAAGGCCAACACTATTAAGATGGTCTTGGGGACTTTGTAGGTTTCTCCTAATCTGTAGGGTTGTTGCAAGTGAAATGGGCAGAAATCCCTTGGAGAGGGCTGGCACAGTCCTTAGGTGTGGCCCAAGCTGTCTGGGTGTCTGTCGGAGGTCCGCGCTCAGGCTGTGTCAGAAAGGGTATTAGTGCCCAAGGTAGACTGTATAATTGGAGTACAGTTGAGTGGCGTGCAGATTGATCCTCATTTGGCGTTTCTGGGTAGCCCCAGGGGCAACGTTTTTCTTCTGGAGCGCTGGAAGAATGCTGCCTTGTGGCTCCGGAATTCCCAAACTGGAGGGTGTGTGGGCCAGAAGTGTGAGGAATGAAGTCTGAGAACACAAACTAGGCTTTGGTTTCATGGCGAGGGCATGGCAGGCACACTCTCAGAGCTAAATCGAGATCTCATGCATCTGAAGTCAGGGCGAGGATCTGATGTAGGCATAGGCTGGAGTTTGTGTTCAGGATGGCCTCTTCATGAAGGTGGTGGGCATCATGGGGCCATGGAGGCTCTCCCACGATGGAAGTTATAAGATGCTCCAATTGGCAAGGATTCCTTTTACAGGATAGTCGAGACCGGTCAGATGGCTCCAAGATGTCCCATACAGAATGACGCCAGAGCAGGGTTCTAAGGATGGATGCCTGGAGAGTCCAATTCGCATTCCTATTGTCTCCTAGAGACAAGGCAGGATTGATCTGCTTCCTCTGGGGGAGCAACCAATGGGGCTGTGTTGAAATGGACTCTCCTGAGAATAGGGCATAATGTGGGTTTGTGTCCATGGAAATCTTGGAATGGGGCGGTGGCTCCAGGGACCTGAAGGTTTCTCCTAACTTGAGGTTTTGACACAGCTCCAAAAAGCATGTTTGCATGTGTAGACGAGATTTGTTCTGACTGGTACCTCTGGAAGAACCCATATGCTGGTATTGGAAACCAAGCCTCTGAGGAAAGATGCCTGGAAACCAAAGCAATGGATCTGATTAGGGCCTTGGTGCCTGTCTGGTTCAATCTTCCTCTCTGGGGATATCTGTCTACGGGTCTGAGTTGAGGTAGTTGCTCAGCTTGGGATAAATCGCCCTTGTTTGTCCTGGGCGGCCGACACTATTGGGATGGCCTCGGGGACTTTGGAGGTTTCTCCTAATCTGTAGGGTTGTGTCCAGGCACAGTCCTGAGGTGTGGCTCCAGGGGCCCCAGCCTGGAAGGTGTGTGGGTTAGTACTGTGGGGACAGAAGTCTGAAAACCCAAACTTAACTTAGGTTTGGGGACATATGTATGACACGCCCGATCTATAGACCTTGAGGAGAATTTTTTGTTCTATGAACAAAGGGCAAACGTGAGGCACTTGCCCAGGTTTTTGTCTCTGGATTTTGTGTCAACGATGGCCATGGAATGTCGGGATGGCCTCATGGGCTATCGACGAGTCTTTCTCTCTGTGGATTTGGGCAGATCCCAAGTGTTTGGGGTTATTCTTTGGATGGGAGGAGTCCTTTCGGTATATTTTTTACCTCAGGTGTCCCACCAGAGAAGGATTCCAGAGCAGACCTGAGTAGTGATGACTAGACATCTCAACCTCTGGTTAAGATTGGGGGACTAGGGGCATGGCAAGCCCCATATGAGTGCTCTTGGTCTTGCCACTGAGATGATTTCCTTGAGGACAGGGCTCACGCTGAGGGTCACAATGTGTGTTTGTGCCCATGGCGGCCTCAAGCATGGGCTGGCCCTTGGGCCACACTGGATTCTCCTACACTGAATTTTGTACAACATGCTAATCACAAGTTTTCTTGCCTTGGGGAAGGAGGAGTTCTGATTTTTGTATCACGTTCACCCCTGGGTAGTGAGGGGAGATAAGTTCTAGGTTATAAAGCCTGAAAACCGAGTTTGGGAAGAGATGACCACCACATTGGACATGGCCTGTCCAATGTGCACAGTGTACGGTCAGCTGTCTGGGTTTCGGTCGGGGGTTCTGGGCTCAGGCTGTGTCATACAGGGATTTAGTGCCCAGACTAGCCTGTATAGTTGGGGTACAGTCAAGTGGAATGCAGGTTGATCCTCATTTGGCATTTCTGGGTAGCTTCATAAGGCAAAGTTTTTCTTCTGGAGGGCAGGCAGAGTGCTGCATTGTGTCTCCAGAATTCCCAACTTGAGGGCTTGTGGGCCAGAAGTGTGAGGATGGAAGTCTGAGAACACAAGCTAGGCTTAGGTTTAGGGACCAGGGCACGGCAAGCACACTCTGCAGACCTGAATCGAGATCTCGTGCAACTGAAGTCAGGGCGAGGATCAGACGTTGGCTCAGGATGGAGTTTCTATCCATGATGGCCCCTTAATGAAGGTGGGGGACATCACGAGGTTATGGATGTATACCCACGTTGGGATTGTGTGATACTCCAAACCGCAAGGATTCCTTCTGCGGGACAGTCGAGACCTGTCAGATGGATCCAGGTTGCCCCATAAGGACCTTCTGCAGAGCAGGGTTCTAATGATGGATGCCTGGGCAGCCCAACTCGCATTACAATTGTCTCCTAGCGAAAAGGCAGGTTCTATATACTGGCTCTGGGGGAGCAACCGAGGGGGCCGAATTGAAATGGACTCTCCTGAGGATCGGTCATATTGTGGGTTTGTGTCCCTGGAGACCTTGGAATGGGGAGGTGGCGCCAGCGCCCTGAAAGAATCTTCTAACCAGAGGTTTTGAGACAGCTCCAAAGCGCCACTTTCCCCTAAGGAGTTGAGGTTTGTTCTGATTCATTCCTCAGGAACCACAATAAGATGGTATTGAAAAGCAGGCTTCTGAGGAGAGATGCCTGGAAACCAAAGCAGTGGATTTTGTTAGGTCCTAGGGGCCTGTCCACTTCATTCTTCTTCTTTGGGAACATCTCTCTATGGTTCTGAGTGGAGGTCGTTGCTCAGCTGGTGTATCGCCCCATTTGTCCTGGGTGGCCACACTATTGTAGGTTTCTCCTAATATGTACGGTTGTAGCCAATGGAATGGGCAGAATTTTCTTGGAAAGGGCAGGCACAGTCCTGAAGTGTTGCCCCAGCTGTCTTCATTTCGGTCGGGAGATCCAGGCTCAGGCTGTGTCAGACAGGGCTTTAGTGCTCATGCTAGGCTGTATAATTGGGGTACAGTCGAGTGGCCTGCAGGTTGATCCTCATTTGGGGTTTCTGGGTAGCTCCATAGGGCAACGATTTTCTTCTGGAGGGCAGTCAGAGTGCTGCATTGTGGCTCTGGAATTCCCAAACTGGAGGGCTTGTAGCCCAGGAGTGTGAGGATGTAAGTCTGAGAACACAAGCTAAGCCAGGTTTTCGGGGTGACAGCATTGCAGGCATGCTCTGCAGAGCTAAATCGAGATCTCGTGCATCTGAAATCAGGGCGAGGATCAGACGTTGGCTCAGGTTGGAGATTCTGTCCATGATTTCCCCAACATGAAGTTGGGGGGACATCAGGAAGCCTTGAAAGTTTTACCACTGTGTGCGTGTGTGATGCTCCAAACCACAAGAATTCCTTCTGCGGGACAGTTGAGACCTGTTGCATGGATCAAGGACGTCCCATAAGAAACTTCTCCAGAACAAGGTTCTAATGGTGGATGCCTAGGCAGCCCAACTCGCATTCCAGTTGTCTCCTAGTAACAAGGCAGGAGTGGGCTGAATTTAAATGGACTCTCCTGAGGATCGGTCATAATGTGGGTTTGTGTCCATTGAGACCTTGGAATGGGGCAGTGGCTCCAGTGCCCTCAATTCTCCTTACTGGAGGTTTTGAGACAGCTCCAAAGAACAAGTTTCCCATGTGGAGATGAGATTTGTCCTGATCGGTGCCTCAGGAACCCCCATAAGCTGATATTGGAAACCAAGCATCTGAGGAGAGATGCCTGGAAACCAAAGCAATGGATCCGATTAAGACCCAGGGGCCTTTCTGCTTCAATATTCTCCTTGCAGAGCCTCTATCTATGATTCAGAATAAAGGTCATCACCCAGATTGTATCAGATAGCACCTGTTTGTCCAGGAAGGCCAACACTATTAAGATGGTCTTGGGGACTTTGTAGGTTTCTCCTAATCTGTAGGGTTGTTGCAAGTGAAATGGGCAGAAATCCCTTGGAGAGGGCTGGCACAGTCCTTAGGTGTGGCCCAAGCTGTCTGGGTGTCTGTCGGAGGTCCGCGCTCAGGCTGTGTCAGAAAGGGTATTAGTGCCCAAGGTAGACTGTATAATTGGAGTACAGTTGAGTGGCGTGCAGATTGATCCTCATTTGGCGTTTCTGGGTAGCCCCAGGGGCAACGTTTTTCTTCTGGAGCGCTGGAAGAATGCTGCCTTGTGGCTCCGGAATTCCCAAACTGGAGGGTGTGTGGGCCAGAAGTGTGAGGAATGAAGTCTGAGAACACAAACTAGGCTTTGGTTTCATGGCGAGGGCATGGCAGGCACACTCTCAGAGCTAAATCGAGATCTCATGCATCTGAAGTCAGGGCGAGGATCTGATGTAGGCATAGGCTGGAGTTTGTGTTCAGGATGGCCTCTTCATGAAGGTGGTGGGCATCATGGGGCCATGGAGGCTCTCCCACGATGGAAGTTATAAGATGCTCCAATTGGCAAGGATTCCTTTTACAGGATAGTCGAGACCGGTCAGATGGCTCCAAGATGTCCCATACAGAATGACGCCAGAGCAGGGTTCTAAGGATGGATGCCTGGAGAGTCCAATTCGCATTCCTATTGTCTCCTAGAGACAAGGCAGGATTGATCTGCTTCCTCTGGGGGAGCAACCAATGGGGCTGTGTTGAAATGGACTCTCCTGAGAATAGGGCATAATGTGGGTTTGTGTCCATGGAAATCTTGGAATGGGGCGGTGGCTCCAGGGACCTGAAGGTTTCTCCTAACTTGAGGTTTTGACACAGCTCCAAAAAGCATGTTTGCATGTGTAGACGAGATTTGTTCTGACTGGTACCTCTGGAAGAACCCATATGCTGGTATTGGAAACCAAGCCTCTGAGGAAAGATGCCTGGAAACCAAAGCAATGGATCTGATTAGGGCCTTGGTGCCTGTCTGGTTCAATCTTCCTCTCTGGGGATATCTGTCTACGGGTCTGAGTTGAGGTAGTTGCTCAGCTTGGGATAAATCGCCCTTGTTTGTCCTGGGCGGCCGACACTATTGGGATGGCCTCGGGGACTTTGGAGGTTTCTCCTAATCTGTAGGGTTGTGTCCAGGCACAGTCCTGAGGTGTGGCTCCAGGGGCCCCAGCCTGGAAGGTGTGTGGGTTAGTACTGTGGGGACAGAAGTCTGAAAACCCAAACTTAACTTAGGTTTGGGGACATATGTATGACACGCCCGATCTATAGACCTTGAGGAGAATTTTTTGTTCTATGAACAAAGGGCAAACGTGAGGCACTTGCCCAGGTTTTTGTCTCTGGATTTTGTGTCAACGATGGCCATGGAATGTCGGGATGGCCTCATGGGCTATCGACGAGTCTTTCTCTCTGTGGATTTGGGCAGATCCCAAGTGTTTGGGGTTATTCTTTGGATGGGAGGAGTCCTTTCGGTATATTTTTTACCTCAGGTGTCCCACCAGAGAAGGATTCCAGAGCAGACCTGAGTAGTGATGACTAGACATCTCAACCTCTGGTTAAGATTGGGGGACTAGGGGCATGGCAAGCCCCATATGAGTGCTCTTGGTCTTGCCACTGAGATGATTTCCTTGAGGACAGGGCTCACGCTGAGGGTCACAATGTGTGTTTGTGCCCATGGCGGCCTCAAGCATGGGCTGGCCCTTGGGCCACACTGGATTCTCCTACACTGAATTTTGTACAACATGCTAATCACAAGTTTTCTTGCCTTGGGGAAGGAGGAGTTCTGATTTTTGTATCACGTTCACCCCTGGGTAGTGAGGGGAGATAAGTTCTAGGTTATAAAGCCTGAAAACCGAGTTTGGGAAGAGATGACCACCACATTGGACATGGCCTGTCCAATGTGCACAGTGTACGGTCAGCTGTCTGGGTTTCGGTCGGGGGTTCTGGGCTCAGGCTGTGTCATACAGGGATTTAGTGCCCAGACTAGCCTGTATAGTTGGGGTACAGTCAAGTGGAATGCAGGTTGATCCTCATTTGGCATTTCTGGGTAGCTTCATAAGGCAAAGTTTTTCTTCTGGAGGGCAGGCAGAGTGCTGCATTGTGTCTCCAGAATTCCCAACTTGAGGGCTTGTGGGCCAGAAGTGTGAGGATGGAAGTCTGAGAACACAAGCTAGGCTTAGGTTTAGGGACCAGGGCACGGCAAGCACACTCTGCAGACCTGAATCGAGATCTCGTGCAACTGAAGTCAGGGCGAGGATCAGACGTTGGCTCAGGATGGAGTTTCTATCCATGATGGCCCCTTAATGAAGGTGGGGGACATCACGAGGTTATGGATGTATACCCACGTTGGGATTGTGTGATACTCCAAACCGCAAGGATTCCTTCTGCGGGACAGTCGAGACCTGTCAGATGGATCCAGGTTGCCCCATAAGGACCTTCTGCAGAGCAGGGTTCTAATGATGGATGCCTGGGCAGCCCAACTCGCATTACAATTGTCTCCTAGCGAAAAGGCAGGTTCTATATACTGGCTCTGGGGGAGCAACCGAGGGGGCCGAATTGAAATGGACTCTCCTGAGGATCGGTCATATTGTGGGTTTGTGTCCCTGGAGACCTTGGAATGGGGAGGTGGCGCCAGCGCCCTGAAAGAATCTTCTAACCAGAGGTTTTGAGACAGCTCCAAAGCGCCACTTTCCGCTAAGGAGTTGAGGTTTGTTCTGATTCATTCCTCAGGAACCACAATAAGATGGTATTGAAAAGCAGGCTTCTGAGGAGAGATGCCTGGAAACCAAAGCAGTGGATTTTGTTAGGTCCTAGGGGCCTGTCCACTTCATTCTTCTTCTTTGGGAACATCTCTCTATGGTTCTGAGTGGAGGTCGTTGCTCAGCTGGTGTATCGCCCCATTTGTCCTGGGTGGCCACACTATTGTAGGTTTCTCCTAATATGTACGGTTGTAGCCAATGGAATGGGCAGAATTTTCTTGGAAAGGGCAGGCACAGTCCTGAAGTGTTGCCCCAGCTGTCTTCATTTCGGTCGGGAGATCCAGGCTCAGGCTGTGTCAGACAGGGCTTTAGTGCTCATGCTAGGCTGTATAATTGGGGTACAGTCGAGTGGCCTGCAGGTTGATCCTCATTTGGGGTTTCTGGGTAGCTCCATAGGGCAACGATTTTCTTCTGGAGGGCAGTCAGAGTGCTGCATTGTGGCTCTGGAATTCCCAAACTGGAGGGCTTGTAGCCCAGGAGTGTGAGGATGTAAGTCTGAGAACACAAGCTAAGCCAGGTTTTCGGGGTGACAGCATTGCAGGCATGCTCTGCAGAGCTAAATCGAGATCTCGTGCATCTGAAATCAGGGCGAGGATCAGACGTTGGCTCAGGTTGGAGATTCTGTCCATGATTTCCCCAACATGAAGTTGGGGGGACATCAGGAAGCCTTGAAAGTTTTACCACTGTGTGCGTGTGTGATGCTCCAAACCACAAGAATTCCTTCTGCGGGACAGTTGAGACCTGTTGCATGGATCAAGGACGTCCCATAAGAAACTTCTCCAGAACAAGGTTCTAATGGTGGATGCCTAGGCAGCCCAACTCGCATTCCAGTTGTCTCCTAGTAACAAGGCAGGAGTGGGCTGAATTTAAATGGACTCTCCTGAGGATCGGTCATAATGTGGGTTTGTGTCCATTGAGACCTTGGAATGGGGCAGTGGCTCCAGTGCCCTCAATTCTCCTTACTGGAGGTTTTGAGACAGCTCCAAAGAACAAGTTTCCCATGTGGAGATGAGATTTGTCCTGATCGGTGCCTCAGGAACCCCCATAAGCTGATATTGGAAACCAAGCATCTGAGGAGAGATGCCTGGAAACCAAAGCAATGGATCCGATTAAGACCCAGGGGCCTTTCTGCTTCAATATTCTCCTTGCAGAGCCTCTATCTATGATTCAGAATAAAGGTCATCACCCAGATTGTATCAGATAGCACCTGTTTGTCCAGGAAGGCCAACACTATTAAGATGGTCTTGGGGACTTTGTAGGTTTCTCCTAATCTGTAGGGTTGTTGCAAGTGAAATGGGCAGAAATCCCTTGGAGAGGGCTGGCACAGTCCTTAGGTGTGGCCCAAGCTGTCTGGGTGTCTGTCGGAGGTCCGCGCTCAGGCTGTGTCAGAAAGGGTATTAGTGCCCAAGGTAGACTGTATAATTGGAGTACAGTTGAGTGGCGTGCAGATTGATCCTCATTTGGCGTTTCTGGGTAGCCCCAGGGGCAACGTTTTTCTTCTGGAGCGCTGGAAGAATGCTGCCTTGTGGCTCCGGAATTCCCAAACTGGAGGGTGTGTGGGCCAGAAGTGTGAGGAATGAAGTCTGAGAACACAAACTAGGCTTTGGTTTCATGGCGAGGGCATGGCAGGCACACTCTCAGAGCTAAATCGAGATCTCATGCATCTGAAGTCAGGGCGAGGATCTGATGTAGGCATAGGCTGGAGTTTGTGTTCAGGATGGCCTCTTCATGAAGGTGGTGGGCATCATGGGGCCATGGAGGCTCTCCCACGATGGAAGTTATAAGATGCTCCAATTGGCAAGGATTCCTTTTACAGGATAGTCGAGACCGGTCAGATGGCTCCAAGATGTCCCATACAGAATGACGCCAGAGCAGGGTTCTAAGGATGGATGCCTGGAGAGTCCAATTCGCATTCCTATTGTCTCCTAGAGACAAGGCAGGATTGATCTGCTTCCTCTGGGGGAGCAACCAATGGGGCTGTGTTGAAATGGACTCTCCTGAGAATAGGGCATAATGTGGGTTTGTGTCCATGGAAATCTTGGAATGGGGCGGTGG
Organism: Mustela nivalis; assembly: GCF_964662115.1. Classification (NCBI taxonomy): domain Eukaryota; kingdom Metazoa; phylum Chordata; class Mammalia; order Carnivora; family Mustelidae; genus Mustela; species Mustela nivalis. The sequence continues at coordinate 163,199 of NW_028136201.1, read as the reverse complement.
CTCCAGGGACCTGAAGGTTTCTCCTAACTTGAGGTTTTGACACAGCTCCAAAAAGCATGTTTGCATGTGTAGACGAGATTTGTTCTGACTGGTACCTCTGGAAGAACCCATATGCTGGTATTGGAAACCAAGCCTCTGAGGAAAGATGCCTGGAAACCAAAGCAATGGATCTGATTAGGGCCTTGGTGCCTGTCTGGTTCAATCTTCCTCTCTGGGGATATCTGTCTACGGGTCTGAGTTGAGGTAGTTGCTCAGCTTGGGATAAATCGCCCTTGTTTGTCCTGGGCGGCCGACACTATTGGGATGGCCTCGGGGACTTTGGAGGTTTCTCCTAATCTGTAGGGTTGTGTCCAGGCACAGTCCTGAGGTGTGGCTCCAGGGGCCCCAGCCTGGAAGGTGTGTGGGTTAGTACTGTGGGGACAGAAGTCTGAAAACCCAAACTTAACTTAGGTTTGGGGACATATGTATGACACGCCCGATCTATAGACCTTGAGGAGAATTTTTTGTTCTATGAACAAAGGGCAAACGTGAGGCACTTGCCCAGGTTTTTGTCTCTGGATTTTGTGTCAACGATGGCCATGGAATGTCGGGATGGCCTCATGGGCTATCGACGAGTCTTTCTCTCTGTGGATTTGGGCAGATCCCAAGTGTTTGGGGTTATTCTTTGGATGGGAGGAGTCCTTTCGGTATATTTTTTACCTCAGGTGTCCCACCAGAGAAGGATTCCAGAGCAGACCTGAGTAGTGATGACTAGACATCTCAACCTCTGGTTAAGATTGGGGGACTAGGGGCATGGCAAGCCCCATATGAGTGCTCTTGGTCTTGCCACTGAGATGATTTCCTTGAGGACAGGGCTCACGCTGAGGGTCACAATGTGTGTTTGTGCCCATGGCGGCCTCAAGCATGGGCTGGCCCTTGGGCCACACTGGATTCTCCTACACTGAATTTTGTACAACATGCTAATCACAAGTTTTCTTGCCTTGGGGAAGGAGGAGTTCTGATTTTTGTATCACGTTCACCCCTGGGTAGTGAGGGGAGATAAGTTCTAGGTTATAAAGCCTGAAAACCGAGTTTGGGAAGAGATGACCACCACATTGGACATGGCCTGTCCAATGTGCACAGTGTACGGTCAGCTGTCTGGGTTTCGGTCGGGGGTTCTGGGCTCAGGCTGTGTCATACAGGGATTTAGTGCCCAGACTAGCCTGTATAGTTGGGGTACAGTCAAGTGGAATGCAGGTTGATCCTCATTTGGCATTTCTGGGTAGCTTCATAAGGCAAAGTTTTTCTTCTGGAGGGCAGGCAGAGTGCTGCATTGTGTCTCCAGAATTCCCAACTTGAGGGCTTGTGGGCCAGAAGTGTGAGGATGGAAGTCTGAGAACACAAGCTAGGCTTAGGTTTAGGGACCAGGGCACGGCAAGCACACTCTGCAGACCTGAATCGAGATCTCGTGCAACTGAAGTCAGGGCGAGGATCAGACGTTGGCTCAGGATGGAGTTTCTATCCATGATGGCCCCTTAATGAAGGTGGGGGACATCACGAGGTTATGGATGTATACCCACGTTGGGATTGTGTGATACTCCAAACCGCAAGGATTCCTTCTGCGGGACAGTCGAGACCTGTCAGATGGATCCAGGTTGCCCCATGGAAGTCGTTCCACACTCATTGTACCTGACCCCACTCTTCTCAGCGGAGGCCAAATTCACACGTAGGGAACATCATGGAGGGCAGGCAATGAATCACCGCCCCACCACCTTGCTTTTTGCCCCTGTCCTTCCTCCTTTTCTCTCTTTCCCTTTCTTCAGATCTCAGCCTATCGTTACCTCTCCCTCTATCTCATTTTCTTTCACACATGGACACCTACAGATGTCCACACAGTCTCTCGATAATGCTTATGCTTCTGAGAGTATGGCTACAGAACCTCTGGTGGAAAGGATTTGGTCAAAACCTTTTGTAGACTAAGCTGTGCATCGCCGTGTTATTTCATCAGTTTTTTCTTCTGTCCCTACCTCTTTCCCATGTGCCCTGGGAAATGAGAGGTTGTGGATTTGGTTTCATGAGTCCACCCCTAAATCCATGGCCAACACGTATGGGTTCCAAGTTGCAAGGAACCAAAGTAGTCTGACCTTGGTCACTTCCACCCAACTCTATCTCTCTCAGAATCCACATGCTCTTTTGCACTGATATATCTGTAGCCCCATGTTGCTACTTGCCTAGTTCCACAGTTGGGTCGCTGATATGTCTCTGTGGATGGAGTTTGTGTTGGAAACCCTCCATATCTAACAAGCCCTAGTGGTTTGTTCTTCAGTTGGCTCTATGGACACATCTACCTTTGCTTTTGTAGACTGGGTGGAAGGCAGTGTCCCTCGCTCCCCGAACAGAGTGTGTTAGGATATCTGGAGAGTGCCTAGCCAAAGTGTCCTCGGGACAGACGGGGTTTGGGCTGTGTCTAGAGAAGCTACGTGTCGGAATGGCTCTCTTGTCGTGTTGGGAGGACCTCGGTCTCCTCTGATCGTGTTTGCAAGGTCTATGGACTCTTGGGGCTGGCCCCTCTGCACACATGATGTGGAGGGAAGAACGGGGCTGCAGCCACATTGGGGTCCAAAGCCAGCCACAACAGATGCTCAAGTATGGACATGAGCCCTGGAGCCTGTCCTCTCCATGCGTGGCCAGTGCCATGCACATCAGTGAGGTCTCAAGCCTCTGGGAGATGTGCAACATGCAGCGCCACTCTGGAAAATAGCTTGGCAGAGGAAATAGATGTCCATTGGAAGCTGGAGGAAGTCTGCCCGTTAGCGGGTTGTTACTCGTGGCCTTGGAGGCCAAGTCCGCAGGGCCTCTGATCTGTCAGGGCCTCTTCCTCCAGCTGTGCCAACCCTGGGATCCCTCAAAGAGAACGTCTCGCCCTCCGACAGAGATCACCCAAGCGGATTCGAGGTGCCAAAAAGAGGATACACATGTCTGCGGGACATGGTCTCGGGGTTTCAACACTGCTCCTCGTCTTCTTGAGGGTCAGCTTCAGGAAGTGCCGGGAGACCACTTGCAACGTCAGGACAGCAATGTCAGGAAAAGCCACAGAGAGCTGCGCCGATGATCCGCTGCCTTTGATAGGCTCCAGTCAGGACTCCGCCCTTGACTAGTGTGGAGGGTTTGTGCATTCCTCAAACCTCTGTGCTTAGAAAACAGCGCCCAGGAAGTTCTAGGGCACCCTCTGTGGAGGCCCCCTGCCCACCTGTCTCCTCGTGCTGCAAGCCACCCCGGGGACAAGCCTAGCCACGACAGCCACCAACTCCCTGGCCGGGGAGATACCCTCGAGCTTCCAGAAGATGCGATTCCTCTCTTTCTGCAGATGCCGTTTCTTGACCGAAAGCCACTGGTTCCCCCGGGAAGGAAGCACAAGCACACGCTCTGACCCGCACACAACCCTACCATTAGGAAATGCTCTGGGACTGCCGTCAGTCCTGCAAAAATGACTCCCTTCGCCGCCTCTTTCTACTGGGTTCTACTTGTCTCCGTGGGGTTCACCTCATGGAATTGCAGAGCCGAGTGAGCCAAAAGGCAAAGGGTGCGTCATTTGGTTCTCTGTGTCCCATTTCCTTTTGGGCCTCTGGTTGGCTGTCGGGTTGCTTGGTAGTTGCCCGGCCGTTTCGATAACTGGCCGTCTCTGGGAATCCACTGAAGCGGTCGACTGATGGCACATTCCATCTCATCTTCCTTTTAACCACAGATGGGACCACCACAATGTAAGCGGAGTTAGGTATATTGTATACACACACACACTCACACACACACACACCCACACACACACACATGCACACACACACCAACACATACCAGCTTCAGAGGAGAGGCAACTTGGCCCTTCCGGTTTCCATTCTGCTTTGAATTGATCTGAATTTCTCCATCTGCTTCTCAGGTTCCTGCAGCTGGCTTCTCCTCCTAGGTCATTATTAAGTAGGGCTCTCCATGGAGAGCTCAAGTCTCTCTGGCTACGCCCTGCCAAGAGCAGGGAAGAATAGGAACACCAGTTGTAGCCTGTGGAAACGCAAAGTGATGGAGTCATCATAGCACAGACTATTTCTCTCTGGCAAAACTAGGGAGGCCTGAATCCGTCTCAGACGCCGGAGAGCGTTGATTCCCTTAGACCAGGACATGGTAGCATCTCCACTGGACTCAATCACTGCACGTTCACACGTCCCATGCCTTTCCTGCGAACGTGGGGCACCCTTGTCCCCACAGGCAGCTAAGGCTGTGGACCAATCCATTCCACATCCATGGCGATGGCTGAAGCCAGTGTATGTCACCTCCATATCCAGCTGGGAGCTCAGTTTCTTTGGGTTCTCTTTGGGCATTCCCGGGGACCCCATGCCCTTTGACGACATTGCAAGTCATTCGGTCTAAGAACACGGGGACCACTGGTTGGCATGGCCCGGGCACACCAACGTGTCAACACATCCACCTGACTTCCCTTAGAAATCATTTTCCCAGACTTATCGTGTGGCCCACACAAAACTCTCTGAGACTTTAGGTATGAGGGACACAAAGGAATGGAAGATACGGAGGCAGCCAGATGATAGACATAGAGATAGAGCAGAGGATGTACATTCAGATACAGATACAGATAGATCCAGTTCACCAGTGCTGCCTGAACGTCAGTTCCTCTTTTGCCACTTAGGTTTGGTTCCAGAATGAGCCCACGAGACAGATCAGGCAGAGCCGATTGGCACCTGCAAACTCCCAAGTGGAAGGGCCATCGTGTGGACAGGAACAGCCTGCAGCTTGGACTCCAGGTGAGTCCCCAGCCTACCAAACGGGTCTCTTCTGGAGCTTCTCCTTCACGCAGGAACGGGTCTGCGTGGGCTTGTCAAGGGTTTGGCAAGAGGGCTTCGGAAAGGAACCCACGTTACCTTGTTGGGTTCCCAGCAATGGACACTGTGTTTATACCGACTCTTGGGCGAGTGCATTCTTTCTGGACAGAAAGGCTTTGAGTATTCTCGTCCTAAAAGTGCCAGGAAGGACAGTGTCCTTTTCTTGGGTCACCTCAGGCTTGCGAGGCAAGTGCTGGCTTGTGTGGGTGGCTCCATGCTGACCTCATGGACTCAGGGAAGGTGAAGATATTAGGAAAATGTAAAAGCAGAAGCAAACACAACACACAGACACACACACACTCTCCCGTTCACACACACTCCCACACTTTCACACACACACAGGCACACACGGACACCAACTTCCCTTTCCACACCGATGTGCCTTGGCTCCCAACCCTTCTTTCTACCTCTTTTCTCTTTTCAGAACGTTTCCCAAAGGAGGGCAGGAGAAAACGGACCGCCATTTCTCCATGCCAAACCAGTCTCCTCCTTCAAGCCTTTGAGACGAACCCATTTCCCTGCATTTCCACCAGAGAACACCTGGCCAGACTCACAGGACTCCCGGAATCCCGCATTCAAATACATTTGCGGAGGGTGTCTGTGAACTGCTGAATGTGCAGGGGAGAGTGGCCCCTGAGACATTCCTAGAGAAACGTGGGCTCGTTGGGGTTATCCACGGGTCCCAGTGCGTGGGCAGTAGGGGGAGAGCATGGACCTTGCAAGGGATGGACTGCACATAAGCAGAATGTGTCAGCCGAAATGGGGATAGTAGGGGAGAACATGAAGGTGAGGTGGCAGTGCCCGTGTGTGTAGAAATGGTGCGTGGACATGAGTGGGGAAACGGAAAAGTTGCCACCTCTCTTTAGGTCATGCAAAGTGTCAGTGCTTCAAAGGCTTGGGGGCGCTCTCCATGTGGCTCCCAGCATTCCCTGAGTGTGTGTGGGCTTGCCTACCTGTGAGTGGACACGTGGTCTTCAGTGTCCTGGGACACAGCACCCCCCCCATGGCAGAATGGATCCTGCTCACAAGCCACACCTTTTCTGGATAACCTAATCATCTCGGATTATCGGCCCTCGGATTCTTGGCCTGGTGGGGGAGAGGTCCCAGGGGAGGCCCAGTTGAGCAGGCTTGGTATCCCTGAGCTCCAGAGAGACTGGTTTCTAGTTAAGTATATGTGAAACAGCTTTATGGTCAATGTAAGTAGTCTCTCCGCAAGGCAGTCCTTGGGTCCAGAGCCCGTGAGCCTGCTTTAGAAAGGCATGTATGGGCCTGGAGCCTGACAAGTCTTGTCACTGTAAAGAGGGGAGGCTCAGCGTGCTCGCTCCTGAGAACCCACATCTCCTCCAGCCAGCGGAGGAGACAGAGTGGCAAGTCAAATGCGGGTGTGGTTGATTTGGACACCTGGAGTTCCATGACTTCCCCTGGGGGCCCAAGACCTGTGCCTGTAGACGGAGTGTGTCGATGTGAGGCCAGTTCAGCACTTGGGCTGAAAGCCTCCAAGGCAGAAGAGGTGGTTTGCCCTTGGGGTCACACGAATCGGACACTGGGGTTCAAATCCTGAGGGACGCTTGGAGGACTTGGAGTAGGCTGGGCAAGGAGGGCAGGTGGTCATCGAAGTCTTGGTCCCAAGACTCAAGGAATGGCTGGTCTGGAAGCTGCAATGGGCAAACTAAGAGAGCGCTAGGCAGGGACCAGGCAGAGCACTACAGAGGGGAGTTAAGCAAAGCAGAGCATAGCAGAACTGAGCGGCTGCCATTGCATCCAGTCAAGTGGGAATCCCGTCCAGACCAGGTGTCCATAGTTGCCTGGGACTTGCCCCTACTTCACAAGGACCAGGTGAAAGGAGTGAACCGAGCTGCGTGAGATGCAGAGCAACAGACCTGGCCTTCTCCCGGAGAGATCCCACACAGGGGAAGGGGCAAGCCAAAGTGGTATCTGTCACTTCTGATTCTCATGTCCGCAACCCCTCTTCTCTGTCCCAGGTCTGGTTCCAGAACAGAAGAGCTCGGCACCCAGGGCAGAGCAGAAGTGGCCCTGCGAATGACCGGGCGGCAAACCAGGAAGCCAGTCCTCACCTGACCATTCCAGGGGACCCAGGCCCCCAGCCCGGTGTCCTCGGATGCTCTCAGCTTCTGGCTCCTTCCAATCCTCTGGGAAGCATGCAGGCTTTTGGGGCAGCGACCCTTCCTGTCCTCTCCATGGGCTTTGCCCCCCTGGTTTCTTGTGGGTGCCCTGTGAGCCATGCCGTGGCGGCCACTATGGCCCCGCATACCCAAGCCTGGCAGGGAGGAAGCAACTCTCCCACTCCTCAAGCCATGAGGAAACATTCCATGATGGGACTGACTCAGGGAGTGTGCCTTTCAGCTCGCAACACCCGTCTTTGTCCCCTGACTCAAAGGGAATGCCAGCGGCAACAGGAGCACCCTGGCTTGGCCCCCGTGCCCTTCCACGGCTATCCCCTGCCTCCAGATGACAATCCATGCCAACCAGTGCAGGATGCAGGGCCCATGGGTAGTCACTATGCCCCGCAGTGGTTGGGGGAGTGGTCCCGACTTCTCGTGAGCACAGGACAGGCTCCAGATGCAGCAGCTGGGCAGCCTGCACACGCTGAGATCCCTGGCTGGCGGTGGCTGGCACCCCCTGCTGCTGGGCTCCCTAGTGCACTGGACCCACAGCTCCCACCTTCTGCAGAAGCCTCACGTTTCTTAGAGGAGCTTCTATCAGCCACAGAGAGGGAGGAAGACACACAGCCTTTTCCGAGTGGGCATCTGTGGCAAGGGGAGGCCCCGGGACCCTTGGAAGCACCCCTCAATGAGGAAGAGTATTCGTCCCTGCTGGCCATGCTGCACGATTCCACGTGGTCTCACGCCTAGGACCAGAGAGGCCTCGGCTTCCCCACTCCCCATTCATTCAGACTTCCTTTTCTGAGAGGCAGTCCATTACAGGACAGCAAGGACGAGGAACAGGAAGCAAGGTCCATGTTCCAGAGGAAGCCCGAGGCCCAAAGGAGCAACTGCCTCTTGGAAGGACAGAAGGGTGTTCCTCCCATCCCCGTGGACGGAGCTCCATGGCATTCCAGATCGTCATCAATCGACTCAAGGCACCTGAAGGCATTAAGGACCCTGGGCTCTTTATACACTCCCCGACACCTGAGTGATCACTGGCAGGACACACACCGGCCATCCTCCCTGCCATCACCCTAGAGTCTGGCGCCAGGGAAACCCTGGCCCTGGCAGCGAACCCAAGCAAGGAAGAGAAGTTAGAGGACACCTCCCCCATGCCTTTGCCCCCTGATGAAGTGGAACATCCAATATGCAGAAGCTGACCGTGTAGACCAACACAGCGTGCTACATATCTCCCCTGAGGGGGCCCAGGGAGGCCAAGCCATCCGGGCTGGGAGGGCTCGGAACCGGCCAAACGGGAAACAACCGCAGGCCCCCATGGCCCAGAGATCCTCTCCCAGCCAAATTCCAGAATGCCCTGTGGACTTTGCCTGGCTTATTGCCCTGGAGCCTTTCCAGGGGACACAGCATGACAGTTCCGAGGGCAACCGTCAGTCTCAGAAGGCATTCCAGAAGTGAGGGGACCAATGTGGTTCTTTCCAGAACCTTTGCGCTTCTTTTTTTTCCCTGTCTCTGGTTGGTGTCTATCGGCGTGCCTCACTATGTACAATGTACTCTCGCTTCTCAGGAAGAAGGACGATATTCCCTGTCAGCGTCTTTGTGATCTTCCTTTGGCGGGGTCACTCCTCTCCCTTGCGAAAGGGAACTTTGAGGAAAACCATCCTGGATTTTCAAGGTCCATGGGACACTCCATTGACATAATAAACCTATCTTTGTCTCCCCACTACGGTGTCTGGTCGTGATTCATTCCGTTCCCCGAACGTCCGGGCATGCTTGCCCATCCTCAGAGCCTGGCGATGCTTTGTGGCTCGGGGATGGACTGTGGAAGCCATCGGCATGCCCACGTGTAGCTGAGAGCTTCTGGCACAGAGAAACCCAAGAGGCTGCACCAACACTTCCTAGCAGTCTTCCCACTCCGCCTGCATGGATGGTGCCTTCTGTGGAAGCAATCTTCCAAGGGATGTAGGTGGAGCGCAAGTGGAAGTCGTTTCCCACTCATTGTACCTGACCCCACTCTTCTCAGCAGAGGCCAAATTCACACGTAGGGAACATCATGGAGGGCAGGCAATGAATCACCGCCCCCCCACCTTGCTTTTTGCCCCTGTCCTTCTTCCTTTTCTCTCTTTCCCTTTCTTCAGATCTCAGCCTATCGTTCCCTCGCCCTCTATCTCATTTTCTTTCACACATGGACACCTACAGATGTCCACACAGACTCACGATAATGCTTATGCTTCTGAGAGTATGGGTACAGAACCTCTGGTGGAAAGGATGTGGTCAAAACCTTTTGTAGACTAAGGTGGGCATCGCCGGGTTATTTCCTCAGTTTTTTCTTCTGTCCCTACCTCTTTCCCATGTGCCCTGGGAAATGAGAGGTTGTGGATATGGTTTCTTGAGTCCACCCCTAAATCCATGGCCAACACGTATGGGTTCCAAGTTGCAAGGAACCAAAGTAGTCTGACCTTGGTCACTTCCACCCAACTCGATCTCTGTCAGTATCCACATGCTCTTTGGCACTGATATATCTGTAGCCCCATGTTGCTACTTGCCTAGTTCCACAGTTGGGTCGCTGATATGTCTCTGTGGATGGAGCTTGTGTTGGAAACCCTCCATATCTCACCAGCCCTAGTGGTTTGTTCTTCAGTTGGCTCTATGGACACATCTACCTTTGCTTTTGTAGACTGGGTGGAAGGGAGTGTCCCTCCCTCCCCGAACAGAGTGGGTTAGGATATCTGGAGAGTGCCTAGCCAAAGTGTCCTCGGGACAGACGGGGTATGGTCTGTGTCTAGAGAAGCTACGTGTCGGAATGGCTCTCTTGTCGTGTTGGGAGGACCTCGGTCTCCTCTGATCATGTTTGCAAGGTCTATGGACTCTTGGGGCTGGCCCCTCTGCACACATGATGTGGAGGGAAGAACGAGGCTGCAGCCACATTGGGGTCCAAAGCCAGCCACAACAGATGCTCAAGTACGGACATGAGCCCTGGAGCCTGTCCTCTCCATGCATGGCCAGTGCCATGCACATCAGTGAGGTCTCAAGCCTCTGGCAGATGTGCAACATGCAGCACCACTCTGGAAAATAGCTTGGCAGAGGAGATAGATGTCCATTGGAAGCTGGAGGAAGTCTGCCAGTTAGTGGGTTGTTACTCGTGGCCTTGGTGGCCAAGTCCCCAGGGCCTCTGATCTGTCAGGGCCTCTTCCTCCAGCTGTGCCAACTCTGGGATCCCTCAAAGAGAATGTCTCGCCCTCCGACAGAGATCACCCAAGCGGATTCGAGGTGCCAAAAACAGGATCCACGTGTCTGCGGTACATAGACTCGGGGTTTCAACACTGCTCCTCGTCTTCTTGAGGGCCAGCTTCAGGAAGTGCCGGGAGACCACTTGCAACGTCAGGACAGCAATGTCTGGAAAAGCCACAGAGAGCTGCGCCGATGATCAGCTGCCTTTGATAGTCTCCATTCAGGACTCAGCCCTTGACTAGTGTGGGGGGTTTGTGCATTCCTCAAACCTCTGTGCTTCAGAAAACATCGCCCAGGAAGTTCTAGGGCACCCTCTGTGGAGGTCCCCTGCCCACCTGTCTCCTCGTGCTGCAAGCCACCCCGGGGACAAGCCTAGCCACGTCAGCCACCAACTCCCTGGCCGGGGAGATACCCTCGAGCTTCCAGAAGATGCGATTCCTCTCTTTCTGCAGATGCCGTTTCTTGACCGAAAGCCACTGGTTCCCCAGGGAAGGAAGCACAAGCACACGCTCTGACCCGCACACAACCGTACCATTAGGAAATGCTCTGGGACTGCCGTCAGTCCTGCAAAAATGACTCCCTTCACCGCCTCTTTCTACTGGGTACTACTTGTCTCCGTGTGGTTCACCTCATGGAATTGCAGAGCCGAGTGAGACAAAAGGCAAAGGGTGCGTCATTTGGTTCTCTGTGTCCCATTTCCTTTTGGGCCGCTGGTTGGCTGTCGGGTTGCTTGGTAGTTGCCCGGCCGATTCGATACCTGGCCGTCTCTGGGAATCCACTGAAGCGGTCGACTGATGGCACATTTCATCTCATCTTCCTTTTAACCACAGATGGGACCACCACAATGTAAGCGGAGTTAGGTATATTGTATACACACACACACTCACCCACACACACACCCACACACACACACATGCACACACACACCAACACACACCAGCTTCAGAGGAGAGGCAACTTGGCCCTTCTGGTTTCCATTCTGCTTTGAATTGATCTGAATTTCTCCATCTGCTTCTCAGGTTCCTGCAGCTGGCTTCTCCTCCTAGGTCATTATTAAGTAGGGCTCTCCATGGAGAGCTCAAGTCTCTCTGGCTACGCCCTGCCAAGAGCACTGACGAGTAGGAACACCAGGTGTAGCCTGTGGAAACGCAAAGTGATGGAGTCATCATAGCACAGACTATTTCTCTCTGGCAAAACTAGGAAGGCCTGAATCCGTCTCAGACGCCGGAGAGCGTTGATTCCCTTAGACCAGGACATGGTAGCATCTCCACTGGACTCAATCACTGCACGTTCACACGTCCCATGCCTTTCCTCCGAACGTGGGGCAACCTTGTCCCCACAGGCAGCTAAGGCTGTGGACCAATCCATTCCACATCCATGGCGATGGCTGGCTCGAAATCTTTCTCTTACATGCCTCCTATCTCAGCTGTCTGATCTCAGTGTCCTGGATGGATCCAAAGGGAAGTGTTGCTTCCAGAGCTGCCTGGGACCTGCCTGGGTGTCTTTGGAAACAGAATCCCCAATTGCAGAGGGCACAGAGACACCAAGCCAGGTGGGTGACCAATCCCAATTGTCCGGGGAAGGTGAAGATACCAGGGCAATGTGCATATAATGTTTTGATTCAAGTAATACAAAAATCAGCAAACATAAAAACAAAGGGGAGAAAAGGAAAGCTGTCCAATGAAACATGACCGACGTACCGATAAAGACACAGTACACGTAAGCAGTGGAAAGAAAGATCGAAAGCCATGTGATGCAATAGAAGGGAACTTAATTACGAGGCTGGTCTTGGGTTGCCAAAGGGGACTCGCGTCCCACACACACATGTCACAATCTGAAACAACGGTGGAAAGGCCTTCACCGGGTCCAGTCCTAGACACAGACCCAGATGGGGTGCATTATCGAAGGACCAAGACTGAGGCAAAGAGAAAGCTATGAAAAGCTTTATACTATGCAAAGCATTAGAAGTCAGACCGACCGGCCAGGTGAACGAGACAGAGATGAAGTGTACGTTATGCAATGCTTTATTCAATGCTCAGCATCGGAAGTCAGACTGACCGTCGAGGGCCGCCTCCGAAGAGGACGACCCCGCCCCGATCTAACAGGCTGGATTTATAGAGCATAACCGCAGACCTCAAGGCTCTTGGCTTCTGTGGTTAGGGCGTTTACTGCCAGAACCGATTCCAGGAACTGATCGCAGGAACCATTGGGGCATTGATTCCCGGAATGAAGTCCGCGGATGAAAATAACAGTATGGCTACCTAGGCAATTTGGAGTCGCTCTGGCTAAGCAGGCCCTAATAGTTAAACAGGTTTGAACATTAAATCGGCCCTAACAGTCCCCAGAGTCTCAACGCACTGGTCGATGTCAGGGCTGTCATCCTGGAGACAAGCTGGCTGGGGTGGGAGAGGCACATTCGATGCAGAGGAGGGTGGGGCGGGCACATCCACCTGCCCAGGTGCAGCTCTCGGCTCAGGTGGTCCTGAAGTCCTGCTGAACACCTCTTCTCCCAAAGTTCAGAACCACTGAAGTCAGGGCTTCACTTCAACAGCAGCTGTCCAAGTGATTGGGGGTAGGCCATCCTAGGCTTTGATCAGTCGCACGCTCCCAGGTCCTGCCCAGTCGAGCGGCCAGTGCTCTGGAACCCGAGGTACTGCAGCGGCATGGCTCCCACCAGCAAATCAAGGAGTAAGTTCCCCTCAGAGGCCCTGCTCCCCGCTTGTTTTCCCCAAAGTCCCCTGTTACTTTCCGGGCTTCAGGACATTAAGAGGGGCACATGCTGGAAGGTTCTGATCCACAGAGGATTGGGGGAAGGGGATCGAGAGAGGCTTGCCCATGGCCGCCGTCAGAAGCAAAACTGAAGTCGGTGGCCAGGAGTCCCAACTAGAGTCCCGCTTGGGAAAATAGGCAAGCTAGATCTCAGGGGGTAGAGTATGGGTCGAGTTTCGGCACCTCGTTCAGGTGGAAGTGACAAAAATGGAACTTTCACCTCCAACGCGGCAGCACTCGGCGGGATGTACTGTCGGATTTTTCCTGGCTGTTTCTTAGGAGCAGTGGGGTCCTCTTTGCTCCTCCTCAGGTGCTTTCCTCCCTCACTCCCCCCGCGGGTCTCCTCATTCATTGGCATGCCATCACATGGCCCAGGACTGGTTGGTATCTCCCTAGTCCCTGGACTATCAACCGTTTCCATGGGCAGAGGGCAGGGTGCCAGGGCCCCTATCGAGCAGGCTCTCCAGTGAATTCGTGTGTGGATAAGGGACAATAATCTCCGGGCTGGGAATGGGTGGACAGGGCAGAAAGGGAAGAGCTGAGGCGGCACAGCCACTTCTCATGGCTAGGCAAGCCTTCCTACCCCAGTGGCCATTTTCCCTACAACAGGCACACTCCCACCAGGATCCCGTCGGAGGCGGCTTCTTTTGAGGCCATGGCAGAAAGAGGCTTTGCAGGCCTTGTTCCAGCAGAACCGGTACACTGGCATCACCACCAGAGAACGACTGGCCCAAGAGCTAGACATTCCCGAGTTCAGGATCCAGGTAGGCTTGAGCTTCTCTTTCATTCTCCCTGGGGCACAAGTTGTGGACACTAGGTGGCTGAAGACAGTGTATGTCAATCTCCATATCCAGCTGGGAGCTCTGTGGCTTTGGGTTCTCTTTGGGCGTTCCCGGGGACCCCATGCACTTTGACGACATTGCAAGTCATTCGGTCTAAGAACACGGGGACCACTAGTTGGCATGGCCCGGGCACACCAACGGGTCAACACATCCAGGCCGAATTCCCTTAGAAATCATTTGCCCAGACTTATCGTGTGGCCCACACAAAACTCTCTGAGACTTTAGGTATGAGGGACACAAAGGAATGGAAGATACGGAGGCAGCCAGATGATAGACATAGAGATAGAGCAGAGGATGTACATTCAGATACAGATACAGATAGATCCAGTTCACCAGTGCTGCCTGAACGTCAGTTCCTCTTTTGCCACTTAGGTTTGGTTCCAGAATGAGCCCACGAGACAGCTCAGGCGGAGCCGATTGGCACCTGCAAACTCCCAAGTGGAAGGGCCATCGTGTGGACAGGAACAGCCTGCAGCTTGGACTCCAGGTGAGTCCCCATCCTACCAAACGGGTCTTTTCTGGAGCTTCTCCTTCACGCAGGAACGGGTCCACGTGGACTTGTCAAGTGTTTGGCAAGAGGGCTTCGGAAAGGAACCCACGTTACCTTGTTGGGTTCCCAGCGATGGACACTGTGTTCATACCGCCTCTTGGGCGAGTGCATTCTTTCTGGACAGGAAGGCTTTGAGTATTCTTGTCCTAAAAGTGCCAGGAAGGACAGAGTCCTTTTCTTGGGTCACCTCAGGCTTGAGAGGCAAGTGCTGGCTTGTGTGGGTGGCTCCATGCTGACCTCATGGACTCAGGCAAGGTGAAGATATTAGGAAAATGTAAAAGCAGAAGCAAACACACACACACACACACACACACACTCCCATTCACACACACACCCACACTTTCACACTCACACAGGCACACACGGACACCAACTTCTCTTTCCACACCGATGTGCCTTGGCTCCCAACCCTACTTTCTACCTCTTTTCTCTTTTCAGAACACTTCCCAAAGGAGGGCAGGAGAAAACGGACCGCCATTTCTCCATGCCAAACCAGTCTCCTCCTTCAAGCCTTTGAGACGAACCCATTTCCCTGCATTTCCACCAGAGAACACCTGGCCAGACTCACAGGACTCCCGGAATCCCAATTCAGGTACATTTGCGGAGGGTGTCTGTGAACTGCTGATTGTGCAGGGGAGAGTGGCCCCTGAGACATTCCTAGAGAAACGTGGGCTCGTTGGGGTTATCCATGGGTCCCAGTGCGTGGGCAGTAGGGGGAGAGCATGGACCTTGCAAGGGATGGACTGCACATAAGCAGAATGTGTCAGCCGAAATGGGGATAGTAGGGGAGAACATGAAGGTGAGGTGGCAGTGCCCGTGTGTGTAGAAATGGTGCGTGGACATGAGTGGGGAAACGGAAAAGTTGCCACCTCTCTTTAGGTCATGCAAAGTGTCAGGGCTTCAAAGGCTTGGGGGCGCTCTCCATGTGGCCCCCAGCATTTCCTGAGTGTGTGTGGGCTTGCCTACCTGTGAGTGGACACGTGGTCTTCAGTGTCCTGGGACTCAGCACCCCCCCCATGGCGAGAATGGATCCTGCTCACAAGCCACACCTTTTCTGGACAACCTAATCATCTAGGATTATCGGCCCTTGGATTCTTGGCCTGGTGGGGGAGAGGTCCCAGGGGAGGCCCAGTGGAGCAGGCTTGGTATCCCTGAGCTCCAGAGAGACTGGTTTCTAGTTAAGTACATGTGAAACAGCTTTATGGTCCATGGAAGTAGACTCTCCGCAAGGCACTCCTTTGGGGCCAGAGCCCGTGAGCCTGCTTTAAGGAGGTATGTATGGGCCTCGAGCCTGACAAGTCTTGTCACTGTAAAGAGGGGAGGCTCAGCGTGCTCGCTCCTGAGAACCCCCATCTCCTCCAGCCAGCGGAGGAGACAGAGAGGCAAGTCAAACGCGGGTGTGGTTGACTTGGACTCCTGGCGGTCCATGACTTCCCCTGGGGGCCCAAGACCTGTGCCTGTAGACGGAGTGTGTCGATGTGAGGCAAGTTCAGCACTTGGGCTGAAGGCCTCCAAGGCAGAGGAGGTGGTTTGCCCTTGGGGTAACACAAATCGGACACTGGGGTCAAATGCTGAGGGACGCTTGGAGGACTTGGAGTAGGCTGGGCAAGGAGGGCAGGTGGTCATCGAAGTCTTGGTCCCAAGACTCAAGGAATGGCTGGTCAGGAAGCTGCAATGGGAAAACAAAGAGAGCGCTAGGCAGGGACCAGGCAGAGCACTACAGAGGGGAGTTAAGCAAAGCAGAGCATAGCAGAACTGAGCGGCTGCCATTGCATCCAGTCAAGTGGGAATCCCGTCCAGACCAGGTGTCCATAGTTGCCTGGGACTTGCCCCTACTTCACAAGGACCAGGTGAAAGGAGTGAACCGATCTGCCCTGAGATTCAGAGCAACAGACCTGGCCTTCTCCCGGAGAGATCCCACACAGGGGAAGGGGCAAGCCAAAGTGGTATCTGTCACTTCTGATTCTCATGTCCGCAACCTCTCTTCTCTGTCCCAGGTCTGGTTCCAGAACAGAAGAGCTCGGCACCCAGGGCAGAGCAGAAGTGGCCCTGCGAATGACCGGGCGGCAAACCAGGAAGCCAGTCCTCACCTGACCATTCCAGTGGACCCAGGCCCCCAGCCCGGTGTCCTCGGATGCTCTCAGCTTCTGGCTCCTTCCAATCCTCTGGGAAGCATGCAGGCTTTTGGGGCAGCGACCCTTCCTGTCCTCTCCATGGGCTTTGCCCCCCTGGTTTCTTGTGGGGGCCCTGTGAGCCAGGCCGTGGCGGCCACTATGGCCCTGCGTACCCAAGCCTGGCAGGGAGGAAGCAACTCTCCCACTCCTCAAGCCATGAGGAACCATTCCATGATGGGACCGACTCAGGGAGTGTGCCTTTCAGCTCGCCACACCCGTCTTTGTCCCCTGACGCAAGGGGAATGCCAGCGGCAACAGGAGCACCCTGGCTTGACACCCGTGCCCTTCCATGGCTATCCCCTGCCTCCAGATGACAATCCTTGCGGACCAGTGCAGGAGGCAGGGCCCATGGGTAGTCACTATGCCCCGCAGTGGTTGGGGGAGCAGTCCCGACTTCTCGTGAGCACAGGACAGGCTCCGGATGCAGCAGCTGGGCAGCCTGCACATGCTGAGATCCCTGGCTGGCGGTGGCAGGCACCCCCTGCTGCTGGGCTCCCTAGTGCACTGGACCCACAGCTCCCACCTTCTGCAGAAGCCTCACGTTTCTTAGAGGAGCTTCTATCAGCCATAGAGAGGGAGGAAGACACACAGCCTTTTCCGAGTGGGCATCTGTGGCAAAGGGAGGCTCCGGGACCCTTGGAAGCACCCCTCAGTGAGGAAGAGTTTTCGTCCCTGCTGGCCATGCTGCACGATTCTACGTGGCCTCACGCCTAGGACCAGGGAGGCCTCGGCTTCCCCAGTCCCCATTCATTCAGACTTCCTTTTCTGAGAGGCAGTCCATTACAGGACAGCAAGGATGAGGAACAGGAAGCAAGGTCCATGCTCCAGAGGAAGCCCGAGGCCCAAAGTTGCAACTGCCTCTTGGAAGGACAGAAGGGTGTTCCTCCCAGCCCCGTGGACGGAGCTCCATGGCATTCCCGATCGTCATCAATCGACTCAAGGCACCTGAAGGCATTAAGGACCCTGGGCTCTTTATACACTCCCCGACACCTGAGTGACCACTGGCAGGACACACACCGGCCATCCTCCCTGCCATCACCCTAGACTCTGGCGCCAGGGAAACCCTGGCCCTGGCAGCGAACCCAAGCAAGGAAGAGAAGTTAGAGGACACCTCCCCCATGCCTTTGCCTCCTGATGAAGTGGAACATCCAATCTGCAGAAGCTGACCTTGTAGACCAACACAGCGTGCTACATATCTCCCCTGAGGGGGCCCAGGGAGGCCAAGCCATCCGGGCTGGGAGGGCTCGGAACCGGCCAAACGGAAAACAACCGCAGGCCCCCATGGACCAGAGATCCTCTCCCAGCCACAGTCCAGAATGCCCTGTGGACTTTGCCTGGCTTATTGCCCTGGAGCCTTTCCAGGGGACACAGCATGACAGTTCCGAGGGCAACCGTCAGTCTCAGAAGGCATTCCAGAAGTGAGGGGACCAATGTGGTTCTTTCCAGAACCTTTGCGCTTCTTTTTTTTCCCTGTCCCTGGTTGGTGTCTATCGGCGTGCCTCACTATGTACAATGTACTCTCGCTTCTCAGGAAGAAGGACGATATTCCCTGTCAGCGTCTTTGTGATCTTCCTTTGG
This sequence comes from Mustela nivalis, assembly GCF_964662115.1. Classification (NCBI taxonomy): domain Eukaryota; kingdom Metazoa; phylum Chordata; class Mammalia; order Carnivora; family Mustelidae; genus Mustela; species Mustela nivalis. The sequence continues at coordinate 145,067 of NW_028136201.1, read as the reverse complement.
CGGGGTCACTCCTCTCCCTTGCAAAAGGGAACTTTGAGGAAAACCATCCTGGATTTTCAAGGTCCATGGGACACTCCATTGACATAATAAAACTATCTTTGTCTCCCCACTACGGTGTCTGGTCGTGATTCATCCCGTTCCCCGAACGTCCGGGCATGCTTGCCCATCCTCAGAGCCTGGCGATGTTTTGTGGCCCGGGGATGGACTGTGGAAGCCATCGGCATGCCCACGTGTAGCTGAGAGCTTCTGGCACAGAGAAACCCAAGAGGCTGCACCAACACTTCCTAGCAGTCTTCCCACTCCGCCTGCATGGATGGTGCCTTCTGTGCAAGCAATCTTCCAAGGGATGTAGGTGGAGCGCAAGTGGAAGTCGTTCCCCACTCATTGTACCTGACCCCACTCTTCTCAGTGGAGGCCAAATTCACACGTAGGGAACATCATGGAGGGCAGGCAATGAATCACCGCCATCCCACCTTGCTTTTTGCCCCTGTCCTTCCTCCTTTTCTCTCTTTCCCTTTCTTAAGATCTCAGCCTATCGTTCCCTCTCCCTCTATCTCATTTTCTTTCACACATGGACACCTACAGATGTCCACACAGTCTCACGATAATGCTTATGCTTCTGAGAGTATCGGTACAGAACCTCTGGTGGAAAGGATGTGGTCAAAACCTTTTGTAGACTAAGGTGGGCATCGCCGGGTTATTTCCTCAGTTTTTTCTTCTGTCCCTACCTCTTTCCCATGTGCCCTGGGAAATGAGAGATTGTGGATTTGGTTTCTTGAGTCCACCCCTAAATCCCTGGACAACACGTATGGGTTCCAAGTTGCAAGGAACCAAAGTAGTCTGACCTTGGTCACTTCCACCCAACTCGATCTCTGTCAGTATCCACATGCTCTTTTGCACTGATATATCTGTAGCCCCATGTTGCTTGCCTAGTTCCACAGGTGGGTCGCTGATATGTCTCTGTGGATGGATCTTGTGTTGGAAACCCTCCACATCTAACCAGCCCTAGTGGTTTGTTCTTCAGTTGGCTCTATGGACACATCTACCTTTGCTTTTGCAGACTGGGTGGAAGGTAGTGTCCCTCCATCCCCGAACAGAGTGGGTTAGGATATCTGGAGAGTGCCTAGCCAAAGTGTCCTCGGGACAGACGGGGTTTGGGCTGTGTCTAGAGAAGCTACGTGTTGGATGGCTCTCTTGTCGTGTTGGGAGGACCTCGGTCTCCTCTGATCGTGTTTGCAAGGTCTATGGACTCTTGGGGCTGACCCTCTGAACACATGATGTGGAGGGAAGAACGGGGCTGCAGCCACATTGGGGTCCAAAGCCAGCCACAAAAGATGCTCAGGTACGGACATGAGCCCTGGAGCCTGTCCTCTCCATGCGTGGCCAGTGCCATGCACATCAGTGAGGTCTCAAGCCTCTGGCAGATGTGCAACATGCAGCACCACTCTGGAAAATAGCTTGGCAGAGGAGATAGATGTCCATTGGAAGCTGGAGGAAATCTGCCCGTTAGCGGGTTGTTACTCGTGGCCTTGGAGGCCAAGTCCCCAGGCCCTCTGATCTGTCAGGGCCTCTTCCTCCAGCTGTGCCAACCCTGGGATCCCTCAAAGAGAACGTCTCGCCCTGCGACAGAGATCACCCAAGCGGATTCGAGGTGCCAAAAACAGGATCCACGTGTCTGCGGGACATGGTCTCGGGGTTTCAACACTGCTCCTCGTCTTCTTGAGGGCCAGCTTCAGGACGTGCCGGGAGACCACTTGCAACGTCAGGACAGCAATGTCTTGAAAAGCAACAGAGAGTTGCGCCGATGATCCGCTGCCTTTGATAGGCTCCAGTCAGGACTCCGCCCTTGACTAGTGTGGGGGGTTTGTGCATTCCTCAAACCTCTGTGCTCAGAAAACAGCGCCCAGGAATTCTAGGACACCCTCTGTGGAGGCCCCCTGCCCACCTGTCTCCTCGTGCTGCAAGCCACCCCGGGGTCAAGCCTAGCCACGACAGCCACCAACTACATGGCCGGGGAGATACCCTCGAGCTTCCAGAAGATGCGATTCCTCTATTTCTGCAGATGCCGTTTCTTGACCGAAAGCCACTGGTTCCCCCGGGAAGGAAGCACAAGCACACGCTCTGACCCGCACACAACCCTACCATTAGGAAATGCTCTGGGACTGCTGTCAGTCCTGCAAAAATGACTCCCTTCGCCGCCTCTTTCTACTGGGTTCTACTTGTCTCCGTGGGGTTCATCTCATGGAATTGCAGAGCCGAGTGAGCCAAAAGGCAAAGGGTACGTCATTTGGTTCTCTGTGTCCCATTTCCTTTTGGGCCGCTGGTTGGCTGTCGGGTTGCTTGGTAGTTGCCCGGCCGATTCGATAACTGGCCGTCTCTGGGAATCCACTGAAGCGGTCGACTGATGGCACATTCCATCTCATCTTCCTTTTAACCACAGATGGGACCACAACAATGTAAGCGGAGTTAGGTATATTGTATACACACACACACTCACCCACACACACACCCACACACACACGTGCACACACACACCAACACACACCAGCTTCAGAGGAGAGGCAACTTGGCCCTTCCGGTTTCCATTCTGCTTTGAATTGATCTGAATTTCTCCATCTGCTTCTCAGGTTCCTGCAGCTGGCTTCTCCTCCTAGGTCATTATTAAGTAGGGCTCTCCATGGAGAGCTCACGTCTCTCTGGCTACGCCCTGCCAAGAGCACTGACGAGTAGGAACACCAGGTGTAGCCTGTGGAAAGGCAAAATGATGGAGTCATCATAGCACAGACTATTTCTCTCTGGCAAAACTAGGGAGGCCTGAATCCGTCTCAGACGCCGGAGAGCGTTGATTCCCTTAGACCAGGACATGGTAGCATCTCCACTGGACTCAATCACTGCACGTTCACACGTCCCATGCCTTTCCTGCGAACGTGGGGCACCCTTGTCCCCACAGGCAGCTAAGGCTGTGGACCAATCCATTCCACATCCATGGCGATGGCTGGCTCGAAATCTTTCTCTTACATGCCTCCTATCTCAGCTTTCTGATCTCAGTGTCCTGGATGGATCCAAAGGGAAGTGTTGCTTCCAGAGCTGCCTGGGACCTGCCTGGGTGTCTTTGGAAACGGAATCCCCAATTGCGGAGGGCACAGAGACACCAAGCCAGGTGGGTGACCAATCCCAATTGGCCGGGGAAGGTGAAGATACCAGGGCAATGAGCATATAATGTTTTGATTCAAGTAATACGAAAATCAGCAAACATAAAAACAAAGGGGAGAAAAGGAAAGCTGTCCAATGAAACATGACCGACGTACCGATAAAGACACAGTACACGTGAGCAGTGGAAAGAAAGATCGAAAGCCATGTGATGCAATAGAAGGGAACTTAATTACGAGGCTGGTCTTCGTTGCCAAAGGGGACGCGCATCCCACGCACACATGTCACAATCTGAAACAAGGGTGGAAAGGCCTTCACCGGGTCCAGTCCTAGACACAGTCCCAGATGGGCTGCATTATCGACGGACCAAGACTGAGGCAAAGAGAAAGCTATGAAAAGCTTTATACTATGCAGAGCATTAGAAGTCAGACTGACCGGCCAGGGGAACGAGACAGAGATGAAGTGTACGTTATGCAATGCTTTATTCAATGCTCAGCATCGGAAGTCAGACTGACCGGCGAGGGCCTCCTCCGAAGAGGACGACCCCGCCCCGATCTAACAGGCTGTATTTATAGAGCATAACCGCAGACCTCAAGGCTCTTGGATTCTGTGGTTAGGGCGTTTACTGCCAGAACCGATTCCAGGAACTGATCGCAGGAACCATTGGGGCATTGATTCCCGGAATGAAGTCCGTGGATGAAAATAACAGTATGGCTACCTAGGCAATTTGGAGTCGCTCTGGCTAAGCAGGCCCTAAGAGTTAAACAGGTTTGAACATTAAATCGGCCCTAACAGTCCCCAGAGTCTCAACCGCACTGGTCGATGTCAGGGCTGTCATCCTGGAGACAAGCTGGCGGGAGTGGGAGAGGCACATTCCATGCAGAGGAGGGTGGGGCGGGCACATCCACCTGCCCAGGTGCAGCTCTCGGCTCAGGTGGTCCTGAAGTCCTGCTGAACACCTCTTCTCCCAAAGTTCGGAACCACTGAAGGCAGGGCTTCACTTCGACAGCAGCTGTCCAAGTGATTGGGGATGGGCCATCCTAGGCTTTGATCAGTCGCACGCTCCCAGGTCCTGCCCAGTCGAGCGGCCAGTGCTCTGGGACCCGAGGTACTGCAGCGGCATGGCTCCCACCAGCAAATCAAGGAGTAAGTTCCCCTCAGAGGCCCTGCTCCCTGCTTGTTTTACCCAAAGTCCCCTGTTTCTTTCCGGGCTTCAGGACATAAAGAGGGGCACATGCTGGAAGGTTCTGATCCACAGAGGATTGGGGGAAGGGGATCAAGAGAGGCTTGCCCATGGCCGCCGTCAGAATCAAAACTGAAATCGGTGGCCAGGAGTCCCAACTAGAGTCCCGCTTGGGAAAATAGGCAAGCTAGATCTCAGGGGGTAGAGTATGGGTCGAGTTTCGGCACCTCGTTCAGGTGGAAGTGACAAAAATGGAACTTTCACCTCCAACGCGGCAGCACTCGGCGGGATGTACTGTCGGATTTTTCCTGGCTGTTTCTTAGGAGCAGTGGGGTCCTCTTTGCTCCTCCTCAGGTGCTTTCCTCCCTCACTCCCCCCGCGGGTCTCCTCATTCATTGGCATGCCATCACATGGCTCAGGACTGGTTGGTATCTCCCTAGTCCCTGGACTATCACCCGCTCCCACGGGCAGAGGGAAGGGTGCCATGGCCCCTATCGAGCAGGCTCTCCAGTGATTTCGTGTGTGGATAAGGGACAATAATCTCCGGGCTGGGAATGGGTGGACAGGGCAGAAAGGGAAGAGCTGAGGCGGCACAGCCACTTCGCATGGCTAGGCAAGCCTTCCTACTCCAGTGGCCATTTTCCCTGCAACAGGCACACTCCCACCAGGATCCCGACGGAGGCGGCTTCTTTTGAGGCCATGGCAGAAAGAGGCTCTGCAGGCCTTGTTCCAGCAGAACCGGTACCCTGGCATCACCACCAGAGAACGACTGGCCCAAGAGCTAGACATTGCCGAGTCCAGGATCCAGGTAGGCTTGAGCTTCTCTTTCATTCTCCCTGGGGCAAAAGTTGTGGACACTATGTGGCTGAAGCCAGTGTATGTCAATCTCCATATCCAGCTGTGAGCTCAGTTGCTTTGGGTTCTCTTTGGGCGTTCCCGGGGACCCCATGCCCCTTGACGACATTGCAAGTCATTCGGTCTAAGAACACGGGGACCACTGGTTGGCATGGCCCGGGCACACCAATGGGTCAACACATCCAGGCCGACTTCCCTTAGAAATCATTTGCCCAGACTTATCGTGTGGCCCACACAAAACACTCTGAGACTTTAGGTATGAGGGACACAAAGGAATGGAAGATACGGAGGCAGCCAGATGATAGACATAGAGATAGAGGCAGATGATGTACATTCAGATACAGATAGAGATAGATCCAGTTCACCAGTGCTGCCTGAACGTCAGTTTCTCTTTTGCCACTTAGGTTTGGTTCCAGAATGAGCGTACGAGACAGCTCAGGCGGAGCCGATTGGCACCTGCAAACTCCCAAGTGGAAGGGCCATCGTGTGGACAGGAACAGCCTGCAGCTTGGACTCCAGGTGAGTCCCCAGCCTACCAAACGGGTCTCTTCTGGAGCTTCTCCTTCACGCAGGAACGGGTCTGCGTGGGCTTGTCAAGGGTTTGGCAAGAGGGCTTCGGAAAGGAACCCACGTTACCTTGTTGGGTTCCCAGCGATGGACACTGTGTTTATACCGACTCTTGGGCGAGTGCATTTTTTCTGGACAGAAAGGCTTTGAGTATTCTTGTCCTAAAAGTGCCAGGAAGGACAGAGTCCTTTTCTTGGGTCACCTCAGGCTTGAGAGGCAAGTGCTGGCTTGTGTGGGTGGCTCCATGCTGACCTCATCGACTCAGGGAAGGTGAAGATATTAGGAAAATGTAAAAGCAGAAGCAAACACACACACACACACTCCCATTCACACACACACCCACACTTTCACACACACACAGGCACACACGGACACCAACTTCTCTTTCCACACCGATGTGCCTTGGCTCCCAACCCTTCTTTCTACCTCTTTTCTCTTTTCAGAACGTTTCCCAAAGGAGGGCAGGAGAAAACGGACCGCCATTTCTCCATGCCAAACCAGTCTCCTCCTTCAAGCCTTTGAGACGAACCCATTTCCCTGCATTTCCACCAGAGAACACCTGGCCAGACTCACAGGACTCCCGGAATCCCGCATTCAGGTACATTTGCGGAGGGTGTCTGTGAACTGCTGAATGTGCAGGGGAGAGTGGCCCCTGAGACATTCCTAGAGAAACGTGGGCTCGTTGGGGTTATCCACGTGTCCCAGTGCGTGGGCAGTAGGGGGAGAGCATGGACCTTGCAAGGGATGGACTGCACATAAGCAGAATGTGTCAGCCGAAATGGGGATAGTAGGGGAGAACATGAAGGTGAGGTGGCAGTGCCCGTGTGTGTAGAAATGGTGCGTGGACATGAGTGGGGAAACGGAAAAGTTGCCACCTCTCTTTAGGTCATGCAAAGTGTCAGGGCTTCAAAGGCTTGGGGGCGCTCTCCATGTGGCCCCCAGCATTTCCTGAGTGTGTGTGGGCTTGCCTACCTGTGAGTGGACACGTGGTCTTCAGTGTCCTGGGACTCAGCACCCCCCCCATGGCGAGAATGGATTCTGCTCACAAGCCACAGCTTTTCTGGATAACCTAATCATCTAGGATTATCGGCCCTCGGATTCTTGGCTTGGTGGGGGAGAGGTCCCAGGGGAGGCCCAGTTGAGCAGGCTTGGTCTCCCTGAGCTCCAGAGAGACTGGTTTCTAGTTAAGTACATGTGAAACAGCTTTATGGTCCATGGAAGTAGACTCTCCACAAGGCACTCCTTTGGGGCCAGAGCCCGTGAGCCTCCTTTAAGGAGGTATGTATGGGCCTCGAGCCTGACAAGTCTTGTCACTGTAAAGAGGGGAGGCTCAGCGTGCTCGCTCCTGAGAACCCCCATCTCCTCCAGCCAGCGGAGGAGACAGAGAGGCAAGTCAAACGCGGGTGTGGTTGATTTGGACTCCTGGCGGTCCATGACTTCCCCTGGGGGCCCAAGACCTGTGCCTGTAGACGGAGTGTGTCGATGTGAGGCCAGTTCAGCACTTGGGCTGAAGGCCACCTAGGCAGAGGAGGTGGTTTGCCTTTGGGGTCACATGAATCGGACACTGGGGGTCAAATGCTGAGGGACGCTTGGAGGACTTGGAGTAGGCTGGGCAAGGAGGGCAGGTGGTCATCGAAGTCTTGGTCCCAAGACTCAAGGAATGGCTGGTCAGGAAGCTGCAATGGGCAAACAAAGAGAGCGCTAGGCAGGGACCAGGCAGAGCACTACAGAGGGGAGTTAAGCAAAGCAGAGCATAGCAGAGCTGAGTGGCTGCCATTGCATCCAGTCAAGTGGGAATCCCGTCCGGACCACAGTTGCCTGGGACTTGCCCCTACTTCACAAGGACCAGGTGAAAGGAGTGAACCGAGCTGCGCTGAGATTCAGAGCAACAGACCTGGCCTTCTCACGGAGAGATCCCACACAGGGGAAGGGGAAGCCAAAGTGGTATCTGTCACTTCTGATTCTCATGTCCGCAACCCCTCTTCTCTGTCCCAGGTCTGGTTCCAGAACAGAAGAGCTCGGCACCCAGGGCAGAGCAGAAGTGGCCCTGCGAATGACCGGGCGGCAAACCAGGAAGCCAGTCCTCACCTGACCATTCCAGGGGACCCAGGCCCCCAGCCCGGTGTCCTCGGATGCTCTCAGCATCTGGCTCCTTCCAATCCTCTGGGAAGCATGCAGGGTTTTGGGGCAGCGACCCTTCCTGTCCTCTCCATGGGCTTTGCCCCCCTGGTTTCTTGTGTGGGCCCTGTGAGCCAGGCCGTGGGGGCCACTATGGCCCCGCATACCCAAGCCTGGCAGGGAGGAAGCAACTCTCCCACTCCTCAAGCCATGAGGAACCATTCCATGATTGGACCGACTCAGGGAGTGTGCCTTTCAGCTCGCCACACCCGTCTTTGTCCCCTGACGCAAGGGGAATGCCAGCGGCAACAGGAGCACCCTGGCTTGGCACCCGTGCCCTTCCACGGCTATCCCCTGCCTCCAGATGACAATCCTTGTCAAACAGTGCAGGAGGCAGGGCCCATGGGTAGTCACTATGCCCCGCAGTGGTTGGGGGAGCGTTCCCGACTTCTCGTGAGCACAGGACAGGCTCCGGATGCAGCAGCTGGGCAGCCTGCACACGCTGAGATCCCTGGCTGGCGGTGGCAGGCACCCCCTGCTGCTGGGCTCCCTAGTGCACTGGACCCACAGCTCCCACCTTCTGCAGAAGCCTCACGTTTCTTAGAGGAGCTTCTATCAGCCACAGAGAGGGAGGAAGACACACAGCCTTTTCCGAGTGGGCATCTGTGGCAAGGGGAGGCTCCGGGACCCTTGGAAGCACCCCTCAGTGAGGAAGAGTTTTCGTCCCTGCTGGCCATGCTGCACGATTCCACGTGGCCTCACGCCTAGGACCAGGGAGGCCTCGGCTTCCCCACTCCCCATTCATTCAGACTTCCTTTTCTGAGAGGCAGTCCATTACATGACAGCAAGGACGAGGAACAGGAAGCAAGGTCCATGCTCCAGAGGAAGACCGAGGCCCAAAGTAGCAACTGCCTCTTGGAAGGACAGAAGGGTGTTCCTCCCAGCCCCGTGGACGGAGCTCCATGGCATTCCCGATCGTCATCAATCGACTCAAGGCACCTGAAGGCATTAAGGACCCTGGGCTCTTTATACACTCCCCGACACCTGAGTGACCACTGGCAGGACACACACCGGCCATCCTCCCTGCCATCACCCTAGACTCTGGCGCCAGGGAAACCCTGGCCCTGGCAGCGAACTCAAGCAAGGAAGAGAAGTTAGAGGACACCTCCCCCATGCCTTTGCCTCCTGATAAAGTGGAACATCCAATCTGCAGAAGCTGACCGTGTAGACCAACACAGCGCGCTACATATCTCCCCTGAGGGGGCCCAGGGAGGCCAAGCATTCCGGGCTGGGAGGGCTCGGAACCGGCCAAACGGAAAACAACCGCAGGCCCCCATGGCCCAGAGATCCTCTCCCAGCCAAAGTCCAGAATGCCCTGTGGACTTTGCCTGGCTTATTGCCCTGGTTCCTTTCCAGGGGACACAGCATGACAGTTCCGAGGGCAACCGTCAGTCTCAGAAGGCATTCCAGAAGTGAGGGGACCAATGTGGTTCTTTCCAGAACCTTTGCACTTCTTTTTTTTCCCTGTCTCTGGTTGGTGTCTATCGGCGTGCCTCACTATGTACAATGTACTCTCGCTTCTCAGGAAGAAGGACGATATTCCCTCTCAGCGTCTTTGTGATCTTCCTTTGGCGGGGTCACTCCTCTCCCTTGCAAAAGGGAACTTTGAGGAAAACCATCCTGGATTTTCAAGGTCCATGGGACACTCCATTGACATAATAAACATATCTTTGTCTCCCCACTACGGTGTCTGGTCGAGATTCATCCCGTTCCCCGAACGTCCGGACATGCTTGCCCATCCTCAGAGCCTGGAGATGCTTTGTGGCCCGGGGATGGACTGTGGAAGCCATCGGCATGCCCACGTGTAGCTGAGAGCTTCTGGCACAGAGAAACCCAGGAGGCTGCACCAACACTTCCTAGCAGTCTTCCCACTCCGCCTGCATGGATGGTGCCTTCTGTGCAAGCAATCTTCCAAGGGATGTAGGTGGAGCGCAAGTGGGAGTCGTTCCCCACTCATTGTACCTGACCCCACTCTTCTCAGCGCAGGCCAAATTCACACGTAGGGAACATCATGGAGGGCAGGCAATGAATCACCGCCATCCCACCTTGCTTTTTGCCCCTGTCCTTCCTCCTTTTCTCTCTTTCCCTTTCTTCAGATCTCAGCCTATCGTTCCCTCTCCCTCTATCTCATTTTCTTTCACACATGGACACCTACAGATGTCCACACAGTCTCACGATAATGCTTATGCTTCTGAGAGTATGGGTACAGAACCTCTGGTGGAAAGGATGTGGTCAAAACCTTTTGTAGACTAAGGTGGGCATCGCCGGGATATTTCCTCAGTTTTTTCTTCTGTCCCTACCTCTTTTCCATGTGCCGTGGGAAATGAGAGGTTGTGGATTTGGTTTCTTGAGTCCACCCCTAAATCCATGGCCAACACGTATGGGTTCCAAGTTGCAAGGAACCAAAGTAGTCTGACCTTGGTCACTTCCATTCAACTCGATCTCTGTCAGTATCCATATGCTCTTTTGCACTGATATATCTGTAGCCCCATGTTGCTACTTGCCAAGTTCCACAGGTGGGTCGCTGATATGTCTCTGTGGATGGATCTTGTGTTGGAAACCCTCCATATCTAACCAGCCCTAGTGGTTTGTTCTTCAGTTGGCTCTATGGACACATCTACCTTTGCTTTTGCAGACTGGGTGGAAGGTAGTGTCCCTCCATCCCCGAACAGAGTGGGTTAGGATATCTGGAGAGTGCCTATCCAAAGTGTCCTCGGGACAGACGGGGTTTGGTCTGTGTCTAGAGAAGCTACGTGTTGGAATGGCTCTCTTGTCGTGTTGGGAGGACCTCGGTCTCCTCTGATCGTGTTTGCAAGGTCTATGGACTCTTGGGGCTGACCCTCTGCACACATGATGTGGAGGGAAGAACGGGGCTGCAGCCACATTGGGGTCCAAAGCCAGCCACAACAGATGCTCAAGTACGGACATGAGCCCTGGAGCCTGTCCTCTCCATGCGTGGCCAGTGCCATGCACATCAGTGAGGTCTCAAGCCTCTGGCAGATGTGCAACATGCAGCACCACTCTGGAAAATAGCTTGGCAGAGGAGATAGATGTCCATTGGAAGCTGGAGGAAATCTGCCCGTTAGCGGGTTGTTACTCGTGGCCTTGGAGGCCAAGTCCCCAGGCCCTCTGATCTGTCAGGGCCTCTTCCTCCAGCTGTGCCAACCCTGGGATCCCTCAAAGAGAACGTCTCGCCCTCCGACAGAGATCACCCAAGCGGATTCGAGGTGCCAAAAACAGGATCCACTTGTCTGCGGGACATGGTCTCGGGGTTTCAACACTGCTCCTCGTCTTCTTCAGGGCCAGCTTCAGGAAGTGCCGGGAGACCACTTGCAACGTCAGGACAGCAATGTCTTGAAAAGCCACAGAGAGCTGCGCCGATGATCCGCTGCCTTTGATAGGCTCCAGTCAGGACTCCGCCCTTGACTAGTGTGGGGGGTTTGTGCATTCCTCAAACCTCTGTGCTCAGAAAACAGCGCCCAGGAAGTTCTAGGGCACCCTCTGTGGAGGCCCCCTGCCCACCTGTCTCCTCGTGCTGCAAGCCACCCCGGGGACAAGCCTAGCCACGACAGCCACCAACTACATGGCCAGGGAGATACCATCGAGCTTCCAGAAGATGCGATTCCTCTCTTTCTGCAGATGCCGTTTCTTGACCGAAAGCCACTGGTTCCCCCGGGAAGGAAGCACAAGCACACGCTCTGACCCGAACACAACCCTACCATTAGGAAATGCTCTGGGACTGCCGTCAGTCCTGCAAAAATGACTCCCTTCGCCGCCTCTTTCTACTGGGTTCTACTTGTCTCCGTGGGGTTCACCTCATGGAATTGCAGAGCCGAGTGAGCCAAAAGGCAAAGGGTACGTCATTTGGTTCTCTGTGTCCCATTTCCTTTTTTGCCGCTGGTTGGCTGTCGGGTTGCTTGGTAGTTGCCCGGCCGATTCGATAACTGGCCGTCTCTGGGAATCCACTGAAGCAGTCGACTGATGGCACATTCCATCTCATCTTCCTTTTAACCACAGATGGGACCACCACAATGTAAGCGGAGTGAGGTATATTGTATACACACACACACTCACCCACACACACACCCACACACACACACGTGCACACACACACCAACACACACCAGCTTCAGAGGAGAGGCAACTTGGCCCTTCCGGTTTCCATTCTGCTTTGAATTGATCTTAATTTCTCCATCTGCTTCTCAGGTTCCTGCAGCTGGCTTCTCCTCCTAGGTCATTATTAAGTAGGGCTCTCCATGGAGAGCTCAAGTCTCTCTGGCTACGCCCTGCCAAGAGCACTGACGAGTAGGAACACCAGGTGTAGCCTGTGGAAACGCAAAGTGATGGAGTCATCATAGCACAGACTATTTCTCTCTGGCAAAACTAGGGAGGCCTGAATCCGTCTCAGACGCCGGAGAGCGTTGACTCCCTTAGACCAGGACATGGTAGCATCTCCACTGGACTCAATCACTGCACGTTCACACGTCCCATGCCTTTCCTGCGAACGTGGGGCACCCTTGTCCCCACAGGCAGCTAAGGCTGTGGACCAATCCATTCCACATCCATGGCGATGGCTGGCTCGAAATCTTTCTCTTACATGCCTCCTATCTCAGCTGTCTGATCTCAGTGTCCTGGATGGATCCAAAGGGAAGTGTTGCTTCCAGAGCTGCCTGGGACCTGCCTGGGTGTCTTTGGAAACGGAATCCCCAATTGCGGAGGGCACAGAGACACCAAGCCAGGTGGGTGACCAATCCCAATTGGCCGGGGAAGGTGAAGATACCAGGGCAATGAGCATATAATGTTTTGATTCAAGTAATACAAAAATCAGCAAACATAAAAACAAAGGGGAGAAAAGGAAAGCTGTCCAATGAAACATGACCGACGTACCGATAAAGACACAGTACACGTAAGCAGTGGAAAGAAAGATCGAAAGCCATGTGATGCAATAGAAGGGAACTTAATTACGAGGCTGGTCTTCATTGCCAAAGGGGACGCGCATCCCACGCACACATGTCACAATCTGAAACAAGGGTGGAAAGGCATTCACCGGGTCCAGTCCTAGACACAGTCCCAGATGGGGTGCATTACCGAAGGACCAAGACTGAGGCAAAGAGAAAGCTATGAAAAGCTTTATACTATGCAGAGCATTAGAAGTCAGACCGACCGGCCAGGGGAACGAGACAGAGATGAAGTGTACGTTATGCAATGCTTTATTCAATGCTCAGCATCGGAAGTCAGACTGACCGGCGAGGGCCTCCTCCGAAGAGGACACCCCGCCCCGATCTAACAGGCTGGATTTATAGAGCATAACCGCAGACCTCAATGCTCTTGGCTTCTGTGGTTAGGGCGTTTACTGCCAGAACCGATTCCAGGAACTGATCGCAGGAACCATTGGGGCATTGATTCCCGGAATGAAGTCCGTGGATGAAAATAACAGTATGGCTACCTAGGCAATTTGGAGTCGCTCTGGCTAAGCAGGCCCTAATAGTTAAACAGGTTTGAACATTAAATCGGCCCTAACAGTCCCCAGAGTCTCAACCGCACTGGTCGATGTCAGGGCTGTCATCCTGGAGACAAGCTGGCGGGAGTGGGAGAGGCACATTCCATGCAGAGGAGGGTGGGGCGGGCACATCCACCTGCCCAGGTGCAGCTCTCGGCTCAGGTGGTCCTGAAGTCCTGCTGAACACCTCTTCTCCCAAAGTTCGGAACCACTGAAGGCAGGGCTTCACTTCGACAGCAGCTGTCCAAGTGATTGGGGGTGGGCCATCCTAGGCTTTGATCAGTCGCACGCTCCCAGGTCCTGCCCAGTCGAGCGGCCAGTGCTCTGGGACCCGAGGTACTGCAGCGGCATGGCTCCCACCAGCAAATCAAGGAGTAAGTTCCCCTCAGAGGCCCTGCTCCCCGCTTGTTTTCCCCAAAGTCCCCAGTTACTTTCCGGGCTTCAGGACATAAAGAGGGGCACATGCTGGAAGGTTCTGATCCACAGAGGATTGGGGGAAGGGGATCAAGAGAGGCTTGCCCATGGCCGCCGTCAGAATCAAAACTGAAATCGGTGGCCAGGAGTCCCAACTAGAGTCCCGCTTGGGAAAATAGGCAAGCTAGATCTCAGGGGGTAGAGTATGGGTCGAGGTTAGGCACCTCGTTCAGGTGGAAGTGACAAAAATGGAACTTTCACCTCCAACGCGGCAGCACTCGACGGGATGTACTGTCGGATTTTTCCTGGCTGTTTCTTAGGAGCAGTGGGGTCCTCTTTGCTCCTCCTCAGGTGCTTTCCTCCCTCACTCACCCCGCGGGTCTCCTCATTCATTGGCATGCCATCACATGGCTCAGGACTGGTTGGTATCTCCCTAGTCCCTGGACTATCACCCGTTCCCACGGGCAGAGGGCAGGGTGCCAGGGCCCCTATCGAGCAGGCTCTCCAGTGAATTCGTGTGTGGATAAGGGACAATAATCTCCGGCCTGGGAATGGGTGGACAGGGCAGAAAGGGAAGAGCTGAGGCGGCACAGCCACTTCGCATGGCTAGGCAAGCCTTCCTACTCCAGTGGCCATTTTCCCTGCAACAGGCACACTCCCACCAGGATCTCGACGGAGGCGGCTTCTTTTGAGGCCATGGCAGAAAGAGGCTCTGCAGGCCTTGTTCCAGCAGAACCGGTACCCTGGCATCACCACCAGAGAACGACTGGCCCAAGAGCTAGACATTCCCGAGTCCAGGATCCAGGTAGGCTTGAGCTTCTCTTTCTTTCTCCCTGGGGCAAAAGTTGTGGACAATATGTGGCTGAAGCCAGTGTATGTCAATCTCCATATCCAGCTATGAGCTCAGTTGCTTTGGGTTCTCTTTGGGCGTTCCCGGGGACCCCATGCCCTTTGACGACATTGCAAGTCATTCGGTCTAAGAACACGGGGACCACTGGTTGGCATGGCCCGTGCACACCAATGGGTCAACACATCCAGGCCGACTTCCCTTAGAAATCATTTGCCCAGACTTATCGTGTGGCCCACACAAAACACTCTGAGACTTTAGGTATGAGGGACACAAAGGAATGGAAGATACGGAGGCAGCCAGATGATAGACATAGAGATAGAGGCAGATGATGTACATTCAGATACAGATAGAGATAGATCCAGTTCACCAGTGCTGCCTGAACGTCAGTTTCTCTTTTGCCACTTAGGTTTGGTTCCAGAATGAGCGTACGAGACAGCTCAGGCGGAGCCGATTGGCACCTGCAAACTCCCAAGTGGAAGGGCCATCGTGTGGACAGGAACAGCCTGCAGCTTGGACTCCAGGTGAGTCCCCAGCCTACCAAACGGGTCTCTTCTGGAGCTTCTCCTTCACGCAGGAACGGGTCTGCGTGGGCTTGTCAAGGGTTTGGCAAGAGGGCTTCGGAAAGGAACCCACGTTACCTTGTTGGGTTCCCAGCGATGGACACTGTGTTTATACCGACTCTTGGGCGAGTGCATTTTTTCTGGACAGAAAGGCTTTGAGTATTCTTGTCCTAAAAGTGCCAGGAAGGACAGAGTCCTTTTCTTGGGTCACCTCAGGCTTGAGAGGCAAGTGCTGGCTTGTGTGGGTGGCTCCATGCTGACCTCATGGACTCAGGGAAGGTGAAGATATTAGGAAAATGTAAAAGCAGAAGCAAACACACACACACACACTCCCATTCACACACACACCCACACTTTCACACACACACAGGCACACACGGACACCAACTTCTCTTTCCACACCGATGTGCCTTGGCTCCCAACCCTTCTTTCTACCTCTTTTCTCTTTTCAGAACGTTTCCCAAAGGAGGGCAGGAGAAAACGGACCGCGATTTCTCCATGCCAAACCAGTCTCCTCCTTCAAGCCTTTGAGACGAACCCATTTCCCTGCATTTCCACCAGAGAACACCTGGCCAGACTCACAGGACTCCCGGAATCCCGCATTCAGGTACATTTGCGGAGGGTGTCTGTGAACTGCTGAATGTGCAGGGGAGAGTGGCCCCTGAGACATTCCTAGAGAAACGTGGGCTCGTTGGGGTTATCCACGTGTCCCAGTGCGTGGGCAGTAGGGGGAGAGCATGGACCTTGCAAGGGATGGACTGCACATAAGCAGAATGTGTCAGCCGAAATGGGGATAGTAGGGGAGAACATGAAGGTGAATGAAGGTGAGGTGGCAGTGCCCGTGTGTGTAGAAATGGTGCGTGGACATGAGTGGGGAAACGGAAAAGTTGCCACCTCTCTTTAGGTCATGCAAAGTGTCAGGGCTTCAAAGGCTTGGGGGCGCTCTCCATGTGGCCCCCAGCATTTCCTGAGTGTGTGTGGGCTTGCCTACCTGTGAGTGGACACGTGGTCTTCAGTGTCCTGGGACTCAGCACACCCCCCATGGCGAGAATGGATTCTGCTCACAAGCCACACCTTTTCCTGATAACCTAATCATCTAGGATTATCGGCCCTCGGATTCTTGGCCTGGTGGGGGAGAGGTCCCAGGGGAGGCCCAGTTGAGCAGGCTTGGTATCCCTGAGCTCCAGAGAGACTGGTTTCTAGTTAAGTACATGTGAAACAGCTTTATGGTCAATGGAAGTAGACTCTCCGCAAGGCACTCCTTTGGGGCCAGAGCCCGTGAGCCTGCTTTAAGGAGGTATGTATGGGCCTGGAGCCTGACAAGTCTTGTCACTGTAAAGAGGGGAGGCTCAGCGTGCTCGTTCCTGAGAACCCCCATCTCCTCCAGCCAGCGGAGGAGACAGAGAGGCAAGTCAAACGCGGGTGTGGTTGATTTGGACTCCTGGCGGTCCATGACTTCCCCTGGGGGCCCAAGACCTGTGCCTGTAGACGGAGTGTGTCGATGTGAGGCCAGTTCAGCACTTGGGCTGAAGGCCTCCAAGGCAGAGGAGGTGGTTTGCCCTTGGGGTCTCACGAATCAGACACTGGGGGTCAAATGCTGAGGGACGCTTGGAGGACTTGGAGTAGGCTGGGCAAGGAGGGCAGGTGGTCATCGAAGTCTTGGTCCCAAGACTCAAGGAATGGCTGGTCAGGAAGCTGCAATGGGCAAACAAAGAGAGCGCTAGGCAGGGACCAGGCAGAGCACTACAGAGGGGAGTTAAGCATAGCAGAGCATAGCAGAACTGAGCGGCTGCCATTGCATTCAGTCAACTGGGAATCCCGTCCAGACCAGGTGTCCACAGTTGCCTGGGACTTGCCCCTACTTCACAAGGACCAGGTGAAAGGAGTGAACCGAGCTGCCCTGAGATTCAGAGCAACAGACCTGGCCTTCTCCCAGAGATCCCACACAGGGGAAGGGGCAAGCCAAAGTGGTATCTGTCACTTCTGATTCTCATGTCCGCAACCCCTCTTCTCTGTCCCAGGTCTGGTTCCAGAACAGAAGAGCTCGACACCCAGGGCAGAGCAGAAGTGGCCCTGTGAATGACCGGGCGGCAAACCAGGAAGCCAGTCCTCACCTGACCATTCCAGGGGACCCAGGCCCCCAGCCCGGTGTCCTCGGATGCTCTCAGCTTCTGGCTCCTTCCAATCCTCTGGGAAGCATGCAGGCTTTTGGGGCAGCGACCTTTCCTGTCCTCTCCATGGGCTTTGCCCCCCTGGTTTCTTGTGGGGGCCCTGTGAGCCAGGCCGTGGGGGCCACTATGGCCCTGCGTACACAAGCCTGGCAGGGAGGAAGCAACTCTCCCACTCCTCAAGCCATGAGGAACCATTCCATGATTGGACCGACTCAGGGAGTGTGTCTTTCAGCTCGCCACACCCGTTTTTGTCCCCTGACGCAAGGGGAATGCCAGCGGCAACAGGAGCACCCTGGCTTGGCACCCGTGCTCTTCCACGGCTATCCCCTGCCTCCAGATGACAATCCTTGCCAACCAGTGCAGGAGGCAGGGCCCATGGGTAGTCACTATGCCCCGCAGTGGTTGGGGGAGCGGTCCCGACTTCTCGTGAGCACAGGACAGGCTCCGGATGCAGCAGCTGGGCAGCCTGCACACGCTGAGATCCCTGGCTGGCGGTGGCAGGCACCCCCTGCTGCTGGGCTCCCTAGTGCACTGGACCCACAGCTCCCACCTTCTGCAGAAGCCTCACGTTTCTTAGAGGAGCTTCTCTCATCCACAGAGAGGAAGGAAGACACACAGCCTTTTCCGAGTGGGCATCTGTGGCAAGGGGAGGCTCCGGGACCCTTGGAAGCACCCCTCAGTGAGGAGGAGTTTTCGTCCCTGCTGGCCATGCTGCACGATTCCACGTGGCCTCACGCCTAGGACCAGGGAGGCCTCGGCTTCCCCACTCCCCATTCATTCAGACTTCTTTTTCTGAGAGGCAGTCCATTACAGGACAGCAAGGATGAGGAACAGGAAGCAAGGTCCATGCTCCAGAGGAAGACCGAGGCCCAAAGGAGCAACTGCCTCTTGGAAGGACAGAAGGGTGTTCCTCCCAGCCCCGTGGACGGAGCTCCATGGCATTCCCGATCGTCATCAATCGACTCAAGGCACCTGAAGGCATTAAGGACCCTGGGCTCTTTATACACTCCCCGACACCTGATTGACCATTGGCAGGACACACACAGGCCATCCTCCCTGCCATCACCCTGGACTCTGGCGCCAGGGAAACCCTGGCCCTGGCAGCGAACCCAAGAAAGGAAGAGAAGTTAGAGGACACCTCCCCCATGCCTTTGCCTCCTGATGAAGTGGAACATCCAATCTGCAGAAGCTGACCGTGTAGACCAACACAGCGTGCTACATATCTCCCCTGAGGGGGCCCAGGGAGGCCAAGCCATCTGGGCTGTGAGGGCTCGGAACCGGCCAAATGGGAAACAACCGCAGGCCCCCATGGCCCAGAGATCCTCTCCCAGCCAAAGTCCAGAATGCCCTGTGGACTTTGCCTGGCTTATTGCCCTGGAGCCTTTCCAGGGGACACAGCATGACAGTTCCGAGGGCAACCGTCAGTCTCAGAAGGCATTCCAGAAGTGAGGGGACCAATGTGGTTCTTTCCAAACATTAGCACTTCTTTTTTTTCCCTGTCTCTGGTTGGTGTCTATCGGCGTGCCTCACTATGTACAATGTACTCTCGCTTCTCAGGAAGAAGGACGATATTCCCTGTCAGCGTCTTTGTGATCTTCCTTTGGCGGGGTCACTCCTCTCTCTTGCGAAAGGGAACATTGAGGAAAACCATCCTGGATTTTCAAGGTCCATGGGGCACTCCATTGACATAATAAACCTATCTTTGTCTCCCCACTACGGTGTCTGGTCGTGATTCATCCCGTTCCCCGAACGTCCGGGCATGCTTGCCCATCCTCAGAGCCTGGCGATGCTTTGTGGCCCGGGGATGGACTGTGGAATCCATCGGCATGCCCACGTGTAGCTGAGAGCTTCTGGCACAGAGAAACCTAAGAGGCTGCACCAACACTTCCTAGCAGTCTTCCCACTCCGCCTGCATGGATGGTGCCTTCTGTGCAAGCAATCTTCCAAGGGATGTAGGTGGAGCGCAAGTGGAATTCGTTCCCCACTCATTGTACCTGACCCCACTCTTCTCAGCGGAGGCCAAATTCTCACGTATAGAACATCATGGAGGGCAGGCAATGAATCACCGCCCCCCCACCTTGCTTTTTGCCCCTGTCCTTCCTCCTTTTCTCTCTTTCCCTTTCTTCAGATCTCAGCCTATCGTTCCCTCTCCCTCTATCTCATTTTCTTTCACACATGGACACCTACAGATGTCCACACAGTCTCACGATAATGCTTATGCTTCTGAGAGTATGGCTACAGAACCTCTGGTGGAAAGGATGTGGTCAAAACCTTTTGTAGACTAAGGTGGGCATCGCCGGGTTATTTCCTCAGTTTTTTCTTCTGTCCCTACCTTTTTCCCATGTGCCTGGGAAATGAGAGTTTGTGGATTTGGTTTCTTGAGTCCACCCCTAAATCCATGGCCAACACGTATGGGTTCCAAGTTGCAAGGAACCAAAGTAGTCTGACCTTCGTCACTTCCACCCAACTCGATCTCTGTCAGTATCCACATGCTCTTTTGCACTGATATATCTGTAGCCCCATGTTGCTACTTGCCTAGTTCCACAGTTGGGTCGCTGATATGTCTCTGTGGATGGATCTTGTGTTGGAAACCCTCCATATCTCACCAGCTCTAGTGGTTTGTTCTTCAGTTGGCTCTATGGACACATCTACCTTTGGTTTTATAGACTGGGTGGAAGGTAGTGTCCCTCCCTCCCCGAACAGAGTGGGTTAGGATATCTGGAGAGTGCCTAGCCATAGTGTCCTCGGGACAGACGGTGTTTGGGCTGTGTCTAGAGAAGCTACGTGTCGGAATGGCTCTCTTGTCGTGTTGGGAGGACCTCGGTCTCCTCTGATCGTGTTTACAAGGTCTATGGACTCTTGGGGCTGGCCCCTCTGCACACATGATGTGGAGGGAAGAACGGGGCTGCAGCCACATTGGGGTCCAAAGCCAGCCACAACAGATGCTCAAGTACGGACATGAGCCCTGGAGCCTGTCCTCTCCATGCGTGGCCAGTGGCATGCACATCAGTGAGGTCTCAAGCCTCTGGCAGATGTGCAACATGCAGCACCACTCTGGAAAATAGCTTGGCAGAGGAGATAGATGCCAATTAGTAGCTGGAGGAAGTCTGCCCGTTAGCGGGTTGTTACTCGTGGCCTTGGAGGCCAAGTCCCCAGGGCCTCTGATCTGTCAGGGCCTCTTCCTCCAGCTGTGCCAACCCTGGGATCCCTCAAAGAGAACGTCTCGCCCTCCGACAGAGATCACCCAAGCGGATTCGAGGTGCCAAAAACAGGATCCACGTGTCTGCGGGACATGGTCTCGGGGTTTCAACACTGCTCCTCGTCTTCTTGAGGGCCAGCTTCAGGAAGTGCCGGGAGAACACTTGCAACGTCAAGACAGCAATGTCTGGAAAAGCCACAGAGAGTTGCGCTGATGATCCGCTGCCTTTGATAGGCTCCAGTCAGGACTCCGCCCTTGACTAGTGTGGGGGGTTTGTGCAATCCTCAAACCTCTGTGCTCAGAAAACAGCGTCCAGGAATTTCTAGGGCACCCTCTGTGGAGGCCCCCTGCCCACCTGTCTCCTCGTGCTGCAAGCCACCCCGGGAACAAGCCCAGCCAAGACAGCCACCAACTCCCTGGCCGGGGACATACCATCGAGTTTCCAGAAGATGTGATTCCTCTCTTTCTGCAGATGCCGTTTCTTGACCGAAAGACACTGGTTCCTCCGGGAAGGAAGTACACGCACACCCTCTGACCCGCACACAACCCTACCATTAGGAAATGCTCTGGGACTGCAGTCAGTCCTGCAAAAATGACTCCCTTCGCCGCCTCTTTCTACTGGGTTCTACTTGTCTTCGTGTGGTTCACCTCATGGAATTGCAGAGCCGAGTGAGCCAAAACGCAAAGGGTGCGTCATTTGGTTCTCTGTGTCCCATTTCCTTTTGGGCCGCTGGTTGGCTGTCGGGTTGCTTGGTAGTTGCCCGGCCGATTCGATAACTGGCCGTCTCTGGGAATCCACTGAAGCGGTCTACTGATGGCACATTCCATCTCATCTTCCTTTTAACCACAGATGGGACCACCACAATGTAAGCGGAGTTAGGTATATTGTATACACACACACTCACCCACACACACACCCACACACACACACATGCACACACACACCAACACACACCAGCTTCAGAGGAGAGGCAACTTGGCCCTTCCGGTTTCCATTCTGCTTTGAATTGATCTTAATTTCTCTATCTGCTTCTCAGGTTTTTGCAGCTGGCTTCTCCTCCTAGGTCATTATTAAGTAGGGCTCTCCATGGAGAGCTCAAGTCTCTCTGGCTACGCCCTGCCCAGAGCAGGGAAGAATAGGAACACCAGGTGTAGCCTGTGGAAACGCAAAGTGATGGAGTCATCATAGCACAGACTATTTCTCTCTGGCAAAACTAGGGAGGCCTGAATCCGTCTCAGACGCTGGAGAGCGTTGATTCCCTTAGACCAGGACATGGTAGCATCTCCACTGGACACAATCACTGCACGTTCACACGTCCCATGCCTTTCCTCCGAACGTGGGGCACCCTTGTCCCCACAGGCAGCTAAGGCTGTGGACCAATCCATTCCACATCCATGGCGATGGCTGGCTCGAAATCTTTCTCTTACATGCCTCCTATCTCAGCTGTCTGATCTCAGTGTCCTGGATGGATCCAAAGGGAAGTGTTGCTTCCAGAGCTGCCTGGGACCTGCCTGGGTGTCTTTGGAAACGGAATCCCCAATTGCGGAGGGCACAGAGACACCAAGCCAGGTGGGTGACCAATCCCAATTGGCCGGGGAAGGTGAAGATACCAGGGCAATGAGCATATAATGTTTTGATTCAAGTAATACAAAAATCAGCAAACATAAAAACAAAGGGGAGAAAAGGAAAGCTGTCCAATAAAACATGACCGACGTACCGATAAAGACACAGTACACGTAAGCAGTGGAAAGAAAGATCGAAAGCCATGTGATGCAATAGAAGGAAACTTAATTACGAGGCTGGTCTTGGGTTGCCAAAGGGGACTCGCGTCCCACACACACATGTCACAATCTGAAACAAGGGTGGAAAGGCCTTCACCGGGTCAGGTCCTAGACACAGTCCCAGATGGGGTGCATTATCGAAGGACCAAGACTGAGGCAAGGACAAAGCTATGAAAAGCTTTATACTATGCAGAGCATTAGAAGTCAGACCGACCCGCCAGGGGAACGAAACAGAGATGAAGTGTACGTTATGCAATGCTTTATTCAATGCTCAGCATCGGAAGTCAGACTGACCGGCGAGGGCCACCTCCGAAGAGGACGACCCCGCCCCAATCTAACAGGCTGGATTTATAGAGCATAACCGCAGACCTCAAGGCTCTTGGCTTCTGTGGTTAGGGCGTTTACTGCCAGAACCGATTCCAGGAACTGATCGCAGGAACCATTGGGGCATTGATTCCCGGAATGAAGTCCGTGGATGAAAATAACAGTATGGCTACCTAGGCAATTTGGAGTCGCTCTGGCTAAGCAGGCCCTAAGAGTTAAACAGGTTTGAACATTAAATCGGCCCTAACAGTCCCCAGAGTCTCAACCGCACTGGTCGATGTCAGGGCTGTCATCCTGGAGACAAGCTGGCGGGAGTGGGAGAGGCACATTCCATGCAGAGGAGGGTGGGGCGGGCACATCCACCTGCCCAGGTGCAACTCTCTGCTCAGGTGGTCCTGAAGTCCTGCTGAACACCTCTTCTCCCAAAGTTCGGAACCACTGAAGGCAGGGCTTCACTTCGACAGCAGCTGTCCAAGTGATTGGGGGTGGGCCATCCTAGGCTTTGATCAGTCGCACGCTCCCAGGTCCTGCCCAGTTGAGCGGCCAGTGCTCTGGGACCCGAGGTACTGCAGCGGCATGGCTCCCACCAGCAAATCAAGGAGTAAGTTCCCCTCAGAGGCCCTGCTCCCCGCTTGTTTTCCCCAAAGTCCCCTGTTACTTTCCGGGCTTCAGGACATTAAGAGGGGCACATGCTGGAAGGTTCTGATCCACAGAGGATTGGGGGAAGGGGATCAAGAGAGGCTTGCCCATGGCCGCCGTCAGAAGCAAAACTGAAGTCGGTGGCCAGGAGTCCCAACTAGAGTCCCGCTTGGGAAAATAGGCAAGCTAGATCTCAGGGGGTAGAGTATGGGTCGAGTTTCGGCACCTCGTTCAGGTGGAAGTGACAAAAATGGAACTTTCACCTCCAACGCGGCAGCACTCAGCGGGATGTACTGTCGGATTTTTCCTGGCTGTTTCTTTGGAGCAGTGGGGTCCTCTTTGCTCCTCCTCAGGTGCTTTCCTCCCTCACTCCCCCCGCGGGTCTCCTCATTCATTGGCATGCCATCACATGGCTCAGGACTGGTTGGTATCTCCCTAGTCCCTGGACTATCACCCGTTCCCCGGGCAGAGGGCAGGGTGCCAGGGCACCTAAAGAGCAGGCTCTGCAGTGAATTCGTGTGTGGATAAGGGACAATAATCTCCGGCCTGGGAATGCGTGGACAGGGCAGAAAGGGAAGAGCTGAGGCGGCACAGCCACTTCGCATGGCTAGGCAAGCCTTCCTACTCCAGTGGCCATTTTCCCTGCATCAGGCACACTCCCACCAGGATCCCGACGGAGGCGGCTTCTTTTGAGGCCATGGCAGAAAGAGGCTCTGCAGGCCTTGTTCCAGCAGAACCGGTACCCTGGCATCACCACCAGAGAACGACTGGCCCAAGAGCTAGACATTCCCGAGTCCAGGATCCAGGTAGCCTTGAGCTTCTCTTTCATTCCCCCTGGGGCAAAAGTTGTGGACACTATGTGGCTGAAGCCAGTGTATGTCAATCTCCATATCCAGCTGGGAGCTCAGTTACTTTGGGTTTTCTTTGGGCGTTCCCGGGGACACCATGCCCTTTGACGACATTGCAAGTCATTCGGTCTAAGAACACAGGGACCACTGGATGGCATGGCCCGGGCACACCAATGGGTCAACACATCCAGGACGACTTCCCTTAGAAATCATTTGCCCAGACTTATCGTGTGGCCCACACAAAACACTCTGAGACTTTAGGTATGAGGGACACAAAGGAATGGAAGATATGGAGGCAGCCAGATGATAGACATAGAGATAGAGGCAGATGATGTACATTCAGATACAGATAGAGATAGATCCAGTTCACCAGTGCTGCCTGAACGTCAGTTCCTCTTTTGCCACTTAGGTTTGGTTCCAGAATGAGCGTACGAGACAGCTCAGGCGGAGCCGATTGGCACCTGCAAACTCCCAAGTGGAAGGGCCATAGTGTGGACAGGAACAGCCTGCAGCTTGGACTCCTGGTGAGTCCCCAGCCTACCAAACGGGTCTCTTCTGGAGCTTCTCCTTCACGCAGAAACGGGTCTGCGTGGGCTTGTCAAGGGTTTGGCAAGAGGGCTTCGGAAAGGAACCCACGTTACCTTGTTGGGTTCCCAGCGATGGACACTGTGTTTATACCGACTCTTCGGCGAGTGCATTTTTTCTGGACAGAAAGGCTTTGAGTATTCTTGTCCTAAAAGTGCCAGGAAGGACAGAGTCCTTTTCTTGGGTCACCTCATGCTTGAGAGGCAAGTGCTGGCTTGTGTGGGTGGCTCCATGCTGAACTCATGGACTCAGGGAAGGTGAAGATATTAGGAAAATGTAAAAGCAGAAGCAAACACACACACACACACTCCCATTCACACACACACCCACACTTTCACACACACACAGGCACACACGGACACCAACTTCTCTTTCCACACCGATGTGCCTTGGCTACCAACCCTTCTTTCTACCTCTTTTCTCTTTTCAGAACGTTTCCCAAAGGAGGGCAGGAGAAAACGGACCACCATTTCTCCATGCCAAACCAGTCTCCTCCTTCAAGCCTTTGAGACGTACCCATTTCCCTGCATTTCCACCAGAGAACACCTGGCCAGACTCACAGGACTCCTGGAATCCCACATTCAGGTACATTTGCGGAGGGTGTCTGTGAACTGCTGAATGTGCAGGGGAGAGTGGCCCCTGAGACATTCCTAGAGAAACGTGGGCTCGTTGGGGTTATCCACGTGTCCCAGTGCGTGGGCAGTAGGGGGAGAGCATGGACCTTGCAAGGGATGAACTGCACATAAGCAGAATGTGTCAGCCGAAATGGGGATAGTAGGCAGAACATGAAGGTGAGGTGGCAGTGCCCGTGTGTGTAGAAATGGTGCGTGGACATGAGTGGGGAAACGGAAAAGTTGCCACCTCTCTTTAGGTCATGCAAAGTGTCAGGGCTTCAAAAGCTTGGGGGCGCTCTCCATGTGGCCCCCAGCATTTCCTGAGTGTGTGTGGGCTTGCCTACCTGTGAGTGGACACGTGGTCTTCAGTGTCCTGGGACTCAGCACCCCCCCCATGGCGAGAATGGATTCTGCTCACAAGCCACACCTTTTCCTGATAACCTAATCATCTAGGATTATCGGCCCTCGGATTCTTGGCCTGGTGGGGGAGAGGTCCCAGGGGAGGCCCAGTTGAGCAGGCTTGGTCTCCCTGAGCTCCAGAGAGACTGGTTTCTAGTTAAGTACATGTGAAACAGCTTTATGGTCAATGGAAGTAGACTCTCCGCAAGGCACTCCTTTGGGGCCAGAGCCCGTGAGCCTGCTTTAAGGAGGTATGTATGGGCCTCGAGCCTGACAAGTCTTGTCACTGTAAAGAGGGGAGGCTCAGCGTGCTCGCTCCTGAGAACCCCCTTCTCCTCCAGCCAGCGGAGGAGACAGAGAGGCAAGTCAAACGCGGGTGTGGTTGATTTGGACTCCTGGCGGTCCATGACTTCCCCTGGGGGCCCAAGACCTGTGCCTGTAGACGGAGTGTGTCGATGTGAGGCCAGTTCAGCACTTGGGCTGAAGGCCTCCAAGGCAGAGGAGGTGGTTTGCCCTTGGGGTCACACGAATCGGACACTGGGGGTCAAATGCTGAGGGACGCTTGGAGGACTTGGAGTAGGCTGGGCAAGGAGGGCAGGTGGTCATCGAAGTCTTGGTCCCAAGACTCAAGGAATGGCTGGTCAGGAAGCTGCAATGGGCAAACAAAGAGAGCGCTAGGCAGGGACCAGGCAGAGCACTACAGAGGGGAGTTAAGCAAAGCAGAGCATAGCAGAGCTGAGCGGCTGCCATTGCATCCAGTCAAGTGGGAATCCCGTACAGACCAGGTGTCCATAGTTGCCTGGGACTTGCCCCTACTTCACAAGGACCAGGTGAAAGGAGTGAACCGAGCTGCCCTGAGATTCAGAGCAACAGACCTGGCCTTCTCCCGGAGAGATCCCACACAGGGGAAGGGGCAAGCCAAAGTGGTATCTGTCACTTCTGATTCTCATGTCCGCAACCCCTCTTCTCTGTCCCAGGTCTGGTTCCAGAACAGAAGAGCTCGGCACCCAGGGCAGAGCAGAAGTGGCCCTGTGAATGACCGGGCGGCAAACCAGGAAGCCAGTCCTCACCTGACCATTCCAGGGGACCCAGGCCCCCAGCCCGGTGTCCTCGGATGCTCTCAGCTTCTGGCTCCTTCCAATCCTCTGGGAAGCATGCAGGCTTTTGGGGCAGCGACCCTTCCTGTCCTCTCCATGGGCTTTGCCCCCCTGGTTTCTTGTGGGGGCCCTGTGAGCCAGGCCGTGGGGGCCACTATGGCCCCGCATACCCAAGCCTGGCAGGGAGGAAGCAACTCTCCCACTCCTCAAGCCATGAAGAACCATTCCATGATGGGACCGACTCAGGGAGTGTGCCTTTCAGCTCGCCACACCCGTCTTTGTCCCCTGACGCAAGGGGAATGCCAGCGGCAACAGGAGCACCCTGGCTTGGCACCCGTGCCCTTCCACGGCTATCCCCTGCCTCCAGATGACAATCCTTGCCAAACAGTGCAGGAGGCAGGGCCCATGGGTAGTCACTATGCCCCGCAGTGGTTGGGGGAGTGGTCCCGACTTCTCGTGAGCACAGGACAGGCTCTGGATGCAGCAGCTGGGCAGCCTGCACACGCTGAGATCCCTGGCTGGCGGTGGCAGGCACCCCCTGCTGCTGGGCTCCCTAGTGCACTGGACCCACAGCTCCCACCTTCTGCAGAAGCCTCACGTTTCTTAGAGGAGCTTCTATCAGCCACAGAGAGGGAGGAAGACACACAGCCTTTTCCGAGGGGGCATCTGTGGCAAGGGGTAGGCTCCGGGACCCTTGGAAGCACCCCTCAGTGAGGAAGAGTTTTCGTCCCTGCTGGCCATGCTGCACGATTCCACGTGGCCTCACGCCTAGGACCAGGGAGGCCTCGGCTTCCCCACTCCCCATTCATTCAGACTTCCTTTTCTGAGAGGCAGTCCATTACAGGACAGCAAGGACGAGGAACAGGAAGCAAGGTCCATGCTCCAGAGGAAGACCGAGGCCCAAAGGAGCAACTGCCTCTTGGAAGGACAGAAGGGTGTTCCTCCCAGCCCCGTGGACGGAGCTCCATGGCATTCCCGATCGTCATCAATCGACTCAAGGCACCTGAAGGAATTAAGGACACTGGGCTCTTTATACACTCCCCAACACCTGAGTAACCACTGGCAGGACACACACAGGCCATCCTCCCAGCCATCACCCTAGACTCTGGCGCCAGGGAAACCCTGGCCCTGGCAGCGAACTCAAGCAAGGAAGAGAAGTTAGAGGACACCTCCCCCATGCCTTTGCCTCCTGATGAAGTGGAACATCCAATCTGCAGAAGCTGACCGTGTAGACCAACACAGCGCGCTACATATCTCCCCTGAGGGGGCCCAGGGAGGCCAAGCCATCCGGGCTGTGAGGGCTCGGAACCGGCCAAACGGGAAACAACCGCAGGCCCCCATGGCCCAGAGATCCTCTCCCGGCCAAAGTCCAGAGTGCCCTGTGGACTTTGCCTGGCTTATTGCCCTGGAGCCTTTCCAGGGGACACAGCATGACAGTTCCGAGGGCAACCGTCAGTCTCAGAAGGCATTCCAGAAGTGAGGGGACCAATGTGGTTCTTTCCAGAACCTTTGCACTTCTTTTTTTTCCCTGTCTCTGGTTGGTGTCTATCGGCGTGCCTCACTATGTACAATGTACTCTCGCTTCTCAGGAAGAAGGACGATATTCCCTGTCAGCGTCTTTGTGATCTTCCTTTGGCGGGGTCACTCCTCTCCCTTGCGAAAGGGAACTTTGAGGAAAACCATCCTGGATTTTCAAGGTCCATGGGACACTCCATTGACATAATAAACCTATCTTTGTCTCCCCACTACGGTGTCTGGTCGTGATTCATCCCGTTCCCCGAACGTCCGGACATGCTTGCCCATCCTCAGAGCCTGGCGATGCTTTGTGTCCCGGGGATGGACTGTGGAAGCCATCAGCATGCCCACGTGTAGCTGAGAGCTTCTGGCACAGAGAAACCCAGGAGGCTGCACCAACACTTCCTAGCAGTCTTCCCACTCCGCCTGCATGGATGGTGCCTTCTGTGCAAGCAATCTTCCAAGGGATGTAGGTGGAGCGCAAGTGGAAGTCGTTCCCCACTCATTGTTCCTGACCACACTCTTCTCAGCGCAGGCCAAATTCACACGTAGGGAACATCATGGAGGGCAGGCAATGAATCACCGCCATCCCACCTTGCTTTTTGCCCCTGTCCTTCCTCCTTTTCTCTCTTTCCCTTTCTTCAGATCTCAGCCTATCGTTCCCTCTCCCTCTATCTCATTTTCTTTCACACATGGACACCTACAGATGTCCACACAATCTCATGATAATGCTTATGCTTCTGAGAGTATGGGTACAGAACCTCTGGTGGAAAGGATGTGGTCAAAACCTTTTGTAGACTAAGGTGGGCATCGCCGGGATATTTCCTCAGTTTTTTCTTCTGTCCCTACCTCTTTCCCATGTGCCGTGGGAAATGAGAGGTTATGGATTTGGTTTCTTGAGTCCACCCCTAACTCCATGGCCAACACGTATGGGTTCCAAGTTGCAAGGAACCAAAGTAGTCTGACCTTCGTCACTTCCACCCAACTCGATCTCTGTCAGTATCCACATGCTCTTTTGCACTGATATATCTGTAGCCCCATGTTGCTACTTGCCAAGTTCCACAGGTGGGTCGCTGATATGTCTCTGTGGATGGATCTTGTGTTGGAAACCCTCCATATCTAACCAGCCCTAGTGATTTTTTCTTCAGTTGGCTCTATGGACACATCTACCTTTGCTTTTGCAGACTGGGTGGAAGGTAGTGTCCCTCCATCCCCGAACAGAGTGGGTTAGGATATCTGGAGAGTGCCTAGCCAAAGTGTCCTCGGGACAGACGGGGTTTGGGCTGTGTCTAGAGAAGCTACGTGTTGGAATGGCTCTCTTGTCGTGTTGGGAGGACCTCGGTCTCCTCTGATCGTGTTTGCAAGGTCTATGGACTCTTGGGGCTGACCCTCTGAACACATGATGTGGAGGGAAGAACGGGGCTGCAGCCACATTGGGGTCCAAAGCCAGGCACAACAGATGCTCAAGTACGGACATGAGCCCTGGAGCCTGTCCTCTCCATGCGTGGCCAGTGCCATGCACATCAGTGAGGTCTCAAGCCTCTGGCAGATGTGCAACATGCAGCACCTCTCTGGAAAATAGCTTGGCAGAGGCGATAGATGTCCATTGGAAGCTGGAGGAAATCTGCCCGTTAGCGGGTTGTTACTCGTGGCCTTGGAGGCCAAGTCCCCAGGGCCTCTGATCTGTCAGGGCCTCTTCCTCCAGCTGTGCCAACCCTGGGATCCCTCAAAGAGAACGTCTCGCACTCCAACAGAGATCACCCAAGCGGATTCGAGGTGCCAAAAACAGGATCCACGTGTCTGCGGGACATGGTCTCGGGGTTTCAACACTGCTCCTCGTCTTCTTGAGGGCCAGCTTCAGGAAGTGCCGGGAGACCACTTGCAACGTCAGGACAGCAATGTCTTGAAAAGCCACAGAGAGCTGGGCCGATGATCCGCTGCTTTGATAGGCTCCAGTCAGGACTCCGCCCTTGACTAGTGTGGGGGGTTTGTGCATTCCTCAAACCTCTGTGCTCAGAAAACAGCGCCCAGGAAGTTCTAGGGCACCCTCTGTGGAGGCCCCCTGCCCACCTGTCTCCTCGTGCTGCAAGCCACCCCGGGGACAAGCCTAGCCACGACAGCCACCAACTCCCTGGCCAGGGAGATACCCTCGAGCTTCCAGAAGATGCGATTCCTCTCTTTCTGCAGATGCTGTTTCTTGACCGAAAGCCACTGGTTCCCCCGGGAAGGAAGCACAAGCACACGCTCTGACCCGCACACAACCCTACCATTAGGAAATGCTCTGGGACTGCCGTCAGTCCTGCAAAAATGACTCCCTTCGCCGCCTCTTTCTACTGGGTTCTACTTGTCTCCGTGGGGTTCACCTCATGGAATTGCAGAGCCGAGTGAGCCAAAAGGCAAAGGGTACATCATTTGGTTCTCTGTGTCCCATTTCCTTTTGGGCCGCTGGTTGGCTGTCGGGTTGCTTGGTAGTTGCCCGGCCGATTCGATACCTGGCCGTCTCTGGGAATCCACTGAAGCTGTCGACTGATGGCACATTCCATCTCATCTTCCTTTTAACCACAGATGGGACCACCACAATGTAAGCGGAGTTAGGTATATTGTATACACACACACACTCACCCACACACACACCCACACACACACACATGCACACACACACCAACACACACCAGCTTCAGAGGAGAGGCAACTTGGCCCTTCCGGTTTCCATTCTGCTTTCAATTGATCTGAATTTCTCCATCTGCTTCTCAGGTTCCTGCAGCTGGCTTCTCCTCCTAGGTCATTATTAAGTAGGGCTCTCCATGGAGAGCTCAAGTCTCTCTGGCTACGCCCTGCCCAGAGCAGGGAAGAATAGGAACACCAGGTGTAGCCTGTGGAAACGCAAAGTGATGGAGTCATCATAGCACAGACTATTTCTCTCTGGCAAAACTAGGGAGGCCTGAATCCGTCTCAGACGCTGGAGAGCGTTGATTCCCTTAGACCAGGACATGGTAGCATCTCCACTGGACACAATCACTGCACGTTCACACGTCCCATGCCTTTCCTCCGAACGTGGGGCACCCTTGTCCCCACAGGCAGCTAAGGCTGTGGACCAATCCATTCCACATCCATGGCGATGGCTGGCTCGAAATCTTTCTCTTACATGCCTCCTATCTCAGCTGTCTGATCTCAGTGTCCTGGATGCATAAAAAGGGAAGTATTGCTTCCAGAGCTGCCTGGGACCTGCCTGGGTGTCTTTGGAAACGGAACCCCAATTGTGGAGGGCACAGAGACACCAAGCTAGGTGGGTGACCAATCCCAATTGGCCGGGGAAGGTGAAGATACCAGGGAAATGAACATATAATGTTTTGATTCAAGTAATACAAAAATCAGCAAACATAAAAACAATTGGAGAAAAAGAAAGCTGTCCAATGAAACATGACCGACATACCGATAAAGACACAGTACACGTAAGCAGTGGAAAGAAAGATCGAAAGCCATGTGATGCAATAGAAGGGAACTTAATTACGAGGCTGGTTTTGGGTTGCCAAAGGGGACTCGCGTCCCACACACACATGTCAAAATCTGAAAAAAGGGTGGAAAGGCCTTCACCGGGTCCAGTCCTAGACACAGTCCCAGATGGGCTGCATTATCGACGGACCAAGACTGAGGCAAAGAGAAAGCTTTTCATACTATGCAGAGCATTAGAAGTCAGACCGACCGGCCAGGGGAACGAGACAGAGACGAAGTGAACGTTATGCAATGCTTTATTCAATGCTCAGCATCGGAAGTCAGACTGACCGGCGAAGGCCGCCTCCGAAGAGGAAGAACCCGCCCCGATCTTACAGGCTGGATTTATAGAGCATAACCGCAGACCTCAAGGCTCTTGGCTTCTGTGGTTAGGGCGTTTACTGCCAGAACCGATTCCAGGAACTGATCGCAGGAACCATTGGGGCATTGATTCCCGGAATGAAGTCCGTGGATGAAAATAACAGTATGGCTACCTAGGCAATTTGGAGTCGCTCTGGCTAAGCAGGCCCTAATAGTTAAACAGGTTTGAACATTAAATCGGCCCTAACAGTCCCCAGAGTCTCAACCGCACTGGTCGATGTCAGGGCTGTCATCCTGGAGACAAGCTGGCGGGAGTGGGAGAGGCACATTCCATGCAGAGGAGGGTGGGGCGGGCACATCCACCTGCCCAGGTGCAGCTCTCGGCTCAGGTGGTCCTGAGGTCCTGCTGAACACCACTTCTCCCAAAGTTCGGAACCACTGAAGGCAGGGGTTCACTTCGAAAGCAGCTGTCCAAGTGATTGGGGGTGGGCCATCCTAGGCTTTGATCAGTCGCACGCTCCCAGGTCCTGCCCAGTCGAGCGGCTAGTGCTCTGGGACCCGAGGTACTGCAGCGGCATGGCACCCACCAGCAAATCAAGGAGTAAGTTCCCCTCAGAGGCCCTGCTCACTGCTTGTTTTCCCCAAAGTCCCCTGTAACTTTCCGGGCTTCAGGACATTAAGAGGGGCATATGAAGGAAGCTTCTGATCCACAGAGGATTGGGGGAAGGGGATCGAGAGAGGCTTGCCCATGGCCGCCGTCAGAATCAAAACTGAAATCGGTGGCCAGGAGTCCCAACTAGATTCCCGCTTGGGACTATAGGCAAGCTAGATCTCAGGGGGTAGAGTATGGGTCGAGTTTCGGCACCTCGTTCAGGTGGAAGTGACAAAAATGGAACTTTCACCTCCAACGCGGCAGCACTCGGCGGGATGTACTGTCGGATTTTTCCTGGCTGTTTCTTAGGAGCAGTGGGGTCCTCTTTGCTCCTCCTCAGGTGCTTTCCTCCCTCACTCCCCCCGCGGGTCTCCTCATTCTTTGGCATACCATCACATGGCTCAGGACTGGTAGGTATCTCCCTATTCCCTGGACTATCACCAGTTCCCACGGGCAGAGGGCAGGGTGCCAGGGCCCCTATCGAGCAGGCTCTCCATTGAATTCGTGTGTGGATAAGGGACAATAATCTCCGGCCTGGGAATGGGTGGACAGGGCAGAAAGCGAAGAGCTGAGGCGGCACAGCCACTTCGCATGGCTAGGCAAGCCTTCCTACTCCAGTGGCCATTTTCCCTGCAACAGGCACACTCCCACCAGGATCCCGACGGAGGCGGCTTCTTTTGAGGCCAGGGCAGAAAGAGGCTCTGCAGGCCTTGTTCCAGCAGAACCGGTACCCTGGCATCACCACCAGAGAACGACTGGCCCAAGAGCTAGACATTCCCGAGTCCAGGATCCAGGTAGGCTTGAGCATCTCTTTCATTCTCCTTGGGGCAAAAGTTGTGGACACAAGGTGGCTGAAGCCAGTGTATGTCAATCTCCATATCCAGCTGGGAGATCAGTTGCTTTGGGTCCTCTTTGGGCATTCCCGGGACCCCATGCCCTTTGACGACATTGCAAGTCATTCGGTCTAAGAACACGGGGACCACTGGTTGGCATGGCCCGGGCACACCAACGGGTCAACACATCCAGGCCGACTTCCCTAGAAATCATATGCCCAGAATTATCGTGTGGCCCACACAAAACTCTCTGAGACTTTAGGTATGAGGGACACAAAGTAATGGAAGATACGGAGGCAGCCAGATGATAGACATAGAGATAGAGGCATATGATGTACATTCAGATACAGATAGAGATAGATCCAGTTCACCAGTGCTGCCTGAACGTCAGTTCCTCTTTTGCCACTTAGGTTTGGTGCCAGAATGAGCGCACGAGACAGCTCAGGCGGAGCCGATTGGCACCTGAAAACTCCCAAGTGGAAGGGCCATCGTGTGGACAGGAACAGCCTGCAGCTTGGACTCCAGGTGAGTTCCCAGCCTACCAAACGGGTCTCTTCTGGAGCTTCTCCTTCACGCAGGAACGGGTCTGCGTGGGCTTGTCAAGGGTTTGGCAAGAGGGCTTCAGAAAGGAACCCACGTTACCTTGTTGGTTTCCCAGCGATGGACACTGTGTTTATACCGACTCTTGGGCGAGTGCATTCTTTCTGGACAGAAAGGCTTTGAGTATTCTTGTCCTAAAAGTGCCAGGAAGGACAGAGTCCTTTTCTTGGGTCACCTCAGGCTTGAGAGGCAAGTGCTGGCTTGTGTGGGTGGCTCCAGGCTGACCTCATGGACTCAGGGAAGGTGAAGATATTAGGAAAATGTAAAAGCAGAAGCAAACACACACACACACACACACACACACACACACACACACACTCCCATTCACACACACACCCACACTTTCACACACACACAGGCACACACGGACACCAACTTCCCTTTCCACACCGATGTGCCTTGGCTCCCAACGCTTCTTTCTAACTCTTTTCTCTTTTCAGAACGTTTTCCAAAGGAGGGCAGGAGAAAACGGACCGCCATTTCTCCATGCCAAACCAGTCTCCTCCTTCAAGCCTTTGAGACGAACCCATTTCCCTGCATTTCCACCAGAGAACACCTGGCCAGACTCACAGGACTCCCGGAATCCCGCATTCAGGTACATTTGCGGAGGGTGTCTGTGAACTGCTGAATGTGCAGGGGAGAGTGGCCCCTGAGACATTCCTAGAGAAACGTGGGCTCGTTGGGGTTATCCACGTGTCCCAGTGCGTGGGCAGTAGGGGGAGAGCATGGACCTTGCAAGGGATGGACTGCACATAAGCAGAATGTGTCAGCCGAAATGGGGATAGTAGGGGAGAACATGAAGGTGAGGTGCCAGTGCCCGTGTGTGTAGAAATGGTGCGTGGACATGAGTGCGGAAACGGAAAAGTTGCCACCTCTCTTTAGGTCATGCAAAGTGTCAGTGCTTCAAAGGCTTGGGGGCGCTCTCCATGTGGCCCCCAGCATTTCCTGAGTGTGTGTGGGCTTGCCTACCTGTGAGTGGACACGTGGTCTTCAGTGTCCTGGGACTCAGCACCCCCACCATGGCGGGAATGGATCCTGCTCACAAGCCACACCTTTTCTGGATAACCTAAACTTCTAGGATTATCGGCCCTCGGATTCTTGGCCTGGTGGGGGAGAGGTCCCAGGGGAGGCCCAGTGGAGCAGGCTTGGTATCCCTGAGCTCCAGAGAGACTGGTTTCTAGTTAAGTACATGTGAAACAGCTTTATGGTCAATGGAAGTAGACTCTCCGCAAGGCACTCCTTTGGGGCCAGAGCCCGTGAGCCTGCTTTAAGGAGGTATGTATGGGCCTCGAGCCTGACAAGTCTTGTCACTGTAAAGAGGGGAGGCTCAGCGTGCTCGCTCCTGAGAACCCCCATCTCCTCCAGCCAGCGGAGGAGACAGAGAGGCAAGTCAAACGCGGGTGTGGTTGATTTGGACTCCTGGCGGTCCATGACTTCCCCTGGGGGCCCAATACCTGTGCCTGTAGACGGAGTGTGTCGATGTGAGGCCAGTTCAGCACTTGGGCTGAAGGCCTCCAAGGCAGAGGAGGTGGTTTGCCCTTGGGGTCACAGGAATCGGACACTGGGGGTCAAATGCTGAGGGACGCTTGGAGGACTTGGAGTAGGCTGGGCAAGGAGGGCAGGTGGTCATCGAAGTCTTGGTCCCAAGACTCAAGGAATGGCTGGTCAGGAAGCTGCAATGGGCAAACAAAGAGAGCGCTAGGCAGGGACCAGGCAGAGCACTACAGAGGGGAGTTAAGCAAAGCAGAGCATAGCAGAGCTGAGTGGCTGCCATTGCATCCAGTCAAGTGGGAATCCCGTCCAGACCACAGTTGCCTGGGACTTGCCCCTACTTCACAAGGACCAGGTGAAAGGAGTGAACCGAGCTGCCCTGAGATTCAGAGCAACAGACCTGGCCTTCTCCCGGAGAGATCCCACACAGGGGAAGGGGAAGCCAAAGTGGTATCTGTCACTTCTGATTCTCATGTCCGCAACCCCTCTTCTCTGTCCCAGGTCTGGTTCCAGAACAGAAGAGCTCGGCACCCAGGGCAGAGCAGAAGTGGCCCTGCGAATGACCGGGCGGCAAACCAGGAAGCCAGTCCTCACCTGACCATTCCAGGGGACCCAGGCCCCCAGCCCGGTGTCCTCGGATGCTCTCAGCTTCTGGCTCCTTCCAATCCTCTGGGAAGCATGCAGGCTTTTGGGGCAGCGACCCTTCCTGTCCTCTCCATGTGCTTTGCCCCCCTGGTTTCTTGTGGGGGCCCTGTGAGCCAGGCCGTGGGGGCCACTATGGCCCCGCATACCCAAGCCTGGCAGGGAGGAAGCAACTCTCCCACTCCTCAAGCCATGAGGAACCATTCCATGATGGGACCGACTCAGGGAGTGTGCCTTTCAGCTCGCCACACCCGTCTTTGTCCCCTGACGCAAGGGGAATGCCAGCGGCAACAGGAGCACCCTGGCTTGGCACCCGTGCCCTTCCACGGCTATCCCCTGCCTCCAGATGACAATCCTTGCCAACCAGTGCAGGAGGCAGGGCCCATGGGTAGTCACAATGCCCCGCAGTGGTTGGGGGAGCGGTCCCGACTTCTCGTGAGCACAGGACAGGCTCCGGATGCAGCAGCTGGGCAGCCTGCACACGCTGAGATCCCTGGCTGGCGGTGGCAGGCACCCCCTGCTGCTGGGCTCCCTAGTGCACTGGACCCACAGCTCCCACCTTCTGCAGAAGCCTCACGTGTCTTAGAGGAGCTTCTATCAGCCACAGAGAGGGAGGAAGACACACAGCCTTTTCCGAGTGGGCATCTGTGGCAAGGGGAGTCTCCGGGACCCTTGGAATCACCTTTCAGTGAGGAAGAGTTTTCATCCCTGATGGCCATGCTGCACGATTCCATGTGGCCTCACGCCTAGGACCAGAGAGGCCTCGGCTTCCCCACTCCCCATTCA
The DNA here is from genome assembly GCF_964662115.1 of Mustela nivalis. NCBI lineage: Eukaryota > Metazoa > Chordata > Mammalia > Carnivora > Mustelidae > Mustela > Mustela nivalis. The sequence goes on along the minus strand of NW_028136201.1, from coordinate 107,820 downwards.
TTCAGACTTCCTTTTCTGAGAGGCAGTCCATTACAGGACAGCAAGGACGAGGAACAGGAAGCAAGGTCCATGCTCCAGAGGAAGACCGAGGCCCAAAGGAGCAACTGCCTCTTGGAAGGACAGAAGGGTGTTCCTCCCAGCCCCGTGGACGAAGCTCCATGGCATTCCCGATCGTCATCAATCGACTCAAGGCACCTGAAGGCATTAAGGACCCTGGGCTCTTTATACACTCCCCGACACCTGAGTGACCACTGGCAGGACACACACCGGCCATCCTCCCTGCAATCACCCTAGACTCTGGCGCCAGGGAAACCCTGGCCCTGGCAGCGAACCCAAGCAAGGAAGAGAAATTAGAGGACACCTCCCCCATGCCTTTGCCTCCTGATGAAGTGGAACATCCAATCTGCAGAAGCTGACCGTGTAGACCAACACAGCGTGCTACATATCTCCCCTGAAGGGGCCCAGGGAGGCCAAGCCATCCGGGCTGGGAGGGCTCGGAACCGGCCAAACGGGACACAACCGCAGGCCCCCATGGCCCAGAGATCCTCTCCCAGCCAAAGTCCAGAATGCCCTGTGGACTTTGCCTGGCTTATTGCCCTGGTTCCTTTCCAGGGGACACAGCATGACAGTTCCGAGGGCAACCGTCAGTCTCAGAAGGCATTCCAGAAGGGAGGGGACCAATGTGGTTCTTTCCAGAACCTTTGCACTTCTTTTTTTTTCCCTGTCTCTGGTTGGTGTCTATTGGCGTGCCTCACTATGTACAATGTACTCTCGCTTCTCAGGAAGAAGGACGATATTCCCTGTCAGCGTCTTTGTGATCTTCCTTTGGCGGGGTCACTCCTCTCCCTTGCGAAAGGGAACTTTGAGGAAAACCATCCTGGATTTTCAAGGTCCGTGGGACACTCCATTGACATAATAAACCTATCTTTGTCTCCCCACTACGGTGTCTGGTCGTGATTCATTCTGTTCCCCGAACGTCCGGGCATGCTTGCCCATCCTCAGAGCCTGGCGATGCTTTGAGGCCCGGGTATGGACTGTGGAAGCCATCGGCATGCCCACGTGTAGCTGAGAGCTTCTGGCACAGAGAAACCCAAGAGGCTGCACCAACACTTCCTAGCAGTCTTCCCACTCCGCCTGCATGGATGGTGCCTTCTGTGCAAGCAATCTTCCAAGGGATGTAGGATGAGCGCAAGTGGAAGTCGTTCCCCACTCATTGTACCTGACCCCACTCTTCTCAGCGGAGGCCAAATTCACACGTAGGGAACATCATGGAGGGCAGGCAATGAATCACCGCCCCCCACCTTGCTTTTTGCCCCTGTCCTTCCTCCTTTTCTCACTTTCCCTTTCTTCAGATCTCAGCCTATCGTTCCCTCTCCCTCTATCTCATTTTCTTTCACACATGGACACCTACAGATGTCCACACAGTCTCACGATCATGCTTATGCTTCTGAGAGTATGGGTACAGAACCTCTGGTGGAAAGGATGTGGTCAAAACCTTTTGTAGACTAAGGTGTGCATCGCCGGGTTATATCCTCAGTTTTTTCTTCTGTCCCTACCTCTTTCCCATGTGCCCTGGGAAATGAGAGGTTGTGGATTTGTTTTCTTGAGTCCACCCCTAAATCCATGGCCAACACTTATGGGTTCCAAGTTGCAAGGAACAAAAGTAGTCTGACCTTGGTCACGTCCAACCAACTCGATCTCTGTCAGTATCCACATGCTCTTTTGCACTGATACATCTGTAGCCCCATGTTGCTACTTGCCTAGTTCCACAGGTGTGTCGCTGATATGTCACTGTGGATGGAGCTTGTGTTGGAAACCCTCCATATCTAACCAGCCCTAGTGGTTTGTTCTTCAGTTGGCTCTATGGACACATCTAACTTTGCTTTTGTAGACTGGGTGGAAGGTAGTGTCCCTCCCTCCCCGAACAGAGTGGGTTAGGATATCTGGAGAGTGCCTAGCCAAAGTGTCCTCGGGACAGACGGGGTTTGGGCTGTGTCTAGAGAAGCTACGTGTCGGAATGGCTCTCTTGACGTGTTGGCAGTACCTCGGTCTCCTCTGATCGTGTTTGCAAGGTCTATGGACTCTTGGGGCTGGCCCCTCTGCACACATGATGTGGAGGGAAGAACGGGGCTGCAGCCACATTGGGGTCCAAAGCCAGCCACAACAGATGCTCAAGTACGGACATGAGCCCTGGAGCCTGTCCTCTCCATGCGTGGCCAGTGCCATGCACATCAGTGAGGTCTCAAGCCTCTGGCAGATGTGCAACATGCAGCACCACTCTGGAAAATAGCTTGGCAGAGGAGATAGATGTCCATTGGAAGCTGGAAGAAGTCTGCCCGTTAGCGAGTTGTTACACGTGGCCTTGGAGGCCAAGTCTCCAGGGCCTCTGATCTGTCAGGGCCTCTTCCTCCAGCTGTGCCAACCCTGGGATCCCTCAAAGAGAACGTCTCGCCCTCCAACAGAGATCACCCAAGCGGATTCGAGGTGCCAAAAACAGGATCCACGTGTCTGCGGGACATGGTCTCGGGGTTTCAACACTGCTCCTCGTCTTCTTGAGGGTCAGCTTCAGGAAGTGCCGGGAGACCACTTGCAACGTCAGGACAGCAATGTCTGGAAAAGCCACAGAGAGCTGGGCCGATGATCCGATGCCTTTGATAGGCTCCAGTCAGGATCCGCCCTTGACTAGTGTGGAGGGTTTGTGCATTCCTCAAACCTCTGTGCTCAGAAAACAGCGCCCAGGAAGTTCTACGGCACCCTCTGTGGAGGCCCCCTGCCCACCTGTCTCCTTGTGCTGCAAGCCACCCCGGGGACAAGCCTAGCCACGACAGCCACCAACTCCCTGGCCAGGGAGATACCCTCGAGCTTCCAGAAGATGCGATTCCTCTCTTTCTGCAGATGCCGTTTCTTGACCGAAAGCCACTGGTTCCCCCGGGAAGGAAGCAGAAGCACACGCTCTGACCCGCACACAACCCTACCATTAGGAAATGCTCTGGGACTGCCGTCAGTCCTGGAAAAATGACTCCCTTCGCCGCCTCTTTCTACTGGGTTCTACTTATCTCCGTGTGGTTCACCTCATGGAATTGCAGAGCCGAGTGAGCCAAAAGGCAAAGGGTGCATCATTTGGTTCTCTGTGTCCCATTTCCTTTTGGGCTGCTGGTTGGCTGTCGAGTTGCTTGGTAGTTGCCCGGCCGATTCGATAACTGGCCTTCTCTGGGAATCCACTGAAGCGGTCGACTGATGGCACATTCCATCTCATTTTCCTTTTAACCACAGATGGGACCACAACAATGTAAGCGGAGTTAGGTATATTGTATACACACACACACACTCACCCACACACACACCCACACACACACACATGCACACACACACCAACACACACCAGCTTCAGAGGAGAGGCAACTTGGCCCTTCCGGTTTCCATTCTGCTTTGAATTGATCTGAATTTCTCCATCTGCTTCTCAGGTTCCTGCAGCTGGCTTCTCCTCCTAGGTCATTATTAAGTAGGGCTCTCCATGGAGAGCTCAAGTCTCTCTGGCTACGCCCTTCCAAGAGCAGGGAAGAATAGGAACACCAGGAGTAGCCTGTGGAAACGCAAAGTGATGGAGTCATCATAGCACAGACTATTTCTCTCTGGCAAAACTAGGGAGGCCTGAATCCGTCTCAGACGCCGGAGAGTGTTGATTCCCTTAGACTAGGACATGGTATAATCTCCACTGGACTCAATCACTGCACGTTCACACGTCCCATGCCTTTCCTCCGAATGTGGGGCACCCTTGTCCCCACAGGCAGCTAAGGCTCTGGACCAATCCATTCCACATCCATGGCGATGGCTGGCTCGAAATCTTTCTTTTAAATGCCTCCTATCTCAGCTGTCTGATCTCAGTGTCCTGGATGGATCCAAAAAGAAGTGTGGCTTCCAGAGCTGCCTGGGACCTGCCTGGGTGTCTTTGGAAACAGAATCCCCAATTGCGGAGGGCACAGAGACACCAAGCCAGGTGGTTGACCAATCCCAATTGGCCGGGGAAGGTGAAGATACCAGGGCAATGAGCATATAATGTTTTGATTCAAGTAATACAAAAATCGGCAAACATAAAAACAAAGAGGAGAAAAGGAAAGCTGTCCAATGAAAGATGACCGACATACCGATAAAGACACAGTACACGTAAGCAGTGGAAAGAAAGATCGAAAGCCATGTGATGCAATAGAAGGGAACTTAATTACGAGGCTGGTCTTGGGTTGCCAAAGGGGACTCGTGTCCCACGCACACATGTCACAATCTGAAACAAGGGTGGAAAGGCCTTCACCGGGTCCAGTCCTAGACACAGTCCCAGATGGGCTGCATTATCGACGGACCAAGACTGAGGCATGAGAAAGCTACTAAAAGCTTAATACTATGGATAGCATTAGAAGTCAGACCGACCGGCCAGGGGAACGAGACAGAGACGAAGTGAACGTTATGCAATGCTTTATTCAATGCTCAGCATCGGAAGTCTGACTAACCGGCGAGGGCCGCCTCCGAAGAGGACGACCCCGCCCCGATCTAACAGGCTGGATTTATAGAGCATAACCGCAGACCTCAAGGCTCTTGGCTTCTGTGGTTAGGGCGTTTACTGCCAGAACCGATTCCAGGAACTGATCGCAGGAACCATTGGGGCATTGATTCCCGGAATGAAGTCCGTGGATGAAAATAACAGTATGGCTACCTAGGCAATTTGGAGTCGCTCTGGCTAAGCAGGCCCTAATAGTTAAACAGGTTTGAACATTAAATCGGCCCTAACAGTCCCCAGAGTCTCAACCGCACTGGTCGATGTCAGGGCTGTCATCCTGGAGACAAGCTGGCGGGAGTGGGAGAGGCACAATCCATGCAGAGGAGGGTGGGGCAGGCACATCCACCTGCCCAGGTGCAGCTCTCGGCTCAGGTGGTCCTGAAGTCCTGCTGAACACCTCTTCTCCCAAAGTTCGGAACCACTGAAGGCAGGGCTTCACGTTGACAGCAGCTGTCCAAGTGATTGGGGGTGGGCCATCCTAGGCTTTGATCAGTCGCACGCTCCCAGGTCCTGCCCAGTCGAGCGGCCAGTGCTCTGGGACCCGAGGTACTGCAGCGGCATGGCTCCCACCAGCAAATCAAGGAGTAAGTTCCCCTCAGAGGCCCTGCTCCCCGCTTGTTTTCCCCAAAGTCCCCTGTTTCTTTCCGGGCTTCAGGACATAAAGAGGGGCACATGCTGGAAGGTTCTGATCCACAGAGGATTGGGGGAAGGGGATCGAGAGAGGCTTGCCCATGGCTGCCGTCAGAATCAAAACTGAAATCGGTGGCCAGGAGTCCCAACTAGAGTCCCGCTTGGGAAAATAGGCAAGCTAGATCTCAGGGGGTAGAGTATGGGTAGAGTTTCGGCACCTCGTTCAGGTGGAAGTGACAAAAATGGAACTTTCAACTCCAACGCGGCAGCACTCGGCGGGATGTACTGTCGGATTTTTCCTGGCTGTTTCTTAGGAGCAGTGGGGTCCTCTTTGCTCCTCCTCAGGTGCTTTCCTCCCTCACTCCCCCCGCGGGTCTCCTCATTCATTGGCATGCCATCACATGGCTCAGGACTGGTAGGTATCTCCCTAGTCCCTGGACTATCACCCAATCCCACGGGCAGAGGGCAGGGTGCCAGGGCCCCTATCGAGCAGGCTCCCCAGTGAATTCGTGTGTGGATAAGGGACAATAGTCTCCGGCCTGAGAATAGGTGCACAGGGCAGAAAGGGAAGAGCTGAGGCGGCACAGCCACTTCACATGGATAGGCAAGCCTTCCTACTCCAGTGGCCATTTTCCCTGCAACAGGCACACTCCCACCAGGATCCCGACGGAGGCGGCTTCTTTTGAGGCCAGGGCAGAAAGAGGCTCTGCAGGCCTTGTTCCAGCAGAACCGGTACCCTGGCATCACCACCAGAGAACGACTGGCCCAAGAGCTAGACATTCCCGAGTCCAGGATCCAGGTAGGCTTGAGCTTCTCTTTCATTCTCCCTGGGGCACAAGTTGTGGACACTAGGTGGCTGAAGCCAGTGTATGTCAATCTCCATATCCAGCTGGGAGCTCAGTTGCTTTGGGTTCTCTTTGGGCATTCCCGGGCACCCCATGCCCTTTGACAACATTGCAAGTCATTCGGTCTAAGAACACGGGGACCACTGGTTGGCATGGCCCGGGCACTCCAACGGGTCAACACATCCAGGCCGACTTCCCTTAGAAATCATTTGCCCAGACTTATCGTGTGGCCCACACAAAACTCTCTGAGACTTTAGGTATGAGGGACACAAAGGATTGGAAGATACGGAGGCAGCCAGATGATAGACACAGAGATAGAGGCAGATGATGTACATTCAGATACAGATAGAGATAGATCCAGTTCACCAGTGCTGCCTGAACGTCAGTTCCTCTTTTGCCACTTAGGTTTGGTTCCAGAATGAGCGCACGAGACAGCTCAGGCGGAGCCGATTGGCACCTGAAAACTCCCAAGTGGAAGGGCCATCGTGTGGACAGGAACAGCCTGCAGCTTGGACTCCAGGTGAGTCCCCAGCCTACCAAACGGGTCTCTTCTGGAGCTTCTCCTTCACGCAGGAACGGGTCTGCGTGGGCTTGTCAAGGGTTTGGCAAGAGGGCTTCGGAAAGGAACCCACGTTACCTTGTTGGGTTCCCAGCGATGGACACTGTGTTTATACCGACTCTTGGGCGAGTGCATTTTTTCTGGACAGAAAGGCTTTGAGTATTCTTGTCCTAAAAGTGCCAGGAAGGACAGAGTCCTTTTCTTGGGTCACCTCAGGCTTGAGAGGCAAGTGCTGGCTTGTGTGGGTGGCTCCATGCTGACCTCATCGACTCAGGGAAGGTGAAGATATTAGGAAAATGTAAAAGCAGAAGCAAACACACACACACACACTCCCATTCACACACACACCCACACTTTCACACACACACAGGCACACACGGACACCAACTTCTCTTTCCACACCGATGTGCCTTGGCTCCCAACCCTTCTTTCTACCTCTTTTCTCTTTTCAGAACGTTTCCCAAAGGAGGGCAGGAGAAAACGGACCGCCATTTCTCCATGCCAAACCAGTCTCCTCCTTCAAGCCTTTGAGACGAACCCATTTCCCTGCATTTCCACCAGAGAACACCTGGCCAGACTCACAGGACTCCCGGAATCCCGCATTCAGGTACATTTGCGGAGGGTGTCTGTGAACTGCTGAATGTGCAGGGGATAGTGGCCCCTGGGACATTCCTAGAGAAACGTGGGCTCGTTGGGGTTATCCACGTGTCCCAGTGCGTGGGCAGTAGGGGGAGAGCATGGACCTTGCAAGGGATGGACTGCACATAAGCAGAATGTGTCAGCCGAAATGGGGATAGTAGGGGAGAACATGAACGTGAGGTGGCAGTGCCCGTGTGTGTAGAAATGGTGCGTGGACATGAGTGGGGAAATGGAAAAGTTGCCACCTCTCTTTAGGTCATGCAAACTGTCAGTACTTCAAAGGCTTGGGGGCGCTCTCCATGTGGCCCCCAGCATTTCCTGAGTGTGTGTGGGCTTGCCTACCTGTGAGTGGACACGTGGTCTTCAGTGTCCTGGGACTCAGCACCCCCACCATGGCGGGAATGGATCCTGCTCACAAGCCACACCTTTTCTGGATAACCTAATCATCTAGGATTATCGGCCCTAGGATTCTTGGCCTGGTGGGGGAGAAGTCCCAGGGGAGGCCCAGTTGAGCAGGCTTGGTCTCCCTGAGCTCCAGAGAGACTGGTTTCTAGTTAAGTACATGTGAAACAGCTTTATGGTCCATGGAAGTAGACTCTCCGCAAGGCACTCCTTTGGGGTCAGAGCCCGTGAGCCTGCTTTAAGAAGGCATGTATGGGCCTGGAGCCTGACAAGTCTTGTCACTGTAAAGAGGGGAGGCTCAGCGTGCTCGCTCCTGAGAACCCCCATCTCCTCCAGCCAGCGGAGGAGACAGAGAGGCAAGTCAAACGCGGGTGTGGTTGATTTGGACTCCTGGCGGTCCATGACTTCCCCTGGGGGCCCAAGACCTGTGCCTGTAGACGGAGTGTGTCGATGTGAGGCCAGTTCAGCACTTGGGCTGAAGGCCTCCAAGGCAGAGGAGGTGGTTTGCCCTTGGGGTCACACGAATCGAACACTGGGGGTCAAATTCTGAAGGACGCTTGGAGGACTTGGAGTATGCTGGGCAAGGAGGGCAGGTGGTCATCGAAGTCTTGGTCCCAAGACTCAAGGAATGGCTGGTCAGGAAGCTGCAATGGGCAAACAAAGAGAGCGCTACGCAGGGACCAGGCAGAGCACTACAGAGGGGAGTTAAGCAAAGCAGAGCATAGCAGAACTGAGCGGCTGCCATTGCATCCAGTCAAGTGGGAATCCCGTCCAGACCAGGTGTCCACAGTTGCCTGGGACTTGCCCCTACTTCACAAGGACCAGGTGAAAGGAGTGAACCGAGCTGCCCTGAGATTCAGAGCAACAGACCTGGCCTTCTCCCGGAGAGATCCCACACAGGGGAAGGGGCAAGCCAAAGTGGTATCTGTCACTTCTGATTCTCATGTCCGCAACCCCTCTTCTCTGTCCCAGGTCTGGTTCCAGAACAGAAGAGCTCGACACCCAGGGCAGAGCAGAAGTGGCCCTGCGAATGACCGGGCGGCAAACCAGGAAGCCAGTCCTCACCTGACCATTCCAGGGGACCCAGGCCCCCAGCCCGGTGTCCTCGGATGCTCTCAGCTTCTGGCTCCTTCCAATCCTCTGGGAAGCATGCAGGGTTTTGGGGCAGCGACCCTTCCTGTCCTCTCCATGGGCTTTGCCCCCCTGGTTTCTTGTGGGGGCCCTGTGAGCCAGGCCGTGGGGGCCACTATGGCCCCGCGTACCCAAGCCTGGCAGGGAGGAAGCAACTCTCCCACTCCTCAAGCCATGAGGAACCATTCCATGATGGGACCGACTCAGGGAGTGTGCCTTTCAGCTCGCCACACCCGTCTTTGTCCCCTGACACAAGGGGAATGCCAGCGGCAACAGGAGCACCCTGGCTTGGCACCCGTGCCCTTCCACGGCTATCCCCTGCCTCCAGATGACAATCCTTGCCAACCAGTGCAGGAGGCAGGGCCCATGGGTAGTCAAATGCCCCGCAGTGGTTGGGGGAGCGGTCCCGAATTCTCGTGAGCACAGGACAGGCTCCGGATGCAGCAGCTGGGCAGCCTGCACACGCTGAGATCCCTGGCTGGCGGTGGCAGGCACCCCCTGCTGCTGGGCTCCCTAGTGCACTGGACCCACAGCTCCCACCTTCTGCAGAAGCCTCACGTTTCTTCGAGGAGCTTCTATCAGCCACAGGGAGGGAGGAAGACACACAGCCTTTTCCGAGGGGGCATCTGTGGCAAGGAGAGGCTCCGGGACCCTTGGAAGCACCCCTCAGTGAGGAAGAGTTTTCGTCCCTGCTGGCCATGCTGCACAATTCCACGTGGCCTCACGCCTAGGACCAGGGAGGCCTCGGCTTCCCCACTCCCCATTCATTCAGACTTCCTTTTCTGAGAGGCAGTCCATTACAGGACAGCAAGGACGAGGAACAGGAAGCAAGGTCCATGCTCCAGAGGAAGACCGAGGCCCAAAGGAGCAACTGCCTCTTGGAAGGACAGAAGGGTGTTCCTCCCAGCCCCGTGGACGGAGCTCCATGGCATTCCCGATCGTCATCAATCGACCCAAGGCACCTGAAGGCATTAAGGACCCTGGGCTCTTTATACACTCCCCGACACCTGAGTGACCACTGGCAGGACACACACCGGCCATCCTCCCTGCCATCACCCTAGACTCTGGCGCCAGGGAAACCCTGGCCCTGGCAGCGAACCCAAGCAAGGAAGAGAAGTTAGAGGACACCTCCCCCATGCCTTTGCCTCCTGATGAAGTGGAACATCCAATCTGCAGAAGCTGACCGTGTAGACCAACACAGCGTGCTACATATCTCCCCTGAGGGGGCCCAGGGAGGCCAAGCCATCCGGGCTGGGAGGGCTCGGAGCCGGCCAAATGGGAAACAACTGCAGGCCCCCATGGCCCAGAGATCCTCTCCCAGCCAAAGTCCAGAATGCCCTGTGGACTTTGCCTGGCTTATTGCCCTGGAGCCTTTCCAGGGGACACAGCATGACAGTTCCGAGGGCAACCGTCAGTCTCAGAAGGCAATCCAGAAGTGAGGGGACCAATGTGGTTCTTTCCAGAACCTTTGCACTTCTTTTTTTTCCCTGTCTCTGGTTGGTGTCTATCGGCGTGCCTCACTATGTACAATGTACTCTCGCTTCTCAGGAAGAAGGACGATATTCCCTGTCAGCGTCTTTGTGATCTTCCTTTGGCGGGGTCACTCCTCTCCCTTGCGAAAGGGAACTTTGAGGAAAACCATCCTGGATTTTCAAGGTCCATGGGACACTCCATTGACATAATAAACCTATCTTTGTCTCCCCACTACGGTGTCTGGTCGTGATTCATTCCGTTCCTCGAACGTCCGGGCATGCTTGCCCATCCTCAGAGCCTGGCGATGCTTTGTGGCCCGGGGATGGACTGTGGAAGCCATCGGCATGCCCACGTTTAGCTGAGAGCTTCTGGCACAGAGAAACCCAAGAGGCTGCACCAACACTTCCTAGCAGTCTTCCCACTCCGCCTGCATGGATGGTGCCTTCTGTGCAAGCAATCTTCCAAGGGATGTAGGTGGAGCGCAAGTGGAAGTCGTTCCCCACTCATTGTACCTGACCCCACTCTTCTCAGCGGAGGCCAAATTCACACGTAGGGAACATCATGGAGGGCAGGCAATGAATCACCCCCCCCACCTTGCTTTTTGCCCCAGTCCTTCCTCCTTTTCTCTCTTTCCCTTTCTTCAAATCTCAGCCTATCGTTCCCTCTCCCTCTATCTCATTTTCTTTCACACATGGACACCTACAGATGTCCACACAGTCTCACGATCATGCTTATGCTTCTGAGAGTATGGGTACAGAACCTCTGGTGGAAAGGATGTGGTCAAAACCTTTTGTAGACTAAGGTGGTCATCGCCGGGTTATTTCCTCAGTTTTTTCTTCTGTCCCTACCTCTTTCCCATGTGCCCTGGGAAATGAGAGGTTGTGGATTTGGTTTCTTGAGTCCACCCCTAAATCCATGGCCAACACGTATGGGTTCCAAGTTGCAAGGAACCAAAGTAGTCTGACCTTGGTCACTTCCACCCAACTCGATCTCTGTCAGTATCCACATGCTCTTTTGCACTGATATATCTGTAGCCCCATGTTGCTACTTGCCTAGTTCCACAGGTGGGTCGCTGATATGTCTCTGTGGATGGAGCTTGTGTTGGAAACCTTCCATATCTAACCAGCCCTAGTGGTTTGTTCTTCAGTTGGCTCTATGGACACATCTACCTTTTCTTCTGTAGACTGGGTGGAAGGTAGTGTCCCTCCCTCCCCGAACAGAGTGGGTTAGGATATCTGGAGAGTGCCTAGCCAAAGTGTCCTCGGGACAGACGGGGTTTGGGCTGTGTCTAGAGAAGCTACGTGTCAGAATGGCTCTCTTGTCGTGTTGGGAGGACCTCGGTCTCCTCTGATCGTGTTTGCAAGGTCTATGGACTCCTGGGGCTGGCCCCTCTGCACACATGATGTGGAGGGAAGAACGGGGCTGCAGCCACATTGGGGTCCAAAGCCAGCCACAACAGATGCTCAAGTACGGACATGAGCCCTGGAGCCTGTCCTCTCCATGCGTGGCCAGTGCCATGCACATCAGTGAGGTCTCAAGCCTCTGGCAGATGTGCAACATGCAGCACCACTCTGGTAATTAGCTTGGCAGAGGAGATAGATGTCCATTGGAAGCTGGAGGAAGTCTGCCCGTTAGCGGGTTTTTACTCGTGGCCTTGGAGGCCAAGGCCGCAGGGCCTCTGATCTGTCAGGGCCTCTTCCTCCATCTGTGCCAACCCTGGAATCCCTCAAAGAGAACGTCTCGCCCTCCGACAGAGATCACCCAAGCGGATTCGAGGTGCCAAAAAGAGGATCCACGTGTCTGCGGGACATGGTCTCGGGGTTTCAACACTGCTCCTCGTCTTCTTGAGGGTCAGCTTCAGGAAGTGCCGGGAGACCACTTGCAACGTCAGGACAGCAATGTCTGGAAAAGCCACAGAGAGCTGGGCCGATGATCCGCTGCCTTTGATAGGCTCCAGTCAGGACTCCGCCCTTGACTAGTGTGGAGGGTTTGTGCATTCCTCAAACCTCTGTGCTCAGAAAACAGCGCCCAGGAAGTTCTAGGGCACCCTCTGTGGAGGCCCCCTGCCCACCTGTCTCCTCGTGCTGCAAGCCACCCCGGGGTCAACCCCAGCCACGACTGCCACCAACTCCCTGGCCGGGGAGATACCCTCGAGCTTCCAGAAGATGCGATTCCTCTCTTTCTGCAGATGCCGTTTCTTGACCGAAAGCCACTGGTTCGCCCGGGAAGGAAGCACAAGCACACGCTCTGAACCACACACAACCCTACCATTAGGAAATGCTCTGGGACTGCCGTCAGTCCTGCAAAAATGACTCCCTTCGCCGCCTCTTTCTACTGGGTTCTACTTGTCTCCGTGGGGTTCACCTCATGGAATTGCAGAGCCGAGTGAGCCAAAAGGCAAAGGGTGCGTCATTTGGTTCTCTGTGTCCCATTTCCTTTTGGGCCGCTGGTTGGATGTCGGGTTGCTTGGTAGTAGCCCGGCCGATTCGATAACTGGCCGTCTCTGGGAATCCACTGAAGCGGTCGACTGATGGCACATTCCATCTCATCTTCCTTTTAACCACAGAAGGGACCACCACAATGTAAGCGGAGTTAGGTATCTTGTATACACACACACACTCACCCACACACACACACGCACACACACACCAACACACACCAGCTTCAGTGGAGAGGCAACTTGGCCCTTCCGGTTTCCATTCTGCTTTGAATTGATCTGAATTTCTCCATCTGCTTCTCAGGTTCTTGCAGCTGGCTTCTCCTCCAAGGTCATTATTAAGTAGGGCTCTCCATGGAGAGCTCAAGTCTCTCTGGCTACGCCCTGCCAAGAGCAGGGAAGAATAGGAACACCAGGTGTAGCCTGTGGAAACGCAAAGTGATGGAGTCATCATAGCACAGACTATTTCTCTCTGGCAAAACTAGGGAGGCCTGAATCCGTCTCAGACGCCGGAGAGCGTTGATTCCCTTAGACCAGGACATGGTAGCATCTCCACTGGACTCAATCACTGCACGTTCACACGTCCCATGCCTTTCCTCCGAACGTGGGGCAGCCTTGTCCCCACAGGCAGCTAGGGCTGTGGACCAATCCATTCGACATCCATGGCGATGGCTGGCTCGAAATCTTCCTCTTACAAGCCTCCAATCTCAGCTGTCTGATCTCAGTGTCCTGGATGGATCCAAAGGGAAGTGTTGCTTCCAGAGCTGCCTGGGACCTGCCTAGGTGTCTTTGGAAACGGAATCCCCAATTGCGGAGGGCACAGAGACACCAAGCCAGGTGGGTGACCAATCCCAATTGGCCGGGGAAGGTGAAGATACCAGGGCAATGTGCATATAACGTTTTGATTCAAGTAATACAAAAATCAGCAAACATAAAAACAAAGGGGAGAAAAGGAAAGCTGTCCAATGAAACATGACCGACGTACCAATAAAGACACAGTACACGTAAGCAGTGGAAAGAAAGATCGAAAGCCATGTGATGCAATAGAAGGGAACTTAATTACGAGGCTGGTCTTGGGTTGCCAAAGGGGACTCGTGTCCCACACACACATGTCACAATCTGAAACAAGGGTGGAAAGGCCTTCACTGGGTCCAGTCCTAGACACAGTCCCAGATGGGGTGCATTATCGACGGACCAAGACTGAGGCAAAGAGAAAGCTATGAAAAGCTTTATACTATGCAGAGCATTAGAAGTCAGACCGACCTGCCAGGGGAACGAGACAGAGACGAAGTGAACGTTATGCAATGCTTTATCAATGCTCAGCATCGGAAGTCAGACTGACCGGTGAGGGCCGCCTCCGAAGAGGACGACCCCGCCCCGATCTAACAGGCTGGATTTATAGAGCATAGCCGCAGACCTCAAGTCTCTTGGCTTCTGTGGTTAGGGCGTTTACTGCCAGAACCGATTCCAGGAACTGATCGCAGGAACCATTGGGGCATTGATTCCCGGAATGAAGTCCGTGGATGAAAATAACAATATGGCTACCTAGGCAATTTGGAGTCGCTCTGGCTAAGCAGGCCCTAATAGTTAAACAGGTTTGAACATTAAATCGGCCCTAAAAGTCCCCAGAGTCTCAACCGCACTGGTCGATGTCAGGGCTGTCATCCTGGAGACAGGCTGGTGGGAGTGGGAGAGGCACATTCCATGCAGAGGAGGGTGGGGCGGGCACATCCACCTGCCCAGGTGCAGCTCTCGGCTCAGGTGGTCCTGAAGTCCTGCTGAACACCTCTTCTCCCAAAGTTCGGAACCACTGAAGGCAGGGCTTCACTTCGACAGCAGCTGTCCAAGTGATTGGGGGTGGGCCATCCTAGGCTTTGATCAGTCGCACGCTCCCAGGTCCTGCCCAGTCGAGCGGCCAGTGCTCTGGGAACGAGGTACTGCAGCGGCATGGCTCCCACCAGCAAATCAAGGAGTAAGTTCCCCTCAGAGGCCCTGCTCCCCGCTTGTTTTCCCCAAAGTCCCCTGTTACTTTCCGGGCTTCAGGACATAAAGAGGGGCACATGCTGGAAGGTTCTGATCCACAGAGGATTGGGGGAAGGGGATCGAGAGAGGCTTGCCCATGGCCGCCGTCAGAAGCAAAACTGAATTCGGTGGCCAGGAGTCCCAACTAGAGTCCCGCTTGGGAAAATAGGCAAGCTCGATCTCAGGGGGTAGAGTATGGGTCGAGGTTCGGCACCTCTTTCAGGTGGCTGTGACAAAAATAGAACTTTCACTACCAACGCAGCAGCACTCGGCGGGATGTACTGTCAGATTTTCCTGGCTGTTTCTTAGGATCAGTGCGGTCCTCTTTGCTCCTCCTCAGGTTCTTTCCTCCCTCAATCCCCCCGCGGGTCTCCTTCTTCATTGGCATGCCATCACATGGCTCAGGACTGGTTGGTATCTCCCTAGCCCTGGACTATCACCCGTTCCCACGGGCAGAGGGCAGGGTGTCAGGGCCCCTCGAGCAGGCTCTCCAGTGAATTCGTGTGTGGATAAGAGACAATAATCTCCGGAATGGGAAGGGGTAGACAGGGCAGAAAGGGAAGAGCTAAGGCGGCACAGCCACTTTGCATGGATAGGCAAGCCTTCCTACTCCAGTGGCCATTTTCCATGCAACAGGCACACTTCCACCAGGATCCCGACGGAGGCGGCTTCTTTTGAGGCCATGGCAGAAAGAGGCTCTGCAGGCCTTTTTCCAGCAGAACCGGTACCCTGGCATCACCACCAGAGAATGACTGGCCCAAGAGCTAGACATTCCCGAGTCCAGGATCCAGGTAGGCTTGAGCTTCTCTTTCATTCTCCCTGGGGCACATGTTGTGGACACAATGTGCCTGAAGCCAGTGCATGTCAATCTCCATGTCCAGCTGGGAGCTCAGCTGCTTTGGGTTCTCTTTGGGCATTCCCGGTGTCCCCATGCCCTTTGACGACATTGTAAGTCATTCGGTCTAAGAGCACGGGGACCACTGGTTGGCATGGCCTGGGCACACCAACGGGTCAACACATCCAGGCCGACTTCCCTTAGAAATCATTTGCCCAGACTTATCGTGTGGCCCACACAAAACTCTCTGAGACGGTAGGTATGAGGGAACAAAGGAATGGAAGATACAGAGGCAGCCAGATGATAGACATAGAGATAGAGGTAGATGATGTACATTCAGATACACATACAGATAGATCCAGTTCACCAGTGCTGCCTGAACATCAGTTCCTCTTTTGCCACTTAGGTTTGGTTCCAGAATGAGCGCACGAGACAGCTCAGGCTGCGCCGAATGGCACCTGCAAACTCCCAAGTGGAAGGGCCATCATGTGGACAGGAACAGCCTGCAGCTTGGACTCCAGGTGAGTCCCCAGCCTACCAAACGGGTTTCTTCTGGAGCTTCTCCTTCACGCAGGAAAGGGTCTGCGTGGGCTTGTCAAGGGTTTGTCATGAGGGCTTCGGAATGGAACCCACGTGACCTTGTTGGGTTCCCAGCGATGGACACTGTGTTTATACCGACTCTTGGGCGAGTGCATTCTTTCTGGAACAGAAAGACTTTGAGTATTTTTGTCCTAAAAGTGCCAGGAAGGACATGGTCCTTTTCTTGGGTCACCTCAGGCTTGAGAGGCAAGTGCTGGCTTGTGTGGGTGGCTCCATGCTGACCTCATGGACTCAGGGAAGGTGAAGATATTAGGAAAATGTAAAACCAGAAGCAAACACACACACACACACACACACACACTCCCATTCACACACACACCCACACTTTCACACACACACAGGCACACACGGACACCAACTTCTCTTTCCACACCGATGTTCCTAAGCTCCCAACCCTTCTTTCGACCTCTTTTCTCTTTTCAGAACGTTTCCCAAAGGAGGGCAGGAGAAAACGTACCGCCATTTCTCCATGCCTAACCAGTCTCCTCCTTCAAGCCTTTGAGAAGAACCCATTTCCCTGCATTTACACCAGAGAACACCTGGCCAGACTCACAGGACTCCCGGGAATCCCGCTTTCAGGTACATTTGCGGAGGGTGTCTGTGAACTGCTGAATGTGCAGGGGAGAGTGGCCCCTGAGACATTCCTAGATAAACGTGGGCTCATTGGGGTTATCCACGTGTCCCAGTTAGTGGGCAGTACGGGGAGAGCATGGACCTTGCAAGGGATGGACTGCACATAAGCCGAATGTGTCATCCGAAATGGGGATAGTAGGGGAGAACATGAAGCTGAGGTGGCAGTGCCCGTGTGTGTAGAAATGGTGCGTGGACATGAGTGGGGAAACGGAAAAGTTGCCACCTCTCTTGAGGTCATGCAAAGTGTCAGTGCTTCAAGGGCTTGGGGGCGCTCTCCATGTGGCCCCCAGCATTCCCTGAGTGTGTGTGGGCTTGCTTACCTGTGAGTGGACACGTGGTCTTCAGTGTCCTGGGACTCAGCACCCACCCCATGGCGGGAATGGATCCTGCTCACAAGCAACACCTTTTCTGGATAACCTAATCTTCTAGGATTATTGGCCCTCGGATTCTTTGCCTGGTGGGGGAGAGGTCCCAGGGGAGACCCAGTTGAGCAGGCTTAGTCTCCCTGAGCTCCAGAGAGACTGGTTTCTATTTAAGTACATGTGAAACAGCTTTATGGTCAATGGAAGTAGACTCTCCGCAAGGCACTCATTTGGGGCCAGAGCCAGTGAGCCTGCCTTAAGGAGGCATGTATGGGCCTGGAGCCTGAAAAATCTTGTCACTGTAAAGAGGGGAGGCTCAGCGTGCTCGTTCCTGAGAACCCCCATATTCTCCAGCCAGCGGAGGAGACAGAAAGGCAAGTCAAACG
This sequence comes from Mustela nivalis, assembly GCF_964662115.1. Taxonomy (NCBI): domain Eukaryota; kingdom Metazoa; phylum Chordata; class Mammalia; order Carnivora; family Mustelidae; genus Mustela; species Mustela nivalis. Next base: position 90,317 of record NW_028136201.1, on the reverse strand, counting down.
CGGGTGTGGTTGATTTGGACTCCTGGCGGTCCATGACTTCCCCTGGGGGCCCAGGACCTGTGCCTTTAGACGGAATGTGTCGATGTGAGGCCAGTTCAGCACTTCGGCTGAAGGCCTCCAAGGCAGAGGGGGTGGTTTGCCCTTGGGGTCACACGAATCGGACACTGGGGGTCAAATGCTGAGGGACGCTTGGAGGACTTGGAGTAGGCTGGGCAAGGAGGGCAGGTGGTCATCGAAGTCTTGGCCCCAAGACTCAAGGAATGGCTGGTCAGGAAGCTGCAATGGGCAAACAAAGAGGGCGCTAGGCAGGGACCAGGCAGAGCACTACAGAGGGGAGTTAAGCAAAGCAGAGCATAGCAGAACTGAGCGGCTGCCATTGCATCCAGTCAAGTGGGAATCCCGTCCAGACCAGGTGTCCACAGTTGCCTGGGACTTGCCCCTACTTCACAAGGACCAGGTGAAAGGATTGAACCGAGCTGCCCTGAGATTCAGAGCAACAGACCTGGCCTTCTCCCGGAGAGATCCCACACAGGGGAAGGGGCAAGCCAAAGTGGTATCTGTCACTTCTGATTCTCATGTCCGCAACCCCTCTTCTCTGTCCCAGGTCTGGTTCCAGAACAGAAGAGCCCGGCACCCAGGGCAGAGCAGAAGTGGCCCTGCGGATGACCGGGCGGCAAACCAGGAAGCCAGTCCTCACCTGACCATTCCAGGGGACCCAGGCCCCCAGCCCGGTGTCCTCGGATGCTCTCAGCTTCTGGCTCCTTCCAATCCTCTGGGAAGCATGCAGGCTTTTGGGGCAGCGACCCTTCCTGTCCTCTCCATGGGCTTTGCCCCCTGGTTTCTTGTGGCGGCCCTGTAAGCCAGGCCGTGGGGGCCACTATGGCCCCGCATACCCAAGACTGGCAGGGAGGAAGCAACTCTCCCTCTCCTCAAGCCATGAGGAACCATTCCATGATGGGACCGACTCAGGGAGTGTGCCTTTCAGCTCGCCACACCCGTCTTTGTCCCCTGACGCAAGGGGAATGCCAGCGGTAACAGGAGCACCCTGGCTTGGCACCCGTGCCCTTCCACGGCTATCCCCTGCCTCCAGATGACAATCCTTGCCAACCAGTGCAGGAGGCAGGGCCCATGGGTAGTCACTATGCCCCGCAGTGGTTGGGTGAGCGGTCCTGACTTCTCGTGAGCACAGGACAGGATCTGGATGCAGCAGCTGAGCAGCCTGCACACGCTGAGATCCCTGGCTGGCGGTGGCAGGCAACCCCTGCTGCTGGGCTCCCTAGTGCACTGGAACCACAGCTCCCACCTTCTGCAGAAGCCTCACGTTTCTTAGAGGAGCTTCTATCAGCCACAGAGTGGGAGGAAGACACACAGCCTTTTCCGAGTGGGCATCTGTGGCAAAGGGAGGCTTCGGGACCCTTGGAAGCACCCCTCAGTGAGGAAGAGTTTTCCTCCCTGCTGGCCATGCTGCACGATTCCACGTGGCCTCACGCCTAGGACCAGGGAGGCCTCGGCTTCCCCACTCCCCATTCATTCAGACTTTCTTTTCTGAGAGGCAGTCCATTACATTACAGCAAAGACGAGGAACAGGAATCAAGGTCCATGCTCCAGAGGAAGCCCGAGGCCCAAAGGAGCAACTGCCTCTTGGAAGGACAGAAGGGTGTTCCTCCCAGCCCCGTGGACGGAGCTCCATGGTATTCCCGATCGTCATCAATCGACTCAAGGCACCTGAAGGCATTAAGGACCCTGGGCTCTTTATACATTCCCCGACACCTGAGTGACCACTGGCAAAACACACACCGGCCATCCTTCCTGCCATCACCCTAGACTCTGGAGCCAGGGAAACCCTGGCCCTGGCAGCGAACCCAAGCAAGTAAGAGAAGTTAGAGGACACCTCCCCCATGCCTTTGCCTCCTGATGAAGTGGAACATCCAATCTGCAGAAGCTGACCATGTAGACCAACACAGCATGCTACATATCTCCCCTGAGGGGGCCCAGGGAGGCCAAGCCATCCGGGTTGGGAGGGCTCGGAACCGGCCAAACGGGAAACAACCGCAGGCCCCCATGGCCCAGAGATCCTCTCCCAGCCAAAGTCCAGAATGCCCTGTGGACTTTGCCTGGCTTATTGCCCTGGAGCCTTTCCAGGGGACACAGCATGACAGTTCCGAGGGCAACCGTCAGTCTCAGAAGGCATTCCAGAAGTGAGGGGACCAATGTGGTTCTTTCCAGAACCTTTGCACTTCTTTTTTTCCCTGTCTCTGGTTGGTGTCTATTGGCGTGCCTCACTATGTACAATGTACTCTCGCTTCTCAGGAAGAAGGACGATATTCCCTGTCAGCGTCTTTGTGATCTTCCTTTGGCGGGGTCACTCCTCTCCCTTGTGAAAGGGAACTTTGAGGAAAACCATCCTGGATTTTTAAGGTCCATGGGACACTCCATTGACATAATAAACATATCTTTGTCTCCCCACTACGGTGTCTGTTCGTGTTTCATTCCGTTCCCCGAACGTCCGGGCATGCTTGCCCATCCTCAGTGCCTGGCGATGCTTTGTGGCCCGGGGATGGACTGTGGAAGCCATCGGCATGCCCACGTGTAGCTGAGAGCTTCTGGCACAGAGAAACCCAAGAGGCTGCACCAACACTTCCTAGCAGTCTTCCCACTCCGCCTGCATGGATGGTGCCTTCTGTGCAAGCAATCTTCCAAGGGATGTAGGTGGAGCGCAAGTGGAAGTCGTTCCCCACTCATTGTACCTGACCCCACTCTTCTCAGCGGAGGCCAAATTCACACGTAGGGAACATCATGGAGGGCAGGCAATGAATCACCGCCCCCCCACCTTGTTTTTGCCCCTGTCCTTCCTCCTTTTCTCTCTTTCCCTTTCTTCAGATCTCAGCCTATTGATCCCTCTTCCTCTATCTCATTTTCTTTCACACATGGACACCTACAGATGTTCACACAGTCTCACGATCATGCTTATGCTTCTGAGAGTATGGGTATAGAACCTCTGGTAAAAAGGATGTGGTCAAAACCTTTTGTAGACTAAGGTGTGCATCGCCTGGTTACTTCCTCAGTTTTTTCTTCTGTCCCTACCTCTTTCCCATGTGCCCTGGGAAATGAGAGGTTGTGGATTTGGTTTCTTGAGTCCCCCCTAAATCCATGGCCAACACGTATGGGTTCCAAGTTGCAAGGAACCAAAGTAGTCTGACCTTGGTCACTTCCACCCAACCTGATCTCTCTCACTATCCACATGCCCTTTTGCACTAATATATCTGTAGCCCCATGTTGCTACTTGCCTAGTTCCACAGGTGGGTCGCTGATATGTCTCTGTGGATGTGTTGTGTTGGAAACCCTCCATATCTCACGAGCCCTAGTGGTTTGTTCTTCACTTGGCTCAATGGACACATCTACCTTTGCTTCTGTAGACTGGGTGGAAGGTAGAGTCCCTCCCTCCCCGAACAGAGTGGGTTAGGATATCTGGAGAGTGCCTAGCCAAACTGTCCTCGGGACAGACGGGGTTTGGGCTGTGTCTAGAGAAGCTACGTGTCGGAATGGCTCTCTTGTCGTGTTGGGAGGACCTCGGTCTCCTCTGATCGTGTTTGCAAGGTCTATGGACTCTTGGGGCTGGCCCCTCTGCACACATGATGTGGAGGGAAGAACGGGGCTGCAGCCACATTGGGGTCTAAAGCCAGCCACAACAGATGCTCAAGTACGGACAAGCCCTGGAGCCTGTCCTCTCCATGCGTGAACAGTGCCTTGCACATCAGTGAGGTCTCAAGCCGTTGGCAGAAGTGCAACATGCAGCACCACTCTGGAAAATAGCCTGGCAGAGGAGATAGATGTCCATTGGAAGCTGGAGGAAGTCTGTTCGTTAGCGGGTTGTTACTCGTGGCCTTGGAGGCCAAGTCCTCTGGGCCTCTGATCTGTCAGGGCCTCAGGACTCCGCCCTTGAGTAGTGTGGGGGGTTTGTGCATTCTTCAAACCTCTGTGCTCAGAAAACAGCGCCCAGGAAGTTCTAGGGCACCCTCTGTGGAGGCCCCCTGCCCACCTGTCTCCTCGTGCTGCAAGCCACCCCGGGAACAAGCCCAGCCACGAAAGCCACCAACTCCCTGGCCGGGGAGATACCGTCGACCTTCCAGAAGATGCGATTCCTCTCTTTCTGAAGATGACGTTTCTTGACCGAAAGCCACTGGTTCCTCCGGGAAGGAAGCACAAGCACACCCTCTGACCCGCACACAACCCTACCATTAGGAAATGCTCTGGGATTGCAGTCAGTCCTGCAAAAATGACTCCCTTCGCCGCCTCTTTCTACTGGGTTCTACTTGTCTTCGTGTGGTTCACCTCATGGAATTGCAGAGCCGAGTGAGCCAAAACGCAAAGGGTGCGTCATTTGGTTCTCTGTGTCCCATTTCCTTTTGGGCCCCTGGTTGGCTGTCGGGTTGCTTGGTAGTTGCCCGGCCGATTCGATAACTGGCCGTCTCTGGGAATCCACTGAAGTGGTCGACTGATGGCACATTCCATCTCATCTTCCTTTTAAGGTAGGTGAGGACGAAGGGTTGTTCAGAAGGTCTATTGTGATAAAGAAGACTTTCAGGATATGGAAGGCCTGGTTACTATTAAGCCAAGGCCACTTTCCCTCTAATGAGGCACTAACTTAAAGACAATTGGGAGTCTCCTGGTGGCATGTTACATTCCTGCTATCAAACGTCCTTGTTAGTGAGATTTAGGTCTTAAAAGAAATTTAACTTTATTTACTTTTCCTTCTACCTCCATCTCCTTCGGATTTTTTATGGAGGGGAGGGTGACGTTAGGGCTTGAGGAACTGAGTTATGTATCTTTGGAAATTGGGCTATTGATAAGGCAACTTCTTTGTTGTAAATCTCTAGGACATTTGTAAACCAAGAGAGACTGATGCCTTGCAGGACTGTGATCTCTGCAAGATAACCATTTTCTCTTCTTTTAGGGCAGTTAGCTGTGCCTGTGAAATGTCACACATATTACCAAGGGGAGTGGGTGGAGAGGGGGTGCAAGGTGCCAGCCCCTGCTCCGTTCTCAGCCAGCCTCCTGCTCCCTCATCATTCCCCCCTGAACAATTTTGACCCTTAAATCTTTAAGGTGGTTGAAGGTGGAAGGTCTCATCTTCTGTAACTTCTTCCTGCTGAATAGGGGCGTAGAGCTGTCCCTACCTACTGAGGTCAACATTGATCAGTGGAGGAATGTATAGGGGAGTTCCGAAAGGCGGAGGCAGCTGAATCCAGCGCTGACAGTGAAGGAGTGTCTTTGCGCGTGGTAAGGATCATCTGCTGTGGTGAAGTCATTGCAGCAATGGAGTCTCGGCACCAAGTAGAGAAACACTGAACAGAGCAACATATTAAGGTTAATAAGGCGATAAGAATGAGAAGCCTGAAAAGGAGATTTGGCCATAGCCCACCTTCAAGCCAGGAACCTAACTAATCACTAAAAGAGAGAGAGGGACCTTGTAGAGCCTTAATCTGGGCATTCATATCCTTTATTAGTCCTGTGATACCTTTGTGATAGTCTGGGATGTACACACAATATTATGTCTTGATAATTGCATGTGTGCCACCATGGGCTGCTGTCAGGACATCTAAGGCCATCCTTAGTATAGCGATAAGGAGGGTTTTGTAACTTAGGCCCATATTTGATTGGGGAGTTATGGCTTGATAGCATCCCCTTTCCTTCCAAATAGCTCCCTGGGTATGTAGTACCAGGAAGGCATATTTGGAGTCAGTATAAATGTTAATTCTTAGGCTTTGACAGTTTGGCTACTAAGACAAATCTGGACCTGATGTGACATCATTACAGTCAGGGACTGTCCCATAGTGAGCTTTGAGGCTCCTTTTATGAGGGCTGTTCTATACTTAGCTAAAGCATCTGTTTGCAATCGCACCTCAACAGAGGTGGCCTCTAGGATAAATATGACTAAGGGATGAAACCAATAAGACGACCTCTGAGTGGTCCAACCTTAACAATATCCTGATTACAGAGGATCATTGTGAAGTGGGAGAAAACATGCCAAGAGATAAGGGGAGTTCCCCGTGCATCATCCAATCCAATCATAAAGAAAGTGGGGTCATCCATTGTCTCCACAAGTCCATAGTTAATCCTATGGAGTGCAATAGTCTGGGTTTTAGGCAATTTCATTATCCCAGCCACACATAAGGTGTTAGTTAAGTTATAGAATTGTAGGGGAATCAATCCCATTTTTCAGTTGTTTAATCATGTGCCGTGGGGTCTGCGAATATCCCCACAAAAAAGTAAGATCAACTAAAGAAGCTATTGTACAACTTCTCTGAAGTTTACCTCAAATTGTTTAGCTTAGGTAAACATTTAAAGACAATCAAATCTAGAATTTAACATCCATAAAGGTGTGTTACTAAAACATAATTTTTCTCTCTAAAATAACCCTCATTCACAGAGATAGCGAAATCAGGACTAATTCACTTGTGAAACAAGTCCAGTTTTAACAAACTTGGCCCATTATTTACATAAGCTCAGCAAGAACCGTTCAGTGTGAGCAATAGATCTTTTAGAATCTGCTTTGCTGGAATTTTGTATAAGGAATCTCTAGGTTGAACTTTTAGTAGCCTCTCCGGGCCAGAAGCCAAGCCCTGTACTTGCCATGAGGCATGCCTGCAATACCTTTGGGCGAATTCCTCTTCCTGAGACTGCACCTACCAAGGAGTGACATTCTTTACTCACCTGGTGAGGCTGCTGGGAACTCTGTAAGCAAGGTATCAGGCCAACAGGCCCAAGGGGCTTTATGGCTCCAGGTTTCATAAAGTCAACCTTAGTTCCTTAAAGCTGTCTGGTCATATCTGAGTCTTTTCAAATATGACATCCCAGTCAAAGCCTTGTTAAAATAACCCGTGTTTCCAATTCTTTCCTGTAAAAGGAGAACAGATTCTTATTGAACTTATGCAAATGACTGATTGCCATGGAAGAATGCTTACTGAGACCTCTTGGTTTCAGAGGGTTCAGATAGAGAGAAAAGCTTGAATGCTTTGAGCACTTTCACATCTCTATAAGTTACAGATAACTTAAGAAAAAGTATCCCTAGTCTGGAAGAGCAAACATTAGAGAGAACCGGCAATGTTTAAAATAAGACAAAACATTAACAGACACAACACTATAATCTTTTAGTTCACTTAGTCCCATGTTACTAATTCTGGTGAATGCGGCTTTAGTCAGTTTTGGAAATTCTTACCCATTTCAGTTTTAGGATTTTAAAGTATATCAAATACCTGTATTTGTCCTGAAAGTACTTTATATGAATCTCCTTGAAGATAAAACTCATTAAAATAAGAGAATTAAAACAATTACAAATGACAAAAACTCAGAATGGATATGGTTAGAGCTAAAGAGACACGGGAGTTTACAATTTAGCTGCAAGGAAATCAGGTTATTTCTGTGATACATAACATTTCCATAATTACAGTATCAAGTGATGATCTCTCAAAACGTTAAAACTTTAGGAAGTGCGTAGAATCTCTAGAATAGTTATAGCATTTTCCCAAATGTAACCCAAGGTTTATCATTGGTTTAAATCTTGTCAACAATTGCTAAAACCTTAGAAAGTTTAAAAACACATGCCTAAATATAATTAGGGATGTTAAACACCTGATAAAACAAAACGTAGGAACTGAATTTTTCAGGCAGGCAAAGAGAAAACCATTTACACTTTTTAACAGAGTTTCCCTTATTTCCATCAGTCTTAGTTACACTAAGCAGAACTTTGTATTCTTAGAAACACCTTTAGTTATTAACCAATTGTAAACTGTTACACAACAGAATTCTTCAGGTGGCAAATTTATGAATCAGTTAAGTGGCAAACAAGTTTACCAGCAGATTTAAATACTCTTAGTTTCTTTGCAGTAAGAAGTCAAAAGCACAAACCTACATCCAGTAATTAACGACTTAGCTTTTTATCCTGTCTGGTTAAGATATAGATGTCCACAATTCAATTCCATTTGTCATCCAAGCAACACTTTGAAACTTTCAGGTTACCAAAGACTTTGAAAGTTACTTCAGCAATTACCCATTAGAACATTGAGACAGACAATTAACCATCAGTTTAGTCATTTCTTCGCTAACAAATTTTAACAAATAACACGGGCTTATTTGACCTTCAGTAAATTTTGAAGTTTCACATTACTGCTGATAACTTAAAAGACATGTCTATCTTAATTAAACCAACAAACTTAAATTAATTCCAATACTGATTTACTTTCCACCTGGGCCACTCCACTTTGAATGTTTACCTGAGACATGCGTGGGAAGATCTGGAGTGGGGGTGTTACGTCCAGGGGATATTCTTCTTGCTCCTTGACAGGGAAGAGAGGAGCCGTGGTGCATGATCTAGAGGCTAGTCATGCAGGCTGCATGCACGTTGGTGCACAGAAACAGGAGAAGGGGGAAACAGAAGAAACAAAGTGCTGCCAGGAAGCAGAGAAAGGATTCCCGGTTTTGGAGCTCATAAGCCCCAACAGAGGAGCAGACGCCATGCTTTCCCACCAGCAAGGGGGGAGGGGTTAAGCAGTCTAAGTCAGGCCAGAGAACACAGGGAAACTTCCCCAAAACAAAGGGAGTTTCGGCAGCTGCTTGGGAATATTCCTTATAGTCTCTGTCTCGAGTTAGACCAACCCCAGTTGGCTCCAGTTATAGCCATTAACACGGGAAGTGAGTGAGGGAGAAGCCCCCACATCTATTAAGAGAAACAGGAATAACGCCAGAGTCCCCTTTGCTAGGGATGGCCCAGCAACCTGGGTTTACTGGAAGAAGGCTTATTTACGTAATTACCATCCAATATGTCAGGAGAAAGTTTACTAGCTGACTCATTTGGGCAAACACATTCCACAAAAGCCCCTTACTTGGGGTCCTGGTGCAGAGCAATGAAGGCCTAGGTATGAGCGGTGAAGGTATCTTAGGTCCATTTGCCCTGCTTCCTGCAGAGGAGATCTAACTGATAGATCCCACTGAGGCCATGCAGTGTTACAGGAGCTCAGTCCTTTCCTAAGTTTTGCAATCCAAATTATTTCCAGTGCGTTAAAAGGCACGCCAAGGTAGAGTCCTTGGGAACTGAGGAAGCCTACTGAGGCCATGCTTCCAGAAAAGTAAAGAAGGTCCATTACCAAATCCCCCCTGACTCCTGGGTAGCGTCCCACGCAGGATATGTCAGAGGTTCCTGTGTGTCAAAAGCGACCAGAGGCGTCTCTCAAGATATCGCTATTGATCACCATCCTGCCTTCCCTGGGAAGACATTCCTGCCATAAAAGGCCCTGGAGGGGTGCCGGCGTCCCTCCACTTCCCCATCGCATCCTAGGCTGCTGATGGGTGCCTGGTGAATGGACCAAAATGCTGTGCCATGCCATGCTCATTGTCTGTCCTGAAGACTGGATAGTGTTTTGCCATTTTAACCCATGGAAATACTAGAAAAGTTTGGCAAGGGGAAATTACCCAATTTCATAGCTTTAAGCGGTTTGCAGACGACACTGATGAGAAACAGTAAAGACTGAAATCCATCATGGTCTAAGCGACATTCCAGCACATGTGGTCCTTACAGCCAACTTCCCTAGGAAACGGTCCCCGGTTGCGTTTTAATTCAATCGGGTACTGGTTTTGGCCGGCTCCCAGTGGAGTTCTCGCGGCCAGAAGTGGCTAGACCGGGCATGTGGAGGGGATCACATTAGATCAATCAGGAGGAAACCTCACACGGGAGTCTTGAGATTGGCAGCCGTCCTGGTGACTTAGGTGGCTGTCCCGTGCCCAAGAGAGACAACTTTCTATAAGAACAGGAACAAAGAGAGGCCATCAAGTTTCTGGGTCTTATTGCCATTCCGGCCAGGGTACTAACTTACAGCCAAAAGGCAGACGCTCTCCTCCCCGTGGAGTAGCCACGGGCTAGAGGATTACAGCCTGAGCAATTGACACGCAAGTGTTCCAATAAGACCACACTCCTTGAAAAGCCCTGGAATGAGAGTAAAGGAAAAGGAGAGAAAGTACTCACCAATTTTGCACCGAAGCTCAGAGTCCAAATGTAAAGACTCATGAATCTCCTGGCTGGCTCGCCAAAAATGATGAAGTCCCAGAACCTAAGTCATTTTTGGTGGGGTGAGGTTCGGAGCTGACGACTAAAGAAAGAATTCTTAAGACATCTTTGGTGCAAAATGGTGGTTTATTAAGGCACAGGGACAGGACCCGTGGGCAGACGGAGATGCTGCTGCCCCGGGTTGTGAGGAGTGGCTGGCTATATACACAGGAGTTGGGTAGGTGAGGACAAAGGGTTGTTCAGAAGGGCTATTGGGATAAAGAAGACTGTCAGGATATGGAAGGCCTGGTTACTATCAAGCCAAGGCCACTTTCCCTCTAATGAGGCACTAACTTAAAGACAATTGGGAGTCTCCTGGTGGAATGTTATATTCCTGCTTTCAAACGTCCTTGTTAGTGAGATTTAGGTCTTAAAAGAAATTTAACTTTATTTACTTTTCCTTCTACCTCCATCTCCTTCGGTTTTTTTATGGAGGGGAGGGTGACGTTAGGGCTTGAGGAACTGAGTTATGTGTCTTTGGAAATTGGGCTATTGATAAGGCAACTTCTTTGTTGTAAATCTCAAGGACATTTGTAAACCAAGAGAGACTCCTGCCTTGCAGGACTGTGATCTCTGCAAGATAACCATTTGCTCTTCTTTTAGGGCAGTCAGGGGTGCCTGTGAAATGTCACACATATTACCAAGGGGAGTGGGTGGAGAGGGGGTGCAAGGTGCCAGCCCCTGCTCCGTTCTCAGCCAGCCTCCTGCTCCCTCATCAATCAAAGTAGTTTAGCAGGTAGTCAGCTCAATTTAGGGGAAGATAGAAAGAGCTCCCCCTCCGAGTTCTCCGCCATCTTATCTCTATGGATGTGGTTTATTGATTCAACCCCCAAACCCATCACCAACATGTATGTGTTCCAAGTTCCAAGGAACCAAAGAAGTCTGATCTTGGACACTTCCCTCCAACTCGATCTCTATCACTATACACACACTCTTATGCACAAATATATCTCTAGCCCCATGTTGCTATCTGCCTAGATCCACAGGTGGATTGCTGATATGTCCTGTGGATGGAGCTTGTGCTGGAAACCCTCCACATCTCAATAGCCCTAGTGTTTTGTTCTTCAGTTGGCTATATGGACACATCTACCTATTGCTTCTGTAGACTGGGTGGAAGGTAGTGTCTCTCCCTCCCATAACAGAATGGGTTAGGATATCTGGAATATGTCTAGCCAAGGTGTCCGTGGAAAAGACGTGGTTTGGGTTTGGTCTTGAGAAGCTGCATGGCTAAACGGCTCTCTTGTGGCGTTGGGAGGACCTCTGACTCCTCTGATCATATTTGCTAGGTCTGTGGACTCTTGGGGCTGGCCCTTCTGCACACATGATGTGGAGGGAAGAATGGAGCTGCAGCCACATTGGGGTCCAAGGCCAGCCACACCAGATTCTCAAGTACGGACATGAGCTCTGGAGCCTATCCTCTCCATACGTGGCCAGTGCCATGCACATCAGAGAGGTCTCAAGCCCATGGATTGTGTGTAACATGCAACACCACTCTGGAAAATAGCTTGGCAGGGGAGATGTCCATGTGGAAGATGAAGGAAGTCTGCCCGTTAGCGGGTTGTTACACATGGCCTTGGAGGCCAAGGGCCCAAGGCCTCTGATCTGTAATGGCCTGTTCACAAAGCTGTGCCTGAAATCTCTCAAAATGATTGTCTCGCCCTCCAATAGAGATCACCCAAGCAGAAGAATGAGGCACCAAAAACAAGATCCACGTGTCTGCGGGACATCATCTCAGGGCTTCAACACTGCTCCTCGTCTTGTTGATGGTCAGCCTCAGGCAGTGCCTGGAGACCACCTGCAATGTCAAGACAGTAATGTCTGGAAAAGCCACAGAGAGCTGCGCCGATGGTCAGTTGCCCCAATAGGCTCCAGTCAGGAATCGGCACTTGAACATGTGGGGGATTTGTGCATTCCTCAAACATCTGTGCTCAGAAAACGGGGTCCAGAAAGTTCTAGGGCACCCTCTGTGGAGGTCCGCTGCCCACCTGTATCCTCGTGCTGCAAGCCACCCCGGGGACAAGCCCAGCCAGGAGAGCCACCAACTACCTGGCCGGGGAGATACCCTCGAGCTTCCAGAAGATGCGATTCCTCTCTTTCTGCAGATGCCGTTTCTTGACCGAAAGCCACTGGTTCCTCCGGGAAGGAAGCACGAGCACACCCTCTCATCCGCACACACACTCACAACTACCATTAGGAAATGCTCTGGGACTGCCATCACGTACTGCGAAAATGACTCCCTTCACTGCCTCTTTCTACTGGGTTCTACATGTCTCCCTGTGGTTCACCTCATGGAATTTACCAAATGGGTGCGTCATTTGGTTCTCTGTGTCCCATTTCCTTTTGGGCCGCTGGTTGGCTGTCGGGTTGCTTGGTAGTTGCCCAGCCGATTCAATAACTGGCCGTCTCTGGGAATCCACTGAAGCGGTCGACTGATGGCACATTCCATCTCATCTTCCTTTTAACCACAGATGGGACCACCACAATGTAAGCAGAGTTAGGTATTTTGTATACACACACACACTCACCCACACACACACACACACACACATGCACACACACCAACACACACCATCTTCAGAGGAGAGGCAACTTGGCCCTTCCGGTTTCCATTCTGCTTTGAATTGATCTGAATTTCTCCATCTGCTTCCCAGGTTCCTGAAGCTGGCTTCTCCTTCTAGGTCATTATTTTTTTTAATTTTTTATTTTTTTATTAACATATAATATATTATTAGCCCAGGGGTACAGGTCTGTGAAGCACCAGGTTTACACACGTCACAGCACTCACCATAGCACATACCCTCCCAATGTCCATAACGTAACCACTCTCTCCCTTCCCCCCTACTCCCAGAAACCCTCAATTTGTTTTGTGAGATTAAGAGTCTCTTATGGTTTGTCTCCCTCCCAATCCCATCTTGTTTCATTTTTTCCTTCCCTACCCCCGAACACCCCCCCACATTTCCTCTCAAATTCTTCATATCAGGGAGATAATATGATGATTGTCTTTCTCTGACTTTTTTTGCTCAGCATAATACCCTCTAGTTCCATCCACATCAGTGCAAAAGGCAAGATTTCATTTCTTTTGATTGCTGCATACTATTCCATTGTGTGTATATATATATATATATATATATATATATATATATATATATATACCACATCTTTATCTACTCATCTATTGATGGGCATCTAGGCTCTTTCCATAGTTTGGCTATTGTGGACATTGCTGCTATAAACGTGACCCTTTGTATCACTACATTTGTATCTTTAGGGTAAATATCTAGTAGTGCGATTGCTGGGTCATAGGGTAGCTCTATTTTCAACTTTTTGAGGAACATCTATGTTGTTTTCCAGAGTGGTTGTACCAGCTTGCATTCCCACCAACCGTGTAGGAGGCATCCCCTTTCTCCATATCCTTACCAGCATCTGTCATTTCCTGACTTGTTAATTTTAGCCATTCTGATGTGATGTGGTATCTCATTGTGGTTTTGATTTGTATTTCCCTGATGCCGAGTGGTGTGGAGCATTTTTCATGTGTCTGTTGGCCATCTGGATGTCTTCTTTACACTAATGTCTGTTCATGCCCTCTGCCCATTTCTTTTTTTTTTAATTTTAATTTTTTTTTATTTTCAGCATAACAGTATTCATTATTTTTGCACCACACCCAGTGCTCCATGCAATCCGTGCCCTCTCTAATACATAGCACCTGGTTCCCCCAACCTCCCCCCACACCACTTCAAACCGAAGGGGCACTATTTTTTGTTATAAACATGTTTTTTTATCCCCAGGGGTACAGGTCTGTGAATTGCCAGGTTTACACACTTCACAGCACTCACCAAAGCACATACCCTCCCCAATGTCCATAACCCCACCCCCCTTCTCCCAACCCCTCTCCCCCCAGCAACCCTCAGTCTGTTTTGTAAGATTAAGAGTCACTTATGGTTTGTCCCCCTCCCAATCCCATCTTGTTTCATTGATTCTTCTCCTACCCACTTAAGCCCCCATGTTGCATCACCACTTCCTCATATCAGGGAGATCATATGATAGTTGTCTTTCTCTGCTTGACTTATTTTGCTAAGCATGATAAACTCTAGTTCCATCCATGTTGTCGCAAATGGCAAGATTTCATTTCTTTTGATGGCTGCATAGTATTCCATTGTGTATATATACCACATCTTCTTGATCCATTCATCTGTTGATGGACATCTAGGTTCTTTCCATAGTTTGGCTATTGTGGACATTGCTGCTATAAACATTCGGGTGCACGTGCCTCTTTGGATCACTACGTTTGTATCTTTAGGGTAAAAACCCAATAGTGCAATTGCTGGGTCATAGAGCAGTTCTATTTTCAACATTTTGAGGAACTTCCATGCTGTTTTCCAGAGTGGCTGCACCAGCTTGCATTCCCACCAAGAGTGTAGGATGGTTCCCTTTTCTCCGCATCCTCGCCAGCATCTGTCATTTCCTGAATTGTTGATTTTAGCCATTCTGACTGGTGTGAGGTGATATATCACTGTGGTTTTGAATTGTATTTCCCTGATACCGAGTGATATGGGCACTTTTTCATGTATAGTTGGCTATCCGGATGTCTTCATTGCAGAAATGTCTGTAGGACCTCAATGTGCGAAAGGAATCCATCAAAATCCTTGAGGAGAACACAGGCAGCAACCTCTTCAACCTCAGCCACTGAAGCATTTTCCTAGGAACATCGCCAAAGGCAAGGGAAGCAAGGACAAAAATGAACTATTGGGATTTTATCAAGATCAAAAGCTTTTGCACAGCAAAGGTAAGAGTTAACAAAATCAAAAGACAACTGACAGAGTGGGAGAAGATATTTGCAATGGACATATCAGATAAAGCAGTAGTGTCCAAAATCTAAAGAACACAGCAAACTCAACACACAAAGAACAAATAATCCAATCAAGAAATGGGAAGAGGACATGAACAGACATTCCTAGGACATTATTAAGGAGGGCTCTCCATGGAGAGCTCAAGTCTCTCTGGCCACGCCCTGCCAAGAGCAGTGAAGAATAGGAACACCAGGTAGAGCCTGTGGAAACACAAAGTGATGGAGTCGTCATAGCACAGACTATTTCTCTCTGGCAAACCTAGGGCGGCCTGAATCCGTCTCAGACAGCAAAGAGAGTTGATTCCCTTAGACCAGAACATGGTAGCATCTGCACTGGTCTCAATCACTGCACGTTCACATGTCCCATGCCTTTCCTCCGAACGTGGGGCTCCTTGTCCCCACAAGCAGCAAAGGCTGTGGACCATCCATTCCACATACATGGCGATGGCTGGCTCGAAATCTCTCTCTTACGTGTCTCCTATCTCAGCTGTCTGATCTCAGTATACTGCCTGGCTCCACAGGGAAGTGTTGCTTCCGGAGATGCCTGGGACCTGCCTGGGTGTCTTTGGAAATGGAATCCCCAATCGTGGAGGGCACCGAGACACCAAGCCAAATGGGTGACCCGTCCCAATTGGCCGGGCAAGGTGAAGATACCAGGGCAATGAGCATATAATATTTTGATTCAAGTAATACAAAAATCAGCAAACATAAAAACAAAGAGGAGAAAAGGAAAGCTGTTCAATGAAACATGACCGACGTACCGATAAAGACACAGTACACGTAAGCAGTGGAAAGAAAGGTTGAAAGCCATGCGATGCAATAGAAGGGAACTTAATTAGGAGGCTCGTCTTGGGTGGCCAAAGGGGACACGCGTTCCACACCCACAATCTGAAACAAGGGTGGAAAGGCCTTCACCGGGTCCAGTCCTAGATACAGTATCAGATGGGGTGCGTTATCAAAGGAACGAGAGTGAGGCAAAGAGAAAGCTATGCAAAGCTTTATACTATGCCGAGCGTTAGAAGTCAGACCGACCAGCCAGGGGAACGAGACAGAGACGAAGTGAACCTTATGCAATGCTTTATTCAATGCCCAGCATTTGAAGTCAGACTGACCGGCCAGGGCTGCCTCCGAAGAGAGCGACCCCGCCCTGATCTCACAGGCTGGTTGTATAGAGCATAACCACAGACTTCAAGGCTTGTGGCTTCTCTGGTTAGGGCGTTTACTGCCAGAACCGATTCCAGGAACCGATCCCAGGAACCACTGGGGCATTGATTCCCGGAATGAAGTCCGTGGATGAAAACAACAGTATAGCTACCTAGGCATAAGGTAAGCTCTGGCTAAGCAGGCCCTAATAGTTAAACAGGTTTGAACATTAAATCGGCCCGAAGAGTCCCCAGAGTCTCAACCGCACCGGTCGATGTCAGGGCTGTCATCCTGGAGACAAGCTGGCAGGAGTGGGAGAGGCACATTCCATGCAGAGGAGGGTGGGGCGGGCACATCCACCTGCCCAGGTGCAGCTCTCGGCTCAGGTGGTCCTGAAGTCCTGCTGAACACCTCTTCTCCCAAAGGTCGGAACCACTGAAGGCAGGGCTTCAATTCGACAGGAGCTGTCCGAGTGATTGGGGGTGGGCCATCCTAGGCTTTGATCTGTCTCATGCTCCCGGATCCTGCCCAGTCGAGCGGCCCTTGCTCTGGGACCTGAGGTACTGCAGCGGCATGGCTCCCACCAGCACATCAAGGAGTAAGTTCCCCTCAGAGGCCCTGCTCCCCGCTTGTTTTCCCCAAAGTCCCCTGTTACTTTGTGGGCTTCAGGGCACTAAGAGGGTCCACCCTGCCAGCTGGGACACATGCTAGAAGGTTCTGATCCAAAGAGGATTGGGGAAGGGGATCGAGAGAGGCTTGCCCATGGCCGCCGCCAGAAGCAAAACTCAAGTCTGTGGCCAGGAGACCCAACAAGAGTCCCGCTTGGGAAAATAGGCAAGCTAGATCTCAGGGGGCAGAGTATGGGTCGAGGTTCGGCACCTCTTTCAGGTGTCACTGACAAAAATGGAACTTTCACCTCCAACGCAGCAGCACTCGACGGGATGTCCTGTCAGTTTTTTCCTGGACGTTTCTTAGGAGCAGTGGGGTCCACTTTGCTCCTCCTAAAGTGCTTTCCTCCCTCACTGCCCCAGCGGGTATCCTTTCATTGGCATGCTATCACATGGCTCGGGACAGGTTGGTATCTCCCGACATCCTGGACTATCACAGGTTCCCACGGCCAGAGGGCATGCTGCCAGGGCCCCTATCGAGCAGGATCTCTGGTGAATGTGTGAGTGGCTAAGGGACAATAACCTCCGGCCTGGGGACGGGTGGACAGGGAAGAAAGGGATGAGCTGAGGTGGGACAGCCAGTTCGCTTGGCTGGCAAGCATTCCTCATCCAGTGGCCATTTTCCCTGCAACAGGCCCACTCCCACCAGGATCCCAACGGAAGCGGCTTCTTTTGAGGCCGTGGCAGAAAGAGGCTATGCAGGCCTTGTTCCAGCAGAACCTGTACCCTGGAATCACCACCAGAGAACGACTGCCACGAGAGCACGACATTCCAGAGTCCAGGATACAGGTAGGCTTGGGCTTCACTTTCATTCTCCCTGGGGCACAAGTTGGACACAATCTGGCTGAAGCCAGTGCATGTCAATCCCCATGCCCAGCTGGGAGCTCAGATGCTTTGGCTCCTGTATGGGAATTCCCGGGGACCATATGCCCTTTGACGTCATTGCAAGACATTCGGTCTGATAACTCGGGGACCACTGGTTGGCATGGCCCAGGTACTCCTAAGGGTCAACACATCCAGGCCGACTTCCCCTAGAAATCATTTGCCCAGACTTATCATGTGGCCCAAACAAAACTCTCTGAGACTTTGGGTATGAGGGACACAAAGGAGTGGAAGATACGGAGGCAGCCAGATGATAGACATAGAGATAGAGGTAGATGATGTACATTCAGATATAGATATAGATACAGATACAGATATATCCAGTTCACCAGTGCTGCCAGACTGTCAGTACTTCTTTTGCCACTTAGGTGTGGTTCCAGAACGAGCTCACAAGACAGCTCAGGCAGAGCTGATTGTGGTCTGCAAACTCCCAAGTGGTAGGGCCATCGTGTGGACAGGAACAGCCGGTACTCACCTGACCGTCCCAGGGGACTCAGGCCCCCAGCCGGTGTCCCTGGATGCTCTCAGCTTCGGGCTCCTTCCAATCCTCTGGTAAGCATGCAGGCTTTTGGGGCAGCGACCCCACCTGTCCACTTCATGGGTTTGCACCCCTGATTTCCTGTGGGGGCCCTGGGAGCCAGGACGTGTGGGTCGCTGCAGGCCCGCCCATCCAAGCCTGGCAGGGAGGAAGCAACTCTCCCACTCCTGAAGCCATGAGGAGACATTCCCTGATGGGACCGAGTCAGGGAGGGTGCCTTTCAGCTCGCCATGCCCGTCTTTGTCCCCTCACCCATGGGGAATGCCAGTGGGAGAAGGAGCACCCTGGCTTGGCATCCATGCCCTTCCAAGGCTATCCCCTGCCTATAGATGACAATCATTGCCAACCCGTGCAGGAGGCAGGGCCCTTGGGTAGACACTATGCCCCGCAGTGGTTGGCCGAGTTGTCCCGATTTGCCGTGAGCACAGGATAGTCTCCGGATGCCTCAGCTAGGCAGCCTGCAAACGCTGAGACACCTGGCTGGTGGTGGCAGACAGCCCCTGCTGCTGGGCTCCCTAGTGCACTGGACACCCAGCACCCATCTCCTGTAGAAGCCTCAAGGTTTTTAGAGGAGATTCTATCAGACACAGAGAGGGAGGAAGACACACAGCCTTTTCCGAGTGGGCATCTGTCAAGGGGGAGGCTCCGGGACCCTTGGAAGCACCCCTCAGTGAAGATGAGTTTCAGATTGTGCTGGCCATGCTGCACGATTCCATGTGGCCTCACGCCAAGGACCAGGGAGGCCTCGGCTTCCCCACTCCCCATTCATTCAGAGTTACTTTTCTGAGAGGCAGTCCTTTACAGGACAGCAAGGACGAGGAACAGGTAGCAAGTCCCATGCTCCAGAGGAAGCCCAAGGCACAAAGGAGCATCTGTTTCTTGGAAAGACAGACGGGTGTTCCTCCCTACCCCGCGGACGGGGCTCCATGGCATTCCGGATGGTCATCAATCTCCACAAGGCACCTGAAGGCTTTAAGGACACTGGGCTCTTTATACCCTCCCCGACAACAGAGTGACCACTAGCAGGACACACACCGGCCCTCCTCCGTGCCATCAACCTAGACTCTGGAGCCAGTGAAACCTGGCCCTGGCAGCAAACCAAAGCAAGGAAGAGAAGATAGAGGACATTTCCTCATGCAGTTGCCTCCTGATGAAGCGGGACGTCCAATCTGCAGAAGCTGAGCCAGTAGACCAAGACAGCATGCTACATGTCTCCCCTGAGGGGGCCCAGGGAGGCCAAGCCATCGGGGCTGTGAGGGCTCGGAACGGGCCAAACGGGAAACAATCACAGGACACCATGGCCCAGAGGTCCTGTCCCAGTCAAATTCCAGAATGCCCTGTGGACTTTGCCTGGCTTATTGCCCTGGAGCCTTTCCAGGGGACACAGCATGACAGTTCCGGAGGCGACCGTAGGTCTCAGAAGGCATTCCAGAAATGAGTGGAACAATGTGGTTCTTTCCAGAACCTTTGCACTTCTTTTTTTCCTTCACTCTGGTTGGTGTCTATCGGCATACCTCACTACATACAATGTTCTCTTGCTTCTAAGGAAGAAGTCTGATATTACTGTCAGCGTCTTTGTGATCTTCCTTTAGAGGGGTCACTCCTCTCCCTTGCGAAAAGGAACTTTGAGGAAATCCATCCTGCCTTTTCAAGGTCTATGGGACATGCCATTGAGATAATAAACCTGTTTTGTCTCCCCACTACGGTGTCGGGTCGTGATTCATCCCGTTCCCCGATCATCCGGTCATGCTTGCCCATCCTCAGACACTGGCGATTCTTTCTGGCCCGGGGATGGACTGTGAAGCCATCAGTATGTCCACGTGTAGTTGAGAGCTTCTGGCCCAGAGAAACCCAAGAGGCTGCACCAACACTTCCTAGCAGTCATCCCACTCCACATGCATGGAGAGTGCCTTTTCTACAAGCAATCCTCTAAGGGATGTAGGTGGAGAGCAAGTGGAAGTCGTTCCACACTCATTGTACCTGACCCGACTCTTCTCAGCGGAGGCCAAAATCACACGTAAGAAACATCATGGAAGGCAGGCAATGAGTCACCGCCCCCCCAACCTTGCTTTTTGCCCCTGCCCTTCCTCCTTTTCTCTCTTTCCCTTTCTTCAGATCTCAGTATATCTTTCCCTTTCCTTCTAACTCATTTACTTTAACACGTGGACAACTACAGATGTCCACACAGTCTCACGATCATGCTTATGCTTTTGAGAGTACGGGTACAGAACCTGCGGGGGAAAGGATGTGGTCAAAAGCTTTTGTAGACAAAGGTGGGCTTCTCCGGGTTATTTACTCGGTTTTTTCTTCTGTCCCTACCTCTTTCCCATGTGCCCTGGGAGATGAGAGGTTGTGGATTTGCTTTCTAAAGTCCACCCCTAAACCCATGGCCAATACGTATGGGTTCCAAGTTGCAAGGAACCAAAGTAGTCTGACCTTGGTCACTTCCACCCAACTTGATCTCTCTCACTATCCACATGCTCTTTTGCACTAATATATCTGAAGCCCCATGTTGCTACATGCCTACTTCCACAGGTGGGTCACTGATATGTCTCTGTGGATGGAGCTTGTGTTGGAAACCCTCAATATCTCACGAGCCCTAGTGGTTTGTTCTTCAGTTGGCTCTATGGACACATCTACCTTTGCTTCTATAGACTCGGTGGAAGGTAGGGTCTCTCCCTCCCCGAACAGAGTGGGTTAGGATATCTGGAGAGTGCCCAGCCAAAGTGTCCTCGGGACAGACGGGGTTTGGGCTGTGTCTAGAGAAGCTACGTGTCGGAATGGCTATCTTGTCGTGTTGGGAGGACCTCTGTCTCCTCTGATCGTGTTTGCAAGGACTATGGACTCTTGGGGCTGGCCCTTTTGCACACATGATGTGGAGGGAAGAACGGGGCTGCAGCCACATTGGGGTCCAAAGCCAGCCACAACACATGCTCAAGTACGAACATTAGCCCTGGAGCCTGTCCTCTCCATGCTTGGCCAGTGCAATGCACATCAGTGAGATTTCAAGCCCCTGGCAGTTGTGCAATATGCAGCACCACTCTGGAAAATAGCTTGACAGAGGAGATAGATGTCCATTGGAAGCTGGAGGAAGTCTGCTCGTTAGCGGGTTGTTACTCGTGGCCTTGGAGGCCAAGTCCCCAGGGCCTCTGATCTGTCAGGGCCTCTTCCCCCAGCTGTGCCACCCCTGGGATCCTTCAAAGAGAACGTCTCGCCCTCCGACAGAGATCACCCAAGCGGATTCGAGGTGCCAAAAACAGGATCCACGTGTCTGCGGGACATCATCTCAGGGATTCAACACTGCTCCTCGTCTTCTTGAGGGTGAGCTTCAGGAAGTGCCGGGAGACCACTTGCAACGTCAGGACAGCAATGTCTGGTAAAGCCACAGAGAGCTGCGCCGATGATCCGCTGCCTTTGATAGTCCCAAGTCAGGACTCCGCCCTTGACTAGTGTGGGGGGTTTGTGCATTCCTCAAACCTCTGTGCTCAGAAAACAGCGCCCAGGAAGTTCTAGGGCACCCTCTGTGGAGGCCCCCTGCCCACCTGTCTCCTCGTGCTGCAAGCCACCCCGGGAACAAGCCCAGCCACGACAGCCACCAACTCCCTGGCCGGGGAGATACCCTCGAGCTTCCAGAAGATGCGATTCCTCTCTTTCTGCAGATGCCGTTTCTTGACCGAAAGCCACTGGTTCCTCCGGGAAGGAAGCACAAGCACACACTCTGACCCACACACAACCCTACCATTAGGAAATGCTCTGAAACTGCCATCAGTCCTGCAAAAATGACTCCCTTCGCCGCCTCTTTCTACTGGGTTCTACTTGTCTCCGTGTGGTTCACCTCATGTTATTGCAGAGCCGAGTGAGCCAAAAGGCAAAGGGTGCATCATTTGGTTCTCTGTGTCCCATTTCCTTTTGGGCCGCTGGTTGGCTGTCGGGTTGCTTGGTAGTTGCCCGGCCGATTCGATAACTGGCCATCTCTGGGAATCCACTGAAGCAGTCGACTGATGGCACATTCCATCTCATCTTTTTTTTAACCACAGATTGGACCACCACAATGTAAGCGGAGTTAGGTATTTTATACACACACCCACTCACCCACACACACACACACACACACATGCACACACACAACAACACACACCAGCTTCAGAGGAGAGGCAACTTGGCCCTTCCGGTTTCCATTCTGCTTTGAATTTATCTGAATTTCTCCATCTGCTTCCCAGGATCCTGCAGCTGGCTTCTCCTCCTAGGTCATTATTAAGTAGGGCTCTCCATGGAGAGCTCAAGTCTCTCTGGCTTCGCCCTGCCAAGAGCAGGGAAGAATAGGAACACCAGGTGTAGCCTGTGGAAACGCAAAGTGATGGAGTCATCATAGCACAGACTATTTCTCTCTGGCAAAACTAGGGAGGCCTGAATCCGTTTCAGACGCCGGGGAGCGTTGATTCCCTTAGACCAGGACATGGTAGCATCTCCACTGGACTCAATCACTGCACGTTCACACGTCCTATGCCTTTCCTCTGAACGTGGGGCACCCTTGTCCCCACAGGCAGCTAAGGCTTTGGACCAATCCGTTCCATATCCATGGCGATGGCTGGCTCGAAATCTTTCTCTTACATGCCTCCTATCTCAGCTGTCTGATCTCAGTGTCCTGGATGGATCCAAAGGGAAGTGTTGCTTCCAGAGCTGCCTGGGACCTGCCTGGGTGTCTTTGGAAACGGAATCCCCAATTGCGGAGGGCAGAGAGACACCAAGCCAGGTGGGTGACCAATCCCAATTGGCCGGGGAAGGTGAAGATACCAGGGCAATGAGCATATAATGTTTTGATTCAAGTAATACAAAAATCATCAAACATAAAAACAAAGGGGAGAAAAGGAAAGCTGTCCAATGAAACATGACCGACGTACCGATAAAGACACAGTACACGTAAGCAGTGGAAAGAAAGATCGAAAGCCATGTGATGCAATAGAAGGGAACTTAATTACGAGGCTGGTCTTGGGTTGCCAAAGGGGACTCACGTCCCACACACACATGTCACAATCTGAAACAAGGGTGGAAAGGCCTTCACCGGGTCCAGTCCTAGACACAGTCCGAGATGGGGTGCATTATCGATGGACCAAGACTGAGGCAAAGAGAAAGCTATGAAAAGCTTTATACTATGCAGAGCATTAGAAGTCAGACCGACCGGCCAGGGGAACGAGACAGAGACGAAGTGAACGTTATGCAATGCTTTATTCAATGCTCAGCATCGGAAGTCTGACTAACCGGCGAGGGCCGCCTCCGAAGAGGACGACCCCGCCCCGATCTAACAGGCTGGATTTATAGAGCATAACCGCAGACCTCAAGGCTCTTGGCTTCTGTGGTTAGGGCGTTTACTGCCAGAACCGATTCCAGGAACTGATCCCAGGAACCATTGGGTCATTGATTCCCGGAATGAAGTCCGTGGATGAAAATAACAGTATGGCTACCTAGGCAATACGGAGTCGCTATGGCTAAGCAGGCCCTAATAGTTAAACAGGTTTGAACATTAAATTGGCCCTAACAGTCCCCAGAGTCTCAACCGCACTGGTCGATGTCAGGGCTGTCATCCTGGAGAGAAGCTGGAGGGAGTGGGAGAGGCACATTCCATGCAGAGGAGGGTGGGGCGGGCACATACACCTGCCCAGGTGCAGCTCTCGGCTCAGGTGGTCCTGAAGTCCTGCTGAACACCTCTTCTCCCAAAGTTTGGAACCACTGAAGGCAGGGCTTCACTTCGACAGCAGCTGTCCAAGTGATTGGGGGTGGGCCATCCTAGGTTTTGATCAGTCACACGCACCCAGGTCCTGCCCAGTCGAGTGCCCAGTGCTCTGGGACCCGATGTACTGCAGCGGCATGGCTCCCACCAGCACATCAAGGAGTAAGTTCCCCTCAGAGGCCCTGCTCCCCGCTTGTTTTCCCCAAAGTCCCCTGTTACTTTCCGGGCTACTGGACATTAAGAGGGGCACATGCTGGAAGGTTCGGATCCACAGAGGATTGGGTGAAGGGGATCGAGAGAGGCTTGCCCATGGCCGCCGCCAGAAGCAAAACTCAAGTCTGTGGCCAGGAGACCCAACAAGAGTCCCGCTTGGGAAAAGAGGCAAGCTAGATCTCAGGGGGCAGAGTATGGGTCAAGGTTCGGCACCTCTTTCAGGTGTCACTGACAAAAATGGAACTTTCACCTCCAACGCAGCAGCACTCGACGGGATGTCCTGTCAGTTTTTTCCTGGACGTTTCTTAGGAGCAGTGGGGTCCACTTTGCTCCTCCTAAAGTGCTTTCCTCCCTCACTGCCCCCGCGGGTATCCTTTCATTGGCATGCTATCACATGGCTCGGGACAGGTTGGTATCTCCCGACATCCTGGACTATCACAGGTTCCCACGGCCAGAGGGCATGCTGCCAGGGCCCCTATCGAGCAGGATCTCTGGTGAATGTGTGAGTGGCTAAGGGACAATAACCTCCGGCCTGGGGACGGGTGGACAGGGAAGAAAGGGATGAGCTGAGGCGGGACAGCCAGTTCGCTTGGCTGGCAAGCATTCCTCATCCAGTGGCCATTTTCCCTGCAACAGGCCCACTCCCACCAGGATCCCAACGGAAGCGGCTTCTTTTGAGGCCGTGGCAGAAAGAGGCTATGCAGGCCTTGTTCCAGCAGAACCTGTACCCTGGAATCACCACCAGAGAACGACTGCCACGAGAGCACGACATTCCAGAGTCCAGGATACAGGTAGGCTTGGGCTTCACTTTCATTCTCCCTGGGGCACAAGTTGGACACAATCTGGCTGAAGCCAGTGCATGTCAATCCCCATGCCCAGCTGGGAGCTCAGATGCTTTGGCTCCTGTATGGGAATTCCCGGGGACCATATGCCCTTTGACGTCATTGCAAGACATTCGGTCTGATAACTCGGGGACCACTGGTTGGCATGGCCCAGGTACTCCTAAGGGTCAACACATCCAGGCCGACTTCCCCTAGAAATCATTTGCCCAGACTTATCATGTGGCCCAAACAAAACTCTCTGAGACTTTGGGTATGAGGGACACAAAGGAGTGGAAGATACGGAGGCAGCCAGATGATAGACATAGAGATAGAGGTAGATGATGTACATTCAGATATAGATATAGATACAGATACAGATATATCCAGTTCACCAGTGCTGCCAGACTGTCAGTACTTCTTTTGCCACTTAGGTGTGGTTCCAGAACGAGCTCACAAGACAGCTCAGGCAGAGCTGATTGTGGTCTGCAAACTCCCAAGTGGTAGGGCCATCGTGTGGACAGGAACAGCCGGTACTCACCTGACCGTCCCAGGGGACTCAGGCCCCCAGCCGGTGTCCCTGGATGCTCTCAGCTTCGGGCTCCTTCCAATCCTCTGGTAAGCATGCAGGCTTTTGGGGCAGCGACCCCACCTGTCCACTTCATGGGTTTGCACCCCTGATTTCCTGTGGGGGCCCTGGGAGCCAGGACGTGTGGGTCGCTGCAGGCCCGCCCATCCAAGCCTGGCAGGGAGGAAGCAACTCTCCCACTCCTGAAGCCATGAGGAGACATTCCCTGATGGGACCGAGTCAGGGAGGGTGCCTTTCAGCTCGCCATGCCCGTCTTTGTCCCCTCACCCATGGGGAATGCCAGTGGGAGAAGGAGCACCCTGGCTTGGCATCCATGCCCTTCCAAGGCTATCCCCTGCCTATAGATGACAATCATTGCCAACCCGTGCAGGAGGCAGGGCCCTTGGGTAGACACTATGCCCCGCAGTGGTTGGCCGAGTTGTCCCGATTTGCCGTGAGCACAGGATAGTCTCCGGATGCCTCAGCTAGGCAGCCTGCAAACGCTGAGACACCTGGCTGGTGGTGGCAGACAGCCCCTGCTGCTGGGCTCCCTAGTGCACTGGACACCCAGCACCCATCTCCTGTAGAAGCCTCAAGGTTTTTAGAGGAGATTCTATCAGACACAGAGAGGGAGGAAGACACACAGCCTTTTCCGAGTGGGCATCTGTCAAGGGGGAGGCTCCGGGACCCTTGGAAGCACCCCTCAGTGAAGATGAGTTTCAGATTGTGCTGGCCATGCTGCACGATTCCATGTGGCCTCACGCCAAGGACCAGGGAGGCCTCGGCTTCCCCACTCCCCATTCATTCAGAGTTACTTTTCTGAGAGGCAGTCCTTTACAGGACAGCAAGGACGAGGAACAGGAAGCAAGTCACATGCTCCAGAGGAAGCCCAAGGCACAAAGGAGCATCTGTTTCTTGGAAAGACAGACGGGTGTTCCTCCCTACCCCGCGGACGGGGCTCCATGGCATTCCGGATGGTCATCAATCTCCACAAGGCACCTGAAGGCTTTAAGGACACTGGGCTCTTTATACCCTCCCCGACAACAGAGTGACCACTAGCAGGACACACACCGGCCCTCCTCCCTGCCATCAACCTAGACTCTGGGGCCAGTGAAACCTGGCCCTGGCAGCAAACCAAAGCAAGGAAGAGAAGATAGAGGACATTTCCTCATGCAGTTGCCTCCTGATGAAGCGGGACGTCCAATCTGCAGAAGCTGAACCAGTAGACCAAGACAGCATTCTACATGTCTCCCCTGAGGGGGCCCAGGGAGGCCAAGCCATCGGGGCTGTGAGGGCTCGGAACGGGCCAAACGGGAAACAATCACAGGACCCCATGGCCCAGAGGTCCTGTCCCAGTCAAATTCCAGAATGCCCTGTGGACTTTGCCTGGCTTATTGCCCTGGAGCCTTTCCAGGGGACACAGCATGACAGTTCCGGAGGCGACCGTAGGTCTCAGAAGGCATTCCAGAAATGAGTGGAACAATGTGGTTCTTTCCAGAACCTTTGCACTTCTTTTTTTCCTTCACTCTGGTTGGTGTCTATCGGCATACCTCACTACATACAATGTTCTCTTGCTTCTAAGGAAGAAGTCTGATATTACTGTCAGCGTCTTTGTGATCTTCCTTTAGAGGGGTCACTCCTCTCCCTTGCGAAAAGGAACTTTGAGGAAATCCATCCTGCCTTTTCAAGGTCTATGGGACATGCCATTGAGATAATAAACCTGTCTTTGTCTCCCCACTACGGTGTCTGGTCGTGATTCATCCCGTTCCCCGATCATCCGGTCATGCTTGCCCATCCTCAGACACTGGCGATTCTTTCTGGCCCGGGGATGGACTGTGAAGCCATCAGTATTTCCACGTGTAGTTGAGAGCTTCTGGCCCAGAGAAACCCAAGAGGCTGCACCAACACTTCCTAGCAGTCATCCCACTCCACATGCATGGAGGGTGCCTTTTCTACAAGCAATCCTCTAAGGGATGTAGGTGGAGAGCAAGTGGAAGTCGTTCCACACTCATTGTACCTGACCCGACTCTTCTCAGCGGAGGCCAAAATCACACGTAAGAAACATCATGGAAGGCAGGCAATGAGTCACCGCCCCCCCAACCTTGCTTTTTGCCCCTGCCCTTCCTCCTTTTCTCTCTTTCCCTTTCTTCAGATCTCAGGATATCTTTCCCTTTCCCTCTAACTCATTTACTTTAACACGTGGACAACTACAGATGTCCACACAGTCTCACGATCATGCTTATGCTTTTGAGAGTACGGGTACAGAATCTCCGGGGGAAAGGATGTGGTCAAAAGCTTTTGTAGACAAAGGTGGGCTTCTCCGGGTTATTTACTCGGTTTTTTCTTCTGTCCCTACCTCTTTCCCATGTGCCCTGGGAGATGAGAGGTTGTGGATTTGCTTTCTAAAGTCCACCCCTAAACCCATGGCCAACACGTATGGGTTCCAAGTTGCAAGGAACCAAAGTAGTCTGACCTTGGTCACTTCCACCCAACTTGATCTCTCTCACTATCCACATGCTCTTTTGCACTAATATATCTGAAGCCCCATGTTGCTACATGCCTACTTCCACAGGTGGGTCACTGATATGTCTCTGTGGATGGAGCTTGTGTTGGAAACCCTCAATATCTCACCAGCCCTAGTGGTTTGTTCTTCAGTTGGCTCTATGGACACATCTACTTTTGCTTCTATAGACTCGGTGGAAGGTAGGGTCTCTCCCTCCCCGAACAGAGTGGGTTAGGATATCTGGAGAGTGCCCAGCCAAAGTGTCCTCGGGACAGACGGGGTTTGGGCTGTGTCTAGAGAAGCTACGTGTCGGAATGGCTATCTTGTCGTGTTGGGAGGACCTCTGTCTCCTCTGATCGTGTTTGCAAGGACTATGGACTCTTGGGGCTGGCCCTTTTGCACACATGATGTGAAGGGAAGAACAGGGCTGCAGCCACATTGGGGTCCAAAGCCAGCCACACACATGCTCAAGTACGAACATTAGCCCTGGAGCCTGTCCTCTCTATGCGTGGCCAGTGCAATGCACATCAGTGAGATCTCAAGCCCCTGGCAGATGTGCAATATGCAGCACCACTCTGGAAAATAGCTTGGCAGAGGAGATAGATGTCCATTGGAAGCTGGAGGAAGTCTGCTCGTTAGCGGGTTGTTACTCGTGGCCTTGGAGGCCAAGTCCCCAGGGCCTCTGATCTGTCAGGGCCTCTTCCCCCAGCTGTGACACCCCTGGGATCCTTCAAAGAGAACGTCTCGCCCTCCGACAGAGATCACCCAAGCGGATTCGAGGTGCCAAAAACAGGATCCACGTGTCTGCGGGACATGGTCTCGGGGTTTCCACACTGCTCCCCTTCTTCTTGAGGGTCAGCTTCAGGAAGTGCCGGGAGACCACTTGCAACGTCAGGACAGCAATGTCTGGTAAAGCCACAGAGAGCTGCGCCGATGATCCGCTGCCTTTGATAGTCCCAAGTCAGGACTCCGCCCTTGACTAGTGTGGGGGGTTTGTGCATTCCTCAAACTTCTGTGCTCAGAAAAGAGCGCCCAGGAAGTTCTAGGGCACCCTCTGTGGAGGCCCCCTGCCCACCTGTCTCCTCGTGCTGCAAGCCACCCCGGGAACAAGCCCAGCCACGACAGCCACCAACTCCCTGGCCGGGGAGATACCCTCAAGCTTCCAGAAGATGCGATTCCTCTCTTTCTGCAGATGCCGTTTCTTGACCGAAAGCCACTGGTTCCTCCGGGAAGGAAGCACAAGCACACACTCTGACCCACACACAACCCTACCATTAGGAAATGCTCTGAAACTGCCATCAGTCCTGCAAAAATGACTCCCTTCGCCGCCTCTTTCTACTGGGTTCTACTTGTCTCCGTGTGGTTCACCTCATGTTATTGCAGAGCCGAGTGAGCCAAAAGGCAAAGGGTGCATCATTTGGTTCTCTGTGTCCCATTTCCTTTTGGGCCGCTGGTTGGCTGTCGGGTTGCTTGGTAGTTGCCCGGCCGATTCGATAACTGGCCGTCTCTGGGAATCCACTGAAGCAGTCGACTGATGGCACATTCCATCTCATCTTTTTTTTTAACCACAGATTGGACCACCACAATGTAAGCGGAGTTAGGTATTTTATACACACACCCACTCACCCACACACACACACACACACACATGCACACACACACCAACACACACCAGCTTCAGAGGAGAGGCAACTTGGCCCTTCCGGTTTCCATTCTGCTTTGAATTTATCTGAATTTCTCCATCTGCTTCCCAGGATCCTGCAGCTGGCTTCTCCTCCTAGGTCATTATTAAGTAGGGCTCTCCATGGAGAGCTCAAGTCTCTCTGGCTACGCCCTGCCAAGAGCAGGGAAGAATAGGAACACCAGGTGTAGCCTGTGGAAACGCAAAGTGATGGAGTCATCATAGCACAGAGTATTTCTCTCTGGCAAAACTAGGGAGGCCTGAATCCGTTTCAGACGCCGGGGAGCGTTGATTCCCTTAGACCAGGACATGGTAGCATCTCCACTGGACTCAATCACTGCACGTTCACACGTCCTATGCCTTTCCTCTGAACGTGGGGCACCCTTGTCCCCACAGGCAGCTAAGGCTTTGGACCAATCCGTTCCACATCCATGGCGATGGCTGGCTCGAAATCTTTCTCTTACATGCCTCCTATCTCAGCTGTCTGATCTCAGTGTCCTGGATGGATCCAAAGGGAAGTGTTGCTTCCAGAGCTGCCTGGGACCTGCCTGGGTGTCTTTGGAAACGGAATCCCCAATTGCGGAGGGCACAGAGACACCAAGCCAGGTGGGTGACCAATCCCAATTGGCCGGGGAAGGTGAAGATACCAGGGCAATGAGCATATAATGTTTTGATTCAAGTAATACAAAAATCAACAAACATAAAAACAAAGGGGAGAAAAGGAAAGCTGTCCAATGAAACATGACCGACGTACCGATAAAGACACAGTACACGTAAGCAGTGGAAAGAAAGATCGAAAGCCATGTGATGCAATAGAAGGGAACTTAATTACGAGGCTGGTCTTGGGTTGCCAAAGGGGACTCGCGTCCCACACACACATGTCACAATCTGAAACAAGGGTGGAAAGGCCTTCACCGGGTCCAGTCCTAGACACAGTCCGAGATGGGGTGCATTATCGATGGACCAAGACTGAGGCAAAGAGAAAGCTATGAAAAGCTTTATACTATGCAGAGCATTAGAAGTCAGACCGACCGGCCAGGGGAACGAGACAGAGACGAAGTGAACGTTATGCAATGCTTTATTCAATGCTCAGCATCGGAAGTCAGACTGACCGGTGAGGGCCGCCTCCGAAGAGGACGACCCCGCCCCGATCTAACAGGCTGGATTTATAGAGCATAACCGCAGACCTCAAGGCTCTTGGCTTCTGTGATTAGGGAGTTTACTGCCAGAACCGATTCCAGGAACTGATCCCAGGAACCATTGGGTCATTGATTCCCGGAATGAAGTCCGTGGATGAAAATAACAGTATGGCTACCTAGGCAATACGGAGTCGCTATGGCTAAGCAGGCCCTAATAGTTAAACAGGTTTGAACATTAAATTGGCCCTAACAGTCCCCAGAGTCTCAACCGCACTGGTCGATGTCAGGGCTGTCATCCTGGAGACAAGCTGGCGGGAGTGGGAGAGGCACATTCCATGCAGAGGAGGGTGGGGCGGGCACATCCACCTGCCCAGGTGCAGCTCTCGGCTCAGGTGGTCCTGAAGTCCTGCTGAACACCTCTTCTCCCAAAGTTTGGAACCACTGAAGGCAGGGCTTCACTTCGACAGCAGCTGTCCAAGTGATTGGGGGTGGGCCATCCTAGGCTTTGATCAGTCGCACGCTCCCAGGTCCTGCCCAGTCGAGCGCCCAGTGTTCTGGGACCTGATGTACTGCAGCGGCATGGCTCCCACCAGCACATCAAGGAGTTAGTTCCCCTCAGAGGCCCTGCTCCCCGCTTGTTTTCCCCAAAGTCCCCTGTTACTTTCCGGGCTACTGGACTTTAAGAGGGGCACATGCTGGAAGGTTCTGATCCACAGAGGATTGGGTGAAGGGGATCGAGAGAGGCTTGCCCATGGCCGCCATCAGAATCAAAACTGAAGTCGGTGGCCAGGAGTCCCAACTAGAGTCCCGCTTGGGAAAATAGGCAAGCTAGATCTCAGGGGGTAGAGTATGGGTCGAGTTTCGGCACCTCGTTCAGGTGGAAGTGACAAATATGGAACTTTCACCTCCAACGCGGCAGCACTCGGCGGGATGTACTGTCGGATTTTTCCTGGCTGTTTCTTAGGAGCAGTGGAGTCCTCTTTGCTCCTCCTCAGGTGCTTTCCTCACTCACACCCCCTCGGGTCTCCTCATTCATTGGCCTGCCATCACATGGCTCAGGACTGGTTGGGATCTCCCTAGTCCCTGGACTATCACCCGTTGCCACGGGCAGAGGGCAGGGTGCCAGGGCCCCTATCGAGCAGGCTCTCCAGTGAATTCGTGTGTGGATAAGGGACAATAATCTCTGGCCTGGGAATGGGTGGACAGGGCAGAAAGGGAAGAGCTGAGGCGGCACTGCCACTTTGCATGGATAGGGAAGCCTTCCTACTCCAGTGGCCATTTTCCCTGCAACAGGCACACTCCCACCAGGATCCCGAGGGAGGCGGCTTCTTTTGAGGCCATGGCAGAAAGAGCCTCTGCAGGCCTTGTTCCAGCCGAACCGGTACCCTGGCATCACCACCAGAGAACGACTGGCCCAAGAGCTAGACATTCCCGAGTCCAGGATCCAGGTAGGATTGAGCTTCTCTTTTATTCTCCCTGGGACACAAGTTGTGGACACTATGTGGCTGAAGCCAGTGCATGTCAATCTCCATATCCAGCTGGGAGCTCAGTTGCTTTGGGTTCTCTTGGGGCATTCCCGGGGACCCCATGCCCTTTGACGACATTGCAAGTCATTCGGTCTAAGAACACGGGGACCACTGGTTGGCATGGCCCGGGCACACCAACGGGTCAACACATCCAGGCCGACTCCCCTTAGAAATCATTTGCCCAGACTTATCGTGTGGCCCACACAAAACTATCTGAGACTTTAGGTATGAGGGACACAAAGGAATGGAAGATACGGAGGCAGCCAGATGATAGACATAGAGATAGAGGCAGATGATGTACATTCAGATACAGATACAGATAGATCCAGTTCACCAGTGCTGCCTGAACGTCAGTTTCTCTTTTGCCACTTAGGTTTGGTTACAGAATGCGCGCACGAGACAGCTCAGGCGGAGCCGAATGGCACCTGCAAACTCCCAAGTGGAAGGGCCATTGTGTGGACAGGAACAGCCTCTAGCTTGGACTCCAGGTGAGTCCCCAGCCTACCAAACGCGTCTCTTCTGGAGCTTCTCCTTCACGCAGGAACGGGTCTGCCTGGGCTTGTCAAGGGTTTGGCAAGAGGTCTTCGGAAAGGAACCCACGTTACCTTGTTGGGTTCCCAGCGATGGACACTGTTTATACCGACTCTTGGGCGAGTGCATTCTTTCTGGGACAGAAAGGCTTTGAGTATTCTTGTCCTAAAAGTGCCAGGAAGGACAGAGTCCTTTTCTTGGGTCACCTCAGAATTGAGAGGCAAGTGCTGGCTTGTGTGGGTGGCTCCATGCTGACCTCATGGACTCAGGGAAGGTGAAGATATTAGGAAAATGTAAAAGCAGAAGCAAACACACACTCACACACACACACACACACACACACTCCCATTCACACACACACCCACACTTTCACATACACACAGGCACACACGGACACCAACTTCTCTTTCCACACCGATGTGCCTTGGCTCCCAACCCTTCTTTCGACCTTTTTTCTCTTTTCAGATCGTTTCCCAAAGGAGGGCAGGAGAAAACGGACCACCATTTATCCATGCCAAACCAGTCTCCTCCTTCAAGCCTTTGAGAGGAACCCATTTCCCTGCATTTCCACCAGAGAACACCTGGCCAGACTCACAGGACTCCCGGAATCCCGCATTCAGGTACATTTGCGGAGGGTGCCTGTGAACTGCTGAATGTGCAGGGGAGAGTGGCCCCTGAGACATTCCTAGAGAAACGTGGGCTCGTTGGGGTTATCCACGTGTCCCAGTGCGTGGGCAGTAGGGGGAGAGCATGGACCTTGCAAGGGATGGACTGCACATAAGCAGAATGTGTCAGCCGAAATGGGGATAGTAGGGGAGAAAATGAAGGTGAGGTGCCAGTGCCCGTGTGTGTAGAAATGGTGCGTGGACATGAGTGGGGAAACGGAAAAGTTGCCACCTCCCTTGAGGTCATGCAAAGTGTCAGTGCTTCAAAGGCTTAGAGGCGCTCTCCATGTGGCCTCCAGCATTTCCTGAGTGTGTGTGGGCTTGCCTACCTGTGAGTGGACACGTGGTCTTCAGTGTCCTGGGACTCAGCACCCCCCCCCCATGGCGGGAATGGATTCTGCTCACAAGCCACACCTTTTCTGGATAACCTGATCATCTAGGATTATGGGCCCTCAGATTCTTGGTCTGGTGGGGGAGAGGTCCCAGGGGAGGCCCAGTTGAGCAGGCTTGGTCTCCCTGACCTCCAGAGAGAATGGTTTCTAGTTAAGTACATATGAAACAGCTTTATGGTCAATGGAATAGACTCTCCGCGAGGCACTCCTTTGGGGCCAGAGCCCGTGAGCCTGCTTTAAGGTGGCATGTATGGGCCTCGAGCCAGACACGTCTTGTCACTGTAAAGAGGGGAGGCTCAGCATGCTCGCTCGTGAGTACCCCCATCTCCTTCAGCCAGCTGAGGAGACAGAGAGGCAAGTCAAACGCGGGTGTGGTTGATTTGGACTCCTGGCGGTCCATGACTTCCCCTGGGGGCCCAAGACCTGTGCCTGTAGGCGGAGTGTGTCGATGTGAGGCCAGTTCAGCACTTGGGCTGAAGGCCTCCAAGGCAGAGGTGGTGGTTTGCCCTTGGGGTCACACGAATCGGACACTGGGGGTCAAATGCTGAGGGACGCTTGGAGGACTTGGAGTAGGCTGGGCAAGGAGGGCAGGTGGTCATCGAAGTCTTGGTCCCAAGACTCAAGGAATGGCTGGTCAGGAAGCTACAATGGGCAAACAAAGAGAGCGCTAGGCAGGGACAGGGCAGAGCACTAAAGAGGGCAGTTAAGCAAAGCAGAGCATAGCAGAACTGAGCGGCTGCCATTGCATCCATTCAAGTGGGAATCCCGTCCAGACCAGGTGTCCACAGTTGCCTGGGACTTGCCCCTACTTCACAAGGACCAGGTGAAAGGAGTGAACCGAGCTGCCCTGAGATTCAGAGCAACAAACCTGGCCTTCTCCCGGAGAGATCCCACACAGGGGAAGGGGCAAGCCAAAGTGGTATCTGTCACTTCTGATTCTCATGTCCGCAACCCCTCTTCTCTGTCCCAGGTCTGTTTCAAGAACAGAAGAGCTCGGCACCCAGTGCAGAGCAGAAGAGGCCCTGCGAATGACCGGGCGGCAAACCAGGAAGCCAGTCCTCACCTGACCATTCCGGGGGACCCAGGCCCCCAGCCCGGAATCCTCGGATGCTCTCAGCTTCTGGCTCCTTCCAATCCTCTGGGAAGCATGCAGGCTTTTGGGCCAGCGACCCTTCCTGTCCTCTCCATGGGCTTTGCCCCCCTGGTTTCTTGTGGGGGCCCTGTGAGCCAGGCTGTGGGGGCCACTATGGCCCCGCATACCCAAGCCTGGCAGGGAGGAAGCAACTCTCACACTCCACAAGCCATGAGGAACCATTCCCTGATGGAACCGACTCAGGGAGTGTGTCTTTCAGCTCGCAACACCCGTCTTTGTCCCCTGACGCAAGGGGAATGCCAGCGGCAACAGGAGCACCCTGGCTTGGCACCCGTGCCCTTCCACGGCTATCCCCTGCCTCCAGATGACAATCCTTGCCAACCAGTGCAGGAGGCAGAGCCCATGGGTAGTCACTATGCCCCGCAGTGGTTGGGCGAGCGGTCCCGACTTCTCGTGAGCACAGGACAGGCTCCGGATGCAGCAGCTGGGCAGCCTGCACACGCTGAGATCCCTGGCTGGTGGTGGCAGGCACCCCCTGCTGCTGGGCTCCCTAGTGCACTGGACCCACAGCTCCCACCTTCTGCAGAAGCCTCACGTTTCTTAGAGGAGCTTCTATCAGCCACAGAGAGGGAGGAAGACACACAGCCTTTTCCGAGTGGGCATCTGTGGCAAGGGGAGGCTCCGGGTCCCTTGGAAGCACCCTCAGTGAGGAAGAGTTTCAGTCCCTGCTGGCCATGCTGCACGATTCCACGTGGCCTCACGCCTAGGACCAGGGAGGCCTCGGCTTCCCCACTCCCCATTCATTCAGACTTCCTTTTCTGAGAGGCAGTCCTTTACAGGACAGCAAGGACGAGGAACAGGAAGCAAGGTCCATGCTCCAGAGGAAGCCCGAGGCCCAAAGGAGCAACTGCCTCTTGGAAGGACAGAAGGGTGTTCCTCCCAGCCCCGTGGATGAAGATCCATGGCATTCCCGATCATCATCAATCGACTCAAGGCACCTGAAGGCATTAAGGGCCCTTGGCTCTTTATATCCTCCCCGACACCTGAGTGACCACTGGCAGGACACACACCGGCCATCCTCCCTGCCATCACCCTAGACTCTGGGGCCAGGGGAACCCTGGACCTGGCAGCGAACCCAAGGAAGAGAAGTTAGAGGGCACCTCCCCCATGCCTTTGCCTCCTGATGAAGTGGAACATCCAATCTGCAGAAGCTGAGCGTGTAGACCAACTCAGCGTTTTACATATCTCCCCTGAAAGGGCCCAGGAAGGCCAAGCCATCCGGGCTGGGAGGGCTCGGAACAGGCCAAACGGGAAACAACCGCAGGCCCCCATGGACCAGAGATCCTGTCCCAGCCAAAGTCCAGAATGCCCTGTGGACTTTGCCTGGCTTACTGCCCTGGAGCCTTTCCAGGGGACACAGCATGACAGTTCCGGGGGCAACCGTCAATCTCAGACGGCGTGCCAGAAATGAGGGGACCAATGTGGTTCTTTCCAGAAGCTTTGCACTTCTTTTTTTTTTCCTGTCTCTGGTTGGTGTCTATCGGCATGCCTCACTATGTACAATGTTCTCTCGCTTCTCAGGAAGAAGGACGATATTCCCTGTCAGCGTCTTTGTGATCTTCCTTTGGCGGGGTCACTCCTCTCCCTTGCGAAAGGGAACTTTGTGGAAAACCATCCTGGATTTTCAAGGTCCATGGGACACTCCATTGACATAATAAACCTATCTTTGTCTCCCCACTACGGTGTCTGGTCGTGATTCATTCCATTCCCCCAATGTCCGGGCATGCTTGCCCATCCTCAGAGCCTGGCGATGCTTTGTGGCCCGGGGATGGACTGCGGAAGCCATCGGCATGCCCACATGTAGCTGAGAGCTTCTGGCACAGAGAAACCCAAGAGGCTGCACCAACACTTCCTAGCAGTCTTCCCACTCCGCCTGCATGGATGGTGCCTTCTGTGCAAGCAATCTTCCAAGGGATGTAGGTGGAGCGCAAGTGGAAGTCGTTCCCCACTCATTGTACCTGACCCCACTCTTCTCAGCGGAGGCCAAATTCACACGTAGGGAACATCATGGAGGGCAGGCAATGAATCACCGCCCCCCCACCTTGTTTTATGCCCCTGTCCTTCCTCCTTTTCTTTCTTTTTCTTTCTTCAGATCTCATCCTATCGTTCCCTCTCCCTCTATCTCATTTTCTTTCACAAATGGACACCTACAGATGTCCACACAGTCTCACGATCATTCTTATGCTTCTGTGAGTATGGGTACAGAACCTCTGGTGGAAATGATGTGGTCAAAAACTTTTGTAGACTAAGGTGGGCATCGCCGGGTTATTTCCTCAGTTTTTTCTTCTGTCCCTACATCTTTCCCATGTGCCCTGGGAAATGAGAGGTTGTGGATTTGGTTTCTTGTGTCCACCCCTAAATCCATGGCCAACACGTATGGGTTCCAAGTTGCAAGGAACCAAAGTAGTCTGACCTTGGTCACTTCCACCCAATTCGATCTCTCTCACTATCCACATGCTCTTTTCCACTAATATATCTGTAGCCCCATGTTGCTACTTACCTAGTTCCACAGGTGGGTCGCTGATATGTCTCTGTGGATGGAGCTTGTGTTGGAAACCCTCCATATCTCACCAGCCCTAGTGGTTTGTTCTTCAGTTGTCTCTATGGACACATCTACCTTTGCTTCTGTAGACTGGGTGGAAGGTAGTGTCCCTCCCTCCCCGAACAGAGTGGGTTAGGATATCTGGAGAGTGCCTAGCCAAAGTGTCCTCGGGACAGACGGGGTTTGGGCTGTTTCTAGAGAAGCTACGTGACGGAATGGCTCTCTTGTCGTGTTGGGAGGACCTCGGTCTCCTCTGATCATGTTTGCAAGGTCTATGGACTCTTGGGGCTGGCCCTTCTGCACACATGATGTGGAGGGAAGAATGGGGCTGCAGCCACATTGGGGTCCAAAGCTAGCCACAACAGATGCTCAAGTACGGTCATGACCCATGGAGCCTGTCCTCTCCATGCGTGGCCAGTGCCATGCACATCAGTGAGGTCTCACCACTGGCAGATGTGCAACATGCAGCACCACTCTGGAAAATAGCTTGACAGAGGAGATAGATGTCCATTGGAAGCTGGAGGAAGTTTGCCCGTTAGCGGGTTGTTACTCGTGGCCTTGGAGGCCAAGTCCCCAGGGCCTCTGATCTGTCAGGGCCTCTTCCCCCAGCTGTGCCACCCCTGGGATCCCTCAAAGAGAACGTCTCGCCCTCCGACAGAGATCACCCAAGCGGATTCGAGGTGCCAAAGCACGATCCATGTTTCTGCGGGACATGGTCTCGGGGTTTCAACACTGCTCCTCGTCTTCTTGAGGGTCAGCTTCA
This sequence comes from Mustela nivalis, assembly GCF_964662115.1. NCBI lineage: Eukaryota > Metazoa > Chordata > Mammalia > Carnivora > Mustelidae > Mustela > Mustela nivalis. The sequence continues at coordinate 51,919 of NW_028136201.1, read as the reverse complement.
GGAAGTGCCGGGAGACCACTTGCAACGTCAGGACAGCAATGTCTGGAAAAGCCACAGAGAGCTGCGCCAATGATCCGCTGCCTTTGATAGGCTCCAGTCTGGACTCCGCCCTTGACTAGTGTGGGGGGTTTGTGCATTCCTCAAACCTCTGTGCTCAGAAAACAGCGCCCAGGAAGTTCTAGGGCACCCTCTGTGGAGGCCCCCTGCCCACCTGTCTCCTCGTGCTGCAAGCCACCCCGGGGACAAGCCCAGCCACGACAGCCACCAACTCCCTGGCCAGGGAGATACCCTCGAGCTTCCAGAAGATGCGATTCCTCTCTTTCTGCAGATGCCGTTTCTTGACCAAAAGCCACTGGTTCCTCCGGGAAGGAAGCACAAGCACACGCTCTGACCCACACACAACCCTACCATTAGGAAATGCTCTGGGACTGCCGTCAGTCCTGCAAAAATGACTCCCTTCGCCGCCTCTTTCTACTGGGTTCTACTTGTCTCCGTGTGGTTCACCTCATGTTATTGCAGAGCCGAGTGAGCCAAAAGGCAAAGGGTGCATCATTTGGTTCTCTGTGTCCCATTTCCTTTTGGGCCGCTGGTTGGCTGTCGGGTTGCTTGGTAGTTGCCCGGCCGATTCGATAACTGGCCGTCTCTGGGAATCCACTGAAGCGGTCGACTGATGGCACATTCCATCTCATCTTCCTTTTAAGGTAGGTGAGGACGAAGGGTTGTTCAGAAGGTCTATTGTGATAAAGAAGACTGTCAGGATATGGAAGGCCTGGTTACTATTAAGCCAAGGCCACTTTCCCTCTAATGAGGCACTAACTTAAAGACAATTGGGAGTCTCCTTGTGGCATGTTACATTCCTGCTATCAAACGTCCTTGTTAGTGAGATTTAGGTCTTAAAAGAAATTTAACTTTATTTACTTTTCCTTCTACCTCCATCTCCTTCGGATTTTTTATGGAGGGGAGGGTGACGTTAGGGCTTGAGGAACTGAGTTATGTATCTTTGGAAATTGGGCTATTGATAAGGCAACTTCTTTGTTGTAAATCTCTAGGACATTTGTAAACCAAGAGAGACTGATGCCTTGCAGGACTGTGATCTCTGCAAGATAACCATTTTCTCTTCTTTTAGGGCAGTTAGCTGTGCCTGTGAAATGTCACACATATTACCAAGGGGAGTGGGTGGAGAGGGGGTGCAAGGTGCCAGCCCCTGCTCCGTTCTCAGCCAGCCTCCTGCTCCCTCATCATTCCCCCCTGAACAATTTTGACCCTTAAATCTTTAAGGTGGTTGAAGGTGGAAGGTCTCATCTTCTGTAACTTCTTCCTGCTGAATAGGGGCGTAGAGCTGTCCCTACCTACTGAGGTCAACATTGATCAGTGGAGGAATGTATAGGGGAGTTCCGAAAGGCGGAGGCAGCTGAATCCAGCGCTGACAGTGAAGGAGTGTCTTTGCGCGTGGTAAGGATCATCTGCTGTGGTGAAGTCATTGCAGCAATGGAGTCTCGGCACCAAGTAGAGAAACACTGAACAGAGCAACATATTAAGGTTAATAAGGCGATAAGAATGAGAAGCCTGAAAAGGAGATTTGGCCATAGCCCACCTTCAAGCCAGGAACCTAACTAATCACTAAAAGAGAGAGAGGGACCTTGTAGAGCCTTAATCTGGGCATTCATATCCTTTATTAGTCCTGTGATACCTTTGTGATAGTCTGGGATGTACACACAATATTATGTCTTGATAATTGCATGTGTGCCACCATGGGCTGCTGTCAGGACATCTAAGGCCATCCTTAGTATAGCGATAAGGAGGGTTTTGTAACTTAGGCCCATATTTGATTGGGGAGTTATGGCTTGATAGCATCCCCTTTCCTTCCAAATAGCTCCCTGGGTATGTAGTACCAGGAAGGCATATTTGGAGTCAGTATAAATGTTAATTCTTAGGCTTTGACAGTTTGGCTACTAAGACAAATCTGGACCTGATGTGACATCATTACAGTCAGGGACTGTCCCATAGTGAGCTTTGAGGCTCCTTTTATGAGGGCTGTTCTATACTTAGCTAAAGCATCTGTTTGCAATCGCACCTCAACAGAGGTGGCCTCTAGGATAAATATGACTAAGGGATGAAACCAATAAGACGACCTCTGAGTGGTCCAACCTTAACAATATCCTGATTACAGAGGATCATTGTGAAGTGGGAGAAAACATGCCAAGAGATAAGGGGAGTTCCCCGTGCATCATCCAATCCAATCATAAAGAAAGTGGGGTCATCCATTGTCTCCACAAGTCCATAGTTAATCCTATGGAGTGCAATAGTCTGGGTTTTAGGCAATTTCATTATCCCAGCCACACATAAGGTGTTAGTTAAGTTATACAATTGTAGGGGAATCAATCCCATTTTTCAGTTGTTTAATCATGTGCCGTGGGGTCTGCGAATATCCCCACAAAACAGTAAGATCAACTAAAGAAGCTATTGTACAACTTCTCTGAAGTTTACCTCAAATTGTTTAGCTTAGGTAAACATTTAAAGACAATCAAATCTAGAATTTAACATCCATAAAGGTGTGTTACTAAAACATAATTTTTCTCTCTAAAATAACCCTCATTCACAGAGATAGCGAAATCAGGACTAATTCACTTGTGAAACAAGTCCAGTTTTAACAAACTTGGCCCATTATTTACATAAGCTCAGCAAGAACCGTTCAGTGTGAGCAATAGATCTTTTAGAATCTGCTTTGCTGGAATTTTGTATAAGGAATCTCTAGGTTGAACTTTTAGTAGCCTCTCCGGGCCAGAAGCCAAGCCCTGTACTTGCCATGAGGCATGCCTGCAATACCTTTGGGCGAATTCCTCTTCCTGAGACTGCACCTACCAAGGAGTGACATTCTTTACTCACCTGGTGAGGCTGCTGGGAACTCTGTAAGCAAGGTATCAGGCCAACAGGCCCAAGGGGCTTTATGGCTCCAGGTTTCATAAAGTCAACCTTAGTTCCTTAAAGCTGTCTGGTCATATCTGAGTCTTTTCAAATATGACATCCCAGTCAAAGCCTTGTTAAAATAACCCGTGTTTCCAATTCTTTCCTGTAAAAGGAGAACAGATTCTTATTGAACTTATGCAAATGACTGATTGCCATGGAAGAATGCTTACTGAGACCTCTTGGTTTCAGAGGGTTCAGATAGAGAGAAAAGCTTGAATGCTTTGAGCACTTTCACATCTCTATAAGTTACAGATAACTTAAGAAAAAGTATCCCTAGTCTGGAAGAGCAAACATTAGAGAGAACCGGCAATGTTTAAAATAAGACAAAACATTAACAGACACAACACTATAATCTTTTAGTTCACTTAGTCCCATGTTACTAATTCTGGTGAATGCGGCTTTAGTCAGTTTTGGAAATTCTTACCCATTTCAGTTTTAGGATTTTAAAGTATATCAAATACCTGTATTTGTCCTGAAAGTACTTTATATGAATCTCCTTGAAGATAAAACTCATTAAAATAAGAGAATTAAAACAATTACAAATGACAAAAACTCAGAATGGATATGGTTAGAGCTAAAGAGACACGGGAGTTTACAATTTAGCTGCAAGGAAATCAGGTTATTTCTGTGATACATAACATTTCCATAATTACAGTATCAAGTGATGATCTCTCAAAACGTTAAAACTTTAGGAAGTGCGTAGAATCTCTAGAATAGTTATAGCATTTTCCCAAATGTAACCCAAGGTTTATCATTGGTTTAAATCTTGTCAACAATTGCTAAAACCTTAGAAAGTTTAAAAACACATGCCTAAATATAATTAGGGATGTTAAACACCTGATAAAACAAAACGTAGGAACTGAATTTTTCAGGCAGGCAAAGAGAAAACCATTTACACTTTTTAACAGAGTTTCCCTTATTTCCATCAGTCTTAGTTACACTAAGCAGAACTTTGTATTCTTAGAAACACCTTTAGTTATTAACCAATTGTAAACTGTTACACAACAGAATTCTACAGGTGGCAAATTTATGAATCAGTTAAGTGGCAAACAAGTTTACCAGCAGATTTAAATACTCTTAGCTTCTTTGCAGTAAGAAGTCAAAAGCACAAACCTACATCCAGTAATTAACGAGTTAGCTTTTTATCCTGTCTGGTTAAGATATAGATGTCCACAATTCAATTCCATTTGTCATCCAAGCAACACTTTGAAACTTTCAGGTTACCAAAGACTTTGAAAGTTACTTCAGCAAATACCCATTAGAACATTGAGACAGACAATTAACCATCAGTTTAGTCATTTCTTCGCTAACAAATTTTAACAAATAACACGGGCTTATTTGACCTTCAGTAAATTTTGAAGTTTCACATTTACTGCTGATAACTTAAAAGACATGTCTATCTTAATTAAACCAACAAACTTAAATTAATTCCAATACTGATTTACTTTCCACCTGGGCCACTCCACTTTGAATGTTTACCTGAGACATGCGTGGGAAGATCTGGAGTGGGGGTGTTACGTCCAGGGGATGTTCTTCTTGCTCCTTGACAGGGAAGAGAGGAGCCGTGGTGCATGATCTAGAGGCTAGTCATGCAGGCTGCATGCACGTTGGTGCACAGAAACAGGAGAAGGGGGAAACAGAAGAAACAAAGTGCTGCCAGGAAGCAGAGAAAGGATTCCCGGTTTTGGAGCTCATAAGCCCCAACAGAGGAGCAGACGCCATGCTTTCCCACCAGCAAGGGGGGAGGGGTTAAGCAGTCTAAGTCAGGCCAGAGAACACAGGGAAACTTCCCCAAAACAAAGGGAGTTTCGGCAGCTGCTTGGGAATATTCCTTATAGTCTCTGTCTCGAGTTAGACCAACCCCAGTTGGCTCCAGTTATAGCCATTAACACGGGAAGTGAGTGAGGGAGAAGCCCCCACATCTATTAAGAGAAACAGGAATAACGCCAGAGTCCCCTTTGCTAGGGATGTCCCAGCAACCTGGGTTTACTGGAAGAAGGCTTATTTACGTAATTACCATCCAATATGTCAGGAGAAAGTTTACTAGCTGACTCATTTGGGCAAACACATTCCACAAAAGCCCCTTACTTGGGGTCCTGGTGCAGAGCAATGAAGGCCTAGGTATGAGCGGTGAAGGTATCTTAGGTCCATTTGCCCTGCTTCCTGCAGAGGAGATCTAACTGATAGATCCCACTGAGGCCATGCAGTGTTACAGGAGCTCAGTCCTTTCCTAAGTTTTGCAATCCAAATTATTTCCAGTGCGTTAAAAGGCACGCCAAGGTAGAGTCCTTGGGAACTGAGGAAGCCTACTGAGGCCATGCTTCCAGAAAAGTAAAGAAGGTCCATTACCAAATCCCCCCTGACTCCTGGGTAGCGTCCCACGCAGGATATGTCAGAGGTTCCTGTGTGTCAAAAGCGACCAGAGGCGTCTCTCAAGATATCGCTATTGATCACCATCCTGCCTTCCCTGGGAAGACATTCCTGCCATAAAAGGCCCTGGAGGGGTGCCGGCGTCCCTCCACTTCCCCATCGCATCCTAGGCTGCTGATGGGTGCCTGGTGAATGGACCAAAATGCTGTGCCATGCCATGCTCATTGTCTGTCCTGAAGACTGGATAGTGTTTTGCCATTTTAACCCATGGAAATACTAGAAAAGTTTGGCAAGGGGAAATTACCCAATTTCATAGCTTTAAGCGGTTTGCAGACGACACTGATGAGAAACAGTAAAGACTGAAATCCATCATGGTCTAAGCGACATTCCAGCACATGTGGTCCTTACAGCCAACTTCCCTAGGAAACGGTCCCCGGTTGCGTTTTAATTCAATCGGGTACTGGTTTTGGCCGGCTCCCAGTGGAGGTCTCGCGGCCAGAAGTGGCTAGACCGGGCATGTGGAGGGGATCACATTAGATCAATCAGGAGGAAACCTCACACGGGAGTCTTGAGATTGGCAGCCGTCCTGGTGACTTAGGTGGCTGTCCCGTGCCCAAGAGAGACAACTTTCTATAAGAACAGGAACAAAGAGAGGCCATCAAGTTTCTGGGTCTTATTGCCATTCCGGCCAGGGTACTAACTTACAGCCAAAAGGCAGACGCTCTCCTCCCCGTGGAGTAGCCACGGGCTAGAGGATTACAGCCTGAGCAATTGACACGCAAGTGTTCCAATAAGACCACACTCCTTGAAAAGCCCTGAATGAGAGTAAAGGAAAAGGAGAGAAAGTACTCACCAATTTTGCACCGAAGCTCAGAGTCCAAATGTAAAGACTCATGAATCTCCTGGCTGGCTCGCCAAAAATGATGAAGTCCCAGAACCTAAGTCATGTTTGGTGGGGTGAGGTTCGGAGCTGACGACTAAAGAAAGAATTCTTAAGACATCTTTGGTGCAAAATGGTGGTTTATTAAGGCACGGGGACAGGACCCGTGGGCAGACGGAGATGCTGCTGCCCCGGGTTGTGAGGAGTGGCTGGCTATATACACAGGAGTTGGGTAGGTGAGGACAAAGGGTTGTTCAGAAGGGCTATTGGGATAAAGAAGACTGTCAGGATATGGAAGCCCTGGTTACTATCAAGCCAAGGCCACTTTCCCTCTAATGAGTCACTAACATAAAGACAATTGGGAGAGGCGCCTGGGTGGTCCAGTGGTTTGGGCTGCTGCCTTTGGCTCGGGTCATGATCTCAGGGTCCTGGGATCGAGCCCCGCATCGGGCTCCCTGCTCCGCAGGAAGCCTGCTTCCCTCTCTCTCTCTCTCTGCCTGCCTCTCTGCCTACTTGTGATCTCCGTCTTTCAAATAAATAAATAAAATCTTTAAAAAAAATAAAAGACAATTGGGAGTCTCCTGGTGGAATGTTACATTCCTGCTATCAAACGTCCTTGTTAGTGAGATTTAGGTCTTAAAAGAAATTTAACTTTATTTACTTTTCCTTCTACCTCCATCTCCTTCGGTTTTTTTATGGAGGGGAGGGTGACGTTAGGGCTTGAGGAACTGAGTTATGTGTCTTTGGAAATTGGGCTATTGAGAAGGCAACTTCTTTGTTGTAAATCTCAAGGACATTTGTAAACCAAGAGAGACTGCTGCCTTGCAGGACTGTGATCTCTGCAAGATAACCATTTTCTCTTCTTTTAGGGCAGTCAGGGGTGTCTGTGAAATGTCACACATATTACCAAGGGGAGTGGGTGGAGAGGGGGTGCAAGGTGCCAGCCCCTGCTCCGTTCTCAGCCAGCCTCCTGCTCCCTCATCAATCAAAGTAGTTTAGCAGGTAGTCAGCTCAATTTAGGGGAAGATAGAAAGAGCTCCCCCTCCGAGTTCTCCGCCATCTTATCTCTATGGATGTGGCTTATTGATTCAACCCCCAAACCCATCACCAACATGTATGTGTTCCATGTTCCAAGGAACCAAAGAAGTCTGATCTTGGACACTTCCCTCCAACTCGATCTCTATCACTATACACACACTCTTATGCACAAATATATCTCTAGCCCCATGTTGCTCTCTGCCTAGATTCACAGGTGGATTGCTGATATGTCCTGTGGATGGAGCTTGTGCTGGAAACCCTCCACATCTCAATAACCCTAGTGTTTTGTTCTTCAGTTGGCTCTATGGACACATCTACCTATTGCTTCTGTAGACTGGGTGGAAGGTAGTGTCTCTCCCTCCCATAACAGAATGGGTTAGGATATCTGGAATATGTCTAGCCAAGGTGTCCGTGGAAAAGACGGGGTTTGGGTTTGGTCTAGAGAAGCTGCATGGCTAAATGGCTCGCTTGTGGCGTTGGGAGGACCTCTGACTCCTCTGATCATATTTGCTAGGTCTGTGGACTCTTGGGGCTGGCCCTTCTGCACACATGATGTGGAGGGAAGAATGGAGCTGCAGCCACATATGGGTCCAAGGCCAGCCACACCAGACTCTCAAGTACGGACATGAGCTCTGGAGCATATCCTCTCCATACGTGGCCAGTGCCATGCATATCAGAGAGGTCTCAAGCCCATGGATTGTGTGTAACATGCAACACCACTCTGGAAAATAGCTTGGCAAGGGAGATGTCCATGCGGAAGATGAAGGAAGTCTGCCCGTTAGCGGGTTGTTACACATGGCCTTGGAGGCCAAGGGCCCAAGGCCTCTGATCTGTAATGGCCTGTTCACAAAGCTGTGCCTGAAATCTCTCAAAATGATTGTCTCGCTCTCCAATAGAGATCAACCAAGCAGAAGAATGAGGCACCAAAAACAAGATCCACGTGTCTGCGGGACATCATCTCAGGGCTTCAACACTGCTCCTCGTCTTGTTGATGGTCAGCCTCAGGCAGTGCCTGGAGACCACCTGCAATGTCAAGAAAGCAATGTCTGGAAAAGCCACAGAGAGCTGCGCCGATGGTCAGTTGCCCCAATAGGCTCCAGTCAGGACTTGGCACTTGAACATGTGGGGGATTTGTGCATTCCTCAAACATCTGTGCTCAGAAAACGGGATCCAGAAAGTTCTAGGGCACCCTCTGTGGAGGCCCGCTGCCCACCTGTCTCCTCGTGCTGCAAGCCACCCCGGGGACAAGCCCAGCCAGGAGAGCCACCAACTACCTGGCCGGGGAGATACCCTCTAGCTTCCAGAAGATGCGATTCCTCTCTTTCTGCAGATGCCGTTTCTTGACCGAAAGCCACTGGTTCCTCTGGGAAGGAAGCACGAGCACACCCTCTCATCCGCACACACCCTCACAACTACCATTAGGAAATGCTCTGGGACTGCCATCACGTACTGCGAAAATGACTCCCTTCACTGCCTCTTTCTACTGGGTTGTACTTGTCTCCCTGTGGTTCACCTCATGGAATTTACCAAATGGGTGCGTCATTTGGTTCTCTGTGTCCCATTTCCTTTTGGGCCGCTGGTTGGCTGTCGGGTTGCTTGGTAGTTGCCCGGCCGATTCAATAACTGGCCGTCTCTGGGAATCCACTGAAGCGTTCGACTGATGGCACATTCCATCTCATCTTCCTTTTAACCACAGATGGGACCACCACAATGTAAGCAGATGTAGGTATTTTGTATACACACACACACTCACCCACACACACACACACACACACATGCACACACACCAACACACACCATCTTCAGAGGAGAGGCAACTTGGCCCTTCCGGTTTCCATTCTGCTTTGAATTGATCTGAATTTCTCCATCTGCTTCCCAGGTTCCTGCAGCTGGCTTCTCCTTCTAGGTCATTATTTTTTTTTAATTTTTTATTTTTTTATTAACATATAATATATTATTAGCCCAGGGGTACAGGTCTGTGAAGCACCAGGTTTACACACGTCACAGCACTCACCATAGCACATACCCTCCCAATGTCCATAACGTAACCACTCTCTCCCTTCCCCCCTACTCCCAGAAACCCTCAATTTGTTTTGTGAGATTAAGAGTCTCTTATGGTTTGTCTCCCTCCCAATCCCATCTTGTTTCATTTTTTCCTTCCCTACCCCCGAACACCCCCCCACATTTCCTCTCAAATTCTTCATATCAGGGAGATAATATGATGATTGTCTTTCTCTGACTTTTTATGCTCAGCATAATACCCTCTAGTTCCATCCACATCAGTGCAAAAGGCAAGATTTCATTTCTTTTGATTGCTGCATACTATTCCATTGTGTGTATATATATATATATATATATATATATATATACCACATCTTTATCTACTCATCTATTGATGGGCATCTAGGCTCTTTCCATAGTTTGGCTATTGTGGACATTGCTGCTATAAACGTGACCCTTTGTATCACTACATTTGTATCTTTAGGGTAAATATCTAGTAGTGCGATTGCTGGGTCATAGGGTAGCTCTATTTTCAACTTTTTGAGGAACATCTATGCTGTTTTCCAGAGTGGTTGTACCAGCTTGCATTCCCACCAACCGTGTAGGAGGCATCCCCTTTCTTCATATCCTTACCAGCATCTGTCATTTCCTGACTTGTTAATTTTAGCCATTCTGATGTGATGTGGTATCTCATTGTGGTTTTGATTTGTATTTCCCTGATGCCGAGTGGTGTGGAGCATTTTTCATGTGTCTGTTGGCCATCTGGATGTCTTCTTTACACTAATGTCTGTTCATGCCCTCTGCCCATTTCTTTTTTTTTTAATTTTAATTTTTTTTTATTTTCAGCATAACAGTATTCATTATTTTTGCACCACACCCAGTGCTCCATGCAATCCGTGCCCTCTCTAATACATAGCACCTGGTTCCCCCAACCTCCCCCCACACCACTTCAAACCGAAGGGGCACTATTTTTTGTTATAAACATGTTTTTTTATCCCCAGGGGTACAGGTCTGTGAATTGCCAGGTTTACACACTTCACAGCACTCACCAAAGCACATACCCTCCCCAATGTCCATAACCCCACCCCCCTTCTCCCAACCCCTCTCCCCCCAGCAACCCTCAGTCTGTTTTGTAAGATTAAGAGTCACTTATGGTTTGTCTCGCTCCCAATACCATCTTGTTTCATTGATTCTTCTCCTACCCACTTAAGCCCCCATGTTGCATCACCACTTCCTCATATCAGGGAGATCATATGACAGTTGTCTTTCTCTGCTTGACTTATTTCGCTAAGCATGATACACTCTAGTTCCATCCATGTTGTCGCAAATGGCAAGATTTCATTTCTTTTGATGGCTGCATAGTATTCCATTGTGTATATATACCACATCTTCTTGATCCATTCATCTGTTGATGGACATCTAGGTTCTTTCCATAGTTTGGCTATTGTGGACATTGCTGCTATAAACATTCGGGTGCACGTGCCTCTTTGGATCACTACATTTGTATCTTTAGGGTAAAAACCCAATAGTGCAATTGCTGGGTCATAGAGCAGTTCTATTTTCAACATTTTGAGGAACTTCCATGCTGTTTTCCAGAGTGGCTGCACCAGCTTGCATTCCCACCAAGAGTGTAGGACGGTTCCCTTTTCTTTGCATCCTCGCCAGCATCTGTCATTTCCTGAATTGTTGATTTTAGCCATTCTGACTGGTGTGAGGTGTTATATCATTGTGGTTTTGATTTGTATTTCCCTGATACCGAGTGATATGGAGCACTTTTTCATGTGTAGTTGGCTATCCGGATGTCTTCATTGCAGAAATGTCTGTAGGACCTCAATGTGCGAAAGGAATCCATCAAAATCCTTGAGGAGAACACAGGCAGCAACCTCTTCAACCTCAGCCACTGAAGCATTTTCCTAGGAACATTGCCAAAGGCAAGGGAAGCAAGGGCAAAAATGAACTATTGGGATTTTATCAAGATCAAAAGCTTTTGCACAGCAAAGGAAAGAGTTAACAAAATCAAAAGACAACTGACAGAGTGGGAGAAGATATTTGCAATGGACATATCAGATAAAGCAGTAGTGTCCAAAATCTAAAGAACTCAGCAAACTCAACACACAAAGAACAAATAATCCAATCAAGAAATGAGAAGAGGACATGAACAGACACTCCTAGGACATTATTAAGGAGGGCTCTCCATGGAGAGCTCAAGTCTCTCTGGCCACGCCCTGCCAAGAGCAGTGAAGAATAGGAACACCAGGTAGAGCCTGTGGAAACGCAAAGTGATGGAGTCATCATAGCACAGACTATTTCTCTCTGGCAAAACTAGGAAGGCCTGAATCCGTCTCAGACAGCAAAGAGAGTTGATTCCCTTAGACCAGAACATGGTAGCATCTGCACTGGTCTCAATCACTGCACGTTCACATGTCCCATGCCTTTCCTCCGAACGTGGGGCTCCTTGTCCCCACAAGCAACAAAGGCTGTGGACCATCCATTCCACATAAATGGCGATGGCTGGCTCGAAATCTCTCTCTTACGTGTCTCCTATCTCAGCTGTCTGATCTCAGTATACTGCCTGGCTCCACAGGGTAGTGTTGCTTCCGAAGATGCCTGGGACCTGCCTGGGTGTCTTTGGAAATGGAATCCCCAATCGTGGAGGGCACCGAGACACCAAGCCAAATGGGTGACCCGTCCCAATTGGCCGGGGAAGGTGAAGATACCAGGGCAATGAGCATATAATATTTTGATTCAAGTAATACAAAAATCAGCAAACATAAAAACAAAGAGGAGAAAAGGAAAGCTGTCCAATGAAACATGACCGACGTACCGATAAAGACACAGTACACATAAGCAGTGGAAAGAAAGGTTGAAAGCCATGTGATGCAATAGAAGGGAACTTAATTAGGAGGCTCGTCTTGGGTGGCCAAAGGGGACTCACGTTCCACACCCACAATCTGAAACAAGGGTGGAAAGGCCTTCACCGGGTCCACTCCTAGACACAGTATCAGATGGGGTGCGTTATCAAAGGAACGAGACTGAGGCAAAGAGAAAGCTATGCAAAGCTTTATACTATGCCGAGCGTTAGAAGTCAGACCGACCAGCCAGGGGAACGAGACAGAGACGAAGTGAACCTTATGCAATGCTTTATTCAATGCCCAGCATTCGAAGTCAGACTGACCGGCCAGGGCTGCCTCCGAAGAGAGCGACCCCGCCCTGATCTCACAGGCTGGTTGTATAGAGCATAACCAGAGACTTCAAGGCTTGTGGCTTCTCTGGTTAGGGCGTTTACTGCCAGAACCGATTCCAGGAACCGATCCCAGGAACCACTGGGGCATTGATTCCCGCAATGAAGTCCGTGGATGAAAACAACAGTATGGCTACCTAGGCACAAGGTAAGCTCTGGCTAAGCAGTCCCTAATAGTTAAACAGGTTTGAACATTAAATCGCCCTAAGAGTCCCCAGATTCTCAACCGCACCGGTCGATGTCAGGGCTGTTATCCTGGAGACAAGCTGGCAGGAGTGGGAGAGGCACATTCCATGCAGAGGAGGGTGGGGCGGGCACATCCACCTGCCCAGGTGCAGCTCTCGGCTCAGGTCGTCCTGAAGTCCTGCTGAACACCTCTTCTCCCAAAGGTCGGAACCACTGAAGGCAGGGCTTCACTTCGACAGGAGCTGTCCGAGTGATTGGGGGTGGGCCATCCTAGGCTTTGATCTGTCTCATGCTCCCCGGTCCTGCCCAGTCGAGCGGCCCTTGCTCTGGGACCCGAGGTACTGCAGCGGCATAGCTCCCACCAGCACATCAAGGAGTAAGTTCCCCTCAGAGGCCCTGCTCCCCGCTTGTTTTCCCCAAAGTCCCCTGTTACTTTGTGTGGCCAGCTGGGACACATGCTAGAAGGTTCTGATCCACAGAGGATTGGGGGAAGGGGATCGAGAGAGGCTTGCCCATGGTCGCCGCCAGAAGCAAAACTGAAGTCTGTGGCCAGGAGTCCCAAAAAGAGTCCCGCTTGGGAAAATAGGCAAGCTAGATCTCAGGGGGCAGAGTATGGGTCGAGGTTTGGCACCTCTTTCAGGTGTCACTGACAAAAATGGAACTTTCACCTCCAACGCATTAGCACTCGAAGGGATGTCCTGTCAGTTTTTTCCTGGACGTTTCTTAGGAGCAGTGGGGTCTTCTTTGCTCCTCCTAAAGTGCTTTCCTCCCTCACTGCCCCCGCGGGGCTCCTTTCATTGGCATGCTATCACATGGCTCGGGACAGGTTGGTATCTCCCGAGATCCTGGACTATCTCAGGTTCCCACGGCCAGAGGGCAGGCTGCCAGGGCCCCTATTGAGCAGGATCTCTGGTGAATCTGTGAGTGGCTAAGGGACAATAATCTTCGGCCTGGGGACGGGTGGACAGGGCAGAAAGGGATGAGCTGAGGCGGGACAGCCAGTTCGCATGGCTAGGCAAGCATTCCTCATCCATTGGCCATTTTCCCTGCAACAGGCCCACTCCTACCAGGATCCCGATGGAGGCGTCTTCTTTTGAGGCCGTGGCAGAAAAAGGCTCTGCAGGCCTTGTTCCAGCAGAACCTGTACCCTGGAATCACCACCAGAGAACGACTGCCACGAGAGCACGACATTCCAGAGTCCAGGATACAGGTAGGCTTGGGCTTCACTTTCATTCTCCCTGGGGCACAAGTTGGACACAATCTGGCTGAAGCCAGTGCATGTCAATCCCCATGCCCAGCTGGGAGCTCAGATGCTTTGGCTCCTGTATGGGAATTCCCGGGGACCATATGCCCTTTGAGGTCATTGCAAGACATTCGGTCTGATAACTCGGGGACCACTGGTTGGCATGGCCCAGGTACTCCTAAGGGTCAACACATCCAGGCCGACTTCCCCTAGAAATCATTTGCCCAGACTTATCATGTGGCCCAAACAAAACTCTCTGAGACTTTAGGTATGAGGGACACAAAGGAGTGGAAGATACGGAGGCAGCCAGATGATAGACATAGAGATAGAGGTAGATGATGTACATTCAGATATAGATATAGATACAGATACAGATATATCCAGTTCACCAGTGCTGCCAGACTGTCAGTTCTTCTTTTGCCACTTAGGTGTGGTTCCAGAACGAGCGTACAAGACAGCTCAGGCAGAGCTGATTGTGGTCTGCAAACTCCCAAGTGGTAGGGCCATCGTGTGGACAGGAACACCCGGTACTCACCTGACCGTCCCAGGGGACTCAGGACCCCAGCCGGTGTCCCTGGATGCTCTCAGCTTCGGGCTCCTTCCAATCCTCTGGTAAGCATGCAGGCTTTTGGGGCAGCGACACCACCTGTCCACTTCATGGGTTTGCACCCCTGATTTCCTGTGGGGGCCCTGGGAGCCAGGACTTGGGGTCGCTACGGGCCCGCCCATCCAAGCCTGGCAGGGAGGAAGCAACTCTCCCACTCCTGAAGCCATGAGGAGACATTCCCTGATGGGACCGAGTCAGGGAGGGTGCCTTTCAGCTCGCCATGCACGTCTTTGTCCCCTCACCCATGGGGAATGCCAGTGGGAGAAGGAGCACCCTGGCTTGGCATCCATGCCCTTCCAAGGCTATGCCCTGCCTCCAGATGACAATCATTGCCAACCCATGCAGGAGGCAGGGCCCTTGGGTAGACACTATGCCCCACAGTGGTTGGCCAAGTTGTCCCGATTTGCCATGAGCACAGGACAGTCTCCGGATGCCTCAGCTAGGCAGCCTGCAAACGCTGAGACACCTGGCTGGTGGTGGCAGACAGCCCCTGCTGCTGGGCTCCCTAGTGCACTGGACACCCAGCACCCATCTCCTGTAGAAGCCTCAAGTTTTTTAGAGGAGATTCTATCAGACACAGAGAGGGAGGAAGACACACAGCCTTTTCCGAGTGGGCATCTGTCCAGGGGGAGCCTCCGGGACCCTTGGAAGCACCCCTCAGTGAAGATGAGTTTCAGATTGTGCTGGCCATGCTGCACGATTCCATGTGGCCTCACGCCTAGGACCAGAGAGGCCTCGGCTTCCCCACTCCCCATTCATTCAGAGTTACTTTTCTGAGAGGCAGTCCTTTACAGGACAGCAAGGACGAGGAACAGGAAGCAAGTCCCATGCTCCAGAGGAAGCCCAAGGCACAAAGGAGCATCTGTTTCTTGGAAAGACAGACGGGTGTTCCTCCCTATCCCGCGGACGGGGCTCCATGGCATTCCGGATGGTCATCAATCTCCACAAGGCACCTGAAGGCTTTAAGGACACTGGGCTCTTTATACCCTCCCCGACAACAGAGTGACCACTAGCAGGCACACACCGGCCCTCCTCCCTGCCATCACCCTAGACTCTGGGGCCAGTGAAACCTGGCCCTGGCAGCAAACCAAAGCAAGGAAGAGAAGATAGAGGACATTTCCTCATGCAGTTGCCTCCTGATGAAGCGGGACGTCCAATCTGCAGAAGCTGAGCGAGTAGACCAAGACAGCATTCTACATGTCTCCCCTGAGGGGGCCCAGGGAGGCCAAGCCTTTGGGGCTGGGAGGGCTCGGAACCGGCCAAACGGGAAACAATCGCAGGCCCCCATGGCCCAGAGGTCCTGTCCCAGCCAAATTCCAGAATGCCCTGTGGACTTTGCCTGGCTTATTGCCCTGGAGCCTTTCCAGGGGACACAGCATGACAGTTCCGGAGGCGACTGTAGGTCTCAGAAGGCATTCCAGAAATGAGGGGAACAATGTGGTTTTTTCCAGAACCTTTGCACTTCTTTTTTTCCTTCACTCTGGTTGGTGTCTATCGGCATACCTCACTACATACAATGTTCTCTTGCTTCTCAGGAAGAAGTCTGATATTACTGTCAGCGTCTTTGTGATCTTCCTTTAGAGGGGTCACTCCTCTCCCTTGCGAAAAGGAACTTTGAGGAAATCCATCCTGCATTTTCAAGGTCTATGGGACACGCCACTGATATAATAAACCTGTCTTTGTCTCCCCACTACGGTGTCTGGTCGTGATTCATCCCGTTCCCCGATCGTCCGGTCATGCTTGCCCATCCTCAGACACTGGCGATTCTTTCTGGCCCGGGGATGGACTGTGGAAGCCATCAGTATGTCCACGTGTAGTTGAGAGCTTCTGGCACAGAGAAACCCAAGAGGTTGCACCAACACTTCCTAGCAGTCATCCCAATCCACATGCATGGAGGGTGCCTTTTCTACAAGCAATCCTCTAAGGGATGTAGGTGGAGAGCAAGTGGAAGTCGTTCCACACTCATTGTACCTGACCCCACTCTTCTCAGCGGAGGCCAAAATCACACGTAATAAACATCATGGAAGGCAGGCAATGAGTCACCGCCCCCCCAACCTTGCTTTTTGCCCCTGCCCTTCCTCCTTTTCTCTCTTTCCCTTTCTTCAGGTCTCAGTATATCTTTCCCTTTCCCTCTAACTCATTTTCTTTAACACGTGGACAACTACAGATGTCCACACAGTCTCACGATCATGCTTATGCTTCTGAGAGTACGGGTACAGAACCTCCAGGGGAAAGGATGTGGTCAAAACCTTTTGTAGACTAAGGTGGGCTTCTCCGGGTTATTTACTCGGTTTATTCTTCTGTCCCTACCTCTTTCCCATGTGCCCTGGGAGATGAGACGTTCTGGATTTGCTTTCTTGAGTCCACCCCTAAACCCATGGCCAACACGTATGGGTTCCAAGTTGCAATGAACCAAAGTAGTCTGACCTTGGTCACTTCCGCCCAACTCGATCTCTCTCACTATCCACATGCCCTTTTCCCCTAATATATCTGTACCCCATGTTGCAACATGCCTATTTCCACAGGTGAGTCGCTGATATGTCTCTGTGGATGGAGCTTGTGTTGGAAACCCTCAATATCTCACCAGCCCTAGTGGTTTGTTCTTCAGTTGTCTCTATAGACACATCTACCTTTGCTTCTGTAGACTGGGTGGAAGGTAGTGTCCCTCCCTCCCCGAACAGAGTGGGTTAGGATATCTGGAGAGTGCCTAGCCAAAGTGTCCTCGGGACAGACGGGGTTTGGTCTGTGTCTAGAGAAGCTACGTGTCGGAATGGCTCTCTTGTCGTGTTGGGAGGACCTCGGTCTCCTCTGATTGTGTTTGCAAAGTCTATGGACTCTTGGGGCTGGCCCCTCGGCACACATGATGTGGAGGGAAGAACGGGGCTGCAGCCACATTGGGGTCCAAAGCAAGCCACAACAGATGCTCAAGTACGGACATGAGCCCTGGAGCCTGTCCTCTCCATGCATGGCCAGTGCCATGCACATCAGTGAGGTCTCAAGCCCCTGGCAGATGTGCAACATGGAGCACCACTCTGGAAAATAGCTTGGCCGAGGAGATAGATGTCCATTGGAAGCTGGAGGAAGTCTGCCCGTTAGCGGGTGGTTACTCGTGGCCTAGGAGGCCAAGTCCCCAGGGCCTCTGATCTGTCAGGGCCTCTTCCCCCAGCTGTGCCACCCCTCGGATGCCTCAAAGAGAACGTATCGCCCTCCCACAGAGATCACCCAAGTGGATTCGTGTTGCCAAAAACAGGATCCACGTGTCTGCGGGACATGGTCTCGGGGTTTCAACACTGCTCCTCGTCTTCTTGAGGGTCAGCTTCAGGAAGTGCCGGGAGACCACTTGCAACGTCAGGACAGCAAAGTCTGGAAAAGCCACAGAGAGCTGCGCCGATGATCCGCTGCCTTTGATAGGCTCCAGTCAGGACTCCGCCCTTGATAGTGTGGGGGGTTTGTGCATTCCTCAAACCTCTGTGCTCAGAAAACAGCGCCCAGGAAGTTCTAGGGCACCCTCTGTGGAGGCCCCCTGCCCACCTGTCTCCTCGTGCTGCAAGCCACCCCGGGGACAAGCCCAGCCACGACAGCCACCAACTCCCTGGCCGGGGCGATACCCTCGAGCTTCCAGAAGATGCGATTCCTCTCATTCTGCAGATGCCGTTTCTTGACCGAAAGATACTGGTTCCTCCGGGAAGGAAGCACAAGCACACCCTCTGACCCGCACACAACCCTACCATTAGGAAATGCTCTGGGACTGCCGTCAGTCCTGAAAAAATGACTCCCTTCACCGCCTCTTTCTACTGGGTTCTAGTTGTCTCCGTGTGGTTCACCTCATGTTATTGCAGAGCCGAGTGAGCCAAAAGGCAAAGGGTGCGTCATTTGGTTCTCTGTGTCCCATTTCCTTTTGGGCCGTTGGTTGGCTGTCGGGTTGCTTGGTAGTTTTCTGGCCGATTCGATAACTGGCCGTCTCTGGGAATCCACTGAAGCGGTCGACTGATGGCACATTCCATCTCCTCTTCCTTTTAACCACAGATGGTACCACCACAATGGAAGCAGAGTTAGGTATTTTGTATACACACACACACTCACCCACACACACACACACACACACAAATGCACACACACACCAACACACACCAGCTTCAGAGGAGAGTCAACTTGGCCCTTTCGTTTTCCATTCTGTTTGAATTGATCTGAATTTCTCCATCTGCTTCCCAGGTTCCTGCAGCTGGCTTCTCCTCCTAGCTCATGATTAAGTAGGGCTCTCCATGGAGAGGTCTATCTCTCTGGCCACGCCCTGCCAAGAGCAGGGAAGAATAGGAACACTAGGTGTAGTCTGTGGAAACGCAAAGTGATGGAGTCATCAGAGCACAGACTATTTCTCTCTGGCAAAACTAGGGAGGTTTGAATCCGTCTCAGACGCGGGAGAGCATTGATTCCCTAAGACCAGGACATGGTAGCATCTCCACTGGTCTCAATCACTGCACGTTCCCACGTCCCATGCCTTTCCTCCAAACGTGGGGCTCTCTTGTCCCCACAGGCAGCTAAGGCTGTGGACCAATCCATTCCACATTCATGGCGATGGCTGGCTCGAAATCTTTCTCTTACATGCCTCCTATCTCAGCTGTCTGATCTCAGTGACCTGGATGGATCCAAAGGGAAGTGTTGCTTCCAGAGCTGCCTGAAACCTGCCTGGGTGTCTTTGGAAACGGAATCCCCAATTGCGGAGGGCACAGAGACACCAAGCCAGGTGGGTGACGAATCCCAATTGGCCTGGGAAGGTGAAGATACCAGGGCAATGAGCATATAATGTTTTGATTCAAGTAATACAAAAATCAGCAAACATAAAACAAAGGGGAGAAAAGGTAAGTTGCCCAATGAAACATGACCGACGTACCGATAAAGACACAGTACACGTAAGCAGTGGAAAGAAAGATCGAAAGTCATGTGATGCAATAGAAGGGAACTTAATTACGAGGCTGGTCTTGGGTTGCCAAAGGGGACTCGCGTCCCACACAAACATGTCACAATCTGAAACAAGGGTGAAAAGGCCTTCACCAGGTCCAGTCCTAGACACAGTCCCAGATGGGGTGCATTATTGATGGACCAAGACTGAGGCAAAGAGAAAGCTATGAAAAGCTTTATACAATGAAGAGAATTAGAAGTCAGACCGACCGGCCAGGGTAACGAGACAGAGACGAAGTGAACGTTATGCAATGCTTTATTCAATGCTCAGCATCGGAAGTCAGACTGACCGGTGAGGGCCGCCTCCGAAGAGGACGACACCACCCCGATCTAACAGGCTGGATTTATAGAGCATAACCGCAGACCTCAAGGCTCTTGGCTTCTGTGGTTAGGGCGTTTACTGCCAGAATCGATTCCAGGAACTGATCCCAGGAACCATTGGGGCATTGATTCCCGGAATGAAGTCCGTGGATGAAAATAACAGTATGGCTACCTAGGCAATTTGGAGTCGCTCTGGCTAAGCAGGCCCTAATAGTTAAACAGGTTTGAACATTAAATCGGCCCTAACAGTCCCCAGAGTCTCAACCGCACTACTCGATGTCAGGGCTGTCATCCTGGAGACAAGCTGGCGGGAGTGGGAGAGGCATATTCCATGCAGAGGAGGGTGGGGCGGGCACATCCACCTTCCCAGGTGCAGCTCTCGACTCAGGTGGTCCTGAAGTCCTGCTGAACATCTCTTCTCCCAAAAGTCGGAACCACTGAAGGCAGTGCTTCGCTTCGACAGCAGCTGTCCAAGTGATTGGGGGTGGGCCATCCTAGGCTTTGATCAGTCGCACGCTCCCAGGTCCTGCCCAGTCGAGCGGCCAGTGCTCTGGGACCCGAGGTACTGCAGTGGCATGGCTCCCACCAGGAAATCAAGGAGTAAGTTCCCCTCAGAGGCCCTGCTCCACGCTTGTTTTCCCCAAAGTCCCCTGTTACTTTCCAAGCTTCAGGATATTAAGAGGGGCACATGCTGGAAGGTTCTGATCCACAGAGGATTGGGGGAAGGGGATCGAGAGAGGCTTGCCCATGGCCGCCATCAGAAGCAAAACTGAAGTCGGAGGCCAGGAGTCCCAACTAGAGTCCCTCTTGGGAATATAGGCAAGCTAGATCTCAGGGGGTAGAGTATGGGTCGAGGTTCGGCACCTCGTTCAGGTGGAAGTGACAAAAATGGAACTTTCACCTCCAACGCGGCAGCACTCGGCGGGATGTACTGTCGAATTTTCCTGGCTGTTTCTTAGGAGCAGTGGGGTCCTCTTTGCTCCTCCTCAGGTGCTTTCCTCCCTCACTCCGCCCGCGGGTCTCCTCATTCGTTGGCATGCCATCACATGGCTCAGGACTAGTTGGTATCTCCCTAGTACCTGGACTATCACCCGTTCCCACGGGCAGAGGGCAGGGTGCCAGGGCCCCTATCGAGCAGGCTCTCCGGTGAATTCGTGTGTGGCTAAGGGACAATAATCTCCGGCCTGGGAACGGGTGGACAGGGCAGAAAAGGAAGAGCTGAGGCGGCACAGCCACTTCGCTTTGCTAGGCAAGCCTTCCTACTCCAGTGGCCATTTTCCCTGCAACAGGCACACTTCCACCAGGATCCCAACGGAGGCGTCTTCTTTTGAGGCCATGGCAGAAAGAGTCTCTGCGGGCCTTGTTCCAGCAGAACCGGTACACTGGCATCACCACCATAGAACGACTGGCCCAAGAGCTAGACATTCCCGAGTCCAGGATCCATGTAGGCTTGAGCTTCTCTTTCATTCTCCCTGGTGCACAAGTTGTGGACACAATGTGGCTGAAGCCAGTGCATGTCAATCTCCATGTCCAGCTGGGAGCCCAGTTGCTTTGGGTCCTGTTTGGGCATTCCCTGGGACCCCATGCCCTTTGACGACATTGCAAGTCATTCGGGCTAAGAACACGGGGAGCACTTGTTGGCATGGCCCGGGCTCACCAACGGGTCAACACATCCAGGCCGACTTCCCTTAGAAATCATTTGCCCAGACTTATCGTGTGGCCCACACAAAACTCTCTGAGACTTTAGGTATGAGGGACACAAAGGAATGGAAGATACGGAGGCAGCCAGATGATAGACATAGAGATAGAGGCAGATGATGTACATTCAGATACAGATAGAGATAGATCCAGTTCACCAGTGCTGCCTGAACGTCAGTTCCTCTTTTGCCACTTAAGTTTGGTTCCAGAATGAGCGCACGAGACAGCTCAGGTGGAGCCGATTGGCACCTGCAAACTCCCAAGTGGAAGGGCCATCGTGTGGACAGGAACAGCCTGCAGCTTGGACTCCAGGTGAGTCCCCAGCCTACCAAACGCGTCTCTTCTGGAGCTTCTCCTTCACGCAGGAACGGGTCTGCGTGGGCTTGTCAAGGGTTTGGCAAGAGGGCTTCGGAAAGGAACCCACGTTACCTTGTTGGGTTCTCAGCGATGGACACTGTGTTTATACCGACTCTTGGGCGAGTGCATTCTTTCTGGGACAGAAAGGCTTTGAGTATTCTTGTCCTAAAAGTGCCAGGAAGGACAGAGTCCTTTTCTTGGGTCACCTCAGGCTTGAGAGGCAAGTGCTGGCTTGTGTGGGTGGCTCCATGCTGAACTCATAAACTCAGGGAAGGTGAAGATATTAGGAAAATGTAAAAGCAGAAGCAATCACACACACACACACACACTCCCATTCACACAAACACCCACACTTTCACACACACACAGGCACACACGGACACCAACTTCTCTTTCCACACCGATATGCCTTGTCTACCAACCCTTCTTTCTACCTCTTTTCTCTTTTCAGAACGTTTCCCAAAGGAGGGCAGGAGAAAACGGACCGCCATTTCTCCATGCCAAACCAGTCTCCTCTTTCAAGCCTTTGAGAAGAACCCATTTCCCTGCATTTCCACCAGAGAACACCTGGCCAGACTCAGAGAACTCCCAGAATACCGCATTCAGGTACATTAGCGGAGGGTGCTTATGATCTGCTGAAAATGCAGGGAGAGTGGCCCCTGAGACATTCCTAGAGAAACGTGGGCTCGTTGGGGTTATCCACGTGTCCCAGTGCGTGGGCAGTAGGGGGAGAGCATGGACCTTGCAAGGGATGGACTGCACATAAGCAGGATGTGTCAGCCGAAATGAGGATAGTAGGGGAGAACATGAAGGTGAGGTGGCAGTGCCCGTGTGTGGAGAAATGGTGCGTGGACATGCGTGGGGAAACGGAAAAGTTGCCACCTCTCTTGAGGACATGCAAAGTGTCAGTGCTTCAAAGGCTTGGGGGCGCTCTCCATGTGGCCCCCAGCATTTCCTGAGTGTGTGTGGGCTTGCCTACCTGTGAGTGGACACGTGCTCTTCAGTGTCCTGGGACTCAGCACCCCCCCCCCATGGCGGGAATGGATCCTGCTCACAAGCCACACCTTTTCTGGATAACCTAATCATCTAGGATTATCGGCCCTCGGATTCTTGGCCTGGTGGGGGAGAAGTCCCAGGGGAGGCCCAGTTGAGCAGGCTTGGTCTCCCTGAGCTCCAGAGAGACTGGTTTCTAGTTAAGTACATGTGAAACAGCTTTATGGTAAATGGAAGTAGACTCTCCGCAAAGCACTCCTTTGGGGCCAGAGCCCATGAGCCTGCTTTAAGGAGGCATGTATGGGCCTGGAGCCTGACAAGTCTTGTCACTGTAAAGAGGGGAGGCTCAGCGTGCTCGTTCCTGAGAACCCCCATGGGTAGTCACTATGCCCCGCAGTGGTTGGGCGAGCGGTCCCGACTTCTCGTGAGCACAGGACAGGCTCCGGATGCAGCAGCTGGGCAGCCTGCACACGCTGAGATCCCTGGCTGGCGGTGGCATGCACCCCCTGCTGCTGGGCTCCCCAGTGCACTGGACCCACAGCTCCCACCTTCTGCAGAAGCCTCACGTTTCTTAGAGGAGCTTCTATCAGCCACAGAGAGGGAGGAAGACACACAGCTTTTTCCGAGTGTGCATCTGTGGCAAGGGGAGGCTCCGGGACCCTTGGAAGCACCCCTCAGTGTGGAAGAGTTTCAGGCCCTGCTGGCCATGCTGCACGATTCCACGTGGCCTCAACCTAGGACCAGGGAGGCCTCGGCTTCCCCACTCCCCATTCATTCAACTTCCTTTTCTGAGAGGCTGTCCTTTACAGGACAGCAAGGACAAGGAACAGGAAGCAAGGTCCATGCTCCAGAGGAAGCCCGAGGCCCAAAGGAGCAACTGCCTCTTGGAAGGACAGAAGGGTGTTCCTCCCAGCTCCGTGGATGGAGCTCCATGTCATTCCCGATCGTCATCAATCGACTCAAGGCACCTGAAGTCATTAAGGACCCTGGGCTCTTTATACCCTCCCCGACACCTGAGTGACCCCTGGCAGGACACACACCGGAAATCCTCCCTGCCATCACCCTCGACTCTGGCGCCAGGGAAACCCTGGCCCTGGCAGCGAACCCAAGCAAGGAAGAGAATTTAGAGGACACCTCCCCCATGCCTTTCCCACCTGATGAAGTGGAACATCCAATCTGCAGAAGCTGACCGTGTACACCAACACAGCGTGCTACATATCTCCCCTGAGGGGGCCCAGGGAGGCCAAGCCATCCGGGCTGGGAGGGCTCGGAACCGGCCAAACGGGAAACAACCGCAGGCCCCCATGGCCCAGAGATCCTCTCCCAGCCAAACTCCAGAATGCCCTGTGGACTTTGCCTGGCTTATTGCCCTGGAGCCTTTCCGGGGGACACAGCATGACAGTTCGTGGGGCAACCGTCAGTCTCAGACGGCATTCCAGAAATGAGGGGACCAATGTGGTTCTTTCCAGAACCTTTGCACTTCTTTTTTTATCCTGTCTCTGGTTGGTGTCTATCGGCATGCCTCACTATGTACAATGTTCTCTCGCTTCTCAGGAAGAAGGACGATATTCCCTGTCAGCGTCTTTGTGATCTTCCTTTGGCGGGGTCACTCCTCTCCCTTGTGAAAGGGAACTTTGAGGAAAACCATCCTGGATTTTCAAGGTCCATGGGACACTCCATTGACATAATAAACCTATCTTTGTCTCCCCACTATGGTGTCTGGTCGTGATTCATTCCGTTCCCCGAACGTCCGGGCATGCTTGCCCAACCTCAGAGCCTGGCGATGCTTTGTGGCCCGGGGATAGACTGTGGAAGCCATCGGCATGCCCACGTGTAGCTGAGAGCTTCTGGCACAGAAAAACTCAAGAGGCTGCACCAACACTTCCTAGCAGTCTTCCCACTCCGCCTGCATGGATGGTGCCTTCTGTGCAAGCAATCTTCCAAGGGATGTAGGTGGAGCGCAAGTGGAAGTCGTTCCCCACTCATTGTACCTGACCCCACTCTTCTCAGCGGAGGCCAAATTCTCACGTAGGGAACATCATCACCGCCCCCCCACCTTGCTTTTTGCCCCTGTCCTTCCTCCTTTTCTCTCTTTCCCTTTCTTCAGATCTGAGCCTATCGTTCCCTCTCCCTCTATCTCATTTTCTTTCACACATGGACACCTACAGATGTCCACACAGTCTCATGATCATGCTTATGCTTCTGAGAGTACGGGTACAGACCCTCCGGGGGAAAGGATGTGGTCAAAACCTTTTGTAGACTAAGGTGTGCATCGCCGGGTTATTTCCTCAGTTTTTTCTTCTGTCCCTACCTCTTTCCCATGTGCCCTGGGAAATGAGAGGTTGTGGATTTGATTTCTTGAGTCCACCCCTAAATCCATGGCCAACACGTATGGGTTCCAAGTTGCAAGGAACCAAAGTAGTCTGACCTTGGTCACTTCCGTCCAACTCGATCTCTCTCACTATCCACATGCTCTTTTGCACTAATATATCTGTAGCCCCATGTTGCTACTTGCCTAGTTCCACAGGTGGGTCGCTGATATGTCTCTGTGGATGGATCTTGTGTTGGAAACCCTCCATATCTCACCAGCCCTAGTGGTTTGTTCTTCAGTTGGCTCTATGGACACATCTACCTTTGCTACTGTAGACTCGGTGGAAGGTAGTGTCTCTCCCTCCCCGAACAGAGTGGGTTAGGATATCTGGAGAGTGCCTAGCCAAAGTGTCCTCGGGACAGACGGGGTTTGGTCTGTGTCTAGAGAAGCTACGTGTCAGAATGGCTCTCTTGTCGTGTTGGGAGGACCTCGGTCTCCTCTGATCGTGTTTGCAAGGTCTATGGACTCTTGGGGCTGGCCCCTCTGCACACATAATATGGAGGGAAGAACGGGACTGCAGCCACATTGGGCTCAAAAGCCAGCCACAACAGATGCTCAGGTATGGACATGAGCCCTGGAGCCTGTCCTCTCCATGCGTGGCCAGTGCCATGCACATCAGTGAGGTCTCAAGCCCCTGGCAGATGTGCAACATGCAGCACCACTCTGGAAAATAGCTTGGCAGAGGAGATAGATGTCCATTGGAAGCTGGAGGAAGTCTGCCCGTTAGCGGGTTGTTACTCGTGGCCTTAGAGGCCAAGTCCCCAGGGCCTCTGATATGTCAGGGCCACTTCCCCCAGCTGTGCCACCCCTGGGATCCCTCAAAGAGAACGTCTCGCCCTCCGACAGAGATCACCCAAGCGGATTCGAGTTGCCAAAAACAGGATCCACGTGTCTGCGGGACATGGTCTCGGGGTTTCAACACTGCTCCTCGTCTTCTTGAGGGTCAGCTTCAGGAAGTGCCGGGAGACCACTTGCAACGTCAGGAAAGCAATGTCTGGAAAAGCCACAGAGAGCTGCTCCGATGATCTGCTGCCTTTGATAGGCTCCAGTCAGGACTCCGCCCTTGACTAGTGTGGTCGGTTTGTGCATTGCTCAAACCTCTGTGCTCAGAAAACAGCGCCCAGGAAGTTCTGGGGCACCCTCTGTGGAGGCCCCCTGCCCACCTGTCTCCTCGTGCTGCAAGCCACCCCGGGGACAAGCCCAGCCATGACAGCCACCAACTCCCTGGCCGGGGAGATACCCTCGAGCTTCCAGAAGATGCGATTCCTCTCTTTCTGCAGATGCCGTTTCTTGACCAAATGCCACTGGTTCCTCCGGGAAGGAAGCACAAGCACACCCTCTGACCCGCACACAACCCTACCATTAGGAAATGCTCTGGGACTGCCGTCAGTCCTGCAAAAATGTCTCCCTTCGCTGCCTCTTTCTACTGGGTTCTACTTGTCTTCGTGTGGTTCACCTCATGGAATTGCAGAGCCGAGTGAGCTAAAAGGCAAGGGGTGCGTCATTTGGTTCTCTGTGTCCCATTTTCTTTTGGGCCGTTGGTTGGCTGTCGGGTGCTTGGTAGCTGCGCGGCAGATTTGATAACTGGCCGTCTCTGGGAATCCACTGAAGCGGTCGACTGATGGCACATTCCATCTCATCTTCCTTTTAAGGTAGGTGAGGACAAAGGGTTGTTCAGAAGGGCTATTGGGATAAAGAAGACTTTCAGGATATGGAAGGCCTGGTTACTATTAAGCCAAGGCCACTTTCCCTCTAATGAGGCACTAACATAAAGACAATTGGGAGTCTCCTGGTGGAATGTTACATTCCTGCTATCAAACGTCCTTGTTAGTGAGATTTGGTCTTAAAAGAAATTTAACTTTATTTACTTTTCCTTCTACCTCCATCTCCTTCGGTTTTTTTATGGAGGGGAGGGTGACGTTAGGGCTTGAGGAACTGAGTTATGTGTCTTTGGAAATTGGGCTATTGATAAGGCAACTTCTTTGTTGTAAATCTCAAGGACATTTGTAAACCAAGAGAGACTCCTGCCTTGTAGGACTGTGATTTCTGCAAGATAACCATTTGCTCTTCTTTTAGGGCAGTCAGGGGTGCCTGTGAAATGTCACACATATTACCAAGGGGAGTGGGTGGAGAGGGGGTGCAAGGTGCCAGCCCCTGCTCCGTTCTCAGCCAGCCTCCTGCTCCCTCATCATTCCCCCCTGAACAATTTTGACCCTTAAATCTTTAAGGTGGTTGAAGGTGGAAGGTCTCATCTTCTGTAACTTCTTCCTGCTGAATAGGGGCGTAGAGCTGTCCCTACCTACTGAGGTCAACATTGATCAGTGGAGGAATGTATAGGGGAGTTCCAAAAGGCGGAGGCAGCTGAATCCAGCGCTGACAGTGAAGGAGTGTCTTTGCACGTGGTAAGGATCATCTGCCGTGGTGAAGTCATTGCAGCAATGGAGTCTCGGCACCAAGTAGAGAAACACTGAACAGAGCAACATATTAATGTTAATAAGGCGATAAGAATGAGAAGCCTGAAAAGGAGATTTGGCCATAGCCCACCTTCAAGCCAGGAACCTAACTAATCACTAAAAGAGAGAGAGGGACCTTGTAGAGCCTTAATCTGGGCATTCATATCCTTTATTAGTCCTGTGATACCTTTGTGATAGTCTGGGATGTACACACAATATTATGTCTTGATAATTGCATGTGTGCCACCATGGGCTGCTGTCAGGACATCTAAGGCCATCCTTAGTATAGCGATAAGGAGGGTTTTGTAACTTAGGCCCATATTTGATTGGGGAGTTATGGCTTGATAGCATCCCCTTTCCTTCCAAATAGCTCCCTGGGTATGTAGTACCAAGAAGGCATATTTGGAGTCAGTATAAATGTTAATTCTTAGGCTTTGACAATTTGGCTACTAAGACAAATCTGGACCTGATGTGACATCATTACAGTCAGGGACTGTCCCATAGTGAGCTTTGAGGCTCCTTTTATGAGGGCTGTTCTATACTTAGCTAAAGCATCTGTTTGCAATCGCACCTCAACAGAGGTGGCCTCTAGGATAAATATGACTAAGGGATGAAACCAATAAGACGACCTCTGAGTGGTCCAACCTTAACAATATCCTGATTACAGAGGATCATTGTCAAGTGGGAGAAAACTTGCCAAGAGATAAGGGGAGTTCCCCGTGCATCATCCAATCCAATCATAAAGAAAGTGGGGTCATCCATTGTCTCCACAAGTCCATAGTTAATCCTATGGAGTGCAATAGTCTGGGTTTTAGGCAATTTCATTATCCCAGCCACACATAAGGTGTTAGTTAAGTTATAGAATAGTAGGGGAATCAATCCCATTTTTCAGTTGTTTAATCATGTGCCGTGGGGTCTGCGAATATCCCCACAAAAAAGTAAGATCAACTAAAGAAGCTATTGTACAACTTCTCTGAAGTTTACCTCAAATTGTTTAGCTTAGGTAAACATTTAAAGACAATCAAATCTAGAATTTAACATCCATAAAGGTGTGTTACTAAAACATAATTTTTCTCTCTAAAATAACCCTCATTCACAGAGATAGCGAAATCAGGACTAATTCACTTGTGAAACAAGTCCAGTTTTAACAAACTTGGCCCATTATTTACATAAGCTCAGCAAGAGCCGTTCAGTGTGAGCAATAGATCTTTTAGAATCTGCTTTGCTGGAACTTTGTATAGGGAATCTCTAGGTTGAACTTTTAGTAGCCTCTCCGGGCCAGAAGCCAAGCCCTGTACTTGCCATGAGGCATGCCTGCAATACCTTTGGGCGAATTCCTCTTCCTGAGACTGCACCTACCAAGGAGTGACATTCTTTACTCACCTGGTGAGGCTGCTGGGAACTCTGTAAGCAAGGTATCAGGCCAACAGGCCCAAGGGGCTTTATGGCTCCAGGTTTCATAAAGTCAACCTTAGTTCCTTAAAGCTGTCTGGTCATATCTGAGTCTTTTCAAATATGACATCCCAGTCAAAGCCTTGTTAAAATAACCCGTGTTTCCAATTCTTTCCTGTAAAAGGAGAACAGATTCTTATTGAACTTATGCAAATGACTGATTGCCATGGAAGAATGCTTACTGAGACCTCTTGGTTTCAGAGGGTTCAGATAGAGAGAAAAGCTTGAATGCTTTGAGCACTTTCACATCTCTATAAGTTACAGATAACTTAAGAAAAAGTATCCCTAGTCTGGAAGAGCAAACATTAGAGAGAACCGGCAATGTTTAAAATAAGACAAAACATTAACAGACACAACACTATAATCTTTTAGTTCACTTAGTCCCATGTTACTAATTCTGGTGAATGCGGCTTTAGTCAGTTTTGGAAATTCTTACCCATTTCAGTTTTAGGATTTTAAAGTATATCAAATACCTGTATTTGTCCTGAAAGTACTTTATATGAATCTCCTTGAAGATAAAACTCATTAAAATAAGAGAATTAAAACAATTACAAATGACAAAAACTCAGAATGGATATGGTTAGAGCTAAAGAGACACGGGAGTTTACAATTTAGCTGCAAGGAAATCAGGTTATTTCTGTGATACATAACATTTCCATAATTACAGTATCAAGTGATGATCTCTCAAAACGTTAAAACTTTAGGAAGTGCGTAGAATCTCTAGAATAGTTATAGCATTTTCCCAAATGTAACCCAAGGTTTATCATTGGTTTAAATCTTGTCAACAATTGCTAAAACCTTAGAAAGTTTAAAAACACATGCCTAAATATAATTAGGGATGTTAAACACCTGATAAAACAAAACGTAGGAACTGAATTTTTCAGGCAGGCAAAGAGAAAACCATTTACACTTTTTAACAGAGTTTCCCTTATTTCCATCAGTCTTAGTTACACTAAGCAGAACTTTGTATTCTTAGAAACACCTTTAGTTATTAACCAATTGTAAACTGTTACACAACAGAATTCTTCAGGTTGCAAATTTATGAATCAGTTAAGTGGCAAACAAGTTTACCAGCAGATTTAAATACTCTTAGCTTCTTTGCAGTAAGAAGTCAAAAGCACAAACCTACATCCAGTAATTAACGACTTAGCTTTTTATCCTGTCTGGTTAAGATATAGATGTCCACAATTCAATTCCATTTGTCATCCAAGCAACACTTTAAAACTTTCAGGTTACCAAAGACTTTGAAAGTTACTTCAGCAATTACCCATTAGAACATTGAGACAGACAATTAACCATCAGTTTAGTCATTTCTTCGCTAACAAATTTTAACAAATAACACGGGCTTATTTGACCTTCAGTAAATTTTGAAGTTTCACATTTACTGCTGATAACTTAAAAGACATGTCTATCTTAATTAAACCAACAAACTTAAATTAATTCCAATACTGATTTACTTTCCACCTGGGCCACTCCACTTTGAATGTTTACCTGAGACATGCGTGGGAAGATCTGGAGTGGGGGTGTTACGTCCAGGGGATGTTCTTCTTGCTCCTTGACAGGGAAGAGAGGAGCCGTGGTGCATGATCTAGAGGCTAGTCATGCAGGCTGCATGCACGTTGGTGCACAGAAACAGGAGAAGGGGGAAACAGAAGAAACAAAGTGCTGCCAGGAAGCAGAGAAAGGATTCCCGGTTTTGGAGCTCATAAGCCCCAACAGAGGAGCAGACGCCATGCTTTCCCACCAGCAAGGGGGGAGGGGTTAAGCAGTCTAAGTCAGGCCAGAGAACACAGGGAAACTTCCCCAAAACAAAGGGAGTTTCGGCAGCTGCTTGGGAATATTCCTTATAGTCTCTGTCTCGAGTTAGACCAACCCCAGTTGGCTCCAGTTATAGCCATTAACACGGGAAGTGAGTGAGGGAGAAGCCCCCACATCTATTAAGAGAAACAGGAATAACGCCAGAGTCCCCTTTGCTAGGGATGGCCCAGCAACCTGGGTTTACTGGAAGAAGGCTTATTTACGTAATTACCATCCAATATGTCAGGAGAAAGTTTACTAGCTGACTCATTTGGGCAAACACATTCCACAAAAGCCCCTTACTTGGGGTCCTGGTGCAGAGCAATGAAGGCCTAGGTATGAGCGGTGAAGGTATCTTAGGTCCATTTGCCCTGCTTCCTGCAGAGGAGATCTAACTGATAGATCCCACTGAGGCCATGCAGTGTTACAGGAGCTCAGTCCTTTCCTAAGTTTTGCAATCCAAATTATTTCCAGTGTGTTAAAAGGCACCCCAAGGTAGAGTCCTTGGGAACTGAGGAAGCCTACTGAGGCCATGCTTCCAGAAAAGTAAAGAAGGTCCATTACCAAATCCCCCTGACTCCTGGGTAGCGTCCCACGCAGGATATGTCAGAGGTTCCTGTGTGTCAAAAGCGACCAGAGGCGTCTCTCAAGATATCGCTATTGATCACCATCCTGCCTTCCCTGGGAAGACATTCCTGCCATAAAAGGCCCTGGAGGGGTGCCGGCGTCCCTCCACTTCCCCATCGCATCCTAGGCTGCTGATGGGTGCCTGGTGAATGGACCAAAATGCTGTGCCATGCCATGCTCATTGTCTGTCCTGAAGACTGGATAGTGTTTTGCCATTTTAACCCATGGAAATACTAGAAAAGTTTGGCAAGGGGAAATTACCCAATTTCATAGCTTTAAGCGGTTTGCAGACGACACTGATGAGAAACAGTAAAGACTGAAATCCATCATGGTCTAAGCGACATTCCAGCACATGTGGTCCTTACAGCCAACTTCCCTAGGAAACGGTCCCCGGTTGCGTTTTAATTCAATCGGGTACTGGTTTTGGCCGGCTCCCAGTGGAGGTCTCGCGGCCAGAAGTGGCTAGACCGGGCATGTGGAGGGGATCACATTAGATCAATCAGGAGGAAACCTCACACGGGAGTCTTGAGATTGGCAGCCGTCCTGGTGACTTAGGTGGCTGTCCCGTGCCCAAGAGAGACAACTTTCTATAAGAACAGGAACAAAGAGAGGCCATCAAGTTTCTGGGTCTTATTGCCATTCCGGCCAGGGTACTAACTTACAGCCAAAAGGCAGACGCTCTCCTCCCCGTGGAGTAGCCACGGGCTAGAGGATTACAGCCTGAGCAATTGACACGCAAGTGTTCCAATAAGACCACACTCCTTGAAAAGCCCTGAATGAGAGTAAAGGAAAAGGAGAGAAAGTACTCACCAATTTTGCACCGAAGCTCAGAGTCCAAATGTAAAGACTCATGAATCTCCTGGCTGGCTCGCCAAAAATGATGAAGTCCCAGAACCTAAGTCATGTTTGGTGGGGTGAGGTTCGGAGCTGACGACTAAAGAAAGAATTCTTAAGACATCTTTGGTGCAAAATGGTGGTTTATTAAGGCACGGGGACAGGACCCGTGGGCAGACGGAGATGCTGCTGCCTCGGGTTGTGAGGAGTGGCTGGCTATATACACAGGAGTTGGGTAGGTGAGGACAAAGGGTTGTTCAGAAGGGCTATTGGGATAAAGAAGACTGTCAGGATATGGAAGGCCTGGTTACTATCAAGACAAGGCCACTTATCCTCTAATGAGGCACTAACATAAAGACAATTGGGAGTCTCCTGGTGGAATGTTACATTCCTGCTATCAAACGTCCTTGTTAGTGAGATTTAGGTCTTAAAAGAAATTTAACTTTATTTACTTTTCCTTCTACCTCCATCTCCTTCGGTTTTTTTATGGAGGGGAGGGTGACGTTAGGGCTTGAGGAACTGAGTTATGTGTCTTTGGAAATTGGGCTATTGATAAGGCAACTTCTTTGTTGTAAATCTCAAGGACATTTGTAAACCAAGAGAGACTCCTGCCTTGCAGGACTGTGATCTCTGCAAGATAACCATTTGCTCTTCTTTTAGGGCAGTCAGGGGTGCCTGTGAAATGTCACACATATTACCAAGGGGAGTGGGTGGAGAGGGGGTGCAAGGTGCCAGCCCCTGCTCCGTTCTCAGCCAGCCTCCTGCTCCCTCATCAATCAAAGTAGTTTAGCAGGTAGTCAGCTCAATTTAGGGGAAGATAGAAAGAGCTCCCCCTCCGAGTTCTCCGCCATCTTATCTCTATGGATGTGGTTTATTGATTCAACCCCCAAACCCATCACCAACATGTATGTGTTCCAAGTTCCAATGAACCAAAGAAGTTGGTAGATCTCTATCACTATACACACACTCTTATGCACAAATATATCTCTAGCCCCATGTTGCTATCTGCCTAGATCCACAGGTGGATTGCTGATATGTCCTGTGGATGGAGCTTGTGCTGGAAACCCTCCACATCTCAATAGCCCTAGTGTTTTGTTCTTCAGTTGGCTATATGGACACATCTACCTATTGCTTCTGTAGACTGGGTGGAAGGTAGTGTCTCTCCCTCCCATAACAGAATGGGTTAGGATATCTGGAATATGTCTAGCCAAGGTGTCCGTGGAAAAGACGTGGTTTGGGTTTGGTCTTGAGAAGCTGCATGGCTAAACGGCTCTCTTGTGGCGTTGGGAGGACCTCTGACTCCTCTGATCATATTTGCTAGGTCTGTGGACTCTTGGGGCTGGCCCTTCTGCACACATGATGTGGAGGGAAGAATGGAGCTGCAGCCACATTGGGGTCCAAGGCCAGCCACACCAGACTCTCAAGTACGGACATGAGCTCTGGAGCCTATCCTCTCCATACGTGGCCAGTGCCATGCACATCAGAGAGGTCTCAAGCCCATGGATTGTGTGTAACATGCAACACCACTCTGGAAAATAGCTTGGCAGGGGAGATGTCCATGCGGAAGATGAAGGAAGTCTGCCCATTAGCGGGTTGTTACACATGGCCTTGGAGGCCAAGGGCCCAAGGCCTCTGATCTGTAATGGCCTGTTCACAAAGCTGTGCCTGAAATCTCTCAAAATGATTGTCTCGCCCTCCAATAGACATCACCCAAGCAGAAGAATGAGGCACCAAAAACAAGATCCACGTGTCTGCGGGACATCATCTCAGGGCTTCAACACTGCTCCTCGTCTTGTTGATGGTCAGCCTCAGGCAGGGCCTGGAGACCACCTGCAATGTCAAGACAGTAATGTCTGGAAAAGCCACAGAGAGCTGCGCCGATGGTCAGTTGCCCCAATAGGCTCCAGTCAGGACTCGGCACTTAAACATGTGGGGGATTTGTGCATTCCTCAAACATCTGTGCTCAGAAAACGGGGTCCAGAAAGTTCTAGGGCACCCTCTGTGGAGGCCCGCTGCCCACCTGTATCCTCATGCTGCAAGCCACCCCGGGGACAAGCCCAGCCAGGAGAGCCACCAACTACCTGGCCGGGGAGATACCCTCTAGCTTCCAGAAGATGCGATTCCTCTCTTTCTGCAGATGCCGTTTCTTGACCGAAAGCCACTGGTTCCTCCGGGAAGGAAGCACGAGCACACCCTCTCATCCGCACACACACTCACAACTACCATTAGGAAATGCTCTGGGACTGCCATCACGTACTGCGAAAATGAATCCCTTCACTGCCTCTTTCTACTGGGTTCTACTTGTCTCCCTGTGGTTCACCTCATGGAATTGACCAAATGGGTGCGTCCTTTGGTTCTCTGTGTCCCATTTCCTTTTGGGCCGCTGGTTGGCTGTTGGGTTGCTTGGTAGTTGCCCGGCCGATTCAATAACTGGCCGTCTCTGGGAATCCACTGAAGCGGTCGACTGATGGCACATTCCATCTCATCTTCCTTTTAACCACAGATGGGACCACCACAATGTAAGCAGAGTTAGGTATTTTGTATACACACACACACTCACCCACACACACACACACACACACATGCACACACACCAACACACACCAGCTTCAGAGGAGAGGCAATTTGGCCCTTCCGTTTTCCATTCTGCTTTGAATTGATCTGAATTTCTCCATCTGCTTCCCAGGTTCCTGCAGCTGGCTTCTCCTTCTAGGTCATTATTTTTTTTTAATTTATTATTTTTTTATTAACAAATAATGTATTATTAGCCCAGGGGTACAGGTCTGTGAAGCACCAGGTTTACACACATCACAGCACTCACCATAGCACATACCCTCCCAATGTCCATAACGTAACCACTCTCTCCCTACCCCCGAACACCCCCCCACATTTCCTCTCAAATTCTTCATATCAGGGAGATAATATGATGATTGTCTTTCTCTGACTTTTTTTGCTCAGCTTAATACCCTCTAGTTCCATCCACATCAGTGCAAAAGTCAAGATTTCATTTCTTTTGATTGCTGCATACTATTCCATTGTATATATATATATATATATATATATATATATATATATATATATATATATATATATACCACATCTTTATCTACTCATCTATTGATGGGCATCTAGGCTCTTTCCATAGTTTGGCTATTGTGTGTATCACTACATTTGTATCTTTAGGGTAAATATCTAGTAGTGCGATTGCTGGGTCACAGGGTAGCTCTATTTTCAACTTTTTGAGGAACATCTATGCTGTTTTCCAGAATGGTTGTACCAGCTTGCATTCCCACCAACCGTGTAAGAGGCATCCCCTTTCTCCATATCCTTGCCAGCATCTGTCATTTCCTGACTTGTTAATTTTAGCCATTCTGATGTGATGTGGTATCTCATTGTGGTTTTGATTTGTATTTCCCTGATGCCGAGTGGTGTGGAGCATTTTTCATGTGTCTATTGGCCATCTGGATGTCTTCTTTACGCTAATGTCTGTTCATGCCCTCTGCCCATTTCTTTTTTTTTTTTAATTTTAATTTTTTTTTATTTTCAGCATAACAGTATTCATTATTTTTGCACCACACCCAGTGCTCCATGCAATCCGTGCCCTCTCTAATACATAGCACCTGGTTCCCCCAACCTCCCCCCACACCACTTCAAACCAAAGGGGCACTATTTTTTGTTATAAACATGTTTTTTTTATCCCCAGGGGTACAGGTCTGTGAATTGCCAGGTTTACACACTTCACAGCACTCACCAAAGCACATACCCTCCCCAATGTCCATAACCCCACCCCCCTTCTCCCAACCCCTCTCCCCCCAGCAATCCTCAGTCTGTTTTGTAAGATTAAGAGTCAATTATGGTTTGTCTCCCTCCCAATCCCATCTTGTTTCATTGATTCTTCTCCTACCCACTTAAGTCCCCATGTTGCATCACCACTTCCTCATATCAGGGAGATCATATGATAGTTGTCTTTCTCTGCTTGACTTATTTCGCTAAACATGATACACTCTAGTTCCATCCATGTTGTCGCAAATGGCAAGATTTCATTTCTTTTGATGGCTGCATAGTATTCATTGTGTATATATACCACATCTTCTTGATCCATTCATCTGTTGATGGACATCTAGGTTCTTTCCATAGTTTGGCTATTGTGGACATTGCTGCTATAAACATTAGGGTGCACGTGCCTCTTTGGATCACTACGTTTGTATCTTTAGGGTAAAAACCCAATAGTGCAATTGCTGGGTCATAGAGCAGTTCTATTTTCAACATTTTGAGGAACTTCCATGCTGTTTTCCAGAGTGGCTGCACCAGCCTGCATTCCCACCAAGAGTGTAGGACAGTTCCCTTTTCTCCGCATCCTCGCCAGCATCTGTCATTTCCTGAATTGTTGATTTTAGCCATTCTGACTGGTGTGAGGTGATATATCATTGTGGTTTTGATTTGTATTTCCCTGATACCGAGTGATATGGAGCACTTTTTCATGTGTAGTTGGCTATCTGGATGTCTTCATTGCAGAAATGTCTGTAGGACCTCAATGTGCGAAAGTAATCCATCAAAATCCTTGGGGAGAAGACAGGCAGCAACCTCTTCAACCTCAGCCACTGAAGCATTTTCCTAGGAATATCGCCAAGGCAAGGGAAGCAAGGGCAAAAATGAACTATTGGGATTTTATCAAGATCAAAAGCTTTTGCACAGCAAAGGAAAGAGTTAACAAAATCAAAAGACAACTGACAGAGTGGGAGAAGATATTTGCAATGGACATATCAGATAAAGGAGTAGTGTCCAAAATCTAAAGAACTCAGCAAACTCAACACACAAAGAACAAATAATCCAATCAAGAAATGGGAAGAGGACATGAACAGACACTCCTAGGACATTATTAAGGAGGGCTCTCCATGGAGAGCTCAAGTCTCTCTGGCCACGCCCTGCCAAGAGCAGTGAAGAATAGGAACACCAGGTAGAGCCTGTGGAAACGCAAAGTGCTGGAGTCATCATAGCACAGACTATTTCCCTCTGGCAAACCTAGGGCGGCCTGAATCCGTCTCAGACAGCAAAGAGTGTTGATTCCCTTAGACCAGAACATGGTAGCATCTGCACTGGTCTCAATCACTGCACGTTCACATGTCCCATGCCTTTCCTCCGAACGTGGGGCTCCTTGTCCCCACAAGCAGCAAAGGCTGTGGACCATGCATTCAACATACATGGCGATGGCTGGCTCGAAATCTCTCCCTTACGTGTCTCCTATCTCAGCTGTCTGATCTCAGTATACTGCCTGGCTCCACAGGGAAGTGTTGCTTCCGGAGATGCCTGGGACCTGCCTGGGTGTCTTTGGAAATGGAATCCCCAATTGCGGAGGGCACAGAGACACCAAGCCAAATGGGTCACCCGTCCCAATTGGCCGGGGAAGGTGAAGATACCAGGGCAATGAGCATATAATGTTTTGATTCAAGTAATACAAAAATCAGCAAATATAAAAACAAAGGGGAGAAAAGGAAAGCTGTCCAATGAAACATGCCCGACGTACCGATAAAGACACAGTACACGTAAGCAGTGGAAAGAAAGATCGAAAGCCATGTGATGCAATAGAAGGGAACTTAATTACGAGGCTGGTCTTGGGTTGCCAAAAAGGACTCGCGTCCCACACACACATGTCACAATCTGAAACAAGGGTGAAAAGGCCTTCACCGGGTCCAGTCCTAGACACAGTCCCAGATGGGGTGCATTATCGAAGGACCAAGACTGAGGCAAAGAGAAAGCTAGAAAAGCTTTATACTATGCAGAGCATTAGAAGTCAGACCGACTGGCCAGGGGAACGAGACAGAGATGAAGTGAACGTTATCCAATGCTTTATTCAATGCTCAGCATCGGAAGTCAGACTGACCGGCGAGGGCCGCCTCCGAAGAGCATGACCCCGCCCTGATCTAACAGGCTGGATTTATAGAGCATAACCGCAGACCTCAAGGCTCTTGGCTTCTGTGGTTAGGGCGTTTACTGCCAGAATCGATTCCAGGAACTGATCCCAGGGACCATTGGGGCATTGATTCCCGGAATGAAGTCCATGGATGAAAATAACAGTATGGCTACCTAGGCAATATGGAGTCGCTTTGGCTAAGCAGGCCCTAATAGTTAAACAGGTTTGAACATTAAATCGGCCCTAGCAGTCCCCAGAGTCTCAACCACACTGGTCGATGTCAGGGCTGTCATCCTGGAGACAAGCTGGCGGGAGTGGGAGAGGCACATTCCATGCAGAGGAGGATGGGGCGGGCACATCCACCTGCCCAGGTGCAGCTCTCGGCTCAGGTGGTCCTGATGTCCTGCTGAACACCTCTTCTCCCAAAGTTCGGAACCACTGAAGGCAGGGCTTCACTTCGACAGCAGCTGTCCAAGTGATTGGAGGTGGGCCATCCTAGGCTTTGATCAGTCGCACGCTCCCAGGTCCTGCCCAGTCGAGCGGTCAGTGCTCTGGGACCCGAGGTACTGCAGTGGCATGGCTCCCACCAGGAAATCAAGGAGTAAGTTCCCCTCAGAGGCCCTGCTCCACGCTTGTTTTCCCCAAAGTCCCCTGTTACTTTCCAGGCTTCAGGACATTAAGAGGGGCACATGCTGGAAGGTTCTGATCCACAGAGGATTGGGGGAAGGGGATCGAGAGAGGCTTGCCCATGGCCGCCGTTAGAAGCAAAACTGAAGTCGGTGGCCAGGAGTCCCAACTAGAGTCCCGCTTGGGAAAATAGGCAAGTTAGATCTCAGGGGGTAGAGTATGGGTCGAGGTTCGTCACCTCTTTCAGGTGGAAGTGACAAAAATGGAACTTTCACCTCCAACGCGGCAGCACTCGGCAGGATGTACTGTCGGATATTTCCTGGCTGTTTCTTAGGAGCAGTGGGGTCCTCTTTGCTCCTCCTCAGGTGCTTTCCCCCCTCACTCCCCCCGCGGGTCTCCTCATTCATTGGCATGCCATCACATGGCTCTGGACTGGTTGGTATCTCCCAAGTCCCTAGACTATCACCCGTTGCCACGGGCAGAGGGCAGGGTGCCAGGGCCCCTATCGAGCAGGCTCTCCGGTGAATTCGTGTGTGGATAAGGGACAATAATCTCCTGCCTGGGAATAGGTGGACAGGGCAGAAAGGGAAGAGCTAAGGCAGCACAGCCACTTCGCATGGCTAGGCAAGCCTTCCTACTCCAGTGGCCATTTTCCCTGCAACAGGCACACTCCCACCAGGATCCCGACGGAGGCGGCTTCTTTTGAGGCCATGGCAGAAAGAGGCTCTGCAGGCCTTGTTCCAGCAGAACCGGTACCCTGGCATCACCACCAGAGAACGACTGGCCCAAGAGATAGATATTGCCGAGTCCAGGATCCAGGTAGGCTTGAGCTTCTCTTTCATTCTCCCTGGGGCACAAGTTGTGGACACAATGTGGCTGAAGCCAGTGCATGTCAATCTCTATATCCAGGTGGGAGCTCAGTTGCTTTGGGTCCTGTTTGGGCATTCCCGGGGACCCAATGCCCTTTGACGACATTGCAAGTCATTCGGTCTAAGAACACGGGGACCACTGGTTGGCATGGCCCGGGCACACCAACGGGTCAACACATCCAGGCCGACTTCCCTTAGAAATCATTTGCCCAGACTTATCGTGTGGCCCACACAAATCTCTCTGA
Source organism: Mustela nivalis (assembly GCF_964662115.1). Lineage (NCBI taxonomy): Eukaryota > Metazoa > Chordata > Mammalia > Carnivora > Mustelidae > Mustela > Mustela nivalis. The sequence continues at coordinate 11,872 of NW_028136201.1, read as the reverse complement.
GACTTTAGGTATGAGGGACGCAAAGGAATGGAAGATACGGAGGCAGCCAGATGATAGACATAGAGATAGAGGCAGATGATGTACATTCCGATACAGATACAGATAGAACCAGTTCACCAGTGCTGCCTGAACGTCAGTTCCTCTTTTGCCACTTAGGTTTGGTTCCAGAATGAGCGCACAACACAGCTCAGGCGGAACCGATTGGCACCTGCAAACTCCCAAGTGGAAGGGCCATCGTGTGGACAGGAACAGCCTGCAGCTTGGACTGCAGGTGAGTCCCCAGCCTACCAAACGGGTCTCTTCTGGAACTTCTCCTTCACGCAGGAACGGGTCTGCGTGGGCTTGTCAAGGGTTTGGCAAGAGGGCTTCGGAAAGGAACCCACGTTACCTTGTTGGGTTCCCAGCGATGGACACTGTGTTTATACCGACTTTTGGGCGAGTGCATTTTTTCTGGGACAGAAAGGCTTTGAGTATTCTTCTCCTAAAAGTGCCAGGAAGGACAGAGTCCTTTTCTTGGGTCACCTCAGGCTTGAGAGGCAAGTGCTTGCTTGTGTGGGTGGCTCCATGCTGACCTCATGGACTCAGGGAAGGTGAAGATATTAGGAAAATGTAAAAGCAGAAACAAACACACACACACACACACACACACACACTCCCATTCACACACACACCCACACGTTCACACACACACAGGCACACACGGACACCAACTTCTCTTTCCACAGCGATGTGCCTTGCTCCCAACCCTTCTTTCGACTACTTTTCTCTTTTCAGAACGTTTCTCAAAGGAGGGCAGGAGAAAACGGACCGCCATTTATCCATGCCAAACCAGTCTCCTCCTTCAAGCCTTTGAGAAGAACCCATTTCCCTGCATTTCCACCAGAGAACACCTGGCCAGACTCACAGGACTCCCGGAATCCCGCATTCAGGTACATTTGCGGAGGGTGTCTGTGAACTGCTGAATGTGCAGGGGAGAGTGGCCCCTGAGACATTCCTAGAGAAAGGTGGGCTCGTTGGGGTTATCCACGTGTCCCAGTGCGTGGGCAGTAGGGGGAGAGCATGGACCTTGCAAGGGATGGACTGCACATAAGCAGAATGTGTCAGCCGAAATGGGGATAGTAGGGGAGAAAATGAAGGGCCGCCTCTGAAAAGCGCGTCCTCGCCCCGATCTAACAGGCTGGTTTTAAGAGCATAACCGCAGACCTCAAGGCTCGTGGCTTCTGTGGTTAGGGCGTTTACTGCCGGAAACGATGCCAGGAACCGATCCCAGGAACCAATGGGGAATTGATTCCCGGAATGAAGTCCATGGATGAAAATAACAGTATGGCTACCTAGGCAATATGGAGTCGCTCTGGCTAAGCAGGCCCTAATAGTTAAACAGGTTTGAACATTAAATCGGACCTTACAGTCCCCAGAGTCTCAACCGCACTGGTCGATGTCAGGGCTGTCATCCTGGAGACAAGCTGGCGGGAGTGGGAAAGGCACATTCCATGCAGAGGAGGGTGGGGCGGGCACATCCACCTGCCCAGGTGCAGCTCTCGGCTCAGGTGGTCCTGAAGTCCTGCTTAACACCTCTTCTACCAAAGGTCGGAACCACTGAAGGCAGGGCTTCACTTTGACAGCAGCTGTCCAAGTGATTGGTGGTGGGCCATCCTAGGCTTTGATCAGTCGCACGCTCCCAGGTCTGCCCAGTCGAGCGGCCAGTGCTCTGGGACCCAAGGTACTGCAGCGGCATGGCTCCCACCAGCAAATCAAGAAGGAAGTTCCCCTCAGAGGCCCTGCTCCCCGCTTGTTTTCCCCAAAGTCCCCTGTTACTTTCCGGGCTTCAGGACATTAAGTCGGGCACATGCTGGAAGGTTCTGATCCACAGAGGATTGGGGGAAGGGGATCGAGAGAGGCTTGCCCATGGCCGCCGTCAGAAGCAAAAATGCAGTCGGGGCTAGGAGTCCCAACAAGCGTCCCGCTTGGGAAAATAGGCAAGCTAGATCTCAGGGGACAGAGATTGGGTCGATGTTCGGCACCTCTTTCAGGTGTCAAAGACAAAAATGGAACTTTCACCTCCAATGTGGCAGCACTTAGCGGAATGTACTGTCGGATTTTTCCTGGATGTTTCGTAGGAGCAGTGGTGTCCTGTTTGCTCCTCCCAAGGTGCTTTCCTCCCTCACTCCCCCCGCGGGTCTCCTCATTCGTTGGCATGCCATCACATGGCTCGGGACAGGATGGTGTCTCCCGAGATCCTGGGCTATCACCCATTCCCACGGGCAGAGGGCAAGCTGCCTGGGCCCCTATCGAACAGGCTCTCTGGTGAATCCGTGGGTGGCTAAGGACAATAACCTACAGCCTGGGAACGGGTGGACACTGCAGAAAGGGTAGAGCTGAGGCAGCACAGCTGGTTCACATGGCTAGGCAATCCTTCCTACTCCAGTGGCCATTTTCCCTGCAACAGGCCCACTCCCGCCAGTATCCCGACGGAGGCGTCTTCTTATGAGGCAGGGGCAGAAAGAGGCTCTGCAGGCCTTGTTCCAGCAGAACCGGTACCCTGGCATCACCACCAGAGAACGACATGCCCGAGAGCTAGACATTCCAGAGTCCAGGATCCAGGTAGGCTTGAGCTTCTCTTTCATTCTCCCTGGGGCACAAGTTGTGGACACAATCTGGCTGAAGCCAGTGCATGTCAATCTCCATGCCCAGCTGGGAGCTCAGATGCTTTGGCTCCTGTATGGGCATTCCCGGGGACTATATGCCCTTTGACGTCATTGCAATTCATTTGGTCTGAGAACATGAGGACCACTGGTTGGCATGGCCCGGGCACTCCAAAGGGTCAACACATCCAGGCCGACCTCCCCTAGAAATCATTTGCCAAACTTATCCTGTGGCCCACACAAAACTCTCTGAGACTTTAGGTATGAGGGACACAAAGGAGTGGAAGATACGGAGGCAGCCAGATGATAGACATAGAGATATAGGTAGATGATGTACTTTCAGATACAGATATAGATACGGATAAAGATAGATCCAGTTAACCATTGCTGCCTGACCGTCGGTTATTCTTTTGCCACTTAGGTGTGGTTCCATAAGGAGCGCACGAGACAGTTCATGCAGAGCCGATTAGGGTCTGCAAACTTCCAAGTGAAATGGCCATCGTGTGGACAGAAAAAGCCTCCAGCTTAGAATCCAGGTGAGTCCCCAGCCTACCAAACAGGTTTCTTCTGGAGCTTCTCCTTCACTCAGGAATGGGTCTGCGTGGGCTTGTCAAGGGTTTCGCAAGAGGGCTTCGGAAAGGAACCCACGTTACCTTGTTGGGTTCCCAGCGATGGACACTGTGTTTATACCGACTCTTGGGTGAGTGCATTCTTTCTGCGACAGAAAGGCTTTGAGTATTCTTGTCCTAAAAGTCCCAGGAAGGACAGAGTCCTTTTCTTGGGTCACCTCAGGCTTGAGAGGCAAGTGCTGGCTTGTGTGGGTGGCTCCATGCTGACCTCATGGACTCAGGAAAGGTGTAGCTATTAGGAAAATGTAAAAGCACAAGCAAACACACACACACACGCACTCCCATTCACACACACACACACACACACACACACACACATTCACACTCACACAGGCACACACGGACAACAACTTCTCTTTCCACGATGGATGTGCCTTGGCTCCCAACCCTTCTTTCTAACTCTGTTCTCCTTTCAGAAAGTTCCCAAAGGAGGGCAGGAGAAAACGGACCGCCATTTCTCCATCCCAAACCAGTCTCCTCCTTCAAGCCTTTGAGAAGTACCTATTTCCTAGCATTTCCACCAGAGAACACTTGGCCAGACTGACAGGACTCCCGGAATCCCGCATTCAGGTACATTTGTGGAGGGTGCCTGTGAAATGCTGAATGGGCAGGGGAGAGTGGCCCCTGAGACATTCCTGGAGAAACGTGGGCTCGTCGGGCTTATCCACGGGTTCCAGTGCATGGGTAGTACGGGGAGAGTATGGACCTTGCAAGGGATAGACTGCACAAAAGCAGAATCTGTCAGCCGAAATGGGGATGGTAGGGGAGACCATGAAGGTGAGGTGGCAGTGCCCGTGTGTGTAGAAATGGTGCATGGACCGGAGTGGGGAAATGGAAAAGTTGCCACCTCTCTTGAGGTCATGCAAAGTGTCAGTGCTTCAAAGGCTTGGGGGCACTCTCCATGTGGCCCCCAGCATTTTCTGAGTGTGAGTGGGCTTGCCTTCCTGTGAGTGGCCACGTGGTCGTCAGTATCCTGGACCTCAGCACCCCCAGGGCGGGAATGGATCCTGCTCACAAGCCACACCTTTTCTGGATAACCAAATCATCTAGGATTATCGGCCCTCGGATTCTTGGCCTGGTGGGAAAGAGGTCCCAGGGGGGCCCAGTTGAGCAGGCTTGGTCTCCCTGAGCTTCAGAGAAACTGGATTCTAGTTAAGTACCTGTGAAACAGCTTTATGGTCGATGGAAATAGACTCTCTGCAAGGCCCTCCTTTGGGGCCAGAGCCCGCACAGTCCTTCAGTGTGTCTCCATAGGCCCTCCCTTAAGTGGGTGTTAGTCTCGGCTGTGGGCACAGAAGATTGAAAACACAAACTCAGCTTAGGTGTGGCACCGAGTGTATTGCAGGCCAGATCTTCAGACCGTGAGGGGAGCTCCTCTGCTATTGAAAGATGGGCGAGTGTGAGGCAGTCCCTCAGGCTTTTGTCTCTGAATGTTTTGTCCAGGATATTCGTGGATTTTAGGGTGGCCTCACGGGCTATGGACAAGTCTCCCTCTGTGGGTATTTGGCCAGGCTCCCAAGAGTTTGGGGTTATTTTGTGGGAAGGGTGGAGTCCTGCTCTCTGCCTCAGGTGTCTGTCCAAGTGAGGGATTCCAGAGCAGAGCCCCAGGTATGGGTGACTGGAAAACTCGAACTCTGGTGAGGATTGGGAGCAGAGGGGCTTGGCAAGCCCCATATGTGGGATCTTTGTCTAGGCCCTGAGAAGCCTTACTTCAACATTAGGCTCATGCTGAAGGTCACAATGCGAGTTTGTGCCCAAGTCGGCACTCACATTTGGGCGTGGCCTCAGGGAATATGAAGGTTTCTCCTACCCTGAAGGTGTGACTCCATGCCAAAAGCAAGCTTTACAGCTATGGGGAAGGAGGAGTTCTGATTTGTGCTTCAGGTACCCTCCTGTGTGGGGATTTGATATAATGTCTAGGTTCAGATGTCTGAAAACCTAGGTTGGGAAGAGATGACAGCCTAAAACCTAGGGTCCTGACTGGTTCAATCTGCTTCTCTGGGGACATCTGTCTACAGTCTAAGTGGAGGTGGTTGCTCAGCTTGTGTTAAATCGCTGAGGGTCACAAAGTGTGTTTGTTTCCAAAGCCGCCCTCAACATGGCCTGAACGTTGGACAACATGTGAACCAAAGGTTTCTGGGCATGGGGAAGGAGGAATTCTGATTTCTACATCATGTTCAACGGTAGGCAGTGATTGGAGATAAGGTCTAGGTTATGAAGCCCGAAAACCGAGGTTGGGAAGAGTTGACTTTAGTTCCTGGCAGTTCCAATGTGCTCATTGTGTGGCCAGATGTCTGGGTGTCAGTCAGGACGTCCGGGCTCAGGCTGTGTCAGACAGGGCATTAGTGCCCAAGATAGACTGTATCATTGGGGAACAGTCGAGTGGCTTGCAGGTTGATCCTCATTTGGGATTTCTGTGTAGTCCCATAAGGTAACGTTTTTCTTTTGGAGGGCAGGCACAATGCTACATTGTGGCTCCAGAATTCCCAAACTGGAGGGCTTGTGGGCCAGGAGTGTGAGGATGGAAGTCTGAGAACACAAGGTAGGCTTAGGTTTCAGTGCGAGGAAACGGCAGGCCCACTCTGCAGAGCTGAATAGAGATCTTATGCTTCTGAAGTCAAGGCGAGGATTAGCCATTGGCTCAGGTTGGAGTTTCTGCCCATGATCCGCCTTCATGAAGATTGGGGGCATCATGTTGCCTGGGAAGTTTTCCCACGATGGGAGTTGTGAGATGCTCCAATCACAAGGATTCCTTCTGGGGGACAGTCGAGACCTGTCAGATGTCTCCAGGACGCCCCATACGGAACAACGACAGAGCAGGGTTCTCAGGATGGATGCCTGGAGAGCCCGACTCGCATTCCTATTGTCTCTTTGTGACAAGGCAGGTTCGATCTGCAGACTCTTGGGGAGCAACCGAGGAGGGTGTGTTGAAATGGACTCTCCGGAGGATGGATCATAATGTGGGTTTGTGTCCAAGGAGACATTGGAATGGGGAGGTGGTTCCGGGAACCTGAAGTTTTCTCTTAACTGGAGGTTTTCATACAGCTCCAAAGAGCAAGATTCTCCTGTGGAGACCAGATTTACTCTGATTGGTACCTCTGGAAAAACCTATATGCTGGTATTGGAAACCAGGTCCCTGAGGAGAGATGCCTGGAAACAAAAGCAATGGATCCAATTAGGGCCTAGGTCCCTGTCAGTTCCAATCTTCTTCTCTGGGGGATATCTGTCTATGTGTCTGAATGGAGAAGGTTGCTCAGCTACTGATAGGTCACCCCTGTTTGTCCTGGGCGGTACACAATATTGGGATAGTTTTGGGGACAGTTTAGGTTTCTCCTAATCTGTAGAGTTGTGGCCAATGGAATGGGCAGAATTTTCCTGGAGAGGGCAGGCACAGTCCTGAGGTGTGGCTCCAGGGGCTCCAGCATGGAGGCTATGTGGGCCAGGACTGTGGGGACAGAAGTCTGAAAACACAACCTCGGATTAGGTTTGTATATGTATCTATGACAGGCCTAATCTACCAGCTGTGAGGAAAACTTTTCAGGCTATGAACAAAGGGTTAGTGTGAGGTGCTTTCTCAGGCTTTTGTCTTTGATTTTGTGTCAATGGTGGCTGAGTAATGTCGGGCTGGCCTCATGGGCCATTGACAAGTCTTTCTCTCTGGATATTTGGCCCAATCCCAAGTGTTTGGGGTCAGTCTGTGGATGGGAGGAGTCCTTTCTGTATTTTTTTTTTTTTTTTTACCTCAGGTGTCCCACTAAAAAGGGATTCCAGAGCAGAGCCCTGAGTAGGGGTGACCTGACATTTTGAGCTCTGGTTAAGATGGGGGGACTAGGGGCATGGCAAGTCCCATATCCGAGCTCTTGGTCCAGTCACTAAGAAGCTTTACTTGAGGATAGGGCTGACAGTAAGAGTCAAAATGTGTGTTTGTGCCCATGGCGGCCCTCAAGCATGGGCGGGTCCTCATGGGCCAAGCTGTTTTCTCCTACACTGAACATTGGAAAACATACCAACCACCAGGTTTCTGGACATGGGGAAGGAGGAGTTCTGATTTCTGCATCACGTTCAGCACTGGGCAGTGATTGGAGATAAGGTCTAGGTTCTGAAGCTTGAAAACCAAGGTTGGGAAGAGATGATGACCTAAGGCCATGGCATGTCCTATGTGCTCAGTGTGCTGCCAGTTGTCTTGTGTAGGTCGCAAATTCGGGGCTCAGGCTGTGTCAGACAAGGCATTATTACCAGGCTAGACTGTATAATTGGGGTACAGTCGAGTGGTGTGCTGGTTGATCCTCATTTGGGGTTTCTGGTTAGCCCTATAGGGCAACGTTTTTCTTCTGGAGGGAAGGCAGAGTGCTGCATTATCGCTCTGGAGTTCCCAAACTGGAGGGTTTGTGGGCCAGGAGTGTGAGGATGGAAGTCTGAGAACACAAGCTAGGCTTAGGTTTGAGGTGAGGGCACAGCAGGCACACTCTGAAAAGCTGAATCGGGATCTCATGGATCTGAAGTCTGGGCAAAATCAGACGTTGTCTCAGGTTGGGTTTCTGTCCATGATGGCCTCTTAATGAAAGTGAGGGGGGGCATCACGAGGCAATGGATGTTTTCCTACAGTGGGATTGTCTGATGCTACAAACTGCAAGGATTCCTTCTGTGGGACAGTCGAGACCTGTTGGATGGATCCAGGATGTACCATAAGGAACTTCTCAAGAGCAGGGTTCTATTGATGGATGCCTGGGAAGCCCAACTCGCATTCCAATTGTCTCATAGCAACAAGGCAGGTTCGGTCTTCTGGCTGTCAGGGAGCAACAGAAGGGCTTGAGTTGAAATGGACTCTCCTGAGTAACGGTCTTATTGTGTTCATGGAGACCTTGGAATGGGGCAGTGGTGCCAGCGCCCTGAAGGATTCTCCTAACCGGAGGTAATGACACATCTCCAAAGAGCAAGTTTCCCATGTGATGAGATTTGTTCTGATATTACCTCAGGAAACCCCATAAGCTGGTATTGAAAACCAGGCCTATGAGGAGAGATGCCTGGAAACCAAAGTAATGGATCCAATTATGGCTTAGGGGCCTGTCTGCTTCAATCTTCTTCTCTGGGGACATCTGTCTACGGTTCTGAGTGGAGGTCGTTGCTCATCTTGCATCAGATCACTCCTGTTTCTCCCGGGAGGACTATATTATTGGGATGGTCTCAGGGTCTTTGGAGATTTCTCGTAATCTGTAGGGCTGTGGACAATGGAATGGGCAGAATTCCCTTGGAGGGGGCATGCATAGTCCTGAGGTGTGGCCCCAGCTGTCTGGGTGTCGGTCGGGAGTTCTGGGCTCAGGCTGTGTCAGACAGCACATTAGTGCCCAGGGTACACTGTACAATTGGGGTACAGTCGAGTGGCATTCAAGTTTATCTTCATTTGAACTTTCTGGGTAGCACCATAGGGCAACATTATTCTTCTGGAGGACAAGCATAGTGCTGCATTGTGGCTCCAGAATTCCCAAACTGGAAGGCTTGTGGCCCAGGAGTGTGATGACGGAAGTCTGAGAACACAAGCTAGGCGTAGGTTTTGGACTGAGGGCACCATAGGCACACTCTGCTGAGCTGAATCGATATCTCATGCATATGAAGTCACACAAGGATCAGACCTTGGCTCTGGTTGGAGTTTCTGTCCATTTCCCCCATTCACGAAGTGGGGGACACATCATGAGGCCATGGTGGTTTTCCCAAGATGGGAGTAGTGAGATGCTCCAATCCCCAAGGATTCCTTCTGAGGGACAGTCGAGACCTGTTGGATGGCTCCAGGATGTCCATTACGGAATGACACCAGGGCAGGGTTCTAAGGATGGATTCCTGGGCAGCCCGCCTTGCATTCCAATTATCTACTTGCAATAAGGCACGTTTGATGGATCTGGGGGAGCAACCGAGGGGGCTGAGTTGAAATTGGCTCTCCTGAGGATGGGTCATAATGTGGGTTGTGTCCATTGAGACCTTGGAATGGGGCAGTGCCTCCATGTACCTGAAGGTTTCTCGTAACTGGAGGTTTTGACACAGCTCCAAAGAGCAAGTTTCCCATGTGGAGATGAGATTTGTACTAATTGATACCTCTGAGAACCCACTTATGCTTTTATTGGAAACCAGCCTTCTGATGAGACATGCCTGGATACAACAGCAATGGATCCTACTCTGGCCTAGGTGCCTGTCCAGTTCAATCTTCTTCTCTGGGGATATCTGTCTATGGGTCTGAGTGGGGGTAGTTGTGTAGTTTGTGACAGATCACCCCTCTTTGTCCTGGGTGGCCGATGCTATTGGGATGGCCTTGGGAACATTGGAGGTTTCTCCTAATCTGTCGGGTTGTGTGCAAAGGAATGAGAAGAATTTCCTTGGAGAGGGCAGGCATAGTCCTGAGGTGTGGCTCCAGGGGCCCCAGCCTGGAAGGTGTGTGGGCCAGGACTGTGGGGACAGAAGTCTGAAAACACAAACTCATCTTAGGTGTGGACGTATGTATGACAGGCCTGATACGGACCTTGAGGAAAATTTTTTGGGCTATGATCAAATGGCGAGTGTGAGGCGATTTTTCAGGCTTTTGTCTCCAGATTTTGAGTTAACCGTGGCCATGGAATATCGGGCTGGCCTCATCAGCCATGGACGAGTTTTTCTCTCTGGGGATTTGGCCCGATTCCAAATGTTTGTGGTCATTCTTTGGATGGTAAGTGTCCTTTCTCTATTTTTTTAACCTCATGTGTTTCACCAAAGAGGGATTCCAGAGAAGAGCTTGGAGTAGGGGTGACTAGACTTCTCGAGCTCTGTTTAAGATTGCAGGACTTGGGGCATGGCAAGCCCCATATGCATGCTCTTGGTCCAGCCCCTGAGAGGCTTTACCTGAGGACAGGGCTCACGTTGAGGGTACCAATGTGTGTTTGTGCCCATCCAGGCCCTCAAGCATAGCTGGGGCCTCATGGGCCACGTTGGTTTCTCCTACACCAATGTTGGACAACATGCCAACCACAAGGTTTCTGGTCATGGGAAGGAGGAGTTCTGATTTCAGAATCATGTACACCACTTGGCAGTGAGTGGAAATAAGGTCTAGGTTTTGAATCCTGAAAACAGAGGTTGGGAAGAGATGATGACCTAAGGCCATGGCGTGTCTGATGTGCTCAGTGTGCAGCCAGGTGTCTGGGAGTCGATCGGGAAGTCTGGCCTCAGTCTGTGTCAGACAGCCCAGAGTGCCCAGGGTAGATTTTACAATTGGGTTACAGTCGAGTGGCATGCAGGTTGATCCTCATTTGGGGTTTCTGGGTAGCCCCATAGGGCATCTTTTTTTCTTCTGGAGGGCAGGCAGAGTGAAGTATCGTGGCTCCAGAATTTCCAAACTGGAGGGCATGTGGCCAAGGAGAGTGAAGGCAGAAGTGTGAGAACACAAGCTAGCCTTAGGTTTAGGGGCAAAAGCCCAGTAAGCACACTCTGCAGAGCTGAGTCTAGATCTCGTGTATCTGAATTCAGGGCAAGGATCAGACTTTGGCCAGGTTGGAGTTTCTGTCAATGATCCCCCTTCACAAAGGCAGTGGCATCATAAGGCCATGGTGGTGTTTCCGAGAAGGGATTTGTGAGATGCTCCAATCGGCAAGGATTTCTTCTGCAGGACAGTCTAGACATATCGAATGGCTCATGACGTCCCCATACAGAATGATGCCAGAGCAGGGTTCCATGGATGGAATCTTGGGCAGACCGCCTCACTTTCCAATTGTCTCCTTGCAACAAGGCAGGTTCAATCTGCTGGCTCTGGGGGAGCCACCGAGGGGGCTGAGTTGAAATGGACTCTCCTGAGGATGGGTCTTAATGTGGGTTTGTGTCCATTGAGACCTTGGAATGGGGCGGTGGCTCCAGGGACCTGAAGATTTCTCCTAACTAGAGGTTTTGACACGGCTCCAAAGAGCAAGTTTCCCTTGTGGAGATGAGATTTGTACTGATTGGTACCTCTGGAAACCCCCATATGCTGGTATTGGAAACCAGGCCTCTGAGGAGAGATACCTGGAAACAAAAGCAATGGATCCGCTTAGGGCGTAGGTGCCTGTCTGGCTCAATCTTCTTCTCAGGGGATATCTATCTACGGGTCTGAGTAAAGGTCGTTGCTCAGCTTTTGACAGATCTCCCGTTTGTCTTGGGCGGCTAACACTATTTGGATGGCCTCAGGGACTTTTTAGGCTTCTCCTAATCTGTAGAGTTGTGGCCAATGGAATGGGCAGCATTCCCTTGGAGAAGGCAGGCACAGTCCTGATGTGTGGCTCCAGGGCACCAGCCTGGAGGGTTTGTGGGCCAGGACTGTGGGGACATTAGTCTGAAAGCACAAACTCGTCTTAGGTGGGGACGTATGTATGACAGGCCTGATCTACAGACCGTGAGGAGTATTTTTCAGGCTATGAACAAAGGGAGAGTGTGAGGCATTTGCTCAGGCTTTTGTCTCTGGATTTTGTGTCAACGGTGGCAGTGGAATGCTGAGGTGGCCTCATGGACCATGGACAAATCTTTCTTTCTGTGCATTTGGCCCGATCCCGTGTTTGTGCTCATTCTGTGGATGGGAGGAGACTTTCTGTATTTTTTTTTTTTTTTACCTCAGGT